>NC_138550.1:63833743-65033743 GCF_964273705.1 Natrix helvetica
GTTGCCTTTGTGATGCTATACGTGAATTTACTCTGTAAATTTTGTCAATCCTAGCAGAAATCTCAGAAGAATCCTGGATCTTTAATAACGTGGCCAAAGCATCAACACAAGCTTTTCTTAAATCCTCTCTAGGGTTTTCTCTGATACCCCTCAGTCTAACAGCGTACTCCATAGATCTGAATTGCATCATAATAATCTCCTTATCCATCCTCTGCATATTCCCCTCCATTTCAACAAATTTCAGATCTGTTTCCTTCGTTTTAGTTTCCAAATCCAAAGCCAGATGTTCAACTTTACTGTCCACCTTAAGAACAACTTCTGACAGACCTGTGGCTATAGTGTGTAGTTTTTTATCAAGCTGATCATGTTTTTTAATGGTATCCTGAACCATTTCTTTAACCTCCTTAATTTCTTTGCGTAAAAAAGCATTTTCTTCCCTTATAAAGTCCTTGAAATCCTGATAATTTATTGTAGCACCTAGGGAAGCCTTTTGTTCCGTTGCCATGTTTAACAACAACTCCTCCCAATAGGTCAAATTGTGTAAACTAACTTTAAAGTTGTTAATAATTCTTTCAGCCGCCTCTAGCTGTCACCATTCAATTAACTTTCGTTTTCCTTAGGTATTCAGCTGTAAATTAATACTTGCAAATGTTTCCTTCTAAGGAGTTAAAACGTTGTCATTTAAGTAGGTCAGGTTATGTAAACTGGCTTAGAAATTGTTAACAGATGTTTCAGCCGTTCCGCCTTTACTGCCTCGGCTATCAGCAAGTAATTAACTTTCGTTTTCTGTAGGTTTTCAGCTATAAATCAACGCCATTTTAACCTTTGTTCTAAGCCCACGCCTCTCAAACTCAGCAGAAGCGTTCTTTTTAAAAAGAATTTTTTTCCCCCAATTAAGACTTAAAATACTTGCAAAGGTCTTCCTTCCTTCCTTCCTTCCTTCCTTCCTTACTTACTTCTTGAGATGTTTTTAGAAGTTAAGGCTGATCCCGGCGACTGGTACTGCTTGTAGCAGAAGTTATCAAAAAGACAGGAGAATACAACAACTGCGAAGGGGGGCAGACCTCGTCGCCCTCCAGAGGCTATAAATCCTCCTGGAGGCTACACGAGAGGCTCAACCCAACAGCTGAATCTCTCCCTCATAAATTCCAAGAATTTAAGAGTGTCCAAGGTGTTAAAGATCGTAAAAAAACACCTCTAACTGTCTCTTGATCTGACAAGCTCAGAGAAAGCCTGCCGTCGGCGCCAGGAACAACCGGAAGTCCCCACATTGCCTATTTTTTATGGGAATTATTTGCTCAAGGTGAAGATGGTATGAAATGAAATATGTTACAACTTTAGCCCATATATAGCATGAATAAATGTATTATATGAACAGTGAAGCATAAGTCTGTCAGTGGCTACAAATCAAGGGTGAAATGCTACTGGTTTGGACTGGTTTGCCCAAACTGGTAGTAAAAAATGCTACCAGTTCTGGAGAACGAGTATTTCCAATGATTTCCTGCTTTCTAGCTAATCTAAATCGCATGGCACAGCAGATTCCCCCCCTCCTTGCTGTTCTATTTACGTTTGCAGGCGCACTTAGTAGCAGGCTCCACCCACCCACCTGAATGTCACCACATCCGTTTATGATGCTCTGAGCATACGCAAAAGTTCCTGCACATGCACGGAGGTGGTACGTGTGCTTATATTTGCGAACTGGTAGCGAAGGTAAGTTTATTTCACCCCTGCTACAAACTCTGAAAGTGTTAATGTCCTCACAGACAAAAACAGCATTATTCTCAGTATCAGTACTCAGTACAGAGCTGGGTTGATGGTATCACATTTGTGACCTGCTTATAACATCTGGGTGACTGTAATAGAAGCATAACACAGTCTTCTTGCATTAATGACAGCAGATCTATGCTACTGATTCTGGATGCATCATTTTCAGCGCTAAAGGACATGACAGAATTCACTTTATTATTATAGGGTGTTATAACAGAGACTTAAACAGTGGGGTTTGGGGCCCATTTTATACCAAACAAAATCAAAGTGGAGGTTTGATATTTTTTTCAGATATTTTCCTTTTTTTCAGAACTGAGTAATCTTTTTTATTTTTACATTCTCTCTTAATAGTTCTCTCATTATTTCTCAATTCCAAGGTCAGTCTATATTCTTTCACAAATATCTATGTGCTTAAGTAGAGGATGCTCCTTTATCTGCTAAATGCATGGCTGTCGACAGTGGTGGGATTCAAATTTTCTAACAACTGGTTCTGTGGGTGTGCCTTGGGGCATGGCTTGGTGGGTGTGGCTAGGTGGCCATGTGATTGGGTGGGTGTGGCTAGGTTTTCATGTGACTGGGTGGGAATGACTAGGTGGACATGTGACCGGGCCGTCCTGGCTAGGTAGTCATGTGATTAAGTGGGCATGGCTACGTAGTTGTGTGACCGGGTTGGTGTGGGTAGGTGGTTTTGTGACCGGTTGGGCATGGCTAAGTGGTCATGTTACTGGGTGGGCATGGCCAACTCAACCAACATCACTTCTTTGACCTAATGACAGTTTTAAGTATAAAAAAAGATATAATATACCAAAAGATAGTTTATTATTAGTTTATTATAAAAGAGGTACACAAAACTAGATTATTATAAGAGTTTAGATAAAACTTAGATAAAACTAAGGTATTGCCAAATCACAGTTTTATTGGCGTCCTCAATTGTCCCTTTTTTCACTTTCACGCAAGCATAATCAGCACTGTGATTTGCTCTCAACCATTTCTTAACTATAGGAATTGGGTCCCATTCATGTAGAGGTAGGCCAATTAAATTAATGATCGTTAAGTTGGTTATATTAGAAATGGTTAGGTGACTTCTGCTCTCTGAACATATGATGTTCATTTGTGAAAAAACCCTTTCCGCTTCTGCTGAACTTACAGCAATTGTTCTGACAATATCTTTCACTTTTGATACTGTCAGGAATTGCATATTTCTCCAAAACTTTCAAAACATTTTCTATAAAATCTCTATAATCATTTATATTAATTTTTTAATTTAAAATGTCACTAAATGCATCCAATTCATTTTCAGCTGCTTTCCATGGAACTACTACTTCTTCAATATTCCAGTAATCTGGCTCCAAAAAAATTAGAAATTGTAATTTATTAGTGTCTTCAAATTGTTTTTAAATGTTCACAATCTAGTAGTCTTTTCTTTAAATTGGTTATGATGCTTTCTAAAAGTCTTTCCTGAGGAAGGCTAACAAAATCGATGATTTTCTACAAATTTTATATCTTTGAAGATTTCTGAAGTAATCAATCCATCAACTTTTTGTTTGTATGCACCCTTTTCCTTTCTAAGAATTTAAAATGCTTTAATTGATCTTATCACAAATTTTTCAGCCTTCATAATGTTTGTAGTTCTTGCTTGCAGACCATTTGAAAGAAGAGAAATTTCTTCTAGAATATCGATCATGAATGCCAAATCAGTCATAAAATGTATGTTTTTAAGACAGGCAGCCATACTTAAGTATTTTTTATTTGAATGAAAATAGTGATGTAGCACTGGATAAGCACATCACACAGCTAGGGTTGACCTTAAACTACAGGGAGCCCATCTTGGTCCAAAAACTCTACCAATCTTTATGATGTCAAGTTCTTCAGATATTTTGTTAAGTTCAATTTGGTTCTTATTGGATTGATGAAAAACAATATGTATCTTATCAATAAATATTTTAAAATGATTTTCTTGATTTATTTCCTTTATGGAGTTATCTAAAACAAGTTGGTGACTATGGTTTAAGCAGTGCCATATTATGATGTTTGGAAACTCTTTTGCTATTCTAATACTCACTCCAGATTTTCTCCCAAGCATAACGCTGGCACCATCAGAGCAAACTGCTATTAAATTTTTTTGTAGGTAGTTCTTAGTAAGCCTAGTGGTGTGTTAATCATTAAGCAGACTAAGCATGTGCTTGGGGGGGCGGCACCACAAAGTTGAGAAAGAAAAAAGAACCAGAAGATTCATACAGTATGTACAAAGTAGGAGGGCACCAAAATTTGTCAGTGCTTAGGGCACCAGTGAGCCTTAATTCACCGCTGAGTAAACCCAATGTTTTTTAAAGTTTCCATAACTGAAGAACATAGCCTCTGCATCTTGTTTTTTCCAATTCAACTAGCTGAAAGAAAATTATTGGTGAGTTAACTGAATCCTCAACTTTTAAGTAAAGTATAAGAACTGGTTTGCAAGATATTGTTGAGGCTTCATCAATAAACATATTTTCAGATTTTTTTCAATAATTTTAGTAAATAATTGTTTTCTAATGTATTTTGCAATGAAATCAACTATTTTCACTGCAGTTTTACATAAATGCAGTCCTATTCCAATGGGGGAGGAAAAAGAGCATTTCAGGTGGACAATCCCTGCAGCCCAGAACCGCCCGCCGCCTGAAACACTCTTTTTCCTCCCTGATTGCAAAAACGGGGTGTGCATTCCTCCTGGTCAGATCTATCTCCTGGGCCAGAAGCAGAAGCTTACCACCCTCTGACTGGGTCGTCTAGTAAAGGGGGAGGCTGAGCAGCGAGCCACCTTGCCTTTCACACAACACCTGCTTCACCTGCCCCTTCTCAGACAGTTCCAGGCAGCCAGGGTTACCATGCTGCCACCAAAAAAATGATTTTACTGTGATCTCTGTTGCCTGGAACTGCCCAAGAAGGGGCAGGTGAAGTGGGCGCTGCAGTGATCATGGTAACAGCATTTTCGGGTGGCAGTACAGCAATCTCAGGAGCCAAAGCCTTTGAATCAATCTTTTTTTAAATTGTTTTAATTAAACAAAAAACACACACAAAAGCATTCTTCATTACATCTTCCAGAAAGCATGTCGATTGGTTACAAATAAATTTCGTGCGTAACTACAATCATTCTTTATATTACATTCATATTGAATTGTACATTTTAAATCAAAAATCTTTATACCATCAATATACCATCATTCTCATTTAACTATATTTGTTTAAACGTGCTTTTGTCTAGAATCATTTATATTCATATTATAATAAATCTAGCCACAAATTTATTACTAGAATTTATAAGTACCCAGGAGAGATTACATCTTTATAACAAAATCTAAACAAAAAAATATTAATAAAATTAGTAAATCTTTTCCCCAGGTCCCATATTATAGTTTATATCCAAATTGTTTTTACCAGTTAGAGTTATTATTTCATTATTATTGTCATGATGGGTTATCTGTTAACGAATAAACATTTTAAAAACAAAAACATTCTATAAGCATCTACAACGTTCTACTTATTAATCACCAAAAATTAACTAAGTTTTTATTTTTATTTTTATTATTTTTTTCCCCATTCAATTATGTTTTATTTGGGTTTCACCATTCTTAACTTTCTTATTTTACCCATAACTATTATTTTTATGTTTTGTTACATTCCTTCATTGATTCTTGTTTCTTTCCTCCATCCACCTATACCATTTATCCCATATCTGGTAGAATTCTGATTCTTCTTTTCCCTGAATTTCTTTAGTTAGTTTGTCCATTTCAGCACAGTCCATAACCTTTCTTATTATTTCATCTTCACTTGGAGTTAGTTTGTTTTTCCATTTCTGGGCATAGGCAATCCTTGCCGCCGTTAGTATATGTAGTATTAAAATACTGGATTTCTTTTTTGTATTTCGCAGACATTATTCCTAATAAGAAGATTTCCGGTTTCCTTTCTATTTTAACTCCCGTTATTGCCTCCAGCCAATTTTTGATCTTTTTCCAAAACTTTTTAGCCTCCTCACAGGTCCACCATAAATGGTAATACGTTCCATGTATCGATTCGCATTTCCAACATTTTGGGGAAGTATTTGATGATATTTTAGCTAACCTTGTTGGTGCCAGGTGCTATCTATAAAACATTTTGTACTGGTTTTCCTTGTATGCAACTGAGAGTGTCATTTTTAAGTTTGTTCCCTAAAAATTTTCCCATTTGTCTAATTCAATATTATATCCAAAGTTCTGCGCCCATTTTATCATTTGTTCTTTCACAATTTCCTCTTCCATTTTACTTCAGGAGAAATTTATATATTCTCCCTATCATTTTTCTATCTGGGCTTTGAATGATTTTATCCAATTCGTGTGGTTCTGTTTCAATGTCATATAATTTGGTATCTTTATTGTATTTAGTTTTGATTTGAAGGTAAGTTAGCCAGTCAAGTTTCATATTCTATTCTGCCAATTCTTCAATTGTTTTTAAGTTTCCCTGTCTATCAATTAAGTCTCTATATCTTAGCATTTTGTTCCAATCTATAAAATTTGGATGAGTCGTCCTTTCTGTTGGTGATAGCCAATTCGGAATTTTCACATAATGGTTTTTTTTTATTTTGAGCCATTTTTGCAATAACGCTCTTCTAATTAAATGATTTTGAAAGTATTTGTGCGTTTTATTTTTATCATCCCATAGGAATGTGTGCCAGCCTGCTTGCAAATCATGGCCTTCCAAAGTCAAAATTCTTTTATTCTTTAGCTCTATCCAATCCTTCACAAATGTTATTGATACTGCCGATGCGTATAGATCCCAATTTGGTAATGCTAAACCTCCCCTCTCCTTGCTGTCTTGCATTGACTTTAGTTTAATCCTCGCTTTTCGTCCCTGCCAAATAAACCTAGCGGTTATTTTGTTTAATTCTTGAAAGAATTTTTTACCCGGATTAATAGGTGTGGCTTGCAACAGGAATAAGATTCTTGGTAGAATATTCATTTTAATTGTCGCTATACGTCCCATGAGTGATAGTTGAATATTTTTCCAATTTTCTTTCTTTATTTGTATCACTAATTTATTATAGTTATCATCTTTAATTGTGGAACATTTTGCCGACACCCAGATCCCCAAGTATTTCACTTTCTTAATTATTTGCATTCTGGTTATTACTTCCAGTTCCTCTTCTTGCTTTTTTGTCATGTTCTTGGTTATCATTTTTGTTTTGTTTTTATTGATCTTTAATCCTGCCACTTCGCCATATTCTTCTAATTTTTGAATTAATTTCCGACTGGATTCTAATGGGTCCTCTAGTACAAATACTAGGTCATCGGCATAGGCTTGGGCCTTATATTCTTCATTTTTGAGTCTTAAACCTTTTATTCCCTGGTCCTTCCGAATTTCATTTAATAAAATTTCCAAAGTCAATATAAACAGCAAAGGAAAGAGGGGGCATCCCTGTCTGACTCCTTTTTTTATTTCGATCTTCTCTGTTAATTCTCCATTCATCAGAACTTTGGCTGTCTGATTGTTATAAAATCCTTCTATCATTTTTATAAATTTTTCACCGAATTTCATCTCATCCAATATTGTTATTATAAATTTCCAGATTACGTTGTCAAATGCTTTTTGTGCATCAAGGAAAACCAGTACCATTTGTTTTTCTGGATGCGCCTCATAGTACTCTATTATATCTAGGATGATTCTCGTATTATTTCTAATGTGTCTGTGGGGTAAAAATCCGTTTTGGTCTGGGTATATTCGTTCATTTAAAACCTGTTTGATTCTTCCTGCCATAATTGCTGCAAATATTTTATAATCAGAGTTTAGTAATGAAATTGGCCTGTAGTTTTGAATTTCTTGTAGGCTGGTTTCTTCTTTTGGGATTAGCGATATTATTGCTTCTGTCCATGATTCTGGTATCTTGGCTTTTCCTAAAACTTCATTAAACATTTCCACCCCTAACTCTTCCAATATTATTTTATTATATTTGTATACCTCCAGCGGTATTCCATCTGGTCCTGGTGTTTTATTATTTTTCTGGTTTTTCAAGACTAGTTCCACTTCTGCTAACGTTATTGGCCTGTTTATTGCCTCCCTTTGCTCTTTTGAGATTGGTGTTATCTTTGCTGTGTTTAAATAATGCTTTATTTTGTTTTCCTCCATACTATCTTGTGCGTATAGTTTTGTGAAGTATTACGAATAATTTTCTTCTTTTCTTCTGCTTTGTATTGAATTCTTCCCTCATCATCTTTTAATTGATATATCATCCTTTTTTCTCTTTCATTCTTCAGTCTGTATGCCAGCCATCGTCCAGGTTTGTTGGCTTGTTCAAAGTAATTTTGTCTGGCTGCTTTAATTTTCTGCGCTAATTCCTTTTGATTTATTAAGTTGAGCTTATTATTATTATTATTTATTTATTATTTCTTTGGATTTATAAACTGCCCCCTCTCCCAAAAAGGGACTCGGGGCGGTGTACAGTCAATAAAACACAGATAAAATACATAAATAACAATATAAATAATATATAAACAATTAAATACTTGAGCATTTGAGTGGAGGAGGTGAGACTGTACAAAGAAATAAATATAGTATAAAAGCCCTAAAACATCCCAATTAAAATACCCAAACCCAATTAAAATATATCCCCGGGAGGTAAGACTAAGAGTGTGCCAGGCCAGCTAATTGAAACAGGTGATTATCTCTCTTTTTTCTTTTTTAATTTTATTCTTTGGGTCTTTCTGGAGTTCATCTTCAGCTTCCATAAGTTCCTTTTGCATACATTCTTGTTGCTCTTTTTGTTTTCTAGTTTTCCTCGCCATATAGGCAATCGTAAGGCCTCTTGTGTATGCTTTCATAGTGTCCCAGAGATTTTGAATTGAGGTATCTTCTTTTTTATTTATTCTAAAAAATTGTTTTAGTTCTTTCTTTGAATCAATCTTGATTGTACCCCATTCCAGGTTTTTAACTTCCTAATCTAGCATCCTTAAAAAAGCTTTCGTGCAAAGGAGATCGGTCCTCTCCCATTGCTCCTCCCTCTCCCCCTCTCCCAATCTGTACAGATCTGTCATGCAGCAAAGAGATACAGTAGCTGGGCACAATAGCAGCAATAGCAATAAGCACTGCATGACAGACCTGGGGGGATTGGGGGGGTGGAGGAAGGGAAGAGGACCGATCTCCTCTGCATGAAGGCTTTTCTCAGGACACTAGATTGGGAAGTTGTACCTGGAATGTGGTACAATCAAGCTTGACTCAAAGGCTTTGGCTCCTGAGATCGCTGCACTGCCACCCAAAACACTGTTACCACAATCTCTGTTACTTGGAATTGCCCAAGAAGGGGCAGGTGAAGTGGGATCTGCCGTATCTCTTTGCTGCATGACAGATTTGGCAGTTGGGGGGGCAATGGAGGAAGGGAAGAGGACCAATCTCCTCTTCACAAAGGCTTTTCTCAGGATGCTAGATCTCTACTTTCTCTCCAGAAAAAGCTATTGGCATTGTTGGGATCTTGGCTAGTGGAAGAAGTGCAGGATAATAATAATAATAATAATAATAATAATAAATTTTATTTGATTAGCCGCAACCCTCTCCCGAAGGACTCGGGGCGGCGTACAATCAGAAGGATAAAATACACATAGGACACACATACATACGAAAAAAGGACAATTTCATTTGTGCGTGGAGGAGAGTAGACTTGTAAGTGAAAGACAATAAACACAGCTAAAAACACAATTAAAACACAGTTTAAAATCCCCTTAAATAAAACTTCAGAATGTGGTAGGTGACAGGCTCCAGGGAGACACCTGATCCAGCGCTCCCGCATTCTGAAGTTTCCTTTCCATCCCGTGCTTCTTCCACTATACCAATAGCTTTTTCCAGAGAGAAAGTGGAGATCTAGCATCCTGAGCAAAGTCTTTATGCAGAGGAGATCAGTCCTCTTCCCTTTCTCTACCCCCAATCTCCCCAGATGTGTCATGCAGTGCTTATTGGTATTCCTCAGGTCTTCTAATCCAAGTCTATATCATTTCAGACAAATGGCTGTCCAATCTCTTCTTGAAACATTCCAGTGATGGAGCACTTTCCACTGATTGCAGCTAGTTCACAACTTACGATCCCATTGGATTATTTGATTAACTTTGGTGGCCCTGAGGAGTAGGCTGCAGCTTGCAGAACCAGGAGCAAAAAGGGAAAATTCTTGTCATGGCCAAGAATTAAATTCCTTTTCAAAATGTTTTTATTAACTGAAAGAATGATGTCAGAAATCTTATTGCCATTGGGGGGAGGGGGGAAGAAACACATACAAAATATTTGGTATTTTTTTCTGAACAGATTGCAATTTTATGGGTAGCAAGCCAGGTCAATCACCAGCGGGTTTGTTAAAATAAGACAAATAACTTCCTGATCAAAGCCCCAACCCCCTTGTCAAAAGCCGAAAGCTGAAATTTCATTACCCAAAATTAACTGTATCCACCTATCTGTACACCATGTAAATAGTGCATTTTTAATTTATTAAATTTATTTAAAATTTATTTTAAAAAATTGCTTATTAAAAAAAGAACAACTTGAGGAAGGCAGATTTAGGAAGGTTCACAGGCAGATAAGACCAATGGCATTGGGCTGGGTCACGCAAAGCAAGGCAGCAGGTAATCTGGAGGCAATTTTTAAGAAATAAGATTTTTTCCCTTCCATGGGGACTGCTGGGAAGGCTGTGGGGAAGGAAGTAGGGAAGGCAGGCAGGCAAGGCTGAGGATGGGCCTTGCCTGACTGCCTAGCTCAACCAGGGCTTGCTTTCCCCAGCAGCAGTGGTGGCTATAGGTTTATCAGGGTATCAATGATGGAACCGGGCGATCAGGCATGGTGCGCGCACCTCAGATGATGTCACCCACGATGGGTCTGTCAACGGGTATCCCTTCCAAACTACTAAATACTGTAAAGTGCCATGACGATGACGGGAATCTGCTATCTGTTCGATTTCATAATGGCGTTCACCATCAACCTGCACCAGAGATGGCGGTGTTGGAAGATTACGCAGCCCAGTGTAGGTCACCGGTTTGAGTAAACTGCTGTGAAACACCGGGTGGGTTTTCCCCAACATGGGAGGCAGTTTTAATTCTACCGTGACTGGATTAATTACTCTGACGATTGGGAATGGACCTATGAACTTGGGACCCAGTTTATGGCAGGGCACTTTAAGGCGTATATACTTGGTAGATAAAAATACCTTATCCCTGACCCAAAATGTTGGTTGTGGACTGCGTTTCTTGTCGGCGCGTCTCTTGTACGTGTCTGCTGTAACCTGCGATGCTTTTCAGACATTTTCCCAGAGTGGATACATGTAGTCTATCCATTCCTTTATAGTTCCGTGATGAGCAGTGGCTTGAGGACATTCAGGTATAGCCATGAAATCAAACCCATTCACAATACGGTAGGGGATATACCCAGTACTACTATGTACTGCATTGTTATGTGCAACCTCAGCAAATGGCAGTAGACACGCCCAGTCAGTTTGCTGGTACTGCACATAACAACGGAGATACAGTTCCACTGCAGCATTAGTTCTTTCTGCTGTGCCGTTGGTAGCCGGATGAAATGCAGAACTCAAACCCTGAGAGGACCCCACCCTCTTCAGGAAAATGCGCCAAAATTGAGCAGTAAACTGTACTCCACGTTCTGAAATGATACATTTAGGTATACCATGTAAATGGTAAATATGTACTAGGAACAGTTTGGCCAATTTTTTAGCTGACGGAAGCCCTGGACAGGCAATGAAATGAGCCTGTTTTGAGAACAAATCAACAACTGTCCAGATAACGGTATTTCCCCCACTCTCTGGCAGCTCCACAATGAAATCCATTGCTATGTCTTCCCAGGGCCGAGTGGGCTCTGCTACTTGTTGTAACAAGCCAGATGGCTTTCCTGACCGGTTTTTCATAGTTGCACAAACGTTACAACCCCAAACGTATTCCTTAATTTCCCATTTCATCTTTGGCCACCAAAACTGCCGATTCATCAAATGCAGTGTTTTCAGGAATCCATAATGTCATGCTACCCGTGTGTTGTGACAACGCTGTAAAACTGTTATCCATTGTTCTGCTGGAACATATATTTTTGGCCCTTTCCAGGCTAAACCATCTCTTTTGGTTAGAGTCTGCTGATTCACCTGGAACCAAGGACCTAGTGGAAGTGCATCTCTAATAGACTGTGTGATATCAACTGGAGGCTTTCTGCCCTGACTGCTGGCCACTAAAGCTATATTTGCCAACTGGGGAAACATAGGCAACCACCAGGAATATATTTCAGTTGGAAGTTAAACCTATGGAAGTAGAGCACCCATCGTACTTGCTTGGGCAACAGCTTCTAGGGAGATTGTAGAGCCTCCAGGTTCTTGTGGTCAGTCCATACCTCGAAGGGGACCGTAGCCCCCTCGAGTAAATGCCTCCATGTAAGCAGCGCCCATTGCACCACAAAAGCCTGCTTTTCCCATATAGCTCACCGTTGTTTGGTGTCACTTAGTTTGCGGGACGTATAGGCAAATGGCTGCAGCTCTCCTATTTCATTCAGTTCAACAGCTCCCACTGCTACATTGCTTGCATCTGCCTGCACTATAAATTTCCTGGCTGGATCAGGATGTCTTAATATTGGCTCATGTGCAAACAATCCAATGTTTCAAACGCTTTTTTACAACCCAAGTCCCACTGTAAGGGTTGACCTGGACAAGGCTTTCCGGCAAGGTGTCTTGTTTTCAATAGGTTGGTCAGGGGTAAAGCCACCTTGGCAAATGATGGTATGAACTGATGGTAGAAGTTGGCAAACCCCAAGAAGATCTGTAATTGTTTCCGAGTTCTTGGATCCTGCCAGTCCATTACCGCATGTATCTTTTCCGGATCCATTTCTATTCCCGCCTTGGAAACTCTATAGACTAAGTAGTCCAAATGGGTCTGGTGGAATTCGCATTTGGATATTTTGACATACAATTTGGTCAGAACGTCCCTTACCAATTTTATGTGTTGATCCATGGTCTTCGTGTAAATCAAAATATCTTCCAGGTAAATGAGTACACCTTTATAGAGATGTTCATGCAGTACTTCGTTTATGAACTGCATGAACACCGCCGATGCACCCTGTAACCTGAATGGCATCACCCAATATTGGTAGCTCCCCAGGGGACAGTTAAAGGCTGTCTTCCACTCATCCCCTTCTCAGATCCTGACACGATAATAAGCCTCCCTCAGATCTAACTTTGTGAAAATCACTCCCTCAGATAAACGGGCCAGCATATCCTTTATGAGTGGCAGCAGGTACATATGCTCTATCCACACTCTGTTTATACCCCAAAAGTCTACAAATAGATGCAAACCACCATCCTTTTTCTCTCTGAATAACACAGGAGCTGCAATAGGGTATCTTGCTGGCTGTATAAAACCCTGTGCCAGGTTCTTGTTCATATATTTTCTAATTTCCTCTAACTCTTTGGGTGTCATAGAGTACATCCTTGGCTTGGGGAGCTTGGCTCCTGGCATGATTTCGATAGCACAGTCAGTAGAACGGTGTGGAGGGAGGACATTGCACTCTTTTTCACTAAAAACCTCAGCTAAATCGGTGTATTCCTCTGGGACCCCTACCAATTGGTCCACACCCTTCAACATCTCTACCTCCTGCTGCTGACCATTCCCTGTGAGCCAACTTCTTAGCTGTTCATGTGGCGGTGGTTCAGGGCCCATCCCAATGCATATACACCAACAACTCCCCACACCATATGAGGGGGCCCCACTTATCCAGCCATGCAAGGCCAAGTATCACAGTTTCCATCATCTGTGGCACTACAATAAACTGGATTAACTCCCAATGGTCCCCAAGCTCAAGTCTGATTTTCTCTGTAATCTGGATAGTTGGTGCCCCACTCAACACTGAGCCATCTACTTTTTCAAACCATAGGGGACGGGACAGGTTTCAAACTTTTATCCCCAGCTCCCTCACCGTGCTTAGACTTATGAGGCAACGAGTACTCCCAGAATCGATTAAGGCGTCATATGTCCGACGCCTCTGAACAGTGAGGGTAACAGGCACCCAGAAGGGTTTTATTGGCCTACTCACCATAGGGTCATTTTCACCCTCTTCGTCGATTTCGCACCCTTCTGCTGGAGGATTTGCATATGCTGGATCTCAAGAGTCATCAATCCCCACTGTGATGTTTTCAGTAGCAGCTTGCTGAATGCCCCGAGATTTCTCCGGCATTTTCCTCATGGTTTTCCGGGCCATACTAGGTGGAACTGGACTCACCTGGACTGGCTTAGGCTGTGTGGCTGGGGTCATCGTGTTGCAGTCCACTGCTCTATGCTGGGGTTTTCCACACCGGAAACATATAATGGGAGGTCTGTTTGTTACTGTCTTTTCTGTTGACCTTGCCGCCGACGTCAAGGATCCCAGAGAACAGCTCACTATACGGTCGAGGAAATGGCATGGTCTAGCATTTCCTCCTCTCTGGGTCTAATGTCCTTCAACTCTGCTTCTAGTTGTGTTGCGGCTTGATACCAGGACCACAGGTGGGGTTGTAGGCCTCAATACACACATGCCTGCCGGATTGATCTATCTAAGCCAGTCTTAAACTGATATACTAACAGTCTCTCTGTCCAGCCTCTTAGTTTTCCCGACAACTGCCGGAAATTCCATATATAATCAGCAACCAGTTGGCCCTTCTGGCATAATGCCATCAACTCCCCTTCCACCCTTTGTACCCGGGTCGGATCCTCAAACCGTTATTGGAGTGCATCCAAAAAGAGACCACAATGCCGCAACTCTGGACTGTGTTCGCTGTAGAGGTCCGTGGCCCAATCTGAAGCCTCTCCCTCCAAGACCCCTGCAATGGCCATCACTATGGCCCATTGTGAAGTGTACAAATGTCCAACTCGGTCCATATGCTCTTCACGTGGCCCAAGAAAATGGCTACTTTGTCTGGGTTACCATGGAAAGAGACCTTCAAGGAGGGAGGCTCCCAAGGACCCCCCACTATAGCCTGGCCTTGTCCAATTCCAACTGGCCAAGTATAGACTGGATGGCCACTAGATACTGCCTGTGGCAGCCAACGTTGACTTCTGTCTTCACTTAACAGTTCCCTTTGCTGTTTGGGTGGAAGCCTCAAAGAAAACTGTGGGTCCAGCTCCCTGCCACTGGCCTGAGTATATTCCTGGGATGCACCCAACCTCAACTTTGGACTGGCTAGATGGAAGCGAGGGATAGGCTGGGAAGGGGGCTGTGAAGTATTCCTGCTATCTGACCAGCAATCCCCTCTGTTCTCTGGATAACCAGAACTGCTATCATGGAAGCTAGCCTCCCCAAACCACTCCCTCAGACAATCCATCATCCGGCTACCCAAGGCAGTGGAGTAGCTCCAATCACCCTCTTCATCTTCAGTCACCCTCCTTTCTCTCTACCGAGTGAGGTGACCCTCCTTTGGAGAAGGCACAGATAGTTCTGAGCTGGTGGTTAACCCTGTATGCTTCCTCCACTCATTTACTGGCACCACTGGTTGATATGTAAGTATAGCCCCAGTCACAGAGGCCTGGTCTACTAAGGGACTCTCCTTACATCTTACAGCTACCTCTGTTTTCTCCTCCTGTGTTGGAACGACCAAAGGACTGACCTCAGGTAGGACCACTGCTGCTGCCTCTGCTCCTTCAGACATCATTCAGACCAAACAGGAACTGTGCGAAGTGAAGTGTTGATAGGGGGTGAGAACTGACTTTTCTGTCACGTTCCGGCATTCACGTTGCATACAAACAGAGATTCAGTATGTTTGGTGAAAAACTTTTATTTCTATCTTACAAACCACGTGATAACCAGCACTAAATGACAATGATACAAAGATAATCAAATCCAAGTCAGTTTTAACCAAGTTAACACTATCACCCATATATATACCATTACCCCACCCAGCTCCACCCACAACTCCACCCAGATGACACCCACCCACCATCACCAGTCACCATGCCCTCTAAAGGAGGCCTAAACCATTGTGATGCACAGGGGTGCATTCAAATGTCACTGTCTGCAATTCGGTGTTAGTATCGCCCCTGGACTGTTCCAAAGTGTCATGGAACGGCTTTTGCAGGGGATTCCAGGAGTCATCCCCTATTTTGACAACATCTTGGTATCAGCTGCAAACGAGGAGCAACTTTTAAAATGAGTATGCGCAGTTTTGACAAGAATTCGAGAAAAAGGCCTCTGCCTTAAAAAAGAAAAATGTAAAATAAATGTGCCAAGGGTCGAATTCCTGGGGTACCTAATTGACATCTCTGGGATTCACCCAACCTCCCAAAAAATTAAAGCCATTCAGGATGCCCCTATATCTCGCAATCAAACTGAGCTGCAGGCGTTCCTCGGGCTCCTTAATTTTTATAGCGCATTTCTACAACAGAAAGCCACCATTGCTGAACCCCTTCACCGCCTC
The DNA here is from genome assembly GCF_964273705.1 of Natrix helvetica. NCBI lineage: Eukaryota > Metazoa > Chordata > Lepidosauria > Squamata > Natricidae > Natrix > Natrix helvetica. Next base: position 63,849,924 of record NC_138550.1, read on the forward strand.
CTAACAAAGAACGCAAAGTGGTCTTGGGGATGTGAGCCAAAGCTGCCGCATTTGCCACAGTCAAAAGATTCCTGTCGGCTGAGTCGTTCCTCATCCAATACAGCCAGACCCTGCCTTTGGTGTTGACCTGCGACACATCACCTTTCGCTGTCGGACCCGTTCTCAGCCACCGCAGGCCTAACATGGACAGGGAGATAGAAGAATGGGTGGCTACCTGCATACCATGCCAGAAATCCAGCCCTGCTTCCCCAGAGGCGCCCGCTAAGGAGTGGGAGCGTCCTCAAGCACCATGGTCTAGGGTGCATATAGACTTCGCTGGCCCAGTTCACGGCCAAACGTTCTTAGTAGTTGTGGACGCCTACTCAAAGTGGTTAGAGGTAGTCCTGATGACCTCCACAACGGTAGAGGCAGTCATCAAGGTACTACAGAGACATTTCTCCACGCACGGCCTGCCTGATGTCTTGGTCACAGACAATGGCCCCCAATTCATGGCCATGCCCTTCGAGACCTTCCTAGCAGCCCAGGGAATTCGGCATTCCCTGGTTGCACCGTTCCATCTGGCTTCCAATGGCCAGGCAGAATGTATAGTGCAATCTGCAAAAGAGGCCCTCTCTAGGATGGGCCCGGGAGATTAGCAAACACGGCTTGACCATTACCTCCTAATTCAACATATTACACCCAGTGCCACCACTGGAAGAAGCCCCTCTGAGCTAAGATCACAGGCTAAGATCCCACTTAGACCGGCTACACCCAAACTATTCTGCCGTTTTGCCCCCAGACTCCACAAGCAAAATCCGGAATTTTAGTGTAGGGGACTTGGTATATGCCCACAACTACGCTGGGGGAACACTGTGAATTTCTGCCACGGTGATAGGCATCACCGGGCCTCGCTCATACCTTCTTGAGCTCGAGGATGGTAGGAATTGGAGAAGTCACATTGACCAACTCCGTGGCCGCCTCTCCAACTCCAATCTTAGACCACCAGCGTTAACTTCTGCTCGAGTTAGCCAAAGCCCTAACCAAACAGAGCAACCACTCACTCCTCCAACAGTCAGCTCAAGCCCGAATTGTCCAGAATACTCATCTGGTGATGTTGCAGGCTCACAGCGAGCTCCGAGTGAACTGGCTCTAGGAGCTCCAGCCGCGGCCTGTGGAAGATTCCAGGAGCTTCCACCAAACAGAGCTGCAGAGCAAACAAGTCCGTCCGACCTGTCCAAAGGAACCCCTCCTATTGAACTGCGCAGGTCAGGCAGAGCTACGCAAAAGCCCGCCTACCTGCGTGACTACGTTACAAGTAGGATTATTCCATCTAAGAGGGGAGGGGTGTTAGATATCTACAACAGTAGATATGGTTTCCACCAAGGTCCTCTGTTCTGACGGGAACAGAGGTTTGATTCTATTGGCTGAGAGTCTGACAGCTCCCTATAAAAGGACTGCTGTCAGATCCAGCCTTTGCTGGATTATTCACACTTGTTGTCTTGTTAATAAAGAGCTGTTGTTACTGTTAGCCTGTGTCTGCCTTTCCATTGCCCGATCTTACATAGCCCATTTCCCTTTACCTGCTGCTGTCACTGGTGGGGGGAGGGTAAGAGTAGACAGCAGATCCTGGCTAGCCTTAGAAGGGAAATGAGGTGAAAGGAGATGGGGGAGCAGGCCTTATGGAATGTGGCAGGGAAGTAGGATTAGTGTGAAGGGTCGCCGCAGCACAGAAGGGTGGGAGGGAGCTGGACCAAAGAGGGGTGAAGCTAAAGAGTCCTCCTCTCCTCCTCTCCTTTCTATTGTTCTGGTGAGGGCTGAAATTTTTCAGGGGTTGATTTGAAAGGCACTCTGCACATAAGGGCACTCTGCACATGATCTGATACAATCCTGCCACAGGAAAAGAACACACCAAGGGGGCCAAGCACTGGGCGAGGAGGTGGGCAGTGAGGGATCCATTATTTCTGCAGAGATAGAGAGTGGTGTGCAAGATCCCTAGTCTAGTCTTACATACACACACATGCCATTCTTTGCAATTAGGTTTCATCAACACACAGGTTATTTGCTTGTGTATCTGTGAAATTTTTGAAAAAAAGTAAGCAAATAACAACTACCAGAGGGTATCAGGAGTAAAAAAAGCGAAAGGCTGGGGAGGGTTTTTTGAAATAGAAGGAAAGGAATGGGGTCCACTCGCAAACAGGCCCCTGCTGTCTGTCAACTTAAATGGGAGATGCGAAATGAAACCGCATCCACCAATCAGAGCCTGTTCTGCCTATCACTTGTTTCAGTGCATGTCCAGCAGCATTTTGTCTGTGCTAGGGTGATGGTACGCGTGCCCACACAGAAGTCTCTGCATGCCACCTGTGGCACAGGTGCCATAGGTTTGCTACCATGGGACTAGGGCATGACACATATTTAAATACCACTCATTTTTGTAAGGTTTACTGGATGATTTAAAAATAACAGTGTTCTTTTACAATTTGAGTTACTATCAGCCTCTTAGCCACATGCTCCCCTCTGAATTCCATTTGGCTCTCCAGAGGCCTCACCCGGCACATTGCTGGATGAAATGGAGCTTTCAAGGGGCGGATCTGCCTCTCGGAAGTTCCATTTTGGCTGGCAATGTGCCAGGCGAGGCCTCTAGAGGCCCAAACAGAGCATCAGAGGGGCGGATTCATCCCTCAGAAGCTCCATTTTGGCAAGCAATGTGCTGGGCAAGGTCTGCGGAGGCCCGAACAGAACTGCAGAGTGGTGCATGTGGCTGAGAGGATGGAGAGGGGATTGCTAGATCGTCACATGGTAAGTGACCCACCATGGCAGTTTGGGTAGGGGGAAATTAATTGTGGGGAGCATGAGGTATTTCAGTGGGTTGGGGAGGCCTTGGGTGGTCTTAGGCAGGTGGACTGTTCCATTACTAGGCTCCCCCATTGCCTTCCCCAACCTGAAATACCTCATGTGCACTTAACAAGCCTCACATTTGATTAGCGAATGTGTGGGTGAAAGGAGACAGTGATCCTGTTCAAGGTACCAGATTCACTCCCACGAATCCTTGGGTTATGAATGGAATGGGCAGGCTCCATTACATTCATAATTCGAGGACTAAACAAAAAAAAAACCCGTTCATATTCTGAATTGCTTATCTTCAAAAATGGATCTGCAGGAATTTGATAAATTTCTTCCTGCAAATGGTACTGGACTTTGTTGCTACACTTTGAAAACATTAATACATGCACTACTTTTAAAAATGAGCTATCTTTACATTACAAACTGCAGAAAAAGTGTAAGACATAGTAAATGAAAGGCATTGAAGAAAATCTGACTAAATCTTATTTATAAACATACTAAATGTTCATATTTTTCTATCCCTACAAATCACCTTTTCTCCTTCATACATAGTACTCCTTCTTTCATTCTTATTTTATATATTCTGCAGTTATATCCCCATGCATTCTCACTATATGACCAAATTGTCTTAACATACTACTTTTCTATAATTACTCAAATTTTATTCAGTTCATGTTTTTCATCATCTATCTTTAGGTATTTATACTATATGAATGCATACTAAACAACAAATGGAACATCACAAATCCTTGTTTTACTTTGTTCACACTGTAATAATTCTCTAGGCATTTCATTTATTGTCACATGTGCTTTACATCCATTATACCACATAACCAATAAAATATGCATACCACATTTAATAATTTTTACATACCCTAAATCAAAAAACGTACAATAACTTTCCCTTCACTCAGGATATTTTCCATAGTACTCATGCTGTTTCCTTCATTATCACCCTTCATGTGATTGTAAAATGAAACTATCACCAGTTTATGAATTTTATTTTCAAATGCAGCCACAATAATCTATGTAAAGCAGTTCATACTTCTTAGTGCACATTTTGACTCTTCCCTTAAAACTAAAGTTTTACTTCCATGGATATATTCATGAATTCCATTCTATATCATGAATGATTTTATTACATTCTTTACCCTTCCTTCCTTCCTTCCTTCCTTCCTTCCTTCCTTCCTTCCTTCCATCCATCCATCCATCCATCCATCCATCCATCCATCCATCCATCCATTACTGTGTTTCCCTGAAAATAAGACAGGGTCTTATTTTCTTTTGACCCCCAAAATATGGCTGTGGTTGTGGGGAGAGGAGTGGCTGGGCCGTGAGGCTCTGCTTCAGTTTCGGAAAAATGGTGCCATCCAGTGAGCAAGGCTGGCTGGCTGGCTGTGGTGGTTCGGATTCTGCGGGGCTCATCTAAAAAAAAAAAGAGAGAGGGCAGGAGAGGAAGGGAAGGGAAAGGGGGGGGAGGTGCAGCTTAATGGAATATTCAATATCCTGCAAGGCACATTTCTTGCCCTGGGACTTTTTCCCCCTCCTCTGCTCCTCCTTTTCTTTCCTTTGCAAAAAGCAGAGCCTGCCAGCTGGACAGCGCAGAGACAAGGCAGGCAGGATGCTTGGGGTGGGGTGGGGAGACTGCTGAAGAAAAAGAGGGAACCTCCAAGGTTCCCCACTCATGCAGATTCCTTCTCCTCCTCCTCTTCCTCCTCCTCCCTTTCCTCCCTCTCTCCCTCTTGGGAGCAGCACTTTCCATAAGGCTCTGGGAGGAAAGGAAAAGGTGAGCAACTTTGGTGGCTGCCACTGAGCATACCTGTTTGGCCATTCAGACATGCTTAACAAAAAGATAGAAAGGCAGCCCGGCTGCCAAAAGGAGGCACCCCACCAGCTTGGCATGTGCTTTGCCCAGGAGGTGTCCCGAGATGTTTAGGGGCCATGTGGAGAGGGCGAGAGAGATAGAGGGGGTGGGGGGTGGCAGGTCCATTGAGTTTCCTTTGCCAGACTTCTTCTACATGACCACCAGACAACAAGTGATGGGCTTGGCAGAACACATCACTTCTCCGGAGCCATGCAACTTTTGGGCTCAAGCTTCCTCCCCCACTTCTCCCACCTGGAGGTAGTGGAGGGCAACCAAGGAGCTCCACCCACCCAAACTCCACCCCCAAGTCACTGCAACCATCCAACATGGGACTGAAGGAGACACGGGTGCAAAACATGACACATTTAAACATGTGGGGAAAAAATCACAACCCTCTCCTTTCTCCTCACCCATCCTGATTACCCCTACCTTTCAGATTTGGTGAACTTCCAAAAAGCCTGCCATCTCTCGCCATGCATGTATTTAAGTAGTTTGGGGGGGGGGCTTATTTTGGGGGTGGGATTATTTTGGGGGTGGGTTTTCCATGTGCTGAAAAGCCCAATTGGGCTTAGTATCAGGACTTGTCATATTTTGGGGAAAACACAGTATCTATCTATCTATCTATCTATCTATCTATCTATCTATCTATCTATCATCTATCTATCTATCTATCTATCTATCTATCTATCTATCTATCTATCTATCTATCTATCATCTACCTACTCTTGTCTTCAATATGCCACTGTTATGACAGATGGTCCAATGAATGCATTTTACCTCCACAGGGTGTAATAAATTTGCTCAACTACAGCTTTCCCATAATCTTTTACAAAAAGATAAAAGAGTAGGCTAGATTACCCTCTCTCCATAATTTTGTAATGCATTATATCAATATTCCTACCTAGAGTGACTAGAGATTTTTAGTAAAAGTATTTACTGTGATTAAAACCTTAAGCAAACATCTTTGTTTGCTTGTTACTGATCTATACGGGATTTTGTATATTCAGAGAGTTTGGGGGGGAAATGATAATTTACTAATTTAAATTTATTGAATAAACAAGGACCAACACATGTGCTCATTTACTAAAACAATTTGAATCTTGCCCAATAATATAATATCTACAGTAGTTTGTTTCGGACTAGAGACAGATAAATCGTCCAGGCATGGTTTATTCCAGTAGCTGATTGCAAAGTAAAAACCAAAATGGTCCCAGTGGTGGTAGGAGCACTTGGAGCTGTGACTGCTTAGCCATTGTGGCTTAATATATTAATGTAATCAAATCAAATCATGCATCTTATCTTAGAAGGTGATCTGTTACATTTTATCCACTTTATGTTTCACTTTTCAATTTTATATTCTTTAAAATACAAGCCACACAACATTGAAAAAATAATATAGTCTTGGTATCCAATGTGACTATTTTCTCTGCTTGACTATTAAAGTCTTATGGACATACCAATTTCAATGCCATTCTTATTTGATTATTACTCTGATGAAAATATAAATTGGCTGATTAGTTGGCTGTAGAAAAGTGTGCCATGTTGCTGTGATCATTGTAAAGTGTAGTTTACAATGAATAACTGGAAATGAGTGTTACAGTAAATGCATGAAATATTTATTAAGAGTTATGAATGTAAATAAGAGGCAGTCACTTGTAGATATATAACATCTATTAGGCTTAAATAGAATGCTCTCATCTCTTAGAAAGCTGTTTATTATGTTTATTAAATTTTGTTTGGATTTCATATTGCTAATGAAGCATGACTGAATTCATCAACAATGTGCTCATAATACTGGATTTTTGGAAGTCTCTTCCTAGCAAAGTTTTACCAAAAAAATGGTGTATTTTAGGAAAGCTGATAAGTATTTTAGCCATAAAGTAAGAAAATAGAAGGCAATGTAAGGAGGATGAAAAATGAAGTGCTCCAGAAATGAAATGTCCCTGTCTTTACCAAAACAATCATATTTAAAAGAAGCTGAGAGCTTTAATAATGTTAATATAAATAATGTTAAGAGCCTTAATGTTAGAGAGAATCCACATGCCAGGATTTGGAAGAGATTTGCAGAGACACTGCTCTCTGAGGCAGAGAGACGGCTCATTAAATGCAAGATGCTGCTGTGTCTCCTTGTGTGTTTGCACTAAGGTATAGGTTTGCCAGACTGATGTATCAGAGAATGTCAGAGTGGTTACCACACCAGCATAATAGCTACATAATAAATGATGGAGAGAATCATGTTAGGCATGCCCACCTAACCTAACTTGAATCATGCAAAAGGAGAGCTGTTGGAATTCGAATAGACTTTCTAGCTCCCAGCAGCCAACAGCAATAGGATGCTTTCAGGAAGATGACAAATGCAAAGGAAAGACGCTGTTTTGCACTCTCTAGATTTGTTACTGCAGCCAAATTATTGGCATGATGGAGTGACGAGAATAGCAGCTGGCATGGAAGGTAGGATGATCAAGGGTTTTGCATTGATATTTAAGTCGTTAGAAATTGACTGTGACAAAGCATACGTTTAAATGAATCTTCTCTGTTGATGATGGCAGAGGATTTGTTTTTCAGCTTTGAAACGCTGACGATACTGTTGCCTCTGAAAATAGATTTGTGAATTGCATTTATGCTTTTGTTATGTCTTTGTGCTTGTATTTTACCTCAGGGAGACCTTGCCTGAAATGGATTGTTATAGAAAGGTGAGGCTATAGAATCGAAGTGCTTCTAAGTCGGGGGGGGGGGGGAGTCCAGATAAAGGAAAACAAACAACCAAATCTTCCAGAGGATTTAAAATGCTTAAGCTAAAATACAGTAATCATTTTTTAAGCTTGAGAAAGATTGCTGTATATTGAACATTCTGAAATAGCAAATATTATCACAGTTTCTGTTTTTATTTTGCTTCTTCCCCTTTTTATAATTTTAAGATGTAGTCATTTGCAAATTACTACAAGGAAATGCACTGAGATCTTCAGCACGATCTTTCAACAAGTCTAGCATCTTTTCAGCTACTGAACTGTATTCATGTTTTGACAACTTCATGTCATCGTTTGCTTGATTACAGTTCTTACTTTCATTATATCAGCTTGCTTTATATATAATTTTGAAAACTGCCTTTAATTAATGACAGGAAAGGTAACACTATTTGGAATGAGATCATGTTTTTTGGATATTCTGTTTATAGTTCTTACCTTCATGTTTTAATATATTATATTTTATTTATTTGTTGGCGTGATCTGTAAATAGAAAAAAGTAAACTGAAGTTTCAGGTGACTTTCTTTAAAAAGTTTGAGGTTATGTTAAAGAACAGCATTCCAGGTTTTTGAATGACTCTTTTATTCTCAATCATCATCATATAACTGATACATTCTTGTTGACTCATAATGATTATCACAAATTTGGAAGATCTACCAACAAAAGTTCCTTGTTTATGAGAATCATATATATACTTTATAATTTTATTTATAATATTTCTTTAACAGCCATAAGTGCTTAGTGAACAGTGTATTGTCTGGGTCAATGTACTTTATACACAATACTAATAACAATAATAATACTGTTTAGGTATACATAATAGAAATCTTTCAACTTCTAATATTTACATACACATGGTAATTACAGTATTTTTCAGAGTATAAGATGCACTTCCTCCCCCTAAAAGAGGGTGAAAATTTGGGTGTGTCTTATACACCGAATGTAGCCAAAAACGTGAGGCACAGAGACGACAATGGTCTGTGTCAATCCCTGCAGCCTGGAACAGTTGATTGGGGATATTCTGGGAGGTTGATCCACCCACCAATCAGCTGCTCATGCTAAATCAGGCTGCAATAATGTGCTGAAGCTGACCTGGCTGTTCGCTATTTGCTGCAAGGACATGTCAGAGTTTGCAGCAGCAATCACATTCAGAAAGCACACACAATAACTGATTCAGCAGGATTCAATAACTTCTCTTTATATATAATATAATTCATTAAGTAAATATACAATACCAAAAACAGGTTTTCCAATGTGATAGTTCAGCAGAGGAGAGAACTTTCACTTTCACTTTTAGTTTCTGATATCAGAGCAGCATGCAGCATGCAGCTTTAGTACAGAACAAGCAACACCCTGGCTGTTTCCAAACAGCTCTCAACTCTCTCATACGCTGACAGGATGCTAGCCAGATGAATACCATGGATGCTGGTAGGCAGAAGCAGATTTTTTTTCTTATTTTCCTCCCCAAAAACTAAGATGTGTCTTATACTCTGGAGTGTTTTATACTTGGAAAATTGCGGTATAATGTATTCTATTATGTATCAGTATATATCAGGGATCCTCAAAATAAGGCCTGTGGGCCAGATATGGCCCACCAAAGCAATTAATCTGGCCCGTGCAGCACCATGAGACTGCCCCCCACATCACTCCACCCACCCACTGCCCCCCCTTCAGCCAAGCACAGATCCTACTTTTATGGGCAGCCATGGTGAACAGAGCTGTGCGAGCCCAGTGGGCTGCAACTAAAAGGTAAGGCCAATGGCGGGGGAGGGAAATTTGCTCTGAGCCTGCCACATAAGACCAAAGGGCCAACTTGGAGTGGGGGTGGACACGGCGAGGCCTTTCACTGCTCTGGGCTAGGCAGCAGTTTGGCTTTCCCAGCTGGCTGCAACCCCAGATCCCCACCTACTCTTCCCTTTCTCCCATGGCTGCTGGCAGAGAGGAAGGTGAGCTGCTATCGCTCGCCTCAACAGCACACATCTCATCTCCCACCCACACTCTCTGCAGCAGCTGGATCACAGCTGCCAGCAGCCAGGGAGCATGAGGCTGTGTCGTCCCCATCGCTCCTCTGCCAACTGGCTTCCCCCCCTGGCCCGCGACGTTCAGCCAAGCACAGGCCTTACTCTCATGGGAGGCCACGGTGATCAGAGTGGTATGAGCCCCACAGGCTGCAACTGGAAGGTAAGGCCAACAGTGGGGGAGGGAAATCCACCCTGGATTCTCCAAACTTGGTGGAAGGGCTGCCTCGTGGGGGGGGGGCTGTGGACAGCAAGCCTCATCTGCCTTTCAGGCCTGCCTCAGGGCTTCTGTGGGACTTCTGCGCAGCTGCTGCAATTCACCCTCCCCTCTGCCTTGGGCCCTTGCAGTTTCTTTTTTTAAATTTTTTTTAAATTTTTCTTTAAAAAGGACAAAACAACACATACAGAACAAGAGCAAGGAGAAAAAAAAAGAAAAACAATTTCATCAAGCATGTCGTTTGGTTACAGGTTTTTGTGCAGCCGTTTTTACAATTAAGAATAAAGTCACTGGTTATCCATTAAACATAATTAAATATTTCATTGAGCATTGTGTGTTCAAATTACCATTGGTATTCTTTCATTTGTGACAGCCCTTATTTCCTTACATCCATAATTATCTACTAGGTAACAATAAGTCTTTATAAAATTATATCACCAATCTTTAAGAAATAAGAATAAGGATTAAGTCAAAAAATTCCCATTAATTCATATTACACATTTCTACTTTCCGTTAACCATAAAATTTTCAATCATCCACAACTCCAAATATAATTTTCCATTATTAATTATCAATCCATGTAGTCATTAAGTGTTTCATTTTGTATATATATCCATTGTTCATTACATCATCATTATTCCATATTATATTATAAAATAGTCACCACCTACAATCATACCTAACAATTTGTATCATCTCACTCTTATACATTATTATTCTTCATATATCGTATAAGTAAGTAATCTATTTCATAGTAAAAAATTAACTGCACGCTGCAGTTAGTATATGTATAATTAGATAGAGTGTATCTTTCTTAAACCCCTTCGGTATTATGCCTAGGAGAAAAGTTTCTGGTTTAAACATAATTTGTTCTCCCACCATTTGTTCTAACCATGATTGGATCATTTTCCAATATTTTTTGCCTCATTGCACGTCCACCACATATGATAGAAAGTGCCTGGTGTTTTTTTTACCCTTCCAACAGTTTGGGGCCAGATTTTTAAACATTTTAGAAAGCCGTGCTGGCGGGAGATGCCATCTGTAGAACATCTTGTAAAGATTTTCTTTATACGCCGTAGCCAATGTTAATTTCTGATTAAGTATCCAAAGTTTTTCCCACTTAGCCAATTCCACATTGTAACCGAAATTTTTCGTCCAGGCGACCATGGTTTCTTTGACATGTTCTTCCTCTAGTTTATATTCCAACAAAAATCTATACAGCACTTTGATCAGTCTGTTTTCTGTCTGTATCAACAGTTTATCTAATATTGTGTAGTCTTTGGCAATACCTTCATTCTTCCTATCCTGTGCATACCTTGATTGTATCTGTAAATAAGACCACCATTCTACTTGTATTCCTTGTGATGTCAATTCTGATCTAGTTTTGATCTTCCCCTGCCTGTTCAATAGCTCTTTATATGTGACTATATTTTCCACGTTAATTAAATTTGGGTGTATGTATGCATCTATTGTAGATAGCCAAATAGGTATTTTGGTATAGTGGTCATGTTTAATTTTGTTCCATATTATTTACAGAGATTGTCTAATGTAATGTCTACTAAAATATTTGTGTGCAGATCCTTTTTCATACCAGAGGAAGGCATGCCAGCCTGCTTGGAGGTCATGACCTTCCAATTTGAGTAATCTTTTATTTCTCAGCATTATCCATTCCCTTAGCCATGTTAATATGGCCGCAGTATAATAGAGTTCCCAATCTGGTACGCCAAATTCTCCCTTTTCCTTAGTGTCTTGCATAGCCTTAAGTTTTATTCTTGGTTTTCTTCCCTGCCAGATAAATTTCGAAACCAATTGGTTCAAATCTTTGAAGACACCTTTTTCTAATTTAATGGGTATATTCTGAAATAGGAAAAGAAATTTTGGTAATATATTCATTTTTATAACTGCGATCCTGCCCATCAGGGACAGTTGTAGGTTTTTCCATCTTTCTAGATCCTTCTTAGTTTTATTAATCAGATTGGTATAATGGTCTTCTTTGATGGTCACACACCTCGCAGATAAATGTATACCAAGATATTTAACTTTTTTTGACAATTTGGATACCCAGTTTCTTCGTTAACTCCTCTTTTGCTTTTGATGTCATATTTTTAGTCAGCATTTTGGTCTTTGTCATATTTATCTTTAGACCCGCTATTTTCCCATACTCTGTCAGTTCAATGAGTTTCGTACCAGACTTCATAGGATCTTCTAGCACAAACACTAGATCGTCCGCAAAGGCCTGTAACTTAAATTGCTCCTTTTTGATTTATAGTCCCTTTATCTGTACCTCTTTATGTATATTCCTGGCTAGTACTTCTAGGGTTAGTATAAACAGCAGGGGGGATAGGGGGCAACCTTGTCTTGTACCTTTCTGGATTACAATACTTTGTGTTAGTCAGTGACGTGCAGTCAGGTGAGGCAAGTGAGGCACAGCCTCACCACTCTCATCATGAAAAAAAAAAGTAAAAGGAAAAAGCTGAGCTAGTTACTGCCTCACCGTGGATGACTCTGCTTAACTGTTAAAAAAAGCTGGAAAAGGTACGTGTGGGTTGGAGGGAGGGGGAGGAATTCAAACTTCATCCTCCTGGTGCTATGCAGGGCTTTGGGCAAAGGCTGGAGGGAAGGACCCTGGCTCGCTTGTGCTCTCCCTCCCCAAGAGTAGTTTGATTGCAGGCAGAGCCACGTTGTGGGGCCGGTGTGTGTGCTACAGCATGGCTCTTTGCCTGGCTTCCTGCCTCCTCCTGTGGTCTCCTCACTGGTGCTCTCCCTCAACAAGTGTAGTGACTTCCTCCCCAGGCCCCCATTCATTTCTCTCTCACACACACACAGCTGGATAAAACTATATAAAAATCTAGCCCAGCTTCACTGATTACAAGTTTGAAAAGGCAACGTGGCTCCACCTGCAATCAAACTACACTTGGGGAGGGAGAGCACAAGCGAGCACTGAGGAGACCACAGGAGGAGGCAGGAAGCCAGGCAAAGAGCCATGCTGTAGTACACACACTTCCCCCCAGCCTCTTTCTTTTGGAAGGCTCAGATCGGCTCCCCTCCGGCTTCTCTGCCTCTCCTCTCACCCCAGCCTGCCAGCAGGAGGTGGTGCGTGGGCTTTATTGTGTTCCAGGCATTTCCCACCCAGACAGCAGGCTGCATTTGCAATGGTGGAGGTGTTTGGGAAAGGCAGCAGGGAAATGGGGGGGATGGCAGAGGAGCTGCTTTCAAGCCACTGGAAAAGATATCCAATCCAACTTTTGTGTGTGTGGGGGTTTGTTTGAGAGTGAGTGAGAGAGGGAAGGGGTAGGAGAGATAGTCCAATCCAACTTGTGTGTGTGTGTGTGTGTGTTTGAGAGAGGGGGAGGAAGGGAGAGAGGGAGGAAGGAGGGGAAGGAGAAGAAAAAGAAAAAGAAAAAGAAAGAAGGAGCAAAGGAGAAAAACAAATGCTGTCGCTTTAAATTGGAACTGAGCATGCCTGGCTGTGGAATTCTGGGAGTTGAAGTCCACAAGTCTAAAAATATTTGAAACCCAGCACTGTGTCAGTGCCTCACCAGTCATAAACCTCACCGCACGTCACTGGTGTTAGTTCACCATTGATTATTACTTTGGCCTTTTGGTTTGTATAAATTGCTCTGATCGTGTTTATAAATTTATCCCCACAATCCATGTATTCTAATTGTTGGTGCAAAAATTCCCAGTTGACATTATCAAATGCCTTTTGGGCATCGAGAAAGATTAGTACAACCTGTTTGTCATTGTGCACTTCATAATATTCAAGAATGTCCAACATAATTCTCATATTGTTTTTAATTTGTCTTCTGGGGAGGAATCCGTTTTGATCTGTATGGATGAACGATGTAAGAAATTTTTTCAACCTTTCTGCTATTATTGAGGCAAAGATTTTGTAATCTGCATTTAGCAGTGAGATTGGTCTGTAGTTTTGTATAAGCACCTGGTCTGTGTCCGCCTTAGGTAATAGTACAATGTTAGCCTCCGTCCATGATAGCGGTGTCTTCGCCTCTTTCAACACAGCGTTGTAGACTTCCAACAACGTTGGGACATGTATATCCTGGAATTCTTTATAAATTTCCGCTGGCAACCCATCTGGCCCTGCAGCTTTATTATTCTTTTGTCTTTGTATGGCCTCGGTTATCTCTGATGTTTTAATGTCTTCATTGAACATGTCCTTAATCTCCTCTGGTACCTTTGGCAGATCTGACTTTTCCAAATTCTGTAATTGTCCTTCCTTTGTATGGTCTCGGTTTTCTCTATATATAATTGTTCATAAAATTCTTGGGTAATCTTTTTCTTTTCCTCTAGTTGGTAGCAGATCTCGCCTTTTTCATCTTGTAGTTTATTGATCCAGTTCTCTTGTTTTTGCTTCCTCAACCTATAGGATAGCCATCGCCCCGGTTTATTTGCATTTTCAAAGAAGTTTTGTTTTGCTTTTTTTTATAGATTGTGCCAATTTTGCTTTTTCGAATATAGCCAATTCATGTTTAATCAGTTCCATATTTCCTTTTATACTTCTGTTCTGCAGTTTCTTTTGCAGTTCACTCTCTAAATTTCTATACCTTTCTTTCACTTCTCTTATTTTTAGATTCTCGGTTTTTTTCTTCCTGGCTGTGGCTGATATTGTGACCCCTCTTATAAATGCCTTAGTCGTATCCCATAAGTTTTGTATGGATGTGTCTCCTGGTCCGTTTTCTTTGGAGAAGAATCTTAGTTCTTGGTTGACTCTTTTAATATATTCCTGGTCTTTTAGAATTGATCTATTGAGTAACCAACGATAACTGCCCTTTTGTTTTTTCCAAATAATCCTCATGGGATTGTGGTCAGCCCATAGATTGGGTTCTATATCTATCTCCTTCACTTCTGAGATTAGCTCCATCGGCAGCCAGACCATATCTATCCTTGACCAGGATTCATGTCTATTCGAGTAGAAGGTATATTGCTTTCCCTCTGGACATCTTTCTCGCCATACATCCAACAGATTAAGTTCTTCAGCCATTTGGAAGAATGACCTTGGCAAAGTTCTCCTAGCTCCTTTTCTCTTCTTTCCACTTTTATAGTCCCGTTTCAGGTCAACTATAGCATTGAAATCACCCAGTAAACAAACATTTTCGTTTCCCATCTCTTGAATAATGCTGTGTAGTCTATGATAGAAATTTTCCTGGCCTTCATTAGGTGCATATATTACAACCAATGACACCTTTTTTTGGTTTAGCATTATTTCCATGATTAGTATTCTCCCTTCCTCGTCATGATAGATTAGTTTAGTCTGAATTGTGTCTTTGACATATAATGCTATTCCTCTTTTCTTTTGGTCAGCCAGTGCCGCGTAAAGTTTACCCAATCTAGGACATTCACAGATCTGGATCTGTCTTTTAGTCATATGGACCTCTTGCATTGCAATTATATTGTAGTTCAAATGTTTTAATTTATTAAATATTGTTTTCCTCTTCTGGGGTGAGTTTAGACCATTAATATTCAATGATAGAATCTTGATTTCTCCCGACATACTTCTATGTGTATTTGGGTCGTGTGCTTCTTGTTGCCCTTATTTCTCTCACTTCCTTTGGTTCTTCCCCTTTTTTGTCTAGAACGACTTCTTTCTCCTTTCGTGTCTCCACTGGCTCCTTTTCTCTTCTTATCTGTGCCCTGGATCCTTGCCTCCTTGCTCCCGCCTGTTCTCCTTCGTCTTTCTCCTCCTCCTGTCCAACTAGGGTATTGTAAAAGTCTTCCGCTTGTTCTATTGTGTCTATTCTAAATCTTCTACCTCTCCAGGTTACCAGTACGCCCTCCGGCATCAGCCATCTAAAGTTAATTTCAAATTTGTTCAGGACAGATGTTAAAAATTGATAGGGCCTTCTTAATTCTCTAATTCTCCTCGGTACCTGTTTTAGAACTGTTAGTTGTCGTTAGTTGTAAATTATCGGGTCATCTCTAGTTCTATTCAGCACCTCATCACGTATTGATTTTTTAACAAATTTTACATGAACTTCTCTTGGTAGATTATTCTTTTTTGCGTAATTTGTCTGTATTCTATACGTCTCGTCGATCTCACTTGCCATCTCATCCTTTTCTATTCCCAAAGCCTTTTTCATTAGGTCTGCCATCGTGTCTGGTAAATCCTCGCCTTTTTCTTCCTTTACGTTCTGGAACCTTAGGAATTGGGCTGCTTTCCCCGATTCTAACGCGAGGACCGTTAACTCAAGTTCCTTGTTTGCCTGGATCAGCCTAGCACTCTACTGCTCCATTTTTTCATCCTCCTTTTCCAACCTTCCTTCTATTACATTTATTCTTTGTTCGTGTTTATTGATCTGTTCCTGGAACTTCTCAAATTTATCGTCCATCTTCTGCATTCTCTCCTTTAATTCTACCGTATCACTCCTTATTTCTTTAATATCCTTTTTAAGTTCTTCATGATTTTTAGCCATTGCCTCCTGCATGGTCTGTAGTATCATCTGCAATTCCTTAGTTGAGTTGGATCTTTCTCTCTGAGGCATATCCTCCGAAGATCTTTGGTTCGAGGGACTGGCAGCTGCTAGGGATGGCTGGGATGCTGGCTTTCTCCCCGTGCCAATTTTCATTAAATTTGTACTACTTGTCATTTTTTGGAGGAATTGGATCCCTACTTTAATTTTTTTCCAGAACTCCTGCTTACTTCTCTCCCTCGTAACTTTCTCCAGTCCTCCTTCCTTCCTTCCTTCTTTCTTTCTTTCTTTCTTTCTTTCTTTCTTTCTTTCTTTCTTTCTTTCTTTCATCTTTCTTCCTTCCTTTCTTCCTTCCTTCCTTCCTCCCTTCCTTCCTTCCTCCCTCCCTCCTTCCTACCTTCCTTCCTTCTTCCTTCCTTCCTTCCTGCCTGCCTACCTACCTTCCTACCTTCCTTCCTCTCCCTCTCCTCTTCCCTCTACCTCTACTCAGTTATCAATTTTAAATAGTGATAGGGGGTAGTAAACTCTATATATCGATTAGTTCGTATGTTATATGGGAACAGCTGTCATAGGATAGTGAGATAGTGAGAGTGACTTATCGGTTTATCACTGTATATATATGTGTGTGTATGTCACATTTATAATACTCCTAACTTTCTATTAATCCAATTTCCACTTCTTGTGCACTTCTAGATATGTCCGTTGAGGCCCAAATCATATCAATTCTAGAGAATGATAAATGTCTGTTTGAGTAGAAGGTGTATTGTTTTTTAGTAGGGTTCCTTTCCCTCCAAACATCTTTTAGGTTTATTTCATCCATCATCCTGAAGAAGGACTTTGGGAGTGTTTTTCTATTTAATTTTGTTGTTTTATGGGTTTTATAGTCCATGTTCTGGTCTACAATGCCATTGAAGTCTCCCATCATACAAATATCAGCATAGTCTAGGTCAGAAATTTTCTTATGGATTTTTTTATAAAATTCATCTTGTTTTTCATTAGGTGCATAAATTCCAATTAAAAGTATTTTCCTAACATTATCCATTATTTCCACCATTAAAATTCTTCCATCTTCATCTGTATAAATTTGTTTCGCAGGAATTTTATCTTTAATATAAAAGGTCACTCCTCTTTTCTTACAGTCCGCTAACGAAGTGAAATTTTTTCCCAGTTTTGGTTGTACTAATAGGTGGCCATTTCTTTGCTGGATATGTACTTCTTGTAGGCAAATTATGTCTAATTTTAATTTTTCTAATTTATGAAATACTTTCTTTCTTTTATTTGGCGAATTAAGTCCATTTATATTAATTGAAAGTAATTTTATTCCTTCCATCCTTATGTTTTATATATAGGATTTATAGCTCTAGTTGATCTTGGTTCCTGTTGTGCTCTAATCTCTACACCCCCAACAGCACCTTCTTCGATGTCAATTCCACCTACAGCACCCTCTATCTTCTCAGTTTCAATTATAGGTATATCTAACAGTTGGACCGGTAGTTCTTCGTTTCCAGGCTTCGCTGCCTTTCCTCTCAAATGTTCTGCGTAGAAAGCTTCCGCCTTCTCAATTGTATCAATTCTGTATCTCTGTCATTTCCATAAAAATATTAGGCCTTCCGGAATCAGCCATCTATAGTTAACTCCTAGTTTAAGTAAAACTGTGGTCAAGAATTGGTACTTTCTTCTCTTCTCTCTCACCCTTCTTGGTATTTGCTTTAGGATTGCAATCTCCTTGCCTTTATATTCCAGTTTTCTATCTCTTGTATTTTGCAGGATTTGTAGTTTTAATGCTTTTTTAGTAAATCTTACGTGGACTTCCCTTGGGAGGGAGTTTCTCGTTGCATATCTTGTATTAACTCGAAGTGTCTCATCTATACCGTCCAGTATCTTCTCTTCAGGTATCTCTAATATTTCTATGAGGATTTCAGATATTATTTGTGGCAAATTTTCTCCCTTTTCTTCTACTATATTTTGAAATCTTAGAAAATATTCAGAAAGCTCCATCTCCCATCCAATTATTGCACTACTTTCTGTTTCCACTTCACTCAATCTAGAATCAAATTCTTCATCCCTCTTTTCTCTTTGCTTCTATCTTTCAGCAATTTTTTGCATATTATCTTCTTGTTTTTTGACCCACTGTTGTATATCTTCTATTTTTCCCTCTGCTTTATCTGCTTTTTTTCTATGTTGCCAATTTGCTGATCCATTGTCTCCATCTTCATTTCCATATTGCCCAATTTCTTTATAAGTGTATCAAATTTTTCATCGGAGCTTGTTTGTAGTTTCTGTGTTGATTGCGTAATTGAATCTAATGATATGGTCTTCTCTTTTTCCTGTTGAATCATAGATTGTATTTGTCCTCCTGCCGGTGAGGAGGTAGGGGTTGTTGTAGAGCCCACTGGTGTTGGCTTTCTACTCATCTTGCTAATTTATTCTCTCTTCTTCTTCTTCTTCCTCCTCCTCCTCCTCCTCCTCCTCTTCTTCTTCTTCTTCTTCTTCTTCTTCTTCTTCTTCTTCTTCTTCTTCTTCTTTTTCTTCTTCTTCGTTTTGTAGTTCAATCCAATTGCAATAAACTCTAGGAAAAAAAGATAGAAAAACGGAAAAGGAAGAGAGGAGGAAAGAAGAAGAAAAAGTATATAGTAATTAGATAGAAATAGTAAGCAGAGAGGTCAAGATTAAAATAGGAAGCACAGAATATGAAAAGTTTGATAAAGAGTACAGAAAAGAGGTAGAAGAAAGAAAAGGGCAAAAAAGGAAAAAAAGGAAAAAAGCAATCTATATAAGAAAAATAAGAATGGGTGAAGGGAGAGGGAGGAGAGAAAGAAAAATTTTATCTATTATTTCAAAAAGGAGAGAAAAAAAAAGAAATGTAAAAAAAAATAAGGACCAAGAAAAAAAAAAGAAAAAATTATTCAGCGCTTCCAGGCTTCAGGACTTCAAGAAAAAAAATTTAAAGTGTAACAAACAGCACACGCACCAACAAAGAAAAAGAAAAATCATCACATCCCCAGCAGAATAGTATAAACACTTGATGTAGTTTCCAAAGTCACTCCAATTTTCTCTTATAAGTCTTCCAAGATAGGTTTCCAGACCTTAAAGCTCCACAAGAAACAGCCTGCAGTATACAGCTGTACTTCTTGTCTCTTATCGGGTCTTGACCTTGAGTAGGAGGTTTTTTTCTCAAAATAGTCCCAGCAGTAGGAATTTGTAACAATGTTTTCAAGTCCGCTAGATGGCAGTGTTAAAATGTATCCAGTCCCTAGCCCCTTAAAGCGCTGCCTTTAGTAAAAGGGAAAATTAGACTAAGCAAAAAAAAAACTTTCAGGCATTAAAAAGAATAAAGTGAAATAATAAGAAAACAAAAAAGAATAGCTCTAATCAAGTCACTTCTAAAAAAAAGGAAGTGAAAAGTAAAGAGAAGGCTTCAACACAATTGTAACAGCTGTAACAAGAGTCCAGTCTGGCTTCCGGTAAATAAAAGGGGGAAAAAACCCCAAATGGTTTCAATTAACTCTATTCAAACCCGCTGCTAAGTCTCTGGTTATATTCTGTTTTCCTTAAGTTTCCAATTTTAGGGTGTCCTCTGTATAATTTAAACGAAAAAAAAAACTTTTTCAAATAATCTCACCAAAAAATGGCATGTTTCTTTCTCTCCTGCTCTTGCTTTGCAGAGCTGTCAGCAGCTTCGGCAGCCCGGGGGCTGGCTCTTGATCGCCGGCAAAAAGGGGTTTCCCCTGGGTTTCCAGAGACTTTGCGAGTGTCTCTGGATCCCCCGGAATTTACCCTTACCTCCCACCATCTCTCCGGGATGGCTTGGGTCCAATCGGACCGTCCAAACAATTGGAATTCAGCGGCTCATCTGGAGTAACCAGAAAAGCCGCGGTAACGCTGCGACGCGTAGCTCCTCCTCCGGGCCCTTGCAGTTTCGATGAGAAGGCATGAGCAAGGTGGCAGCTGCTCTTGCCTGTGACTGAGCCAACCACACCAATTGGAGTAAGGTGCAAAGTCGTGCAGGGGGCTCAGTTAACAGAAAGAGCAGTTGCTGCCTCGCTCATGCCTTCTCATCCAAGCTTCCTGGTGTTCCTCTGGTTCTTTCTGCCACAGCCATGCAGCCCTTTCTTCCAATTCTAGTTATGCTTTGTCACTCATAGCCACAGGAGCCTAGCACTGTGGTTCCCCACACTTCAACCAGCAGCTTCTGCTCACATCAAGAAGCCAGTGGCCATGCGGGAGGTGGCCAATGATGAGAGCAAGGTGATATGCTGCTTCCAGGCCAGTTTGGGCAGGGACCAGAGAGCCTCATGGTGACGGCTCACCCAAACGAACTATGGCAGAGCCTTGCAGCTTTTATCTGTCAGCTGGCCTCTGGGGAATGCCCCTCCTCCTCCTCCTCTCCCTTTCCCCTTCCAGCAGTGTCCTGTTTTACCAAACACCCAGGCCAGGCTGGGCAGGAATTCCCAGGAAGCACCTCAACCGAGGAGGCTCAGGCTGTATCCTGCGACTTGCATAAACCACTCCTGCCCCTTTCAAAATGGCCACTTGGTGCTTCCCTCAGGTCAGGGGTGGGTTCCGGCAGGCACTACTGACGGTTCACTTGTGTGTGCGCTGTGTGTGCACCAGGGGTGGGTTTCAAAATTTTTTACTACCGGTTCTGTGGGTGTGGCTTATTTTGTGGGTGTGGTTTATTTTGTGGGTGTGGCTTGGTGGGGGTCATGTCACCGGGTGGGCATGGCTTGTAAAATGTGGTGAAAGTCACTTAACAATGCTCTTGCTTAGCAACCAAAATGTTGGGCTCAATTGTGATAATGTCAGGCCTGCAGCGGTTCCTTTAAGAATCTTTGGCCTGCCACACACTCTTTCTATTTCTTTATTATACTGTTTCATTAGTGGGGAATTGGGTGGGGGAATAATAAGGAGTAGAACTGTAGAATAGAACATTCCTTTCTAGAAGTCCAAGGTCATCTTTTGTCTCTGCACCTCTGCACCTGACCGGAACTAGATGGGTGGAGATGCCAGCATGGCAGAGGAAGATTGGACCATGTGATGAACTTGTGGGTGTTGGGACAAGATCATGAACTTTCAACTGGGTGGAAACCCCAGGAAGTTCAGATTCGGGTTTGCAACAGATGTACCAACATGTCTCTATTAATAAATTGGAACGTTTTGAAGAGATTTGCCTTGAACTCTGATTTAGTTTTGGATGATATTTGGAACGCTGACAGGTAATTTCTCTTTCTTTCTTTCTTTCTTTCTTTCTTTCTTTCTTTCTTTCTTTCTCTCTTTCCTTCTTTCCTTCTTTCCTTCTTTCTTTCCTTCCTTCCTTGTCTCTCTCCCTCTCTTTCTCTTTCCATCTTTCTCTTTCTTACTTTCTCTGTCTCTTCCTTCCTTCCTTCCTTCCTTCCTTCCTTCCTTCCTTCCTTCTCTCTCTCTCTCTTTCACACACACACACACACACACACACATGCACACACTCAGAGAGACACACCTGGTCTGGGCACGTAGAGCCTTTTCCAGGGAGTTCTCCTGCGTGGATGCATCTGGTAGTGGCGGTGGCGGTGGTGATGGGGGCAGAGCTTGCTGTATATCTCCACCATCCTGGAACTGCACCACACTGGGGAGTTCTACACAGATCTGCCCAGTGGCGGTGGTGGCAGAGCTTTCCTTAGCTCTCTGCATCCCAGAACTGCACAGCACTGGGGAGTTCTGCATGGAAGCCTGGCAGCTATGACAACAGAACTTGTCTTAGCTCTCCGCCATCCTGGAACTGCATTGCACTGGAGAGTTCTGTGCGGATGCACTCAACGGTGGTGGTGGCAGAGCTTGCCTTAGCTCTCTGCCATCCCGGAACTGCATAATGCATGAGAAGTAATACGATGGATGTTCTTTCTTTTGGTGGCTCCACATGTGCACATATGCAGCAGTCCCAGGACATCCGCCTGGCGCCTGCCCTCCTGGAACATTTTCTTTCTTCTCCCGCCACCGAGAGAAAAAATATCCTGCCATCCATTGGTGCTGTTGCTGTTGATCTGGCTGGGGAAATGGGCCCCTAAGACAGGGTGTGCTCTGCTGTTGCTGTTGCTGCTCCCCAGCATGGTGCAGTTCCAGGTCAGCAGGATATTCTTTCTTTTGGCAGTGGGAGAAGGAAGAAAGTGCTCCAGGAGGGAAGGTACCAGGTGAATATCCTGGGGATGCTGCATATGTGTACCACCTGACACTTTCTTCCTTCTCCTGCTGCTGAAAGAAAGAATATCCTGCCATCCTGGAACTGCATCATGCAGGACCAGCAGGATGGTGGGATGTTCTTTCTTTTGGCCGTGGGAGAAGGAAGAAAGTGGTTTGGGAGGGCAAGCAGACATCCGGGGCTGCTGCACATGTGCCCGCCCCATTTCTGCAAAAGCAGAGCCTCCTGCAGAAAATGCTGCCTTCCATCTGGGCCCATGTGCCTCTTGTACCAGCTCTGCAGGGCTTCGGACTCCAAAACAGCCTACTGGCTTCCCACCAGCCACTTGCCTGCTCTCTTTACAGATTGGCCCATCCAGCTGCCTGCACTACTCTGGGAACTTGGTCTGTGGAGTCTGGTACTCCAGGGGGAAGGAGACTCAGCCACAGTCCACTCCCCAAGTGAGGGGCTGCCCTCCACCCTCCAGCACTTCTTGCTCTGCTTCTTCCGGCACGAGAGGCACATGGGCTCGGGTGGAAGGCAGACTTTTCTGCAGCATCCTCCTCCCTATTTGGATCACTCTGCAGCAGGAGAGGGGCTCTGCCTTTGCAGAAACAGAGCAGGTACATGTGCAGCAGCCCCAGGATGTCCTCTTGGCCTATCACCTACACCCCCCCTCTCAGCCCCAGCACAGCATCTGCATTTCCACCAAGGGTCACCTGCCACCCACTGGCCAGGCCAGGCTGGACACTGACCTCAGAACACAAGAGGGCATGGGGCACCACAGGTAAGGGAAGCATGGTAAGGCCACGGGGAAGGGAGTAGGCTGCTTGCTCCTTTCCCCACAGTCCTGCCATGCTTCCCTGCCTTTCACGCAGCCTTTTGCTTGCCTGCCCTTGCAAGCTAGCCACAGGGATGCCGGGAAGGCCTGTGGAAGACAGGGAAGCATGGCAGGGTCACAGGGAAGGGGCAGCTAGCTAAGCTGTGACTCGCAGGTTTATCTGGCAGACAGATCAGGGGCACAGCGCTTCAGGCAGGTAAGCTGCAGAGGAGAGACTGGGCAGGGTGGGGCAATCAAGCGGTGATGGTTTGGGGGCATGAGCAGGCTGTCTTACTACCAGTTCAGAAAGGTATTCCAGATTTTTACTATCTATTCAGCTGAACTGGACCGAACCAGTAGGAACCCACCTCTGGCATGTGCGCGCTTGCAATTAAAATTGTTCTGCGCATTCCCAGAACTGAAAAACAAGATGGTGGTGCCTATGGCGCCACCCAGGGAACCAGTTCAGGGGCAAGGCAGGCCTGGGTTGCTGCCAGTTCCAGCTACCCAGGCCGCCAAGCCACTACCAGTTCAGTTGAACTGGTCCAAACCGGTAGGAACCCACCACTGCCTCAGGTACCCAGGGCTGGTGAACAGCTCTTCTGAGAATTGGGGAAGGGGAGAAAGGCATGCCCGCAATAATGGTAATAATTTTTCAAAAAAAAAAAAAGTTCTAAAATGCTGATGCTCTTGCAGTCACATGAAATGGATTGCAGTATAGGCATGTACTTAATAGGTTCCATGCAAATGAAAAACATTAATGAGATAATCAGTGCAAAAGTTTGTTTCTGTGCATATGTTTGTATGCATCTATCCAGAGGTGGGTTGCTCCCGGTTTGACCTGGATTGGGGGAACTAGTAGTAGCAGTGGTGGGAGGCTCCGCCCATCCACCCAGATGCTTCTGTGCAAACTCGCACAAGAGAACCAGTAGTAAAAAAAATGAACCCCCCCCACTGCATCTATTGTGTTATTTTAAAATATTGTTTACTATATCCATGCTGTATTGGTTTCAAATATTGACTTGTATCAATATTTCGAATTTTCTTTTAGAACTTTGGATATATATTTTTTTAGCCAAACTAACTTCGTTGAAAATAGATTGACACTTTCAGATACAATGCAAATAATGTTCACATTGGATCAGAGTTGCTAATTTGTACTTGATATTTATTTGTGTGTCTATTTTCTGTAGAGAAGTAATGAATTATGTAGCTAAGGTTCTATAACATATGAACATGTGGATATTTATGTAAAGGATTGATTTTTGACAAAGTATACAGTAGATCTTGGCATTGATTGGTGCACTGAAATGCATTTCAGTATGGCAAAATAATTTTGCAAGATGATGTCCACATTAATATACTATAACACTCAACATTGGTTTTGCCTTTGCACCCTTACATGGGTAAAGTGGATGGTGCTGTATTATTCATCTATAGTCAACTTCTGAATTCAAATAAGAATGAATCAGAGCAGAGAGTCATAATGCTTGTTACGTAACATAACAGCTATGTTAGAGTATTGTGAAAAACATGTCAGTTTTGCTTAAAAGATCTATTAAAAGTACTGTAAATTGTTGTTTACTTCTCAATAAATAGACAGGACCCTTAACAAGAACGCCTTCCTTCCTCACTCCCTTCACTATATTCTGTGAATATATTATGTTATATAATGGCTTGCTTTGGGATTAACAATATAATGACATCTTAAATAACAATGGAAGACAATAAAATGCTCAGGTACAGTCAAAAGCATTAGAAAAGAAAGATGAGGAGCAAAACTTAGTGAACCTCGATCTTAATTTATTTACTAAAACATTACAATGTTTCTTTTAAACCATGCCATTTTTATAATAATTCCTGTCCACTGTTAAATTCTATATTATGGTTGAACAAATGGTACTTCACAGAAGAGCTTACATTAAATCACAATTCCTATGTGAATAACTCATCATTTGCTTAACCTTTTGCATGTTACTCATTCAGAAAGTATCATTGTCTCACATTACAATTGCTGATGTTTAACATGAAGAACCAACACAGCTTAAGATATGCAAATATCTATTATAAATAATGCCATGTAGATACGAATACAACAAAAAAATATCTGTATGCTTTTGTTCGGCAAGTGGCCTTAAGAATATTGTATAAGAAAATTGGCATCAGACTAGAAACTGGGAAACTGTGAAGTCCTAACTTAGGCTCAAAGCCAGCTGGTTAACTTTGGCCAGTTACTCTCTCTCTCTCTCAGCCCTAAAAAGGAGGCAGTGGCAAACTACATCTGAAAACGTTGCCAGGAAATCTTAAGAGACATGTCCAGACAGCTTCCAGGAGCCAGAAACTGATCCGAAAGTACGTATGTACACACAATAACATTAGATAGCATTAGAATATGCATAAAGAATGCTTCCAATAGAAGACGCTATATGTAGCTGCAGTCGAACTAATGCATCCTTAGGCTCCCATACTCCCAAACTTTATTAGTTGAGTCTGTCTGCAAACAAACAACTAAGGTCAGAGAACATCAAGGATTTCACACATTATTTTTGCTGTCTCTCCTGAGAATTGATTTTGCTATATCATTGCTGGTGCTTCCACTGTGCCTCTTACTAATAATCCAAAATTGTTTTAAGTTTCCCAGTGATAAATGGTGTGGCATCAATTAAAATTATAAATGTTGGCCCTTGTTACCTGTTTTCTTTTACTCATAAATTTCTAATATATACATATAGTCAAATTATGTATACAAGTTGATCAGTCAAAATAGATAGTAAAACATAGTAAACTGGAAAAAATGCTGGTTTGTAGTGAAAAATATACTGCTTACTCCCTGGAATACAATTACATTTATCAGTTAAAATTAAATGAGATCTGTGCTATCTTATGTGAAACATTGGAAGAAAGACAATAACACCTTAATATGCTTGTTTATTGAGAAATACTTTTGTCAGGGAAAACCAATTTTGAGAAGCAGTTATGAATAAAATTGAGCTTGTTAAATCTTTTCTATCATACAGGATAAAGGGAAAACAACACCCAGCAAATGCTGGAATAATAAACTGTCTAGAGACTTAAATGCATTGGAAAAAAAACCCAATAGGGACATGCCTTCAGAAGCTTCATTATCACTTTTTGTTTTTGTTTTTACTTTCTTTCCAATTTATTTATTAAATATTTTTATTAATTTTGTATTTATTTATATTTTATTTAAGTTTCATCAAACAATCAAGCCAGATGTTCAGACTGGATTTGGCATTGTAACCAATTTATCAGGTCCTTTCCTGATTCACCTGATAGGTGAATGTGGATATTTTATGGTGGTACAGATATCATTGAAGGATGTAACTTGCTCCAAGTAAAGCTACCTTTTGCAATTGATTGCTGGTAAATTTATCAATACCAATGGTTTTTAAATGGTGCTCCAGTAATTTTGGGATTGCTTTTTTATTATTGTATCTTTTAAAAAAATATTTTGACAGATGATAGACATATGTTTATCCAAAGCATGTTTAAACTCAGTTACTGATGACTCATTCACTACGTCTACTGGAAATTGGTTTTGAAATAAGATGGTATTTGGAAGTATGGGTTAATTTTTATTAATAAACAACTTTGGAAGTTGTTGTATTAACTACTTTGAAGTATGGGGTCTCTGGTGCTCTCTATGCTTTGTGCTCTCTGCTATAAACTTGGAATGTTTGGTGGAATCTGCCACTGGCAGGGTCTGATCCATGTTGCCCAGGTGCTATTGATATTGATGGTAGTTCTTTATTATGAATAAAGCATAAAAACAGCCGTAAAAATCAAATAAATAAATAAATCTGACAATTGAAGATGGATTATTCCACATGCATCAGAAAATCTGTACAGTTATTACAATCAAGCTAATTAAATTTTGATTTATTTGTTATTCAAAGGGCATATTCCCAGGTTTCATTACAATAGAACAGTGACGTGCAGTGAGGTTTATGACTGGTGAGGCACTGACACAGTGCTGGGTTTCAAATATTTTTAGACTTGTGGACTTCCACAGCCAGGCATGCTCAGTTCCAATTTAAAGCGACAGCATTTGTTTTTCTCCTTTGCTCCTTCTTTCTTTTTCTTTTTCTTCTCCTTCCCCTCCTTCCTCCCTCTCTCCCTTCCTCCCCCTCTCTCAAACACACACACACACACACACACACACAAGTTGGATTGGACTATCTCTCCTACCCCTTCCCTCTCTCACTCACTCTCAAACAAACCCCCACACACACAAAAGTTGGATTGGATATCTTTTCCAGTGGCTTGAAAGTCTGGGTGGGAAATGCCTGGAACACAATAAAGCCCACGCACCACCTCCTGCTGGCAGGCTGGGGTGAGAGGAGAGGCAGAGAAGCCGGAGGGGAGCCGAGCCGAGCCTTCCAAAAGAAAGAGGCTGGGGGGAAGTGTGTGTACTACAGCATGGCTCTTTGCCTGGCTTCCTGCCTCCTCCTGTGGTCTCCTCAGTGCTCGCTTGTGCTCTCCCTCCCCAAGTGTAGTTTGATTGCAGGTGGAGCCACATTGCCTTTTCAAACTTGTAATCAGTGAAGCTGGGCTAGATTTTTATATAGTTTTATCCAGCTGTGTGTGTGTGAGAGAGAAATGAATGGGGGCCTGGAGAGGAAGTCACTACACTTGGGGAGGGAGAGCACCAGTGAGGTTAAGCAGAGTCATCCACGGTGAGGCAGCAACTAGCTCAGCTTTTTCCTTTTACTTTTTTTTTTCATGATGAGAGTGGTGAGGCTGTGCCTCACTTGCCTCACCTGACTGCACGTCACTGCAATAGAACATACTAAGAAGACTGCTACAAGATGATAGGATGCAGAATAGTCCAAGACTGTAATTATTAAGTAGTGTATCAAAGGGGGGAAATATAAGATTAAGAAAAAATGGTTTTCTTCTTCAAAATGAAGAGTATATGGTTAAAATAATGTCATGGAATCTTGTTTGCTCTTCCTTTGTTTCAGCCTCAACTTGGAACATGCAAATGAGCAGCTTGTAATTTGTTTCACAGTCAGCTGCTGGCTGTCTTTGCTGTTATAACTGAGTTATTCTACCTCCTTGTATCAATGATGCAGGCAAATTGATTTCTGTATACTCCACCAGGTGATGTTGGTGTATATAAATACTATTTTCACTGTTTGAAGACTAACAATTAAAAGGAATTTAGGTTTGGCAGAAAGTGATAAATTATTTTCCTGTTTCACTGTGACCTCCTGGGCCATACAGTCCAATTCCTCAATATTTCCAACTTCAACATGCCAAAAGGAGCCCATTATATTTTCATGTTTAGTTTATTTCAAATTGAATTTTACCGTAGAACTTATTAAACTTCTCTTCTTCTAAATCAGTGGTTGGAGCATAACTTGAATAATGATTATATTAAAGACTTCTCTACAAAGTCTAATTAATATTTAGTCATCGATTGCATTATAGTCAAGTATTATTGCCATATCCACTTCCAACCTGGGAATAAAATGGAGGAAGTTTTAAGAAAGAAAGTTTATTGATGAACAGAACCAACAACACCATGCAGTTCTGGGACAGCTGACAAATTGGTTTGATGAGTACATGGGTTTTTATAGGTTTCTGAGATGCTCCAAAGGGGTTGACTTAGATGCTTTTAGGGTGTTGTGCAATGTAGTGAGCCTTGTGCCTTTTGCTATTCTAATGGTGGTGGGTTAATACTATTATGTCCTAAAAGTCCTGTCCTGTCCTTCTTAATCCCATCAGCTGGAGATGAAGGTGTTTTGTTTATGATTGGTCCAGTCTTTCTTAATGGGCACTAAATATCCACCTCTAAAGACTTGAGGCTTCTGCTTCTCCTCTTTTAATATCCTCAAAAATATTTCATTCTCTAGAAGGTGGGGCTTCCCATAGTACCTTTTAACACCATCAGACATCAAACTTCCGAGCATCCTTGGGAAGGATGGGTTAATAGGTGAAAAAATGCCAAATCCAATATAAATATTGATCTGATTATGATCATCCACAATTATAATGTAATAATAACAGCATATAAAGAGACAAATTTTTCATATTTATCAAAAGCTGTGAAAAGAGTACATTGATTCTATTTAAAGACCGTAGAAATAATTGGAATGAATTAAATTTACAAATTGAAATACTTAAACATTATGACCAGGTACAGATTCACTTAATCCAAAATTGTTTTCATGGAAACAGAGCAGGTAGCCTAAGCAGAATATAGTATCATCCTCCCCCCACCCACAAACAAATTATACAATATAACACTACTTCAGTACTGGTGTTAACGTATTCTGATTAGTAAAGTAGCTGTTGTGACCCTTCTCAAAATTGGTTTAATCCCCCTCTAAAATCATCCAGCTGAAAGAGAAAAAAGATTAGTATATCAACTTCAAGAGGAAACTGGTGAACTACAACATACAATGGAAGGGAGGAAAAAGATTGCATACACGTATTTTACAATACAATACAATAGTAGAGTTGGAAGGGACCTTGGAGGTCTTCTAGTCCAACCCCCTGCCTAGGCAGGAAACCCTATACCGTTTCAGACAAATAGCTATCCAACATCTTCTTAAAGACTTCCAGTGTTGGGGCATTCACAACTTCTGGAGGCAAGCTGTTCCACTGATTAATTGTTCTCACTGTCAGGAAATTCCTCCTCAGTTCTAAATTGCTTCTCTCCTTGATTAGTTTCCACCCATTGCTTCTTGTTCTACCCTCAGGTGCTTTGGAGAATAGTTTGACTCCCTCTTCTTTGTGGCAACCTCTGAGATATTGGAATAATGCTATCATGTCTCCCCTAGTCCTTCTTTCTCTTAAGCTAAACATACCCAGTTCCTGCAACCGTTCTTCATATGTTTTAGTCTCCAGTCCCCTAATCATCTTTGTTGCTCTTCTCTGCACTCTTTCTAGAGTCTCCACATCTTTTTTACATCGTGGCGACCAGAACTGAATGCAGTATTCCAAGTGTGGCCTTACCAAGGCATTATAAAGTGGTATTAACACTTCACGTGATCTTGATTCTATCCCTCTGTTGATGCAGCCTAGAACTGTGTTGGCTTTTTTGGCAGCTGCTGCACACTGCTGGCTCATATTTAAATGGTTGTCCACTAGGACTCCAAGATCCCTTTCACAGTTACTACTACTGAGTATGGTATCACCTATACTGTACCTGTGCATTCCGTTTTTGTTGCCTAAATGTAGAACCTTACTCTTTTCACCATTGAATTTCATTTTATTAGATAGTGCCCAATGTTCAAGTTTGTCAAGATCCTTCTGTATCTTAAGCCTATCTTCTGGAGTGTTGGCTATTCCTGCCAGCTTGGTATCATCTGCAAATTTGATGAGTTCCCCATTTATTCCCTCATCCAAATCATTGATGAAGATGTTGAAGAGTACTGGGCCTAAAACAGAGCCTTGGGGTACTCCACTGCATACTTCCCTCCATGTAGATGCAGTTCCATTGAGAACTACACGTTGAGTGCGGTTGGTCAGCCAGTTACCAATCCATCTGGTGGTGATGCTGTCTAACCCACATTCTTCTACTTTATCTAGTAGTAGGTTATGGTCTACCTTATCAAAAGCCTTACTGAAGTCCAAGTAAACTATATCAACGGCATTCCTCTGGTCCACTAATTTTGTCACATTATCAAAGAATGCAATAAGATTAGTCTGGCATGATCTGTTTTTGACAAATCCATGTTGGCTTTTGGCTATTACTTTGTTTGCTTCTAGGTGTTCGCAAATTCGTTGCTTGATTATTTTTTCCAGAATCTTTCCTGGTATTGAGGTTAGGCTGATAGGTCTGTAGTTTCCTGGATCTAATTTTTTCCCTTTTTTGAAGATGGGAACCACATCAGCTCTTTTCCAGTCCTCTGGTAGTTCCCCGGTGTTCCAGGATCTGTGAAAGATATAATTCAGTGGTTCTGAGATCTCGTCTGCTAGTTCCTTCAGAACTCTGGGGTGTAATCCATCCGGTCCTGGTGATTTGAACTCATCTAGGGTAGACAGGTGCTCACTTACCATTTTCTTCCCTATTTCAATTTGTGTTCCTAATTTTGTGGTGCTGCTTTTGATAGGTTGGACTGTTTTATCCCTTTGTGTAAAGACAGATGCAAAACATGAGTTAAATAGTTCTGCTTTCTCCCTGTTGCTTGTCACCTTCTTGCCACTTTCTCCTAGCAATGGACCAATTGTTTCCTTAACTTTTTTCTTGTTTTTAACATGTTGGAAGAAGCTTTTTTTGTTAATTTTTACTTTTGTGGCAAGCCTTTCTTCATTGTGAGCCTTAGCTTTCCTCACTTCATCTTTACAGGCTCGGGCTATTTGCTGATATTCTGCCTTAGTTATGTCCCCCTCCTTCCACTTTTTATACTTACTTTTTTTGTCTTTCAGTTTGTCAGATAGTTGTTTATGCAGCCATGCTGGTTTCTTTTGGGAGCTGTTGTTTTTCTTCTTCATTTTGAGAATCTGTATAAAGGGGAACAAGTAGATGGAAAACAAATAAAATAATATCTAAATGGAGAAGAAACCCCGTCAATAATAGAAGATATGAAAGAAATGTTGTCAAAAAAAATAACAAAACTAGAATTGAAACAGGCGATTCAGAAACAGAAAAATAATAAAACACCAGGCCCAGATGGATTCCCAGCAGAATGGTACAAAATAATAGATGAATTGAATGAATCAATAGAACCCTTGATGTTGGAGATGTACAATGAGGCACTGATGAAAGCAAAAATACCAGATTCATGGAGGGAAGCACATATTACATTAATATTTAAAGAAGGTGCAGTTAAAAAACAGATTCAAAACTATAGGCCAATCTCGTTGTTAAATGCCGACTATAAAATATTCATAACAATAATAGCGGAGAGATTGAAAACACTATTAAAGGACTATATACATCCAGACCAAAAAGGATTTTTCCCAACAAGACAAATCAGGAATAACACTAGAATAATAGCAAATATTTTAGAGTACTATGAGGTGCATCCAGAGAAACAAGTGGCACTTGTCTTTCTGGATGCACAGAAGGCATTTGACAATTTAAATTGGGAATTCATGATACAACAAATTAAGAATATGAAATTAGGGGACCAATTTGAAAGATTAATAGAAACAATATACTCCACCCAAAGGGCAAATATACTATTAAATGGGGAAAGTCCAGAGAACATTTAAAATAATGAAAGGAGTAAGGCGGGGTTGCCCATTATCATTTCTGCTCTTTATCCTGACACTTGAAAGTCTTTTAATAAGAATTAGACAAAATTCAGAGATAAGAGGAACTAAAATTTTAAAAGAGGAGTATAAAATCCAGCCCTTTGCAGATGATTTGGTATTCATTATAGAAGACCCACTAGAAACAGAAAATAGCTTAATGCGAGAATTAGGAAAATGTGGAGATGTGTTGTGGCCCAGCAGGAGCCATTGGAGCTGCCACCAGACTCCGACAGCGAGGGTCCCTATGAGTCGGCTCTGGAGGATGGGGAGGACCCTGGACAGGGTTCCGACTCTGAGCAGGGATCAGAGAGGCTAGTTGGCCACCAGGAGGTGCCTGAGGCATGGAGCAGTGGTGAAAGCCAAAGGGAGTGTGCTCCTGATGTCATGCCTTGGAGCAGTGGGGAGGAGACAAGGGAGTGGTTTCTGGATGCCAGGCAATGGAGAGCTGATAGACGTAGAGAACAGCTACGCATTTACAAGAGATGATTGGATGCAGGTGCTCATAATCAGGCTCCTCTCAAGGGTATTTAAGGAGGGACTTTCCGACAGTTGTTTTGCAGGAATCAACTGATCATTAGAGTTGGAGACGCTCTCAGATCTGTGTCGTACCTCGGCAGGCAGGATTGCTGCCAAGGTGGTATCTGGACCTCGGCAGGCTGGATTGCTGCCAAAGTGTTCGCTGTACCTGGATTGCTGCCAATGTGCTATCTGGACCTCGGCAGGCTGGATTGCTGCCAAGGTTTAAACTGTCTGTAATAAAACATCTTGCAGAGACCTTGTTTCGGAGTGATTTGGTATATGAGAAGGGGGGAGTCAGAACAGAGATGTAGCAGGGTTAAAGATTAATAGAGAAAAGACTAAAATGATAACTAAAAATTTGAAGGAAGAACAAAATAAAGAATGAGAAAGAATAATAGGACTGCAAGTGACAAAGAAAGTTAAATATCTTGGAATATGGCTAACTGCAAAATGCTCAACTATAAAAGAAAATAATTATACAAAATTAGTGCAACAAATAAAAAATCTAGAATTATGGGGGGAAACTACAACTATCATTATTAGGGAAAATTGCAATGATAAAAATGAATGTACTACCGAGAATATTATACTTATTTCAAACAATCCCCATAAAATTAGGGAAATCTATTTTTACTGAATTGAATAAGATTATATTAAAATTTATATGGCAAGGGAAGAAAGCCAGGATAAAGTTGAAAGCTCTACAGGATGACAGAAGCAGAGGTGGTATGGGACTCCCTGACTGGGAGCTTTATTACAAAGCAGCAGCACTAACATGGATCAGGGATTGGATAAATTTAAAAAAATAAAAGAATACTAACATTAGAGGGTTACGATTTGCAAACGGGTTGGCATTTTTTCCTATGGGAAGAGGGTAAAAAGAAACAAAAATACTTTCACAGACACTATATTAGCGATGCACTGATACAGGTCTGGAATAAAATTAGAGAAAAACATTACATGAAAATACCAACATGGCTCTCCACTATGGAAGCCACATCCCAATACGCTAGATCTATCGAAAATGGTTAGATATAGTGAAATTTTAGACAGCCAAGGGAATTTGAAAACAAATCAAGAATTAAAGGAGCAAAATATAAATATAGATTGGTGGCCATATCTCCAACTACAATCGAGATACAAAAAAGATGTAAAAGAATATGGAATATACACAGAATTACAACAAATAGATAAAATTTTAATTGGCCCGGAAAATAAACTCATAACAAAAATTTACAAATATTTATTAGAAGTAACATTAGAAGAAGAAAAAGTTAAAGGTTGCATGATAGCGTGGGCCAAAAACTTTGGTTACAACATAGATCTAGTGGATTGGGAAAGAATTTGGAACACAAATTATAAACTAACACAATCTGCAGCACTTAAAGAAAATATGTACAAAATGTTTTATCGTTGTCATTTACCACCAACAAGATTGGCTAAAATGTACATGAAGCCGACCTGCTGGAAGTGTAAAAAAGGACAAGGGACTTTTTATCACGTATGGTGGACCTGCCTGGAAACACAAAAATATTGGACAAAAATCTGGAAATGGGTGCAAGAAATTACAGGAGAACAGATAAAATACAAACCCGAAATCTTTCTGCTGGGAATAATCAAAGGGAAATATACAAAGAAAATTAAATACATATTAACATATCTGCTAACTACAGCTAGAATAGCATTTGCCCAATGCTGGAAACAAAATAATGCCCCCTCGGATGAATTAGTGATAAAAAAAACTTTGGATTGTGCAGAGATGGATAAATTAACACTGAAATTAAAAGACAAAGAAGAGTCGGAATATTATGAAATTTGGAACAATTGGTACAAATGGCTGCAAAACAAGAAAATTAATTAAGCTGAAAAACAATATATATAAATATATATTGAACTGTGTATAAAGCTGCTTAAATATAGAAGTGAAATGTTATATACATGTACAGATATGATGATATAACAATGTTGATATAATGACTGTAATGTGTTGTAGAAGGGAAAAAATAAAAAATTCTGCTAATTAAAAAATAAAATAAAATAATAAAGTCGTCCAGCTGGGTATGTGATCCTATATTTTGACATAGCAAATATTTGATAAATCTATATTAAGAATATCTTTATTCATGGATGCAGTACACAGTTTTGGAAAACGTTAAGTGCAATGACTTGTTGCAAAATTACTTTGTTATCACTGTTGTTATTGAATTACCACTATATGATGTTAT
This sequence comes from Natrix helvetica, assembly GCF_964273705.1. Taxonomy (NCBI): domain Eukaryota; kingdom Metazoa; phylum Chordata; class Lepidosauria; order Squamata; family Natricidae; genus Natrix; species Natrix helvetica. The sequence goes on from NC_138550.1 coordinate 63,884,962, forward strand.
TGCTAAATGTGGATTACCAAACATGTGCTTTCTTATAAATCACTTTAGAATAACATGTATAGTTGCTTAAATAACTATGTTTTTTATTGGGTTTTGTATTGGGTTTTGTATTCTACTTCCATACAGCTGTGAATTTGCATTAATCAGTTCCCGGAAGACAAAATGAACAAATATACAAATATAATTTGTTTTTGTATTTATGTTACTTTTATACTAGATTGAATCTCACATTATTTGTAGATAATTGTGACTACTTACAAGTTGATATATTATTTTTAAGGTTGTTAATTACCTTATAGCACTACGCAATAAAAATCAGCAGGATCCAAAAAGAACAGAAACTGGCAGCAAGTCTGTTGAAAGATGCAGCCATAGAAAAGTGTGTTATTTTGTCCAGTTTGCTGTAAAAAGGTTAGAGTGGATGTATCAGAAGAAATATAAAAGTAATGTGGTTAAGGAATGTCGTAATCCAACAAAAATGCATAAGATCAAGGATGAATAAGTAGCATTACAAATATGTACATTGAGATTAGGCCACACAGGGAAAATGAGAGTTGAACTATAAAGTAATTATACGGGGGGGAAAGTGAAGGGGTTAAATAGTAGAAAACATACGGTAGATACATTTTTGGTTGTATGGTATTGAGATATCTAAAATACAAGAATTTTAACCAATAACATCAATGTATGAAATGGTATATGGGTATAGGAAGTAAAGATGGTTTGTAAGAACAGAGCAGTATGGTAAGATGTAGCAAATAGTATTCATATAAAATCATCATTCATCATCATCATCAATTTAGTCATTGTCTATCCACTACAGGATTAAGGCCTTTTCTGCTTATTTGCCAATTGGGCCCGGAATACTTGCTGATGTAATTGATCCATCTTGTTTAAAGTCTCTTTCATGGATGCTTTTTTTCAAGTGAGATCCATTGTATAACTGCCTTGGCCCACCTGCCATCAGTTCTTCTTGCTATATGACCAGCCCATTTCCATTTCAATTCTTTTACTTTCTGAATGATTTTATATACTTTTGCTTATTCTCTAATCCATATGCAGGTCTTTCTACCGAGTCATATAATACTGAGATTGTATTTTTCCATGGCTCTTAGCACTACTCTTAGCTTTTGTACCAATTATGAGGATAGTGTCCATGTTTCACTGGCATATGTTAGAACAGGTAGCACACACTGATCAATTTTCTCTCTCTTCAAGAATAGGGGAAGGTTGTTCTTGAAAATTATGCTTAGCTTGCTGAATACATGCCAACTACATTTAACAAGCCATTCAATTTCCTTTATTGTATCACCTACCATTGAGATCCATTGGCCAAGATATGTGTAGTGGTCTACCATATCTAATTCTTCTCCTGATAAAAACACTGTTTCTTTCTTTGGTCAATTTATTAAACATACTCTGGCTCTTTTTCAGGTTTGCTTTTAAGCTAAATGGTTCTGCTTTGTGCAGTTCTTGTAAGTGTCTTTGTAGCTCTTCTAGGTCTTGTGAGATTTGCAAATCTTAAGTGATTTAAGTAGGCGCCATTGATTTTTATTCCATCTTTTGCCCAGTCCAGTTTGCCAAATACTTTTCAAGTCAGGCTGAGATAAGGATAGGTGATATTGTATTGCCTTGTACACCTTGTTCTTTTATAAAATATTTCAGCTATATATTTTTTAACATTTTTATTTCAAGCCTTAATTTATTTGGTGTAGTATCTCTTATTCCTTTTTAGCGCTATTGTTGTTTTGTTTGAAAGCCAATAGTATGGTATATATGTATGTGTGAATATGTGAAAAAAAAAAACAAGAATCCTGATTCAGTGACTTGATTTGGTGTGATAAATGTCAATAAAATTTTTATTAGTGTGGTTGTGATCATTATGAACTAATGGTTTCTAAATTTCTATTTTGTTGAACACCATTCTCAGGTCCTTGTATGAGGAATAAAGATAATTAGTGTTTTTCAAGATGCAGATCCCAGGGTCACTTACAAAAGCAGATGCTGGTGCCATTGGCTGCTGATTTTGGATGCTCAGTTGTTTTTGTCTCTTAAGGAGAAAACTACATACAGTATATATTCTGTTTATTTCCTAAGATACCCTGTCAAATATGAGGCAGAACTCCATCCTATCACCAAGTCTGAAGTATGGTTTAGCTACAAATCTAATCACTTTTTTTGTGGATGAAAAGCTGGACAAATATTATTGTCTCAAAAGAGTATTATATAGGATGAAAGGAAAATAATCTGGTTTTCATTACGCATGTAATCCAGATTTATTGCAATTATTCAATATTCAATATATTCTTCCAAATTCTGAATTCAGCTCTCCAATAGGAAAAAAAGAGTAATAAACATTAGATATGTTAGAGAAAGTTGATACAAAAGCTATACATTATATTTAGGAAAAGAGCAAGATTATGGCATAGTTTGAACTAAGTGACAAACTGTGGAGCATAGGTTTTAGCATTTAGAAAATGCATTTAGCAAATGCTAAAACAGCATTTTATGAAGTTCTTAAATCAAATGTTTTCTTTTCCTGGCATTGCAGGGAAACAAAACAACATTATGCCAACCTATCCACTGCAGTAAGAATACCCTTCATGTGTGCAAACGTATCTCTTTTTCAATAACTTAGTCTCTGAGGCAAATGTGATTTAAAGTAATTTGATTTAAAAAAAAGGAAGTTTAATAAGGTAATTCAGTGCTTCTATGCACTGAATGCAAAGAATGTACACAGAAAAAGGTTAAATGAAAAGTAAAGAGCCAATAAAGAAGCAACATTTTATTATAACCTCATATCAGTGGTGGGATTCAACCCATTTAACAACTAGTTCACTGAAAATGTGAGTGCATGGACATGCGTGTGCAGGGGTCTTTCGCACATGCACGGCTTCCGCCTTGCAGTGAGGGTCAACCGAGCAGCCTTTCGGGGCCTACTCTGCTCCATCTCTGTTCTCCGGGGCAGCAACTACTTCTCTCTGCAGTGGCTCTTGCTGGGAGAGAGAGTGTCTCTTGTGCAATTTAGCAGCTGTGAGCCACCTCTTTCCTCTAAGTCCCATCTGGAAAGTGCACAACACAGAGAAGCAGCAGCCATGTTGAATGGCATGTCCCTGGGCCCTGACCCAAGGTGAAATTCAAGCAAGCAGCATGCTTACCTTTGGTGAGCAGAGCAGGCGAGGCACAGAGATTAGCTGGACAGTCTGGACTGCATGCCAAATGGAAGATAATATATAGGGCAGGGTGGGGCAGGGTGGGGCAGGGTGGGGCAGGGTGGGGCAAGGTGGGGCAGGGTGGGGCAGGGTGGGCAGGGCTAGCCAGTGGTCGATTTTACCAGTTCTCCAAACTACACAAAATCATAACAACTGGTTTGCCCAAACCGGTCCGAACTGGTTGAAACCCACCCTTGTCTGATATGCACATGCATAATAAAATGGACAAAATTAAGGGTGATGTAATACTTTAATAAAGTAGATTTGTGCTACTTTTTATCTCATATCAAAGTTAACCAATAGAATGTCAATGCATATGCAAATAGCCTGGTTGAATGTAGACATCTTTCAGCTTAATATTTTAAGTGTTTTTAATTTATGGAAAGCTTTAAACTAATGAATAGTAATTGAAAGTTACTTCATTAAAATTTTAGCCTTGGTACACATCTTATATAAAGTTTAAGAATATGCAAATTTGACTAAACTATAATGTCTCCTCTGTTTTTTTAGAAAATGCCAAAGCTGCTAATTAGCATATCATACACTGCTTTGGGTGCATTACTTGCCTGCTATTTGTTTGCTATCTCAACCTGTGCTGAACTGAACATGAAATAGAGACATTATCATCTGGTCAAGTTTTTATTATGTTGATGTCTGAGAGGTTTTCATGCTTTAATCTGCTGGAAGCCAAAGTGTTTCCAGGCTGAATGGCTTCAGAATTGCCCATAGAATGCCAATGGCAACTAGCTGGTAGATCTTTTTGTGCAGAATTTTTGGCAATCATTCTAAATAAAGTGAACAGTGTTGCCTCCAAAGGACCAGAAGCTTTGAGTCTCACCTTGTTTGGCAGATGACTTGCATCTTGTATTCTCCAGACCACTTACATCTTTCTTGGCAAACACATGAAAAAAGGCATTATTTGCCTTGTGTGAGACAACTCACACAAAGTTGAAATAGTTTTGGTGCATACAATCCTACAGCATTTGACAAAATTAACCAGCCTGGGAATACTATGATGCTTGCTTTGTTCTGATTCAAGAAACTACATTTTTATGTATTGCTCGTAAAACAGTTTTGGGATGATTCTTCATTTAAATGTTCATCTAAGGGAAGTACCTCCTTGAATTCTCACATAGCTCTTTCAGGAAGTAATTTCAATATGTACAGTGTGTGTGCTAGTATCAAAATGAAACTGCAGGAACCTTGGATGAGAGTGACCATACTAGAATTCAACATAACACAGACACAAGCAATAGAACATAATGATACCAGATTATTAGATTTTAAAAGAGCTGTTTTTAACAAATTTGGTGAGAACTTGGGAAAAGTTCCTTGGATGAAAATCCTAAAGGAGAAAACAACTCAAGAAGCTTGGGAAATTCTGAAAAATATGATCATAAAAGCCCATACCACCAAAATACCACTGAAAAAGAAAAACAGGAAATCCAAGAAGAAACCAGCATGGCTGCACAAAGAGCTCTCTGACAAATTGAAAGACAAAAAGGACAAGTACAGTATATAACAGTTAAACAGTTAAATTAAATATGAGGACATAATTGCAGTCCAACTCATAAAGAATAACTAACTAGCAGAGCTCAAGTAACCTTGCCTAGGGGAACAGTCAGCTCTTTAATGTCTTGTGAAATGCTAACAGGATGAAGAATATTGAGGTTGGGGACTTGCATAAGTAGCCTAGTAATTGGGGAATTCATTAATTGGTTAAGAAACCCTGCTAAATGATACAGGGTAGGACAATAAGAACACTGAAGGCAGAAAGCCTGTTGAAACAAATTTGTTTTATTTGTTAAAGGACATAAATTAATTTTCATGGGATTCCTCACTTTGTGTTTTTTGTTATGATTTCTCCCTTCCTCTGGATCCATTTGGACTTGATAATTTAGCTTGCAGTGAAGCTTATTCTAAGGTGAATGTTGGAAAACCTTTACAATCTGTTTTGGAACTGGAACACTCTAGGCTTGTTAACAGTAGTGAAGTAAATTATATTGTATAAAACAGATCAGATCTTTCAGAATTAAATGACAGTATGACAACACAGTTCAAATTAGTATAATATAAAATGTTATGAGCCATAATGTCATTATTTTTCATTTTAGAATTTTAAGATTGTATTTTCTATGGATTTTAAAATATTATTCATAGAAAACTGTATTAGAGAACTCAGTCATATACACTATGTATAAAGTAATTACAAACAAAAAAAATTGACAAAATGATGGAATGTCTTTTAATTATTTTATATCTATAGTGGTGATAAGGAGAATGTCTAAAGATATGGCAATTAATTTTTTTGAAGTTTACCAGAGTTGGTTAGATGCTTCCATCTGGTGTGACAAAAAAAGAAAACTTTGGTATATTTAAATCTTAGGAAAAGTAGAATGGTATTACAGAGTTAATAATTTGATTCCTCACATTGCCTATTTATTTGTTTGTTTGTTTATCCCAATTATATAGACATTTATTTCACAAATGTTATAGTGCAAGTAATAATTTTCTTTATGATAAAGAATGCATCAGTTGATACAGGAATGTACAAAATATGGTTGACTTTTATGGTACAAAGACAAAAATGTAATTACAGTACTTTGTTTCAAATGAAGATGGAATCATCCTTACTACAAGCAGACATTCTTTGGAGTTGGACAAGATATCAGAAATGGTAGCTCAAGGGAGTCAGAAGAGACAAGCAGAGGAGGCAAGAGAATACACTGAGAATATCATGGATAGTTGAGCTAAGAATATAGTACCTAAGTCTGTTGTGACAAGTGGTAGGCAAGCAAGTTCAAAAATCCAAAGGATGCTGAAGGCAGATTAAAAAAAAGCAAAGATAATAATCATGCCTGAGAATCCAATCCAGAGGTATTATAAAGTGTAGTAAAGTAACAGGCACAAAAATACAGGTGAAACTCAAAAAATTAGAATATCATGCAAAAGTTCATTTATTTCAGTAATGCAACTTAAAAGGTGAAATTAATATATGAGATAGACTCATTACATGCAAAGTAACATAGTTCAAGCCGTGATTTGTCATAATTGTGATGATTATGGCTTACAGCTCATGAAAACCCCAAATCCACAATCTCAGAAAATTAGAATATTACATGCAATCAATAAAACAAGGATTGTACATAGAACAATATCGGACCTCTGAAAAGTATAAGCATGCATATGTACTCAGTACTTGGTTTGGGTCCCTTTTGCAGCAATTACTGACTCAATGTGGCATGGCATGGAAGCTATCAGCCTGTGGCACTGCTGAGGTATTGTGGAAGACCAGTATGCTTCAGTAGCAGCCTTCAGCTGTTCTGCATTGTTCGGACTCATGTCTCTCATCTTTCTTTTGGCAATGCAACATAGATTCTCTATGTGGTTCAGGTCAGGCGAGTTTACTGGCCAATCAAGCACAGTAATCCCATGGTCATTGAACCAGGTTTTGGTGCTTTTGGCAGTGTGGGCTGGTGCCAAGTCCTGCTGGAAAATGAAGTCAGCATCCCCATAAAGCTCATCTGTAGAAGGAAGCATGAAGTGCTCCAAAATCTCCTGGTAGAGGGCTGTGTTGACCCTGGACTTAATGAAACACAGTGGACCAATACCAGCAGATGACATGGCTCCCCAAATCAACACAGAAACTTCACACTGGACTTCAAGCATCTTGCAGTATGTGTCTCTTCATTCTTCCTCCATACTCTGGGTCCTTGGTTTCCAAATGAGATACAAAAGTTGCTCTCATCAAAAAAGAGGACTTTGGACCACTGAGCAACAGACCAGGTCTGTTTTTCTTTAGCCCAGGTAAGACACTTCTGACATTGTTTGTTGTTCAGGAGTGGCTTGACAAGAGGAATATGACATTTAAAGCCCACGTCCAGGATCCATCTGTGTGTGGTGGCTCTTGATGCGCTGACTCCAACCTCAGTCCACTCCTTGTGAAAGTCCCCAACACTTTTGAATGGTCTTTTCCTGACAATCCTCTCCAGGCTGTGGTCATCCCTGCTGCTTGTGCACCTTTTTCTTCCACACTTTTCCCTTCCACATAACTTTCTATTAATGTGCTTTGGTACAGCACTTTGGGAACATCCACCTTCTTTTGCAATTGCCTTTTGAGGCTTTCCCTCCTTATGGCGGGTGTCAATGATGGTTTTCTGCCCACCTGTCAGGTCAGCAGTCTTTCCCATGATTGTGATTCCTACTGAACCAGACTGAGAGACCATTTATAGGCTCAGGAAGCCTTTGCAAGTGCTATGGCTTAATTAGCTGATTAGAGTGGGACACTTTGAGCCTCAAATATTGCACCTTTTCACAATATTCTAATTTTCTGAGATTGTGGATTTGAGGTTTCCATGAGCTGTAAGCCATAATCATCACAATTATGATAAATCAAGGCTTGAACTATCTTGCTTTGCATGTAATGAGTATCTCATATATTAGTTTCACCTTTTAAGTTGCATTACTGAAATAAATGAACTTTTGCACGAATATTTTAATTTTTTGAGTTTCACCTGTAAATCTAAGAAGTCTGGTTGGAATAAACTAACTAACCTGTATGGGAAGGCAGGTTATTATTTACATTTTCAGAGAACTTCATGGTTCTCAGATTGCCTTTACTCAGAGGCAGGTCCACTCCCTCCCAAAGATGCTGTACTCTATAACTTCTCTTCCTTATTTTCCAAGCTGATGGTTAATGTTCAGTATACTCTCTTTTTTACATTCAAACATTTCCCACTACTTGTTGAAAGCTAAACATCTGCTGTGTATGTGCCCTGAATAGAAAACATACACTACACTTTTCAAATTGTGCTGGGTTAACTTCCTGACCTCTCACTTAATATTCTGCTGAGACATTGCCATGGATACATAAAAATGAAGCTTCTTGGCATTTTTCCTAACATCCTCTACCTATAATAGAATAATAATGGTATTCTGCCAGGTATCAGACACAGGTTCACATATATATTAAACCAGGCGCATTTCTACTATGGAAAGAATATTCCTTCAATTATGTTCCAGTAGTCTTTATCTGTTGTTTTTCTGTTTTTCAAAATGTCTTATTTATGTATTTCTCTTCATGAGATACAGACATTTATAAGATTAATTTCAATTCCACATTTTAACAGAGGAGTATTAGTTCCACACAAATCTTTGAAATGCCCTTTCCAATATTCATTTCAGTTTCATTTCTTTTCATTACTTTTAAATTTTTTGTCGTCTTTGCCCTCTCCAGAACAATTTTAATTTCCATCCAAGAGATTTGAATTTTCTCAAGATCCATTCATAATACTATAAAGTTATAGTCATCTTAACATTCAGAATATCTGATCACTCTTGTATTTTTTAAATTTACCATTTATCACAAGAGTCATTTTAAAATACAGTATTTTTCAGAGTATAAGACACACCCCCAAATGTGGGTGGAAATGTCTGTGCATCTTATACAGTGAATGTTGCAGTGGGGGAGGGGGATTCGTGTGGCGCCGATCAGTTGTTCTAGAACGAGTAGTGACAGCAGCGAATAGGTGGCGGCAGTGAATGGGTGGTGTCGATAAACAGGCCACTGCAGCAAATGGCTGGTGGCAAATGGGCCACGCCGAATAGGCAGCAGCAAATGAGCTGTGGTGAATGGGCTGTGGTGAATGGGCTGCGGTGAATGGACAGCAGTGATGAATGGGTGGCAGCAGCAGCGAATGGGCTGCAACAAATGGGCCGTACCAAACAGGTAGTGGCAAATAGGTCGTGCTAAACAGGTGGCAATGAACAAGTGGCGCAAAATATGCGGCAAAGGCAAATGGGCAGCGATGAACGGGCCATGCCAAACGGATGGCGGCAAATGGGCCAGATAAATACCAGATGGATGCTGGAAGGAAGAGGCAGATTTTCTTTTCTTGTTTTCCTCCCCGAAAGCTAGGTGCATCTTATAGTCCCAAAATATGGCATGTATTTTAAACAAAAGGACATTTTCCTATGCAAGAAGTGGATTTGTATTCATTCTTTGTTGTTCAAAGGACTAAATTACTTAATTAATCTCACTTAATCCCAGTCCCAATTAATCACTTAATCCTACCCATTTTCTTCATGTAATTCAACAGACATTATGTTTTATTCCTATACTGCATTTATTCAGTATGGGGCATTATTACTCCCACATTCCTCCTATCTGGTTTATTATCATGATTCACTCAAACATAATATTCAACCATATATGAATTCCTAGTTACAACGTTTCAGGCAAATGCATTACTTTTGTTTTTAAGATATAGCATTACTGTTTGGTTTGGAAACATTATTGCTTTAGATAGGAAGGCAGTCTAGAGTGGTGAGGATGGCAGAAAATGATAGTTCACGTCCTTCTATTCAGGATGTAGCACATAAGCGATGCTTGAGCAGAGGCTACAGGATTGTCTGGGACACTACACATTCTCTTCACAGCCTGTATTCCTTGTTACCTTCTGGGAGGAGGCTTCATGATATCCAAAGCAGAATATCTAGATTCAGTCACAGTTTTGTTCCATATACCATCAATCTTGGGAACTCTCAATTTTCCTTTTACAATAGAAAACAAGAGAACTCTAGATAATTTAATGACAAAAAATAACTGTATTTTACCGCAGTTAGTAATGATGGTTGAAAAGAATATCGATGGTAGTTTCTGCCATATTTATCCGAATATCTGGTTGACTAATGCTATAATTTGTAAACAATGAGATCTGATTAAAATAAAATATGCAGGAAAATAATCTTTAAGATATCTGTAATGCATTAGGCCTGAGGAAATGAGCTATGATTCAGTATGAATTGGAAATTCCATATTTGAAGAGGTAGTCTTTGATTTGACATTCAAGGACAATCCAATTCAATTCAAACTGCTTCAAGATTTGAGATTCAATCTGAAAAAGAAAAGTCCACATTTTATAATGGGAAAATAGCAAAATTCCGGGAACGGCTTCATTTCATTTTATGAGGAAAAATGTGTTGAAATTTAACATCTCCAGGAGCAAAGGAAAAGCCGCATAAGTGATTTAAGAACTGTCTAATTCAATTTTATGCTTTGAAGCAGATTTCTGCTTCAATTCTGAATGCACTTCAGTGCAACTTTGATTTGCTTTATCAAAAAACTCCTTTAAAGCTTTACACAACAATATGGTTTGTGCTGACACCCCTTTAAAATTGTTTCTAAAGGCACTTGCATGAAAAAAGCAGAACAAATAATTGAAACTTTCTTTATTACAATCTTATCCTACCCTTCTTCCAAGAAGTTCTTTTTTTTTCCTGACAGTGGGGCTAAAAAGGCTTATGGACTTGGGGCATGACTTGAGCTTTTAACCTGGTTTTTCTTATCTTTAATTGTTACATTGCCCATTAACATTGTGTTAATTTTTAAGCTCTATAGGTTTTGGCATTTGCATAACTACTGGTTATAACTGAATACTTCAAATGGATCCTACATATTCATTGTGTACATCCTCAAAAGAAACTTCTCCCAAATGACATCCATGATATTTATGTTTTTTCTGTAGTAGACTCTACAGGTCCCCATCAGAAATCCATGTGGCTCCATTAAATCAATCTTTTAGGAAAAATGTTAAAAATGGATTGTTGAGAAGGAGTTTGTGTTACCTTGTCAGGTTCATGTAAAATCTTTGTTTCATTAGTTACTTTGATTACCAGTAGGCTTCTGGGTCAATTACCTTATATAAACAACTGAGATTCTCTCATGGGTTATGCCCCACCTGTACTATTCAATACAGTTCTATTTATTAAGCAATGTTGCCTGATCAGACATAGGTATACCTTGTCTGTTGCAGCATCTGCCATCAGGGAATACCATCCCTCCTGAGATATGATTGGCTGTATCCTGGCTAAGTTTAAAACAACCTTAGAAAGCTGGTTCTTTCCCCAGGCCTTGGGTGACCATGGTTGGTGGCTCCTCTGTATGTAACTATTTTTCAACAACTATTTTCTTATACATATTTGTATTTTCTAATTGTAGTTAAAGAATTATTGTAGAGTATGGTAGTGGGTGTATTAATGTGATTTATGTATTAAATTACATTATTTTTCACCATGAAACTTGTACAAATTGGAAATATGAGCAGTAAACTTTCATAACATATTTTTTCCAGGACAGACGAGTTGGCTTGTTTCATAATAAATGCCTTAATAAATAGCGTACAAATATACCTAGACAATTTATGCTACTAAATAGTAATTTAAGGCAATGTCTTAGTTGGATGATAAATAAAAAATATGGTTAAGTATATATGTTAAGTGGGTTATGTGCAGGGGTGGGTTGCTGCCAGTTTTACTACCAGTTTGCAACCCACGTGCAATGCATGCAATGCACGCCCGTGCACTGTTCAATGGAAATTGTTCTGCGTGCATGCGCAGAACAATTTACAGTGAACTGCACAAGTGCAGTCACTAAACTCCAACATGGCAGCGACATCAGCGGTGGCGAGGGAACCGGTTCGGGGGGTGTCAGGCCTGGGTCACTGCTGGTTCTGCGATCCAGGCCTCAATTCCATTTCCAGTTTGGCCAAAGCAGGCCAAACCGGCAGCAACCCACCTCTGGTTATGTGATTGCTTGTGTACTTACAGCATGTCAAAGTTATGTCTGTCTGAGAAGAAAATTGGATAATGAAATGGAACATTTAATCTGGAGAAAAAAAGATGGAGAATAATTGAGGATTTGGAAGAACTGAGCAACAAAAAAACTTGTAGTGGGTTTTGTTGTGGTGATTATTTTCCATAAAACTATGCCCCAATTTTCTTCTTTTGAAGTTCACAGGTCATTATTAAAAAACTTGGTTAGTGACCAGACATTTTCTTTATATAGGGAGAAAAATTAAAAACTGAAGCCTTTGCTCCAGTAGTCATCAGGATTTTACCAAATGGCATGTGCAGTGATTATGAATCATTTTCCAAGATATTTTCAGTGTGTTACTTCAAGTGATTGACTTTTAATAGTGTCTCATGACAGAAACAGTAGATATTGCTACACTAAATTCTCTTCCTTCTTCTTTGATCTTAAAATACAAAGAAAGCTTTCAGCTCCTTTTTAGTTTATAAATAAACCCCAAAGCCAATTCAGCTTTAGTTAACTAAAGCAACCTAACTTCATTTTGAAGTTATTTCAAATAAGCATAGTTAAGATTAACAACAGTTTACTGATTCTGGATGGTATAACCATATGTGCTTTCAAGTACACTTTGCAAGTGCATTGGAATAAAGGGGAGAATTAGGTGAACTAAAGGGCCTTGGCAGAGATTATGAAGAAAAGATTATACTAATTAAGTTCATATTGTACTAAGTTTTATTTCATAATAGATGTGAAAAACATACATACTTATTTTGCTCCATAGCTTGAAATAAGGAATTCCATGATGATAGCTTGAAATAAGGAATTCCATGATGTCTGCTATTATCTGATCTTATGTTAAAATTTATCTCTTTGCATTAAGATTCTGTAATGTTGTGTTTCTATGGCATACTATATATCTGAGAAGTCTTAGGCGATTAAGAATATACTACTAAAGGTCATAAGTGTGAAACAAAATATTATAATAGTTAAAAATGTGGAAACCCAATAATTACTGTGTATAATTAACATTAATCTCTCAATCTCTCTTTTGGTCGTATATAAATAGAGAAAATCTGCATCATATTTAAATGAAATTCTTTACTTGAGATTGTCCAAAGGGAAAGTATTTTCTTTTCTTTTTTCCAGGTTCCAATTTTGGGTAATTGTATGAGAAAAAGTCAAACTGGAAACAAATGCATTTAAAATCAGATGCACATATTGTCATCAGAAGTGGTATTCAGCAGGTTCTGACTAGTTCTGGAGATCCCATAGCAGAAATTTTGACTCAAGCCGGCAAGGAGGGGGCAGTAAGGGAAGCAAGCTCAGTGCTGCCATCTCTGCCTCCTTCTTCTAAGACCTGGCATGGGGCTCCCTTCCGCTCTGCTCACCCATCCGTGGCCACCTCTGCTCTGGCCTGCCCGCTCCCTCTGCGTTTTCCCCCACTCCCCTCAATGCTGAATGCTGAATGCTCTTGGAGGAGGGAGGCAGAAATGCTGGCCCAGTGCTTGCTTCCATTACCACTCACTGCTCACCACCACTCACCCCCTCACCAGTTTCCCAGCCAGCTGCCCAGCTAAGCAAGGCAGGTGGGGCCTGGGCTGAAGCCGGCAAGTAGGGGGAATAAGGGAAGCAAGCCCAATGTTGGGATCTCTGCCTCCTCCCTCCAACTATCAGCATGGGGCTCCTTTCCACTCTGCTCACCAAGCCATGGCCACCCATGCTCTGGCCTGCCTGCTCTCCCTGCATTTTCCCCTCCTCCCCTCAATGCAGCCATCCACTCCGCTCACCCATCTGTGGCTGGCCATGCTTCAGCCTGCCTGCTCCCCCTGCATTTTTCCCTCCTCCCCTCAATGCAGCCATCTTGTTTGTTCTGTTTGCCCATCTGTGGCTGCCCACACTCCGGCCTGCCCATTCCCTTTGCAGGAGTGAGAAAGCATCATGGGAGGTTTGGCTTGATGGCCTGCTTTATCTCGGAAGGGAGAGAAAGAAGGTGAAAGCACCGAGCAGGAAGATGTCTCCCTTGGCTGCCTTCAGCTGCCTCTCCCTGAGGAGTTCCCAGCAGTAATGGTTGCAGAGCTTGCCTTAGCTTTCCGCCATACTGAAACTGTGCCACACAGGACCAGCAATACCACTGGATGTTCTTTCTTTCTTTCAGCAGCTGGAGAAGGAAGAAAGTGCTCCAGGACGGCAGGCACCAGGTGAATGTCCCAGGGCTGCTGCATATGTGCCCGCCCATTTCTGCAAAGGCAGAGCCCTCCCCCTGCTGCAGAGCAATCCAAAGAGGGGATGGGGAAGCTGCCAAAAAGGATGCCTTCCACCCGGGCCCACGTGCCTCTTGTGCCAGCTCCGTGAGGATTTGGGCTCCGTAACAACCCACTAGCTTCCCACCCAGCCACCTGCCTGCTCTCTTTGCAGATAGCCTGTCTGACCACTGGTGCTACTCTGGGAACTCAGCCTGTGGAGTCTGGGGGAAGGAGACTTGACTGTGGCCCACTCCCCCAGTGAAGGGCTGCTCTCCACCCTCCAGTCGCTTTGGCCTCTTGGCTGGTGGTAAGTGGTGGCATGGCTGAGGAGCAGGCAGGTGGCTGCGTGGAAAGCCAGTGGGCTGCTTTGGAGCCTGAAGCCCCATGGAGCCGGCACAAGAGGCACATGGGCCCGGGTGGAAGGCAGCTTTTTCTGCAGCATCTTCCTCCCCTCTTTGGATCACCCTGCAGCGAGGGGGGCTTTGCCTTTGCAGAAATGAAGCGGGTGCATGTGCAGCAGCCCCAGGATGTCCATTTGCCCTCCCGCAACATCGCCGCTGCCGCCGCCCCTCTCAGCCCCAATACAGTGTCTACATTTCCTCCAAGGGCTGCCTGCCCACCCACTGGCCAGGCCAGACTAGAGGCTGACCTCAGAAGGCAAGCGGGCATGGGGGACTGCTGGAAGGCTGTGTGGAAGGCAGGGAAGCATGGCAGGGCTGCGGGGAAGTGGGGGAAGTGGCAGATAGCTAAACTGTGACTCACAGGCTTTCCTGGCAGATTAGATCAACCTTTTATTTGGACAATGGACTCTCAAAAATCCTTTGAACATTTAAAGTACCTCTTTGCAGCGCAGCCAATCCTCCAGCATCCTGATCCAAATAAACTCTTTACAGTCCAAGCCGATGCTAGTGAGGTGGCTGTAGTGGCTGTTCTACTCCAAAAGAACTCTCAAAATGAATCAATGCCTTGTGCTTATGTGTCAAAAAAGTTAACCGACACTGAACGCGGATGGGCGGTCTGGGAGAAAGAGCTTTTGCAGTGCAATGGGTTCTCTTATCCTGGAGACATTTTCTAGAGAGGACTAAGAAGCCTTTCATAGTGTGGCCTGATCATAAATACCTTGCGGCTCTGAAGACATTTCAGAATTTTTTCCCCAAACAAGTTCGTTGGGCTCAGTATTTTAAATGCTTTAACTTCAAAATGAAATACATTCTGGGCGGGAGGGGGGTTGACTGAGGCTTTGTCCAGAAAACCCCAATTTGACAGCCGACGAGAAGAGATAGTACATGCCATGATCTCCGAAGCCCAACCAGCAGCCCAAGCAATCACCAGGACACAAATCAAACATAGTTCCAACCTCACCGAAGACAAGTTGACAGCAGAATTAAAAGCTGCACTGTCAGACAATATGTGGTTGAAAGAAAGCAAAATGGACTTAACTTTGAGGGAGGGACTGGCTTGGAAAGTAAGTAAGATTTATGTGCCCAGCTGCTTGAGACTAATGATGCTAAAACAGAGTCATGATTCTCGACTAGGGGGACACTTTGGATTTTTAAAACCCTCCATTTGGTTAGGAGACAATTCTGGTGTCCAAGGATGAAATCCAACGTAGAGGACTATGTTAAAAGCTGTGTTATTTATGCCACCATGAAAACCAGACTAGGGAAACTGGGTTTCTCCAGTAAGTGACTGAACCCACAAAAACCTGGGAGGAAATTGTAATGGACTTTATTGTTAAACTCCCAGAAAGTGGAGGAAATATGGTAATTTGGACTGTCATTGATTTATTCACCAAACAAGCCCACTTCACAGCCTGCAATGGAGTGCCTTCTGCCAAAAAGCTGGCAAAACTTTTAAACAAATTTTTAACAAAACTTTTTAACAAATTAAACAAGGCTATTTTCTGAAAGGCTGCGGGGGAGCCTTGCTTGGCTTTGTATACTCTCCAAAATCCATAAATAAATTTACTACCAGTAATAAAAGCTCTCTCTCTCTCTTCTCTCTTCTCTCTCTCTTCCTCCAGATCACAACTTGACATTTTCAATTGTTGCTCAGGTGGAAGGCGGGCTCTGCCGGCTCTCCAGGAAAGCCCCTCAGAGGTTCCCCAGTGGGGTTTAGCACAACAGGTTGCTGCAGAGCCCCTAACTGGGATGATCCAACCCCTCCCCTCCCTTTCAGTCTCTCCCCTTCCCAAATCCCCCCAAGAGGAGCATTTCTAGGAAGCTCTGCATAATTAGATGAAAGGCACTTTGTTTTCTTTTGGTTGTCCAATTTATGGGATGTGAGTGGGGGTTTGCCCCTGGGAGAACAAGGCTAGAAGAGTCCCAGGGGTGTGTGTGTGTGTGTGTGTGTGTGTGTGTGTGTGAGAGAGAGAGAGAGAGAGAGAGGGAGAGAGAGAGAGAGAGAGAGAGAGAGAGGGAGAGGGAGAGGGAGAGGGAGCAGTCAAAGAGGAGAGGGCTATGGGGTAATGGCAAGGAGAAAACTAGGTTGGATGAAGAAAGGTGAACATTCAGTGAAGCATGCCGCACCAGCTCAAAATGCCATTGCTTGGATGAAAGGGGGCAGCCTGGGATAGACATCGAGCTGGTAGGTGGTGGTGGTGGAGGAGGAACTGCACTCTCCTCCAGCCCTCCTGAGGCACTTCGCCTCCCCCATGGTTGCTTTTCTTTCTCCTGGCAGCTCCAGCACCCCAGCCAGAAGTGACACTGTGACAGCCGCTGGGAGCAAGGTGTGGCGGTGTCAAGGACAGGCCAGGGCTTTCCTCCCTCCCCACCCAAGCAGGCTACTTGCGCAGCTGCAGCCCTCCAGCCCGTGGCACTGACATGGATCCGTGGTCTGGAGTGTCTGGCCAGCTCAGGCACCCCAGAAGAGCCAGCCAACCCCTGCACAGCCCCAGAAGAGCAACAGCAGCAGCTGCAGCCACAGGGGAAGGGCAGGAGTGACCAGGCAGACACCGCAGCCACTCCCACACCAGCAAGCCAGACCCTTGATGAAGTCTCCATGTGGATAGCTTGCCTCCCCACCAGCAACTCCTCTTGCAGCATCCAGGCAACAGTGCAACAGCCGCCAGTGGGGAACAAGCAGCAGGCAGGGCAGCCAGCTGTCCAGCCAGCAAATGCTGCTCTGCTGCCACGGGTGCCCAAACCGGCTAGGTGTTCTGGACTACAGATCCTCATCAGAGCCGTGGGGTGGAGCTGTGCAAGAAGCCTGCTTGGGTGGGGAGGGAAGGAAGCCTCAGCCCGCCAGTCCTTGCCACCACCGCACTTTTGCACCTAGTAGCGGCAGTTGTTGTGCTGCCACTTCCGGCCAGGATGCTGGAGGAGGAGTTGCTGGTAGGTTTAGGTTTTTAGGTTTTATTAAATTTATAGACCGCCCCCTCTCCCCGTAGGGACTCGGGGTGGTGTACAGACCGTTCGTGTGTAAAACAACAAAACATAACATAGAACACCAGACAAAACAACGCAAACATACCGTCTGTATATACAACCCAAACTAATTAAATAATTAAAAACAATTCTAAAACCAGTTTAAAACCCCAAAATTTAAAATTTAAAAAGCCATCCAGGAAGGTCAGTAATGGGTGTTACCTGTAAGTACAATTACAATTACAATTAGGCCAGGCCGGCAGGTCGAAACAGGTGGGTCTTGAGTTTCTTGCGGAAGGAGCGGAGGTCCAAGGTGGTTCTAATATCGGGGGGGAGGTCGTTCCAGAGGGTTGGGCCCATCACAGAGAAGGCCCTATTCCTAGGCACCGCCCGGCCGCACTGCTTAGCGGAAGGTACCCAGAGGAGTCCCTCTCTGTGAGAGCGGATTGGTCGCAGGGATGTATGGGGTAGAATGCGATCCCGCAGATAACTAGGTCCCGAGCCGTGGAGCGCTTTAAAGATGACAATCAGCACCTTGAAACGCACCCGAAAAGCCACAGGCAGCCAGTGCAGCTCACGCAGGAAAGGTGTTACATGGGAGTACCTAGTACTCCCCATAATAACCCGCGCGGCTGCATTCTGAACCAGCTGGAGCCTTCGGGTGCATCTCAAGGGGAGCCCCATGTAGAGAGCATTACAGTAATCAAGACGGGAAGTCACCAGGGCATGAGTGACTGTGTGGAGGGCGTCCTGCTCTAGTAGGGGGCGCAATTGGCGCACCAGGCGAACCTGGTGGAACGCCCCCCTAGCCACGGCTGTCACATGATCATCTAGCAACCACCGGGAATCTAGGAGGACGCCCAAATTGCGTGCCCTATCCACCGGGGGCAGTTGTTCCCCCCCACCGATGGCCAGAGATGGAACACACTGGCTAAAGCGGGGCGCCAGTAGCCACAGCCACTCCGTCTTGGAAGGGTTGAGCTTGAGTCTGTTGTCACCCATCCAGACCCGCACGGCTTCCAGACACCGGGACATCACCTCGACGGCTTCGTTGGGGTGGTTCAGGGTAGAGATATATAGCTGAGTGTCATCTGCATACAGATGGCACTCAACCCCGAATCCTCGAATGATCTCGCCCAGCGGTTTCATGTATGTGTTGAACAGGAGAGGTGAGAGGACCAACCCCTGTGGCACTCCGCACGCGAGCGGCCTCAGGGTCGACCTCTGCTCCCCCGCCAACACACATTGCGTCCGGCCGGAGAGGAAGGAGGAGAACCACCGCAAAACGGTGCTCCTCACCCCCATCCCCTCCAGCCGACACAGTAGGATACCATGGTCGATGGTATCGAAAGCCGCTGAGAGATCTAACAGGACTAGGATGGAGGAACAACCCCCATCCTTCACCCTCCAGAGATCATCCACCAACGTGACCAAAGCCGTCTCAGTGCTGTGGCCGGGTCGAAAACCGGACTGGCGCGGGTCTAGATAGGGAGGTGAGCTACCTGCATGGAGACAACCCCAAGGGTCTGGCGTGGGAGCGGTTGTGGTGGCTGCCTGGTCACTCCTGCCCTTCCCTCTGTGGCTGCAGCTGCTACTGATGCTCTTCTGGGGCACCTGAGCTGGCCAGGTACTCCAGACTATGGATCCACATCAGTCCCACAGGCTGGAGGGCTGGGGCTGCATAAGTAACCCACTCAGGTGGGGAGGGAGGGAAGCCCTGGCTTGCCCTTGTCACCGCCACCCTTGCTCCAGCAGCTGTCATAGTGCTGCTTCTGGCTGGTGTGGGAGTGGCTGCAGTGGTCAGCCAGTCACTCCTCCCCTTCCCCTTGTGGTTGCCACTGCTGCTGATCTTCTGGGGTGCCTGAACTTACCAGGCACTTCGGACTGCAGATGAGCCATGGGCTGGAGGGCTGGAGGCTGGAAGAAGCCCGCTCTGGTCGGTCAGTCAGGAAGCCCTGACCATAGCTCTGCTCCACTAAGAAGTGACAGCCGGGATCCCCTCTCCACGCCTTTTGGCATGCACAGCCATTGCTCTTCCTGTTGCTGGTTTTTGCACGTGCATGCCCACCAGAAACCAGACCACTAAGTGGCTGATGTGCATGCTGGAAATAAAAAAATCATGTTTTGCCTGTGCATGCCAACCGGGTGGCTTCTCTTCCACTTTCTAGCACTCCAATGCACATGAAGACCAGCTGCCTGTGCACCCAAACCTGGAAGAGCATCTGGTGATGGCTCCGCGCACCAGGAGAGATGGCTCTGTGTGCCACTTCTGGAATACTTGCCATAGGTTCGCCATCATGGGCCTAGAGAAACCCCCACCCACCTCCATGTCCATAACAGAATGGATAGCTTCATTACAGAAAAGATGGAACAATACTAAGAAAGCTTTAGCGGAAGCAGCTGAGAAATATAAAAAACAGGCAAACAAGCACAGGTCTCCCCAACCACCTTTTCAGATAGGTGATAAAGTGTATTTGTTAACTAAATACCTAAGATTGAGGTTACCGAACAAGAAATTCGATCTAAATTCATCAAGTCCTTTTCCTATAGGAGACGCCTAGAGAGCAAGTGGAGATCCTCCCGCTCCGAATCCGATCGAACACAGGTAAGAGCCTACTTAAGGACCTACCTTGTGGCAATAAGGGTGGCCAAGCATCAGTATTGTGCCACCCTTATAGCGTCCGCAGAGAACCGCCCTGCCGCCCTGTTTCGGGTGACCCGCTCCATGCTGTCGCAGGGACAGCGGGATCCCCCGTTGCAGGGCAGGGCAGAGGAGTTTGGGGCATACCTGCAGGATAAAATTGATCGGATCCGGAGGGAGTGGACCCACCCCAGTGTTCCAGAGGGGGCTTCCGAGGCTAGTCTTGAGATTCCACGCTGGGAGGAGTTTGACCCTGTTGTCACCGAAGATTTGGACAGGTTGCGCGGGCGACTGCGAGCCACCACATGTTTATTGGACCCGTGTCCCTCCTGGTTGGTACTGGCTTCCTGGGAGGGTACACGAGGCTGGCTACTGGGGCTGGTGAATGCTTCGTTGGGTGAGGGCCTTTTACCAACCGCCTTGAAAGAGGCGGTGGTGAGACCCCTGCTCAAGAAGCCTTCCCTGGACCCAGAGGAGCTAGCAAATTATCGTCCTGTCTCCAACCTTCCTTTTCTAGCGAAGGTTGTTGAGAGTGTGGTGGCTCAACAGTTCCCGCGTCACCTGGAGGAAGATGATTATCTAGACCCGCGCCAGTCCGGCTTCCGGCCCGGTCACAGTACTGAGACGGCCTTGGTCGCGTTGGTGGATGATCTCTGGAGGGCAAAGGATGGGGGTTGTTCCTCCATCCTTGTCCTATTAGATCTCTCGGCGGCTTTCGATACCATCGACCATGGTATCCTATTGCGCCGTCTGGAGGGGTTGGGGATCGGAGGCACCGTATTTCGGTGGTTCCGCTCCTACCTCTCTGGCCAGAGGCAATGTGTGTTGGCAGGGGAGCAGATGTCGACCCCGAGGCCCCTTACTTGTGGGGTCCCTCAGGGGTCGATCCTCTCACCTCTCCTGTTCAACACATATATGAAACCGCTGGGCGAGATCATCCGTGGTTTTGGGGTGGGATACCACCTGTACCCTGATGATACCCAGCTGTACATTTCCACCCCAAACCACCCCAACGAGGCCGTCGAAGGGATGTCCCGTTGTCTGGAAGCCGTGCGGGTCTGGATGGGTGACAACAGGCTCAGGCTCAACCCCTCCAAGACAGAGTGGCTGTGGCTCCCGGCGCCCCGATACAACCAGCACATTCCATCGCTGGCCATCGGGGATGAACAATTAGCCCCGGTGGAACGGGCACGCAATTTGGGCGTCCTCCTTGATGCCCGGCTGGCTATAGAAGATCATGTGGCAGCCGTGGCGAGGGGGACGTTCCACCAGGTTCGCCTGGTGCTCCAATTGCGTCCCCTTTTGGACCGGGGGGCCCTGCGCACAGTCACTCACGCGCTGGTGACGTCTCGTCTGGACTACTGTAATGCCCTCTACATGGGGCTCCCCTTGAGGTGCACCCGGAGACTGCAGTTGGTCCAGAATGCAGCCGCGTGGGTAATCATGGGGAGATCGAGGTTCTCCCATATAACACCTCTCCTGCGCGAGCTGCACTGGCTTCCTGTGGCCTACCGGGTGCGCTTCAAGGTGTTAGTCACCATCTTTAAAGCGCTCCATGGCATAGGGCCTAGTTATCTGCGGGATCATGTCCTGCCCCATACATCCCTGCGGCCCATTCACTCACACAGAGAGGGCCTTCTCCGGGTGCCGTCCTCTAGAGACTGTCAGAGGGCGGTGCCCAGGAGTAGGTCCTTCTCTGTGGCGGGTCCCACCCTTTGGAACGACCTCCCCCCAGACATCAGAACAACAACCGATCTCCGCTCCTTCCGCAGTAAACTGAAGACCCACCTGTTTCAGCTAGCCGGCCTGGCATAATCTCGACAACTGTTCCACCCCTTGGTTAATTTTAATTGTCAATGTTAGCTTTTAAACTTTTATTCTTATTGGGGTTTTAACTTCCCTGATTATTGTATTTATTTATTTTTACCTCCTCCTTTGTAGTCCGTAGACCGTTGCTTGTGTACGTCGCCCCGAGTCCCTGTGGGGAGAGGGGGCGACTAATAAGTGTGATAAAATAAATAAATAAATAAATATAGTGAAATTGATTAACCTTGCAACTGTCCAACTTAGCTTCCCTCAGATACTAGGGAAAATACATCTAGTTTTTCATAGCAGCTTATTGAAACCAGTGGTAGAATCTACTTTAAGACCTATACCAGCTTCCCCTCCTCATCCTATGAAAGCGCAGGGTGAAACTCATAATGAATTAAGAAGATTCTTGACTCTAGACTTCATTGTGGTCAGTTACAGTATTAAGTATTCTGGAAAGGATATCCTTTGTCAGAAGCTACCTTGGTAAAAGGTTGGGATGTAAAGGCTGATAGACTAGTGAAACAATTTCATGATAAATTTCCTGACAAGCCAAAGGGCCTCCTGGGGGAGGGGAGGAGAGATGATTAAGTGTTTTGATGGACATTACATTAACCCGCTTTGTGTTTTATCTATTTCATTTTCTTATGATACACTGACTTTTCCTAATCTGAAAGTCATCTATTGTATTGACATCAACTGTCAGAATTCTATGGACAGCATCACAGTGCTGCATTCTGAACCAACTGTCATTTTTGAAAACTCTTTAAGGGCAATCCAACATACAATATATTGCAGTAATTCAACTGTAGGTGACTAGATATGTATGATTGTAAATAGAGTCTCCTAATCTAGAAACGGGTAGAATTGGTGCTGTCTAAAGCTATCATCTGCTTGTTGAGAAAGAATTCTGAGGGCATATGGATCCCAAGATTGCACATTAGCTTTCAGGAAGGGATTGCAGCCCATCCTGCAGCTAATGATGGAAGATCTCCAGTTTCAGGATCACAGTGGTCCTGAAGTCATAATTATTCAGTCTTGCAGATTTTATTCTTCTCTACCGAGATCCACAGAGTCTCCAGAGATTGGAACTGCACGTTGGTAGCAAAATTTGGTCAGAGATGTAAATATGAGTACATATGATTATTCTTTACCTCATACCTTATCTAATTCTGAGAAATGAATTGCCTAAGTAGTTTATATTGATGTTAAGCAGAACTACAGAAATAGTAGAGCCCCAAGGTTACCGGCAAAGTGGACTTTCTCTATTCTTGTGCAAACAAGAAATTTGTTTTTCAAACTATATTTCTTTTAGTTTTATAAAACCAATACCTATTTTATGTGATACAATGTTAAAGAAAGGAATTTCCTAAGTCTGAAATATATTCAACACAAATTCTGCTCATAATACTGTTAAATATTTTGAGTTGATTTGGGGTTGCAGTTTAATTCCATGGCTGTCAAACTCCTGGCCTGTGGGCCAGATGTGTCACATGCTGGCCATCCCCACAGCCGGTTTAGCGACGGAGGGGGAAGTTTGGATACATCACATGATGCCACCATGATGATGTAAGTTTGACACCCCATTTCTAGTGCATGTCACAAGTGTCAACTACTTTCTAAAGAGAGTTACAGATACTGTATGTAAGTAGCAATATGAGGCAGTTGCTATATGTTCAACATGCACGAATTCAGTGTGTGTATATAGGTATGTGTTGTGGCCCAGCAGGAGCCGTTGGAGCTGCCACCAGACTCCGACAGCGAGGGTCCCTATGAGTCAGCTCTGGAAGATGTGGAGGACCCTGGACAGGGTTCCGACTCTGAGCAGGGCACAGAGGGGCTGGTTGGCCACCAGGAGGCGCCTGAGCCTTGGGCCAGTGGGGAGGAGACAAGGGAGTGTGCTCCTGACGTCATGCCTTGGAGCAGTGGGAAGGAAACAAGGGAGTGGTTTCTGGATGCTCGGCAACGGAGAGCTGATAGACGTAGAAACCAGCTAGGCACTTATTTCAAGAGATGATTGGATGCAGGTGATTGTAATCAGGCTCCTCTCAAGGCTAGTTAAGGAAGGGACTTTCCGACAGTTGTTTTGCAGGAATCAACTGATCATTAGAGTTGGAGACGCTCTCAGATCTGTGTCGTACCTTGGCAGGCTGGATTACTGCCAAGGTGGAATCTGGACCTCGGCAGGCTGGATTGCTGCCCAAAGTTTTATCTGGATCTTGGCAGACTGGATTGCTACCAAAATGTTTCGCTGTACCTGGATTGCTGCCAATTTTGTTATCTGGACCTCGGCAGGCTGGATTGTTGCCAAGGTTGAAACTGTATGTAATAAAACATCTTGCAGAGACTTTGTTTCGGAGTGACTTGGTATACAAGAGGAGGGGGTCAGAACAGGTATGTATTTGTAATTATGCACTTTTTAGTTTGTTTGCATTTTCATTTTCTTAAGTTGCTTCTCATTTTTCAAACAGTCTTTTTGTACAAGAAATAATTTATGAATGATAATGCTAGATCTGAAATTTCTTCCAGCTCTGACACTGTTATGATTGCTAAGTATGAATAGAGCTATTTTGAGGGATTTGTAATGGCAGCTGAAATAAAAAATAAATAAAACCTGCAGAGGAAGCAATAAAGAACAGTAAAATATATGATCACATCTATGAAATTTGAAATGTATGCAAAGTAGGCACTGATAATTTGAAACCCATAATTATTAGCAGAGCGAGCCTGTTGGTTTTTTCTCAGTCCATATATGCCTAAACATCTCATCTTCCAGTCAAATACAATCTGTCTTGCAGAACATACTGTGTAACTTACAGGAACAGCAGTGCTGAATGCACTTCAGAGTTGTTTTGAATACTATCTAGAAAGCTGCTACACATCACTTAAATCCATTAATCAAGGCATTCTGAAAACAGAGCCTTATATGTAGAACACATCGGATGCCCTATTATGGGAAGTCCGCTTGTTTAGAAGGAAGCATGTGTTAGTGATTCTGCGCAGATCCTGGAATTTGAAATATCTTGGGGCCTCAACAGAGCTCTGGCATCTATTACAGTGTCAGCTTAGCCGAAGTTAGAATCATGTTTTTCCTTATGCTGGATCTGTATCTGAGAGGAAGCTGCCTCGGTGTTGAATTCAATAAACAAATACTAAGGAATAAGTAGATTTTTGTTTATAATTCTGAGACTGGTAGAGTAGCACTTTCATTCTTAACAACCAGCACTGTTTTGTTGTTTTAAATGGCACTAGAACATTGGATATAGCATTCTAATAAAGTCTTCATTGGGCATCTGCTTTGGACTTCTGATGCTTTCATGCTGTGGTATGAGGAAGACAAAGAATGTAAGTACAATCTGAAATATATTATTATAGAGCTGAGTTCTAATAATTTTGTTGTAGATGACCAGAAAAGTCTTTTCACAGTATGCATCCTTGAATATTTTATTTCCAACAAGTCAAAAGAAAAGTGTCCAGAAAGCAAGAACTAGTACCTAGATATTATTTGTGATCAAATCCATTATGTTGACATACAGAGAGCAATGTTGACATATAGATTGCTCTTGTCACTGATCACAAATGCAAAATATTCTTAGACAAAGAAAAGCAAGGTCTATAAAATTGATTTTTCATTATTGTTTTAATATTCTATTCAGAATTCAAAGAACTAATTAGATGCTTTGAAGCATAATAGTATATGCTGCTTCACTACTTTGATTGATGGGGTTTTGCTCATCAAAATCTGTCACCACACCTTTTTTCTCACCCTTCCCATAGCTGAAATCTATCATTGCCTGAATATCATGTTCTTTTCTGTGCTTATAACTTTGTCACCAGGTTTAAAAAAATAATACTACAAGTAAATATAGGTTTAATAATTTGTAGAAAAATAGATTTGACATTCATACAACGTATGAATGTAATTTATTTATAGTGATAGATGCGGGAAAAGGTACCTGGTAAAAGAAATAGGATTTTTAAATATCTTCTCTCCTTTCCCTTCTTTTTCAAGCAGACATCCAGGAATTCAGTCATTATTAAAATAACTCAAGGTTTATATGTGGGACACTTTGTTTTTGGAGTAACTGAAATAGACTTGAAATTCATAGGGTGAACAGGCTTTCTTTGAAAGACTTTTTTTCTACCATGTTCTTTGTCTTTGATTTCTCATTCCACAAAAGCACTTGGCGTGGTGCATCAGTTACAATAATTATAGTCTTAAATATTTCAGCGTGGCTTTGAAGGATTAGATGAAATGGCTAAGATCTGAATAACTTTCCTGCCTCATGTGTTCAGTAATAAATAAAAATAAAGTTAAACAAAACTGACTCATTTTGTATGAGCAAATTTTAATTCTTTTTTTTTTTTAAACATAGTTCTGATGATGCCTTAATATCCTTATTTGCATGCCTGGAAGATTGTCCATCAGTAAAGTTGGCTATTTTAAGGTGAAGGGGTGGGTCAGGTGGGTGAGGTGTGATCTATAAATTCAGTGCCTTGTATTTTACCCATATTTTTACAGCAGAACAGAGGTAATATGGAACTTTTTGCTTTTATCACAATACCTTATGAAATATTAAATATTGCTGTGGACCTTGCTTTTGACTACTTAGGGCAAGTGAGTTTTTGACCTGGATAGAAATCATTTCTTGTAGAAAGTATTTGACACTTGGTCTTATTAATAATGAATAAAATTACTATTGATACTCACTTTCACAGTTCATTTTATACAGCTAAACTTTCCTCATTTGATAGAATTTTAGTAGACTTTCATTGTATAATCTATCTCTAGTTATATTTTATATTATTTTCGCTTTGGCTATGACTTGTACAACTTTGTGTTTCATAATTGGATTTTATTATGGGGTATTACATTGTTCTATTACTGCTATGTTGTATACAACTTTATAAACTTAAAATGAAAGCATTTTATATGCTTTTAAAATAAATAGTTGGGGTGGGGGGTAGGGGAGCAAGGATTGCAGTTATCCCTTGTGCATGAAAATATCCAGGGCTACCAATACATAAATGTTTTACTGACTGCCTAAATCAGTATCTGTTTTATAAAGACAGGTGATCTGGGACCTATTAATTAGAATACAGAGTAATAGAATTGGAGATCTTCTAATCGAATCCCCCGCTCAAGCAAGATACTTTATATCATTCTAGGCATATGGCTGTTCAATCTCTTTTTAAAAACCTCCAGTGATGGAGGTCCCACAACTAAACAAAACATTACACAAACTACCACATTTTTTGGAGTATAAGACACACTTTTCCCTCCTAAAAGAGGGTGAAAATTTGTGTGTCTTATACACTGAATGTAACTAAAAATGCGAGGCACGGAGGAGGCAATGGTCTGTGTCAATCCCTGCAGCCTGGAACATCTGATTGGGGGTATTCCTGGAGGCCGATCCACCCACCAATCAGCTGCTCATGCTGAATCAGGCTGCAATAATGTGCTGGCTGTTCGCTATTTGCTGCAAAGACGTGTCAGAGCTTGCAACAGCAATCACATTCAGAAAGCTAATTCAGCAGGATTCAGTAACTTTCCTTTATATATAATATAACACATTAAGTAAATATAGAATACCAAAGGCAGGTTTTCCAGTGTGGTAGTTCAGCAGAGGAGAGAGGTTTCACTTTCAGTTTTAGTTTCAGATATCAGCACAACATGCAGCTTTAGTACAGAACAAGCCACACCCTGACTCCTTGCTGCCTCCTTCCTTGTTGCTCACATAGCAAATGCAGTTTGTTTCCAAACAGCCCTCAACTCTCTCACACACTGACAGGATGCTAGCCAGATGAATCCAGTCTGTCAATTATACATGGCTTAAAATCACAATCTATAAACTGTGTGACTCGTAGTCAGTTTATTACTAAAAGGAAAAGAAATAAGCACTGCAAAGGATTTGCCACATTTGTTGTATAAAACAGCTATGGTGGGTTTGACATGTGTTTCTAATGAATCCCCAGTGATGCTTCACCTGCGCTGTAATTTCGAATTGTTTATCCTTAAGCAGCTACTGGAGATAAGCAGTGTCGGAATGGCCAGGATACCTAGAAATTATTAGAAAGATATGTTTTTTCCAAATCTCTCTGTAAAAGGAACATCGAAGGAGTATGTGACCCACAGTCTCCATTTCTCCTGAGCCACAGGAACAGAATATTCCAGTCATTTTAATATAAACCACATATATGTGAAATATTGTGATTAAAAACACCTGCATTTATAGTGTAGTTCAGTATATCACTATTTAGGAATACAGCTAAACTCCAGTGGGCTTACATTTTATTTGGCATGTTTTATAGCAGTTTTCGGAGAACTGAAAACAGGAATTCAACATTGTTATACTTTAGTTTTAAATGCTAAAATCTCTTTGATTAAGCTGTTGGAGGAAGTCAGCTAATGGAGTCAATGTTACTATTTCACATGTTGAATAAGCAATTTAAAGATTGAGCTAAAGCACCTAGAGAAGGAATAATGATGACCTTCATTTATTTTTTGCTCAGTAAGAGTTTGCTTTCTCAGAAAGCACTGCCATTGGCTTTGGAGACTTCATGTTCTTATCATAGCAGCTGATTTATAGTGGAGTATTTTCTTGTGAAGGTCATGGGCTTCAGTGTAGAAAAAAAGGTTTCCTCACTGAACCCAACTAAGTATAAACTTTTCATGAAAACATTTTTGCACAGATACTTATTAGCCTGTTTAGCATATTGCCTACAGATGATAAATTAAAAGACTTCTCTTGCAGAGAAGATTGGTTGATGTTGCTGGAGGTCTTTTCCCCCTGCTCCTTTGTTTGAGCTAATGGGTGTTATTTTATTCAAAAGCACAATACTATTGGTAAAACACTGGCATTTTTAAAAGTTATAACATATTATTTAAGAGAATGTATCTGATGAAAATACATGCAATGATTACTTGGTGGCTCAGTGGTTAGAATGAAATACTGCAAGCTACTTCTGCTGACTGCTGGCTGATTGAAATTTGTCAGTCCAAATCTCACCAGGTTCAAGGTTGACTCAGCCTTCCATCCTTCTGAGGTCGGTAAAATGAGGACCCAGATTGTTGGGGCAATAAGCTGACTCTGTAAACCGTTTAGAGAGGGCTGTAAAGCACTGTGAAGCAGTATGTAAATCTAAGTGCTATTGCTATTTAGAAGCATATGACCATTATGATTACTTGAAAAATTACTTCTTTTACTGCCTTTTAGAAGTTCTGACTTTTCTGCAGCAAACAACATAGACTTAATATATATGCAGGATCAGATTGATAACAACTACAAATGGTATACAAACCTTTTCACACAACAACATATATCTTTGTTATCAAGTACTCAAAAGATGTTGATAAATGTTTACAAACATAGAATCATAGAACTGGAAATAGAAACCTTTTCAATATATTCTTCTTTTGTAACAAAAATGTGTATAAATCTAGAATCCCCATGCTGAAATAATAACTGAAATGTAGACTGTAATATTTCTAATTTCAATATATCGATAAATGATGTGATTATAGCCTCAAAACAAAAATTCAGTTTCTTTACAATTTTCAATTTAAACCAATATTTTGCTTAAAAGCTCTTTGTAAAATTGATGCTATATCCAAATTTCAAAGATTGACTGAAAATGGTACTTCGAATTTGTCCTTAATATTTTGTGAAATGATGTTCTAAATTTTCCTGAAATTATTTAAGATTTCAAAAAGTAAAGCAGAAACCTTGAAAAAATTCTAGAAAATATATTTTCACCTAGGTTTTTTTAACAAATGGGGAAAATATTACCAAAACAGCTAATTGAAACAATCATTTTTATGGCTTTTCTTTGTTTCTTTTCTAAATGGAAATAATATATAAAGTTTCTATCCTATAAGATACAATTGACTTTATATATATATATGCTGGTTTTGTTGTATTCGGGTCTTTTCCCGTGTAAGGTTGAGATTGTCTTTGCAACGTTTCGGCAGGATCTCACCTGCCATCTTCAAGCTGTGGGCTTAAAATGTGATCGGAGCTGCCGTCTTTCTGTAAGTCTTGGTGGGAGGGGATGGGGTGCTGGCTTTGTTTCAGTAAGTGGAATGATTGGTTGTGTGGTTGTATCATGATTGGTAGATTGGTGCTGATTGGTGCAGGCTGTGTGTCCATCACCTCACACGTAGAAAACTCAATCCACTTCTCAGAAACAATAAAGAAACAAAACTTACAACCCAGTGACCTACTTGTGAGTTTCGATGTCATATCCCTCTTCACCCAAGTGCCTATAAAAGAAGCCTTGACAGCCATCCAGAAAAAACACAACCCCCCCAAACACATCCTGGACCTGACCAACCACTGCCTAACCAACACATACTTCATCCATAATGGACAAAGATACAAACAGATAGAAGGAGCACCCATGGGATCACCCCTCTCACCTGTCATTGCAAACTTATACATGGAACATTTTGAAACCAACGCCTTAGACAAATCTGAACACAAACCCAAACTCTGGCTTAGATATGTTGATGACACTTTCGTGATTTGGCCACATGGAAAAGAAAAACTGGACAACTTCCTCACACATCTCAACAACCTACACCCCAAAATACAATTCACCATGGAAATAGAAGCAAACAACCAACTTCCGTCTCTGGATGTCCTAATCTACAAAAAACCCAATGGCTCCCTAGGACACACCATCTACCAGAAAAAAAACACACACCAACCGCTACTTAAATGCACAATCCCATCACCACCCTGCACAGATCAACTCTGTAGTCAAGACCCTCATCTCCAGAACCAAACGCCTAGCCGACAAAGACCACCTGAAAACTGAATTACACAAACTCACAAATGTATTAATCTCCAATGGATTCCAAAGAAAAACAATCACCAACCTAATCCAAAAGGAGATTCCCCCAAAAAACCAAGATACAGAACAGGACAATGGCATCGCCCTCCTCCCTTACATCAAAGGCACCACAGATAAAATCAGCAAAATTCTCCACAAGCACAATATCAGGACAGCCTTCACCACCGACCAAAAAATAGCCAACATCTTAAGAAACCCCAAAGACAAAATCCAGCTAGAAAACCAAGGAGTCTACGAAATACCATGCAAAATCTGCCCAGCAATATACATAGGACAAAAAAACAGGAGAATAAATGCACGCATCACAGAACACAAAAACGCAGTAAGAAAAAAAGAAAAAACTTCTTCCCTTTTCCAGCACCTTAAAGCTACAGGACATGAAATCAACTTTGAAGGAGCCAGGTTAATCTCCAAAACAGAACACCTCCACAAGAGAATAATCATGGAAGCCATCGAAATAGAGAAACACCCCCACAGCATGAACAAACGTGATGATACCTCCCGCCTACCAAACATCTGGAAACCAGCCCTAGCCAACAAACGAACACCACCCACCACCCAAGCCGTTATAATACAAAACAACAATGCACACACAGCCTGCACCAATCAGCACCAATCTACCAATCATGATACAACCACACAACCAATCATTCCACTTACTGAAACAAAGCCAGCACCCCATCCCCTCCCACCAAGACTTACAGAAAGACAGCAGCTCCGATCACATTTTAAGCCCACAGCTTGAAGATGGCAGGTGAGATCCTGCCGAAACGTTGCAAAGACAATCTCAACCTGTATATATATATATATATGTATGTTACGGTGAAAGACCGAAATCTGGTGAATGTCGACATTCACCGGTGAAAGACCGAATATTTCATTACATTGTTTTACATTCGGACCTTCACCGGTGAATGTCGACATTCACATAGTCACTTGGTGTATGTCCGAAAATACCCTTATCCTCTCGACACCCTTACCCTAATCCCCTTACCCTAAGACCTCGGCTCCTCGCTTCCTTTTAAGCGTCTTCTATTCGCGGAGGTTTTTTTTTTTAAACCTGCGATCCTTAAGAAGACGCTTCAGGCTGCTGCTTCCAGCTTGGTGCTTCTAGCTTGGTGCTTCCAGGAGCAATGTGAGATCTCAGCCGGTTCCTCTTTTTAACTGCTAGTGGGGGTTTGTGCTGATTGGGTGGGAGCTTGGCTGCATTCTGATTGGATGGGGGCGTGTTCTGTTTGGGTGGGGGCCTGGTTGTGCTTGTGTTAGTCTGAGTTGCAGAAAATATCCACCATCCTGAGAAACCCCAAAGACAAAATAGAGTTAGAAAATCAAGGAGTATATGAAATCCCATGCACCACCTGCCCCACCACATACATCGGACAAACCAACAGAAGAATAAAGGCACGCATTGAAGAACACAAAAACTCAGTCAGAAAGGAGGAACCAACTTCTTCCCTGGTCCAACACCTCAAAGCCACAGGACATGATATAGACTTTAAAAAGACCAGAACTATTGCCAAAATTGAACACTTTAACAACAGAATAATCAGAGAAGCTATTGAGATAGAAAAATGACCACACAGCATGAATAAACGAGATGATACCTCCCGCCTACCAGCCATTTGGAAACCCGCCCTAACTGACAAACGAGTCCCTAACACTAAGAATGATACCAGACCCACACTCACGAAAACCACACAGGATGTCACTATCACACATCCACGCAAAAAGCAAGCCCAAACCCACACCGATAATGACCACAAACCAGAAGCCCGACCACAAACCAGAAGCCAGACCACAGCTGCATTATTAGCCACTTTAAACCCCTCCAATCCATACATGAAGCAAACTGATGCCCACCACGGAGATGTGGCACGACCACAAACGCGAAGCCAAACAACAGCAACGCAGCTCACCAGCTCAAATCCCTCTGCAACTCAGACTAACACAAGCACAACCAGGCCCCCACCCAAACAGAACACGCCCCCATCCAATCAGAGCACAGCCAAACTCCCATCCAATCAGAGCACAGCCAAGCCCCCTACCAATCAGAATACACCTCCACCCAATCAGAATGCAGCCAAGCTCCCACCCAATCAGCACAAACCCCCACTGGCAGTTAAAAAGAGGAACCGGCTGAGATCTCACATTGCTCCTGGAAGCACCAAGCCAGAAGCACCAAGCCGGAAGCAGCAGCCTGAAGATGATGAATGAGACTTCATCGAAACGTCGTGAAGATACTTCCAATTCTACGCGGGAGAAAACCCGAACAACCAAAGACATACATATATATGTATGTATGTATGTATGTATGTATGTATGTATGTATGTGTGTGTGTGTGTATATATATATATATATATATATATATATATATATATATATATATATATATATATATATATATATATATATACATACATACATACATACATACATACATATATATATACACATACATACATACATACATACATACATATATATATATATATATATATATATATGTTTTCTGAGGTTTTTGCGGGTGTTTGTATGTACGTCTTTGGTTCTTCGGGTTTTCTCCCGCATAGAATTGGAAGTATCTTCATGACGTTTCGATGAAGTCTCATTCATCATCTTCAGGCTGGTGGTATGTATAATTTGTTTTTGTAGATTTTCACGGGTGTAGGTATGCTGATTTTGTCGTATTCGGGTCTTTTCCCGTGTAAGATTGAGATTGTCTTTGCAACGTTTTGGCAAGATCTCACCTGCCATCTTCAGGCTTGGGCTTAAAATGGGAACGGAGCTGCCGGCTTTCTGTAAATCTTGGTGGGAGGGGATGGGGTGCTGGCTTTGTTTCAGTAAGTGGAATGATTGGTTGTGTGGTTGTATCATGATTGGTAGATTGGTGCTGATTGGTGCTGGCTGTGTGTGCATTGTTGTTTTGTATTGTAACGGCTTGGGTGGTGGATGGTGTTTGTTTGTTGGCTAGGGCTGGTTTTCAGATGTTTGGTAGGCGGGAGGTATCATCACGTTTATTCATGTTGTGGGGGTGTTTCTCTATTTCGATGGCTTCCATAATTATTCTCTGGTTGAGGTGTTCTGTTTTGGAGATTAACCTGGCTCCTTCAAAGTTGATTTCATGTCCTGTAGCTTTAAGGTGCTGGAAAAGGGAGGAAGTTTTTTCTTTTTTTCTTACTGCGTTCTTGTGTTCTGTGATGCGTGCATTTATCCTCCTGTTTGTTTGTCCTATATATATTGCCGGGCAGATTTTGCATGGTATTTCGTAGACTCCTTGGTTTTCTAGCTGGATTTTGTCTTTGGGGTTTCTTAAGATGTTGGCTGTTTTTTGGTCAATGGTGAAGACTGTCCTGATATTGTGCTTGTGGAGAATTTTGCTGATTTTATCTGTGGTGCCTTTGATGTAAGGGAGGAGGGCGATGCCCACACACCAACTGCTACCGCTATAAATAGAACAAGAGGGTGACAGAAAAAGAATAGACAAGGAACACAAGGTAACTAAAGTGGTATATAAATAGTACAATGAAACTAAATCAAGATTCTCTCAATGAATATAAATGTTCTAAATTCACCTGAAAAAAGAAGACAAACTTTGATAAAGTTACAAAAAATGAATATGGACATTGTGTGCCTCCAGGAGGTATACATTAAAAGTCAGCTTAACAAACTACTAGAACATCCAAATTTGGAAAACTATACACAGCATTATCACAACAAAAAAAGAGGGGAATTGCAATGTACATTAAAGATTGGATTAATGCTAAACAAATTTATGCAGATGAAGAGGGGAGAATCCTGTTGATAGAAATAGAAACAGAACAAAAAAAATACTTCTCATGGTGATATATGCACCAAATAAAAACCAAAAAGAATTTTACAAGAATTTCACAAAAAGATAACAGAAATAGAGTGCGAGAACATATGTAGACAGTAAATGCAGGGTCAATCAAAAAGGACTCAAATGTCTATACACCAATGCACAGAGTATGAGGAATAAACAGGGCGAATTAGAAATTCAAGAAAAGAGGGCAGATACAATATTATTGCCAATGCAGAAACTAGGTGGGATGAAACCGACAAATGGAACATACAGCTAGAAGGATTTAATTATTTAAAAGAAATAGACCAAATAAAAGAGGAGGTGGAGTTGCACTATAAATAAGAAATAACTACATCTCTACAGAAATAGAGCACAACAATGATGAGAACTATCTTGAATGCATTTGGGTCAATATTAAAGGTTGTGGGGGAAATGACATTGCCATAGGTCTATACTACAGGCCACCCAACCAAGCAGAGGAAGTAGATGAACTTTTTGCTAGTCAGCTAACTAAGGTATGTAGGAAGCACACCACAATAGTAATGGGAGATTTTAACTACCCTGACATCAACTGGGAAACAAACTCTGCACCAAGTGGAAGATCCAACAGGTTCTTAAGAAACCTAGCAGACAACTTTGTTTTCCAAAAAGTAGAGAAGGGAACAAGGGGATCAGCCATATTGGACTTAATTCTCACTAACAGAGAGGAAATGATAGAAGGTGTTGAAGCCATAGGAACCCTGGGGGCAAGTGACCATGCAATATTGGAATTCAACATTATCCAAACACAAGTAGTAGAACAAAGCCAAACTAGAGTCTTGGACGTTAAGAGAGCTAATTTCAATAAACTTAGAGAGAGCTTGGGAAAAATTCCATGGATGAGAATCCTCAAGGGGAAAACAACTCAAGAAGCTTGGGAAAATTTGAAAAATGAGATTACAAAAGCCCAGTCTAGCACAATACCAATGGGGAAGAAAAATAACAGCTCCCAAAAGAAACCAGCATGGCTGCATAAAGAACTATCTGACAAACTGAAAGACAAAAAAGGTAAGTATAAAAGGTGGAAGGAGGGGGACAGAACTAAGGCAGAATATCAGCAAATAGCCCGAGCCTGTAAAGATGAAGTGAGGAAAGCTAAGGCTCACAATGAAGAAAGGCTTGCCACAAAAGTAAAAATTAACAAGAAAAGCTTCTTCCAATATGTTAAAAACAAGAAAAAAAGTTAAGGAAACAATTGGTCCATTGCTAGGAGAAAGTGGCAAGAAGGTGACAAGCAACAGGGAGAAAGCAGAACTATTTAACTCATGTTTTCCATCTGTCTTTACACAAAGGGATAAAACAGTCCAAGCTATCAAAAGCAGCACCACAAAAATCAGATTAGGAACACAAATTGAAATAGGAAAGAAAATGGTAAGTGAGCACCTGTCTACCCTAGACGAGTTCAAATCACCAGGACCGGATGGATTACACCCCAGGGTTCTGAAGGAACTAGCAGACGAGATCTCAGAACCACTGAATTATATCTTTCAGAGATCCTGGAACACCGGGGAACTACCAGAGGACTGGAAAAGAGCTGATGTGGTTCCCATCTTCAAAAAAGGGAAATAAATAGATCCAGGAAACTACAGACCTATCAGCCTGACCTCAATACCAGGAAAGATTCTGGAAAAAATAATCAAGCAACGAATTTGCGAACACCTAGAAGCAAACAAAGTAATAGCCAAAAGTCAACATGGATTTGTCAAAAACAGATTATGCCAGACTAATCTTATTGCATTCTTTGATAATGTGATAAAATTAGTGGACCAGAGGAATGCCGTTGATATAGTTTACTTGGACTTCAGTAAGGTTTTTGATAAGGTAGACCATAACCTACTACTAGATAAAGTAGAAGAATGTGGGTTAGATAGCATCACCACCAGATGGATTCGTAACTGGCTGACCAACCGCACTCAACGTGTAGTCCTCAATGGAACTACATCTACATGGAGGGAAGTATGCAGTGGAGTACCCCAAGGCTCTGTTTTAGGCCCAGTACTCTTCAACATCTTCATCAATGATTTCGATGAGGGAATAAATGGGGAACTCATCAAATTTGCAGATGACACCAAGCTGGCAGGAATAGCCAACACTCCAGAAGATAGGCTTAAGATACAGAAGGATCTTGACAAATTTGAACATTGGGCACTATCTAATAAAATGAAATTCAATGGTGAAGAGAGTAAGGTTCTACATTTAGGCAACAAAAACGGAATGCACAGATACAGTATAGGTGGTACCGTGCTCAATAGTAGTAACTGTGAGAGGGATCTTGGAGTCCTAGTGGACAACCATTTAAATATGAGCCAACAGTGTGCAGCAGCTGCCAAAAAAGCCAACACAGTTCTAGGCTGCATCAACAGAGGGATAGAATCAAGATCACATGAAGTGTTAATACCACGTTATAATGCCTTGGTAAGGCCACACTTGGAATACTGCATTCAGTTCTGGTCGCCACGATGTAAAAAAGATGTGGAGACTCTAGAAAGAGTGCAGAGAAGAGCAACAAAGATGATTAGGGGACTGGAGACTAAAACATATGAAGAACGGTTGCAGGAACTGGGTATGTTTAGCTGAAGAGAAAGAAGGACTAGGGGAGATATGATAGCAGTGTTCCAATATCTCAGGGGTTGCCACAAAGAAGAGGGAGTCAAACTATTCTCCAAGGCACCTGAGGGTAGAACAAGAAGCAATGGGTGGAAACTAATGAAGGAGAGAAGCAACTTAGAACTGAGGAGAAACTTCCTGACAGTTAGAACATTAATCAGTGGAACAGCTTGCCTCTAGAAATTGTGAATGCCCCAACACTGGAAGTCTTTAAGAAGATGTTGGATACTTTTCAGTAGAAGAATATGTTGGATAGCCATCTGTTTGAAATGGTATAGGGTTTCCTGCCTAGG
Source organism: Natrix helvetica (assembly GCF_964273705.1). Classification (NCBI taxonomy): domain Eukaryota; kingdom Metazoa; phylum Chordata; class Lepidosauria; order Squamata; family Natricidae; genus Natrix; species Natrix helvetica. Next base: position 63,922,438 of record NC_138550.1, read on the forward strand.
CAGGGGGTTGGACTAGAAGACCTCCAAGGTCCCTTCCAACTCTACTATTGTATTGTATTCTATTGTATTGTATTGTCTAATTGTCAATTTCAATGCAATAATAGACACCAAGAAAGATTATAAAAGCAACCAAAGAAATAAGAAAAAAAGAACATTACCAACCACATTCTTTGAAAAGGCGCAGGAACTGAGTCTATAAGATGTATGGTGAGAAAGAAACAGAAAACAAACAATACACATTTTATTCCAACCCACATAAATCATGGTCAAGGATAGATATGGTCTGGATGACGCAGGGAATGAGAAGAGATATAGAGGAGATTGAAATGATGAGGAACACTTGGGCAAACCATAATCCAATAAAAGTAATATGGAAAGGACAGGGGAAAAAAAGAGATGGACAATTAATCAAAGAATACTGAAAGATAAATATACAACAATGATAGAAAAAGAAATGAAATTCTTTTACAAAGTAAATAAAAGAAGAAGAAACATCACTACAAAGCTTATGGGATACTAAAAAGGCAATTATTAGGGGACTGACAATAGTATATTTGTCAAGAAAAATGAAGAAATGAAACAAAAACAAGAAACACTAGAGAAAGAACTCAAAAAATTGGAAGCAGACTTGCAAAAAGATCCACAAGAAATAAAAATAAAGGAAAAGAGAGAACTGATAAAACACAAATTGAATTTGATTGCACAAGAGGTGATGGCCCAGAAAATTAAATTTGCTAAACAAAATGTCTTTGAAAATGGAAACAAAGTAGGGAGATGGTTATCCCACAAATTGAAGAAAGAAAAAGAGAAAAAATAAAACACCAACTACAGGATGAAAAAGGAATTATACAACACCAGAAGGAGGAAAAAACATATGCAAAATTTCTTTGAAAAATTATACAATAAAAAAAACATAATGCAAGAAAATATTGAACGATATTTGAAGAAAAGGAATTTACAAGAAATTGAGGAGGCAAAAAAACAAATGTTAAACAGGAGAATCACAATGATGGAATTAACGGAAGCAATGAGGAGACAAAAGAACAATAAGACACTGGCCCGGATGAAATACCTGTAGAATTTTATAAAAATATACAAGAGCCATTAGAAACAGTAACATTCGACCTGTACACTTACAGAAGCCAGATTACCAAAAACATGGAGGGAAGCATATATAATACTCATATTTAAAGAAGATTCGGACCACCAACAAATAAAAAATTACAGACCAATTTCATTATTGAATATAGACTATAAAATATTCACATTGATAATGGTGGAATGGCTTAAAAAAATTAAATGAAATCATTAATGCAGACCAAAATGGCTTTTGCCGAAATGACAGTTAAAAAATAACATCAGAGTAATTATGAACACATTAGAATACTACGAAGAACACCCAGGAAAACAAGCAGCACTGGTCTTTCTAGATGCCCAAAAGGCCTTGACAATCTAAATTGGCAGTTTATTATTACACAGTTAAAAACTATGAGAAACTATGAAACTTTATAAAGATGATTGGTACAATATATTTGACACAAACAGCAAAAGTAATAATAAATGGAGATGTCACAGAAGAATTTAATATTTGGAAAGGAGTAAGGCAAGGATGTCCATTATCGCCCTTATTATTTATCCTAACACTAGAGGTGCTATTAATAGAAATTAGAAAGAAACAAGAAATAAAAGGATTAAAAATTTAAAAAGAGGAATATAAAATCCAGGCATTCGCAAACGATATAGTATTCATTTTAGAAGAGCCATTAGAACCAAGAGTCAAACTAATTAAAAAATAGAGAAATTTGGCAAAGTAGCAGAACTTAAAAGTAATAAGAGTGAAACAAAGATTATTTTAAAAAATCTTACTAAAAAGTAAGAGAGAGAATTAGAAGAGAATATGGGAATGCAGATTGTAAGAAGGGTGAAATATTTAGGAATTTGGCTAACAGAGAAATGCTCAACAATTAAAGAAGATAACTATGATAAAACAATACAGAAAATTTAAAAAGTTCTGAAAAATTGGAGAAAATTGGAAATCTCTCTAACGAGAAGAATTGCGGTAGTTAAAATGAAAGTTTTACCTATAATCCTGTTCCTATTCCAGGTAACACCAATAAATTTTTTGGGGGGGATTCTTTGTTGATCTAAACAAATTAATAACACAATTTATTTGGCTAGGGAAAAAACATGAATCAAGTTAAAGTTATTGCAAGATAGTCGAGAGAAAGGAAGTTTTGGACTCCCAGATTTGGAGCTCTATTATCATGCAGAAGTGCTTCTCTGGATAAGGGACTGGATAAACTTAAAAAACAAGAGAATATTAGCAATAGAAGGACATGATTTAGAAATAGGTTGGCATGCCTTTATATGGGATGGGAAGAATAACATTCATGGCTACTTCCAAAGGCACCAAATTAGAAATGCCCTACTTCAAACATGGTTAAAAATTAAAAGAAAACACTACAACAAAATTCCAATTTGGTTATCCACTATGGAAGCACTAATTTATCCGAACATATTAGATATAAATAAAATAATAAGATACGAAGATATATTAGACAACCAAGGGAGACTAAAAACAAGGCAAGACGAGGTACAAAAATGATCGAGAGGTGGATGGATTTTATAAAAAAACACAAGAATTAGACAAAATTTTACAGGGAACTGAAGAAAAATTGATCAAAAAAATATACCACTATTTATTAAGATTTAATATGGAAGAAGAAGTAGTGAAAGAGACCTTGATAATGTGGGCTACAAATTTCGGATATACTATAGAATTAGCAGAATGGGAAAATCTCTGGGAAACAAACTACAAATTAATGATGGCAATGGCATAAAAGGAGAACAGATATAAAATGTTTTACAGATGGCATCTACCACCCTTGAGAATTGCAAGAATGTTTCCAGAAAGTTCTCCAGCATGATGGAAATGCAACCAAACACATGGAATGTATTATCATATATGGTGGACCTGTGCAGCTGCAAAAAAATACTGAACAAAAATAAAAAAAATTGCTCGAAAAGATTACTACACACCAAATAGAATTAACACTGGAACTTTTTTTATTAGGAATAATTAAGGGAAAGTATGAGAAAAAAAATAAATACCTAATTCTACATGTAATTACGACAGCAAGAATTATATACGCACAGAATTGGAAAAATAAACATACACCAACAGAAGATAACGGGATCAAAAATTTTTGGAATGTGCTGAAATGGACAGGTTCACAAAAGCGCTAAAAGACAAGGAGGAATCCAAATATGGGACTTATAGTATAATTGGCTAGAGGAAAGAGGAAAAAACTAGGAAAGTAATAAAGGGAAGAAAAAAGATCAAGAAATTACAAAATAAATACGAAACTGGGGAAAATGTAGGATTGATTTTAGACAAAAATAGTACACAAAAGGAAATATAAGAGAATCAAATGTATATAAAAGATGCAATGTATGGAATTAGTGGAGAAAAAAGATATGTGAAAATGTATATAGATATAGATATTTGGGATATATAGATAGATAGATAGATAGATAAGAGGAATACAATTGACATGTAAAAGATGTAGAAGTGCTGCAGTAGAAGATATAAATTTATAAATAATAAACAAGACAATTTAAATTTTGAAGATAGCATTTTCATAAATGCTGATATCAGGGTTTCAAATAGCATCCAAAAGTAAATCAGAGTTCAAGACAAAGTATTGCTTTGTCTTGTTCCAATTTATTAAGAGAGCCATGTTGGCACATCTGGGAAAACCCGAATCTGAAGACTTCCAGGTTTTCCCACACAATCCTAACAATTCATGATCTTGCCCCCACATCCACAAGTCCATCACACTGTCCATCTTCCACTGCCATGCTGGCAGCTTCCACCCATCCAGTTCTGGTCAGGTAAGATCTACAAGAAAATATGACTGCAGGCCGGACAGCTGAATGAGATTTACCTGTGATAATGAATGAAATGCCTAATGATCCAGAATTTGCTCCATGCATTATTTATAATCTTATGGGATTATTAATGGGACATTGTCTAAACAGAGACTAGTAACAATCCATGCACTAGAAGATTCAGTTCTAGGTCCTGTTTTGTTAAACATGTTTGCAAGTGTTATATCAGAAGGATTGTTAGATAAGGTCTGTCCATTTGCTAATGGCACAAAAGTGTGTAATAGAATTGATATTCTTGAGGGTATCATTTGACATTGCTGGAAAATTGGTCAAAAATGTGGAAATTGCAGTTCCATGTGTCTAAATATAAGATCATGCACTTGGGGGGAAAGAATCCTGTGGCACAGTACAATATTGGAGGTACAGTGTTAGACAAAACAACAGAAGAAAAAGCTTTAGATGTGCTCCTTGCAGATTACTGCAGAATGAGGAAACAGTGTGACCAGGCAGCTGTGAAGGCAAACAAAATTCTGGGATGCATCACTAGAGGAATCATCAGCAGGAAAAAGTACATTCTAATTTTGCAATATAGGACTTTATCCAGGCCCCATTTGGAATACTCTATCCAGTTCTGGAGGCCTCATCTCAGATATTGATAAGATTAAGCAAGTCCAAAGAGGGACAACAAAATGGTGCAAGGTCTGAGAGACAAAACATATCAGGAGAGATTGGAAGAATTGGAGAACAGAAGGGAAAGGAGGACAAGATTGAAACTTTTAAATATATTAAGGATCTGAATAAGAGTCTAGAAGGCAGTATTTTCAGTACTTAGCAAACATTCAAAACATGGGGACATAACCTCAAACTGACAGGATGGAAGTTCAAAAGTGATGCTAGAAGCTATTACTTCACAGAAAGAGTAGTGAAAGCTTGAAACCAACTTTCATCAGATGTAGTGGATCAATCATCGCTGAGTTAACCATGCCCAGAATAAATAGATGTTTAGGGTGTCATTTAATGGAGTGAAAATTAATTTTTGCAATTTTTTCATTGAGGGGTTCTAAAAATGCGTGTTTTTACATCAATAATTCAAATATGTTGTTATTTTTGCAATTGCACATTTACTAGCTTGGTATGGTAAATCCACATCTGATCACAAAGCCCACAAAAGTTTCTTCTAACTCAAATACTATTAACTTTATCTTCTCAAAATTACACCTTGTGCTACAAAAACTAAAAGTTTTTTCTGCATGAATCTTATTTAGCTAAGCAAGATATAATCCATGCAATCATAAACTAACATCAGAAAGCAATTATCAGAATTACAAAAATGTTTAAGCAAGTTTCATCAAGTCTTGTTTTGATTATTCTTCGACATCAGCCACTGACTTGCTTTTTGGGCTCTGATATAACCCTCACATTTCTCATGTGTATACCCTCTGCTTGCAGCTTCTGTGACCTTCCTCACACATCTCTCTATTGATTGAGTATGACAGGGCTACTGTGGTACTAGCATTGGTTCTTCAATGAACTTCTTTATTTCTACTGTAGTCAGCTTGCACATCAAAGGTGGCTCATTTACACCTTCAGACCAATCAATCAGCTCCAGCAGAGTGGATGCTCCAGCATTGGTTAAAGGCATTTTTCTTGCACGTACAGAAAAATCGCCCAATGCATCAAGTCAATGATCTTTTGCACACCACCTCTCCACCCTTGAATGTCATCTGAACACAAGAGTGTCTGAGTTATTATTTCATTGAAAGCATACCATGCTGAGTGCTGAATGATTGACAAAACAGCATCTACTACCACCTTCTTTTGCAGTCTGATTTGCTGCATCTGGAACAACACATGACACAGGCCTTCAATCCAGGAATGTTTTATTTTGATGTTGAACCAGCAAAGGTAGTGCACACCAACAATGTATTCCACTACCATTCTTAAGTTTTGGAGTGGTATATTTTTTGTTACTTCTGTAACAAGAATCTAAGTTCTTTTAGGTGTTGTTGCTGGTGGTGAGACAGACTACAACCCATACTTACCTTTGAGGAGTCCCTGAGGACAAAAGAGCACTTTTGTGTCTATTTCCAGACAGAGATAAGTATGTTGGCTGTTGCTCCCCCCTGGAGGGTGTCCCTGTCCCGCTTCGGGCACCAGATGTAGGATTTGGAAATCCATCATAGCAGGTGTCCAAAATGCCTGCCTCCACAGAGTTTATTTGGCTTTTATATAGTTTCAACAAGCAAAGCAAGAGCATATGTAGCAACAGCATCTATTGGCTTATTCTGTCTTATTTCCCTTGTCAATCTCTAAGACTATCCCAGCCAAGGTAAAATCTCACATAACACAATAGTTCCTGGTAGTGCCTGGTTCTACTAATTAGGTGAGCTGATAGGTAGTTGAGATAATTGGTTACTAAGGCGCATGGCAGTTTGCTGCTCATGCCTGTACATAACCTTTGTATAACCTCTACATGTAGGCATGACAGGCAGCCTCCCCTCAGAAGAAAAGCATTTCCTGTAAAGAGAATAATAAAGGGGGTTAACATTTACTAACTAACCACCTCTCTCCTCCCCCAGGGGGACTCTTTTGCATATCTGGAAACTAGTCATGGAATTGATTCACTAATTTGTCAGCTTTCACATTTCAACTTTTCAACCATGTAGCTTCAGACAAAGGGTACCCCTTCCAATGCACTAAATATTGCAAATGACCTCTATACAATCTAGAGTCTAATATTTTTTCACTTTGTAGTGAGTTTCTCCCTGTATTATCACAAGGGGAGGGAGTGGTTGGGTCTGCAGTCTTAAATTAGACCCACTCATTGGTTTCAGCAAGCTACAATAAAAAATGGGTGTATTTTCCCTAGGATTCTAGGCAGACGGAGCTGAACTGTTACTGGGTTAATTATTTTGACTATTGGGAAAGAACATAAAAATGTTGGCCCTAATTTCTTGCTAGGATTCTCAATTGTATTTATTTGGTCGATAGAAAAACATTATCTTCCACACAAAAGGGGGGTTGAAGCGAGTGGTGCTAGTCAACTTGTTCCTTGTATTCTTCTGCTGCCTCTGCCAGAGCTTTTTTGTATTCTGCCATCCCGTTTTAAGAGTCCATCCATTCATTCAAAGACATTGAGGAGGGGGACTCTCTGGGCAGCTCAGGAATGAGAACAAATTCCATGCCACTGGTAAATTGAAAAGGAGTTAATCCAGTGTGGTTGTGGACAGCATTCGGCAAATGGCAGCAGGTCCAACCAATTGTCCTGTTGGTAGTCCACATAACCATGGATGTATTGTTTGACCATTGCGTTTGTGCATTCTGCTGCTCCATTTGTGCTCAGATGGAAAGTAGTGTTGAATCCTTGTGTGGACCCAATGGACCTCAGGAATTCCCTCCAGAACTTGGTGCTGAACTGGACTCCGAGATGATTCTCTGGGGTACACTGTGTAGGCGATAGATGTGATTGACACACATTTTCGCTAGCTTCTTCACTGAGGGTAACCCTGAGCAAGCTATAAAGTGGGCTTGCTTTGAAAACAAGTCAACGACCATCCAAATTACTATATTCGTGGCTCTCTCTGGGAGCTCTATGATGAAATTCATTGTGATCTCTTCCCAGGGTCGTCTGGGGTTGGTCACCTGTTACAGTAGCCCAGGGGGCTTGCTGGGTCATATTTTCATGGCTGTGCAAGTGGCACAACTTTTCCATAGTCTTCCACTTCTGCTTTCATCTTAGGCCACCAAAATTGATGTCTAGTGAGGTGGAGTGTTTTTAGGAATCCAAAGTGGCCTCCCAGCTTTGCATCATGGCTTCTCTGTAGCACTTCTAGCCTTGAATTGGCAGGCACGTATAGTTTGGATCCTTTCCAGGTTAGCTCATCTCTCATCGTTAAGATGTCTTTGTTGTTGGTAAATCAGGGGTCAGTTGACAGCACTGCTTTCAGTGCGGTGGTCAGTTTGTCCTGGCTGGGATCAATCAGCTATCTGGTCTGGCCTCTAGTGGTGACTTGTGCTGCTGGTTGTTTGGGGGGAATTATGGCATGAACCACCTCCTCCCTGTGATTGACAAACTGCAGATTTCTTGACAAGGCATCTGCTAGCAAGTTCTTCCCTGCAGGGATGTATTTCAGTTCAAATTTAAATCCCCTGAAGTACTGTGCCCAACGGACTTGTTTTGGAGACAGTTTCCTGGGGGTCTTTAGGGCTTCAAGGTTTTTATGATCAGTCCAGACCTCGAACGGCACTTTCACCCCTCTCTAGAAAATGTGTCCATGTGAGTAATGCCCAGAGGACTACATAGACTTCTTTCTCCCAGATGGCTCACCATCTTTCAGTGTTGGTGAGTTTTCAGGAGACATAAGCGCAAGGCAAGAGTTGTCCTTTTTTGGTTCCTTGCAACAGCACTGCTGCTACAGACACATCACTGGCATCTGCCTGGATTATCAATTGCTGTTCTGGATCTGGATATTGCAAAATGGGCTCCTGAGCAAAGAGCCATTTTAATTTCTCAACGGCTTTTTGGCAATCCATCATCCAAACAATTGGTTGGTTTGGGTTTGGCTTTGTCGGTGATGGCCCTGTTTTTAACAGTTCGGTCAGGGGCAGTGCGACTTCTGCAAACGCTGGAATAAATTGCCAATAGAGGTTAGTGAACCCAAGGAAACTCTGTAACTGTTTGCAGGTAGATGTGGGTTGCCAGTCCAGCACCGCTTTCACTTTCCCTGGGTCCATTTCTATCCCCTCACTGGAAATCTGATATCCAAGGTAATCCAGAGAGGTTTTGTGGCATTCACATTTTCATAGCTTCGCATAGAGCTTGGAGGCCAGACGTTTCTTCAGCACCAGCTTTAAGTGTTCTTCTTGGGTCTTGGTAAAGATAAGAAAATTGTCAAGATAAACGAGCACCCCTTGTAAAGGTGCTCATGCAGTACCTCATGTATTAATTGCACAAAGACCGTAGGGGCTCTTGTAAGCCAAACAGCATGGCTTTGAATTGGAAGCTACCAAGGGGGGCAGTTGAGTGCATTTTTCCATTTGTTCCCTTCTCGATTTCATATACGGTAGCATGCCTCTCTTAAGTCCAATTTTGTGAACACCATGCCCTTGGACAGGTGATTCAACATGTCCTTCATGAAGGGGAGGGGGTAGGTGTTTTCCACGCCAATGACATTGATACCAGGAAAGACAATGCAGAGCCTCAAAACACTCCTCCCCCCAATCTTTTTTCTCTTTAAAGAGGATGGGGACAGCTACCTTGGATTTGGCTTGTTGGATGAAAACCCACTCTAAATTAGCATCAATGAATTTCCTTAACTCTGCCATTTCCATAGGAATCACAGAGTACATCTTAGGCTTCAGTAGCTTTGTTCCAAGTACGAACTCTATCACGCAGTCAGGTGGTCAATGAGGGGAAAGATAGTTGCACTTTTCCTTGCTGAAAACCTCCTCTAAGTCCCAGGATTCTTTTGGAATTTGCTGGCTCCCAGGTGGGGCATCTCGGGCTGGAGCTGCAGGTTCTGGGTGCCTAGTTTCCTCTGGGGTCATAGCTTTTACAAGGTGATCCTTCCTTGCAGTTGGCAGTGGTCCAACATCGATAACTAGCTTCCTATAACTGCCATCCCAGGGGATCATAGGTCCCCACTTCTCAAGCCACACAAGTCCCAATATGAGTGAGTCTGTCATCTTTGGGGCAATTATGAACTGGGGGAGTTCTCAGTGATGATTCATCTCCAGTCTGACAAACTCAGTGACCAAGGTAGCTGGGGCCCTGTCAATTAGCATCCCATCGACTTGTTCAAAGCTGATGGGATATGTAAGGGGGCTTGTATGTATGCTCAGCTGGTCGACTATGTGGAGCCTGATCAGGCATCGTATACATCTGGTATCCATGATGGCTTCTACTTTGCCTTGGACTCTCATTTCCGATACTATTAACCAGACTTTAAGAGCAAAAGGGTGTACAGGTTCCCTGATCATTGGGTTATCATTGCCACTGCTTCCCTCACCCAGCTTTGGCAAGGACCTTTTGGCTGGACCTCCCAACTCCTGGAGAAAGGAGGTGCATCTCTGCAGCCTGTTGCTAATTCTACAGTTTCCCTTCTCTCATGCAGCTTTTGCCTTTAACGTGTTGAGTTGGGTTTTTTTCCTCTATTACCAGTGCGGGTGGCAAGGATCCAGGTGAGGTAGAGACCCCCCACAAGTGGGCCCAGATTCCATGGGCATGGGGTTTCCATTGGCTTCTGGCTGAATCAGGAGTCTTAAGGTTGATGCCCCTCACAAAGGTGCCAGGCAGCCTCGCCTGCCTCACTGTTGGCTGGATTAGTCAGGGGAGATCTCTCTTCTGTGTTTTCCCCTGCAGCACCTTTGGGGAGGCCTCAACATCTTTGCTGGTGTCTGTCGAGGGGAGGAGTTCCCTTTCGATGGATTTCCCTTACTGCACTTCAGAATCTGTTTCCAGTGAGCTTGGTTGGTTGGGGTTTGTGCGGCTGCTGCTTTCCCTCCACAGACTTGGAAGGGGGGTTTCTCCCATCTGTCTAGGAAAGTGGCACCTGAGCTGGCATCTTGGCAGCAGGCGTCTCCTGCTTGAGGGGGGAGTAGCTGGCAACAAAGGAGACTTGGTTGGCTCCAGTAGCTTTGGGATGAAAGCCACCAGTGAGCTGGGCCAGCCCTGCAATGTGCTGTAGCTTTTCCCTGGGGCCTAGGGCCTCAGTGGCTGCTGCTGGGGAGGGGCAAGAGCCCATGGCGATCCCAGACAGCTGCAACCCAGACCGGATAATGGGCCAGGGTGAGGAGCACCAAATGCAGGCAGTTCCATAGCCCCTCTCAGGCTTGGCCGGGGTGGTGGTGGCAGATAGAAGAACTTGGGGCATGTTCCATAGGGATCCCAGGGGAGGCAGATTCCAGCCTCCAGCCGTGGGTCACTCCAAAGTCATCCAGAGCCGGCGGGCACCACTCTGCTCCAGATTCCACTGTCACCATTGGGGAGCTTCCACCCAATCTCACGAATGATCCATGAAGCCTCTCTTTCTGCTTGGCCTGTTTTCGAGCCTGGCTGAGTCAAGATTCCTGGGTGCCGGTTGCAAACATCTCAGCCAAGTGCCTGCAGCGGATCCAGCTCACAACCAGGCCCTCAAGGGGATTGGCCATTCATTCATGCGGTCTCCCTGACTTCCATCAGGTTCCTCTCTGCACTCAGTCTTCCCCGAGTCTTCATGCCACCCGGGTTGGGGAAAAAAATGGGGAAATTACTGTATTTTTGGAGTATAAGACACACCTTTTCCTCTGTTAAAGGAGCATGGAAATGTTGGTGCATCTTATACACTGAATACAGCCATTTTTGGCCCCCTGAAGCCCCAGCCCTGCATCCCAGTTTTGCAAAAAAAAAACCTGAGGCATTTTTGCCATCCCCCAGCCCCTAGCAGCACTCTGCAGGCTTCAGCAGGGCTGAGGAAGGCAAAAATGCCACCTGGTTTTTGCCCATTTTTTTGCAAAAATCGAGGCATATATATATATTACATACATGCACATACACATGAACACATTATAATTTCTTTCAGATCTTTCAGATTTATATAGATAAAAGAAAAAATGATGATGTCAACTTTCAAAATGACTCTGGCTGAGTATCAGGGTTCCAAATAACATCCAAAATTAAATCAGATTCCAAGGCAAAGTATTGCTCAAAATTCCAATTTATTAAGAGAGTCATGTTGGCACATCTGGGAAAATCTGAATCTGAAAGCTTCCTGATTTTCCCCATCCAGTTGAAAGTTCAAGATCTTGCCCCCACACCCACAAGTCCATCACATGGTCCAATCTTCCACTGCCATGCTGGCAGTTCCACCCATCCAGTTCCAGTCAGGTGCAGAGGTACCAAGACAAATGATGACCTTGGCAATCTAAAAGGATTTTTTTTTTGTTACATCACATCCTCAGAAGAAAAACATTTCCTGAATTAACCACCTCCCCCCCCTCGAGGGGACACTTTGGCTCATCAGGAACCTTATCATGGAATTGTTTTACTAACTTATCTGCTTCTAGCTTCCAGCCTTTCACCCAAGTAGCTTCGGACAAAGGGTACCCCTTCCAATGCACTAAATATTGTAAGTCACCCCTATACAGCCTGGAGTCTAAGATGTGTTAAATGTGTAGTTATGTTGTGTATGTTATGTTGTATTTTGGACTCAATAAATTGTGAGCGATCATTAATTTCAAAGCAATACATATCTTCAAATTCCTCACAACCATGTCCCATCCTGGGTAATAGAGGGGGCGTTCCACCAGGTTCGCCTGGTGCGCCAATTGCGCCCCCTTCTGGACCGGGATGCCCTACGCACGGTCACTCATGCACTTGTGACATCTCGCCTGGACTACTGTAACGCTCTCTACATGGGGCTTCCCTTGGGACGCGCCCGAAGACTGCAGCTAGTCCAGAACGCAGCCGCGCGGGTAGTCATGGGGAGTACCAGGTACTCCCACGTAACACCTCTCCTGCGCGAGCTGCACTGGCTGCCTGTGGTCTTTCGGGTGCGTTTCAAGGTTTTGGTTACCATCTTTAAAGCGCTCCATGGCATAGGGCCTAGCTACCTGCGGGATCGCATCCTCCCACACACATCCCTGCGGCCAATTTGCTCTCACAGAGAGGGGCTTCTCCTGGTGCCGTCCACTAGGCAATGCCAACGGGCGACACCGAGGAGTAGGGCCTTCTCTGTGATGGGCCCAACCCTCTGGAATGACCTCCCCCCCGACATTAGAACCACTACTGACCTCCGCTCCTTCCGACAGAAATTGAAGACTCACCTGTTCCGACTGGCTGGTCTGGCATAATTATAACGTCTACCTCCTGGCATACACATTTTTATTGGTTTTTAGAGGGATTGTCTCTTTTAAATTTAATCTTACAGGATATTGGGATTTTAAATTTTGTATATTCTGATTTATTTACTTAGCTGTACAGTTTTGCATATCTTTTTATCCTCCTCACATATACGTATATATGTATCTATTTATTTAATAATTTTAATTTGTTGTATTTTTGATACGGACTGTACACCGCCCCGAGTCCCTTTTGGGAGAGGGGGTGGTCTATAAGCGCTAATAAATAATAATAATAATAATCCTCAATAGAATATAGTTGACGGCAACACATTTTTGTAAAAGAGACTTTCTAATTTCTCCTATTTCATCAGCTAAAGCAGCAATTGCAGATGAGGTTTCATTTATGCTTTTTGCTAAAGCACAAGCAAGATGTCTAAGTTGCCTATGTTTATATTGAGTAGCGACCCAAGGAATCATCCCTAAGGGTCCAGCTTATACTTTATTTAATATTACAACCTCATCACTACATCCAGCATTATAAGCATCACTTAATGTAGATATCAGGGTTCCAAATAGCATCCAAAATTAAATCAGATTCCAAGGCAAAGTATTGCTCAAAGTTCCAATTTATTTAGAGTCATGTTGGCACATTTGGGAAAATGTGAATCTGAAAGCTTCCTGATTTTCCCCATCGAGTTGAAAGTTCAAGATCTTGCCCCCACACCCACAAGTCCATCACATGGTCCAATCTTCCACTGCCATGCTGGCAGTTCCACCCATCCATTTCCGGTCAGGTGCAGAGGTACCAAGACAAAGGATGACCTTGGCAATCTAAAAGGATTTTTTTGTTACATCACATCCTACTCCTTACTACCCCCCTCCCATTTCCCCACTATAGAAACAGCATAGTAGATAGAAGTGTGGCAGGCCAAAGATCCCAAAAGGAACCTGGCTGCAGGCCTGACACTGAGGCTTTTCCTCCCCGTTTCTCAGTTGCCACAGAAATGTGGGCAGGATAGAGGTTTGGAATGCTATTCTATGAGATGCTAGACATAACACAGGCAGAGCTGGTAGAGCCAAGGTCATCTTAACAAGTACTAAGCAAGAAAGGAGTGGAGTGCCTGAAGAGCCTGCCATTTACCCAGTTGGGCAACGTGATGTGTGACACTTGAGGGGAGGATTGGTTGGTATCACAACTTGGAACCTTGACAGATGATATAAAACAATTTAAATTTAAATTTAACCATTTAAAACAATTAGTCCCTTTTAATAATTTAAACAATACTGTTAAAAGATAACAGTAGTAGTTGCAAGCATTTTGTATTGACTCAGCAGTACCAACATTACAATAACAAAATTATAAACAGCCTAAAATATAAGCTCTAGCAAGAGCATTAATTAAGGCTATAATGTGTTTTTGTCCTTCCATGCCGAAAGCTTGCATGCACGATAGCGTGCACATGTGCCCACACCCATAATACAATGTCCTGCCCCCTGAGCATGCACGTGTGACTCCTGTATGCTACTGCTCCCCCTGCACATGCATGCATGACCCCCCCCCCGTGCCCCACTTTGGGCATAGAAGGCCTCCCTGAAGCTTCCTGGGACCAAAAATGAGACATGGGGGGCAGGAGTGTGCTGGACATCCCCCCCATGCTTCCTCCACCCCTTGTACATGCATATACTGTTACATGTGTTATGTCTGCCTTGTATGCAGTTTTATTTTTCTCTAGCATTCATCTCTATTGTTCAGTAATGCATTTCCTGCCTCTCTAGGAATTATCTCTATCTGCTACTGTGAGGCACTTTTGCTTCCTTTTGAATGTATATAGTTAAATTCTCGATGGCTTGTATAGTGTTTTAACTGCATTTTGATTAAACAGCATGTGCTGCAGAGCCCTGAAAATCAGCTGGCCAGCAAGAGGCATGCGCTCATGTGCGGTGAAGCTCAGCTGGGGTGACGGCTTGAGTGGCCGGCAGACAGGCCTCTGCATGCCACCTGAAAGTGAAAATTATGAATGTGAAAGGGGAAAAAATGATTTTAAAAATGTGATATTCAGTTTCTGTCTTCTAACAACAAACAAACATATCTCATTTGGACTCAGATCCAGTATTGTATTTATTTTTCATCTGATGTATTCATTATATCTTCTTATTACTAAGGACTACTTTTACAGTACACATTTCAAATATTTTGGCAATTTGTTTTATTTGACAGTTTTCCTTCTACCAGCCCCAAGGCATTGAGGATAGCATTTAAATTACATACCAGGAAGGAAAATATTTGCACCTCATAATTGATTTGGGAAAGTCATAGTTTTGTGCACCATGTTTAATTGGAGTTTCAAATCCACCAATTCATTTTTCAGTTTAGTCTTATCTACAAAATGAATACTAAAAATCTTCAGATTCACCTTAGAATAATATTGTTTTTTTAATTGCCAACATACTGTATCTTGTAAATCTCAAGGGGATATGGGCAATCTTTTCCTCACAATTTCTGTTATTATGTTTGCTTAAACAATGCTGCAGCCAGGCAATAATCCTATCACTTTTATAGAGCTATTGAACACACTTTTGAAAAGAGATTCTTGTTAATTATCCAGAAGCCGAGTAAATTTTGCACGGATTGTATTTAACTAGTACAATTGGTTTTGTCACAGTTGGCAGCAGGACATGAGAAATAGAATATTATGCTTATTATACTGTTATTTTTGAGAGCCAGTTTAATGTAGAGGTTAAGGCACCAAGCTAGAAACCAAGAAATTGTGAGTTCTAGTTCCTCCTCCTGCACAAAGCTAGCTAGATGACATTGGCCCACTCACTCTCTTTCAGTCCTAGGAGGTAGCCAAGGCAAATCACATCTGAAAGAAATGCTGCCAAAAGAACTAATTAATTGCCAGAAATCAAGATGATTCAAAGGCATACAGGTGGACACAAAAAAACTGTTATACTCCAGTTATCAAGTGAAACATCAGATTAAGATCTGGTTATATTTACTAGTTATACAATGCACCTATAATTGAAATGGCTACAACTACAATATTTTTGTCTCTTTTATTAAAATCAGACATATTTTTAATAATAATAAAAACACTTCAACCAGAAGTATATTGAGTGAGGTGATTGGGCCACAAGATGTCTGATATAGTTTGTCACATTGTTATATTGCATCATGGTTATTAATGCAAACATGTTCAAAAGGCCAATGTTTGTATTATTTCTATTATAACTGTACTGCTGTTAACTTTTGAGAACATCAACCATAAGAATTTATGTAGATGTGTAGATGTGCAAAAGCAGCCTAGTAGGAGAGCAAGTTTGTAAGGGAAGGAGTGGCAGAATCTGTGGATGGACTTAAATGACAGATCAGCTTAGAATTTCTACATAGCCACAAGTGGACTAAATTTAATCTCCCCTGAATTCCATTGCCTCTTAATTCCTAGCAGGTGCTGTTAGTTGAGAATATTCCTGTTCACAGACATGAATAGCAATAAATCAGTTTAATTGGACCTTCATGTATGGCCCTGATCATTCATGCCTGACACAGTTTGATGTAATAGTTATGGCATCAGGCTAGAAACTGGTGACCATGAGTTCTAGTCCTGCTTTGGATATAAAGGTTGCTAAATGAGCTTGGGTCAGTGACTTTTTCTCAGTCCTAGGAAGGAGGCAGCGGAAACCATTTCTGAAAATGTTGCCTAGAAAATTGCAGGAACTTTTCCAAGACTTATATACCGCTTCACAGTGCTTTACTGCCCTCTCTGATTAGTTTACAAAGTCAGCATATTGCCACCATCAATCTGGGTTAGTCTAGTGAAGAGAAGGACCAGGAGTGGCATGATATCAGTGTTCCAATATTTGAGGGGCTGGAACAGAGAGGAGGAGGTCAAGCTATTTTTCAAAGCACCTGAAATAAGGAGAAATTTTCTGACAGAACAATCAACCAATGGAACAGCTTGCATTCAGAAATTGTGGGAGCTTTATCACTGTAGGCTTTTAAGAAGACATTGGACTGCCATTTCTCAGAGATAGTGTAGGGTTTCCTGCTTGAGTGGGTGGGGGTTGGACTCAGGGATAGGTTTCAAACATTTTTACTACCTATTCTGTGGGTGTGGCCTATTCTGTGGGTGTGGCTTGGCAGTCATGTGGCTGAGTGGGAGTCGCTTGGCAGTCATGTGACCAGGTGGGAGTTGGCGGGCATGTGACTGGGTGGGCATGACTAGGCGGGTGTGGTCATGTGATTGGGTCAGCATGGTCAACTCATTGTCACTGACATGGAGGGGCACCTAGCCTAGCTTCTCCTTGCCCCTCCCCTCTCAGCCAGTCCTCGCCTTGTCTTGCATGTTATAGTGGGAGAGGAAGCATTTTCAAAGTCATTTCCCCCTTGATACTAGCCAATAAGATGAGATTTTGCTGTCAGAAGATCGCCTGATGTACATTTCCAAATATTGTTTATCACCACTGGTAAGATTGTGTGGAGAGATTTATAAAGAATAACAGAGTTGGAAGGGACCTTGGAGTTTTTCTAGTCCAACCCCTGCTGAAGCATGAGATGAGATCCTATACTATTATAGACAAATTTCTTCTTAAAAACCTCCAGTGATGGTATACCCACAATTTCTGAAGGCATCCAATTTCTCTAATTGTTCTGTCAAGAAATTTCTCATTTCTAGGTTGGATCTGTTTGATAAGTTTCCACCTCACAGATCTGTCTCACAGTTACTTCCAGTTGAGCCAAGCACAACCTATTCTATACATTTTGCTTGCCTGTGTAAAATCTTACTTTACTCTCAATTAAACTGCATTTTTGGTGAGAAACGATGTTCTACAGTGGTATTCCGTTTACTACAATGGTTTTTGCAAACTGCATTAAAGCTTGAAGAATACACTTCTGCTTATACTGATAAAGATTATTCTTTTTCAACATTAAAGCATACAGTCAATCAAATATTTCCAATTCTACAATTGAAAACACATTAGAAAGGCATTTAGTGCATTTAGTGGATGTTTTACCATTATTCTCCTTTAATTAAATCTTTCTACTTCATTTTTTTTCTTGGGCCTTATTGCAATATTTCAAAATTCTCAAGATACTTCACAAAGAACCAGTTCTAATTTAACTGGAATAGAAAACAATCTTTCTGGTCTGGAATTCCCTGACTCACCCCCCACACCCATTCAGCTCCTCAACACTTCTCAATGTTTTCCCTTCCTTTCCTTTCAGTTATGTACAGAAATGTACTTCTCTTTTACTGCTCATTTTCAAATTAACAGGCCAGCCAGTTTGGGGAAGAGAAGCGGCTTCTTCTTCCTCATGGACAAGCCTGATAAAGGACAACTGCCCCTTCCTCTTTCTCTCCCCACTCTCTTGTTCCACTGCAGCATCTGGAAAAATGTATGGGCAGGGATAGGCACCCCAGTGGCCTTTTGGGTAACAAAACACACACACACACACACACACACACACACACACACACACAAACACACACTCACCACCGTCTTGCAGCTCGTTTAAAGAAAATAGACCTGGGAGTTGCTCCCCGGATGGATTTTCCTTTCTTAAGCAATTTAAGAGCACTGGCACCATCTCGCAGACTTCTGTCCCTACTTTTTCTTCTCTTTTTCCTGGCAATTTATTGTAAACAGCCAAGCAGAGCTCCAAGAGCAGCTCCAGAGCTGCTTGGAGGGGAGATTTCTGGTTTTGCAGGGCTGAGAGGAAAAGGGGACTGATGAACAGGCCCTCCAAGGCTGCCCACTCCTTGGCGTTTCCGCAACCAAATTCTCCCCCCCCCCAAAACAGAGGACCCCCCCCCCACCTGAATACTGTAGGGCAGAGCAGGCTGGTCCTATAAATAGGCAACGTGGGGAGGGAGAGGCTGCAGCAGCTCTGCTATGAATGAAGGGAGAGAAAAAAGTTCTGATTCTCTCTTCTGCAGCACTTAGTGTTGAATGCTGTGGAAGAGAGAAGCCAATTTTTTCCCCCTCCATTCACAGCAGAGCTGCTGCTCCCTTTATCATCCCCCTTGGCCCCCTCCCTCCCGGGGGTCAAAGTACTTGAAAGAGACAGGAAGACTGCTGCAGCTCCCTTCCAGGCAGGCTCATCTCTATCTTCCCTTCTTTCTTCCTTTTGGCAGCGGGAGAAGAGAAAGTGCTCTGGTCCGACTGTGCCCAGGCTGTTGGAAAAACTGCCTGCTCAGAGCAATTGCAAGCTCACCTGTGCTGGCTGTCTCCCTGGTGATGGCAGGTGGCCGCAAGGGCAGTTTCGGGAGCCCCAAAGCCTCAGCTCGAAGGCATGCACCTGGGCTGGAGGAGCACCCGCATCTGACTGCCCATTGCCAAGGAGACCCAGGGATACCGCCAGCAGGTGGGCCATGCTTGGCTGAACAGGGTGGTCATGAGACTTCAGACCCAAAGCAAACCAGCACAGCCACTCCGCCGAGAAGAGCGCTTGCCTCCAAAGGTGGCAGGGAGCAGTGGGTGCTCCTAGGAAGCACCGCTGCCATCGATCCCCATCGGTCTCTGACCATGCACCATCCTGGATGGAGCTGGGCGACTTCTGTGAGGTGGATGCGTCCCACCCAATGCCCAGCACCTTCTGCCTAGAGTTGCCAATCCTTCTGCCAGCCCAAGAGGAAGCTTCTGCTGCAGCCTTTACAGGCACTGCAGAGGCACACAACTTTCCGTTGGCTTTTCCCTCAATGGCGCGGATCTGGAGCCCTTAGGATGCTGCCATGGCCGGATTCTCTCTCCAGCTGCAAAGCACCACAACCAACAAGCAGCAGCCTGAGGAAGTCAAGGGCATGCAGGGTGAAGAGCGCTTTTTCCTTCTCTTCTCTGGTGACCTTGCAAAAAAACAGGTACTCCCCCCAGATGCTCCCGGCCTATAAAGATGGCAGCAGAAGCTTCCTCTTGGGCTGGCAGAAGGATTGGCAACTCTAGGCAGACAAGCTTCTCCTGGAATCCCAGGCTAGGAAATCTCTGCGGGGTGTAGCAGCCTTGCATGGTGGGGACTGGGTTCCTGCCAATCTTGGGAAAGGAGGCGTGTGATAGCAGAGGGCGAAGGCACTCCCCTTCTCTCTTGGTGGCAGGGGCTGCTGCTTCATTGTGGGCCTCCATTCTTTTTCCAGCCTCTTTCTTTTCCTGGCAGCACCACCCTCCCCCGCCACCAAGGACCAAGGGGAGTGCCTTCACCTTCAGCTATTACACGCCTCCTTTCTTTCTCTGGCCCCTTACTTGTCCTGACGGCACAGCCCCTCACCCCCACCACCTTGGCTATCGCTCATCTCCTTTCTTTCTCTGCCTGCCCCAGTGAGTGAAGGAGGCACTGGCCACTAAACCATCTGCCCGCGTTCAAACCAAGCTGCCTCCTTTCTCCCCACATGGCTCTCTGAAGGGGGAAGGAAGGTCCCTCCCAAGACCTGCTTCCCTTACCTCGCAGCACAGTTCCTGGACAGCAGGATATTCTTTCGCTGGTATTGGGGCATGGCCAGGACACTACTGGTCCGGTCTGGTATGCCAGATTTGTACTACCTCTTCTGGCATACTGGATCATACTGGAAGGAACCCACCTCTGGTTGGACTAAATGGCCTACAGTATAAAGTCCTTGCAACTCTGTTAATCTGTTCATGCTTAATAAGCATGAAATCCTGATATGGGGGAGGGGAAGAAAAATCAGCAGGACAAATGAACTCCTTGGCTGGCTAGCTGGCTGAAATTCTGGACAGGAATTCATCTGATGGCAATAATTTATTATATGTAACACTTTCAAATAGACTCTTAAGGAAGAAAAGTCTTTGCAGGACAATAATCATTATAGAAGATTATTTTTCAGCATAATGTGTTTCCTCATGTCTCTTATGACTAAAACAGAGAGAAATTAATTATGTGTCCTGTTGTTCTTATCCACTACTATTTTTAAAAAAGCCTTTCATCTATTTTTTTTAATAAAAAGCAGAAAAAGCAGGCAAAAGTAGTGTTATAATTCAGTAATAATGGATTTTATCTATGAATTGCTGTTATTGTCCCCACAGGCAACTCAGTGTTTCTACAGTCTTACAGACTGAGCACTGTATACGATTTTGAGATCCCAGATGAACTGGGATTCCTACCAGAATGCAAATGCTTGGCAAACTGGTTTATTTCAGTTCAGACCAGTGAAATCTCTCTATGACATTAAAAAAAAATATTCAAATCATTGTGAATGAACAAAATTGGTATGGCAATGAAGATCTAAATTGAAACTTCCAGCTATTATAATTTTGAGATAGAGAAATATGAGATCATGCAATATATATAATGGTATGTGTGAATGATGACCATGGGAGCAGTCAGATGAAAGGCAGCTTACAAATGTAATGGTATCTAGGCATGATCTTGGGAGGCAGGACAATGAAATGTAACCCAGGGAACAGTTAGTTAAAGGCAGCTTAGCCCATAGCAGGAATGTGAACAGGACAAGAGATTCAGAAGAAACTCTCCCTAGTTTCTTAAAGATGCCTGCTTATTTGATATATAAATCATAAGTCTTATTCCTAGATAAATCTAAGTAATCCTTCTGATCCTTATCCCTCTATTATTCCTCCAGTTGTAGATAAAATGACAGTTTTATGCACTAATCAGACATATTCCATTCTATTCAACTTCATTTGTTAATGGAAGCTAAAATCATGTACACATATATAATACATATGAACATTTAACTGGCAATGTGTTTATTTATAAATCAAAGTGGGAAGAAAATGCTTGGTGAAGTTCATTTTTCAGAGTTCCATTTGCAGTATTTGAATAATGCTTTGAGACACTCAACAGGATTAATGAAGTAGTTAATGGAATTAGAACAACCCGGTAACACAGGATTAGTCTTAGTCAAAAACACATATGCTTAGATGGTAAATTACAATGTTTATGTTACAGTCTAAGTATACAAGTTATTCAAATGCTCATTTCCCTTTCCCCCAGCTGTAAACACATCCTTACCTAACACAGCTAGTTTGATGTTCTGCTTTCCTTGCAAAAATCACATGGCAGTTACACGGAAAACAAAGATTACTGATTAGCAAAGAACATAATCAGGTAGATTGACACTGTGCATGAAGCAACCATTTCCTTGAAACAGTTGGACTGACACAAAAATTTTAAGGACAAAGTAGAACCTCTGGATACAACAGCAACAATGAATTTAGGCAGCTACAGGATTGTGCTATTTTTTCTGTACTGAAAATTGTACCGAGCATATATGTGGAGACATTGTTTTTACTATGTTAGAGAAGAACCATCTAGAAAGTTAAAAGAAAAACAGTTTTATGGAAGTAGCAAGAAATGTATGCTGATACCTTTGGTAAGTTAAAAAAAGCACAAAATATTGAAAATAAAGATCATGCCTTGAAAAAGTACTAACGTTTTACAGAATCATTGCCTAATTTGGTCATATTTTCAGATATGTTTGCATATCTGCTATGTTTTGACCTTAAAAGGTAGCACTTTAACAACTTTTAAAGGACAGCAAGGATATTGCAAGCAATTGCTGCTTGAATATATTGATAATGAAATTACTCTTTCTTAGTTTCAGTGCATAATTTTAATATTAGTATTTAAGGAAAGTATGAATTCAATAGTTTAGAATGTTCGTTAGTTATTTAACTCATGTAATTTTCATGAATTTAACATTTGTGGGATTTTCTTAAATAATAGTTTGTAATATAGATAGATTTGGATAAGTATTTCTGTATACTATGGAAATGGTTACTAACAGTGAGACTGCCTTAAGATGAAATAAATACTCATTTCATAATATATTACTATTCACATTTATTTAGCTTTAAGTTCTATACTTGTTTTTGAATATATATGTAAAGTCTTGGTTGTAAGAGGTTTGTTGACAGTGATTAGAAAACTGGATCACTAAGTTAAATATCTTCATGTGCTTTAGTAGGACACATAATTTTTTTAAATAAGGAAAAGCTCTCTATAAATTAGCCTGATTAAGTTTTTTAGTCATATAATCCAGTCCTTTTACAATAGCAGGCATGACTAACATAATTGTTATATATTATTATGTAATACACATAGGACAAGTATTCAAATATTTTCAAATGGGATAATTTCTTAGTATGTATTCTACAGAAGTAGCATAGTATTATGACTTATTTAACTTCTAAAGTTCTTTGTTTCTCATGGCTTTCTTTGAAAAAGTAGGGCTGACAATGGTTTCTGAGTTTATGTACATAACACAATACTGGGTGCTGTAAAAGCTGGATTTCATTTCTGTCTTTCACTAGTTAAAGTAATTTTTAGGTCAAACATAATAGTGATTAAGCTTTAGTTATTCGGGTTCCTAATAGAAAGTGTGTCTTTAATTGAAAATGTATAATATACATAGGATCCTCATGCCTCATCTATTACCACCAATATAATGGTAGTATATACTTATTTATACAAGACAAGGGTTATACTGGCCACTCTATACATATAGTATTATTTAGTGACCACAAATGGGACTGTTAACTCCATTGCTAAATACTGCAGTCACTAGGTGAAACATCATGTGACTGAGAAAGATTTATGACCTCATTTCTCCTTTGGTTGCTAAGCAAGTCTTTGTGGTTGCTAAGTGAGATGATTAAGACTTATTCTACCTCTACCTCCTCTATTAACTTTGCCTGTCACGGGTCAGTTGCAAAGCACCTGAAGGGCAATCACATGGCTGCAGCATTCTGTGATGGTTGTACAAGGGAGGATTGGTCACAAAACTACTTTTTTATACAGTTATAGCTTCAAACAGTGGTTAAACAAGTCTGTAAGTTAGCAAGACCTACCTATTTCCATGTGCAGATATGTTGATTGTTTTGAATGGCTATATATTGTTTATATGTTGTATAGACAACTTGGTGGTAAGTGCATATTACATTCCACTGAATGGTAATAGTAAAACAGATATGATTTTTTGATGAAAAGTATGTAACATTTTGAATAGGTGGGAATAAGACAAGGGAGTACTGCAGAAATAAGCCATTTGAAAAACCCCAAGTTAATGAAAATTTTAACTATGATACTGCAAAAATAAGCCTACTCATATGTACATGCTGCAAAGGAATAAACATAACTGTAAAACCATTGATTTGATTGTTTATGATGAAAATCAGAAATAACATATGAAGGATCAAGATGAGATGTATGAATGTGGAACAGATAATTTTCTAAACTGAGGAGTATATCTTTGATGTAAAAATAGAACAATTTGCAGGAAGAGAAAGCATGTCCCCAAATATGAATCAGTGGTGGGTTGCCAATTTTTTTTGCTACTGGTTCAGGCATGCTCCCACACTTCTGCATGCACAGAAGCATCCGGGTGGGTGGGCAGAGCCTCCCACCACCGGTTCGCCTGATTTGGGCCGAACCAGGAGCAACCCACCTCTGGTATGAATGGACACTTATTGTAAGGGAACAGGATGTGGAAGCTACTTGGAAGAGAGTAAAAATAAATAACTAGAGTACCATAGAATTGAATAGGATTATTATAATGGGAAATATGAAGGTAGAATGATGAAGTAAAAGAATCTTTAAGGTGAAAAAAAATGTGGTTACCACACAAAATGAAGATATATAGAAACAAAAAGAGAATGATAATAGAGGTATAAAAATGAAGAGCTTTTTTTAAAGAAATAAAACATTTGGAAAGTGCACTTGTTAAGTACTTTGAATATGTTAACTACCTTGAATGCATGTAGTTTCCATCAAGGTCCGCTGCTACCAGCAGGAACTCATTTAAATCTGATTGGCCGAAGGCCCTGCCAGAGCCCTATAAAAGAGCTGCTGCCGGACAGGACCTTCACTGGATTGTAGATAGCAGTCACTGAATACTGAGCCTGAGTCTGCCCCATCCATTCACCCGATCTAACACTGGCGACAAGGGTGGGATTGGAAGGCAACTAGGCACAAAAAGAGCAGAAACAATCCAGCAAGTAATCCAGCCCGGAGCGAAGCAGGGCAGCAAACAGCCATCCCAAGCGGCAAAATTTGAATCGACTTCAACCAAGACAAAATGACTATGCATGCCCCACCAGCTCCATACGACCCAGCTGCCGAACACTGGGAGTCCTAAATGATGAGGTTCTACTGTTTTCTCGAAGTCAATGACCTCCTGGGCCTGTCTGAAGAAGGCGATGTTTCTAAGCTACTGTGGACCAGAGGTGTTCAAAATGGCGAAGGACTTATCTGAGCCAACACCACTCCATTCAGTCGCTTGGTCGGTGCTACAACAGACCCTGTGAATGCACTATGCTCCCAGACCATCTAAATAGGTGCAGAGGCACGAATTCAACCTCCGAAACCAGAAGAAGGTGAAACAATCAACCAATATGTTGCCGCCCTTTGAAAGACTGCCGCATACTGTGAGTTCAGAGACCTGGACGAGCTCCTCCTAGACCGCATTATATGTGGCGTTCGGGACGTTAGCTTACAAAGGAGGCTGCTGGCCAAAACCAACCTTACTCTCCAGATCACCCCAGATGAAGCCAAGGCTACCGAGTCCTCAACCAAGTTGATGGAAACATTGCAGAGACAAAGCAGCCTGAAGAGCGCGCGGAAAACCACAGGCATGCATCAAGAGACCATGGAGCCAGAAGCGTCAGATAGCGATGATGACGTCTAACGCATGCTCACTGACTGCAAAGAATCGGCACGGAAATTCAAATCACATTCTCTGCCCTGCGCCAGCTGTGGAGGAAACCACCAGAGATCGGCTTGCTGTTTCTGGGATGCCATCTGCCAGCGTTGCAAGTGAAAGGGACACATCTCTAGAGTCTGCAGGAGCGAGTTTCCCATAGTGACCAGACAGCCAAGAAACCAACCGGCATACCTGAAACCACATAGATGAGGAACATGGCACCCACAACCAAGACAGCTGGAGGGAGCCACCGGAGCAACATTTCAGACAACCATTGGCCAAACCTGCATAATGCGAGCTGAAAAGCTGAGCGTCACAGTCCTCCTTGAGGGATCCCCATGTTCCATGGAGATTGACACAGGGTCATCACTGACCATCATATCCTGGAGTATGCTTAAGAAGATCATCCCCAACTTGAAGAGGCACAAGCTGCGGATCCCAGACATACGCCTAAGCGACTACCAGGGGAATTGAGTCACGGTTCTTGGACAAGGCACTTTTTGAGTGCAATGCAAGTCTTTCAATGGACTGCTTCCTGTAAAGGTAGTAAGCGGCGCCCTGCAAAGCCTCCTAGGGCTGGACTGGTTCAAATCCTTGGGCCTTGAGGTGATCGGAATCAACGCCATCCAGGACAACAGCACTGAAGAACTCCTTAAGGAGTTTGAGGATGTCTCTGGTACCGGCCTTGGTAAGTATGTGGGGACCCCCATATCTTTTAACTTGGACCCCAACGTAGCCTTGATTAGGCTGAAACCCAGGAGAGTGCCTTTTGCTCTCCGACTAAAAATTGATCTGGAAATGGACAAGCTAATTGGCCAGGGAATTCTAGAGCCGGTAGATCATGCATGCTGGGAGACCCCTAAAGTGACCCCGGTCAAGCTGGACAGATCAGTCTGCATCTACGTGTACTATAAGTGTACAATAAATAAAGCCTTACAACAAAGCGCTTACCCTGTACCCATTGTTCAGCACTTACTACATTCACTAGGCCCCGGAAATCTTTTTGCTAAATTGGACATGGCATACCTGCAGTTGCCTGTAGATGGCACTATGGTGGAGGCCCAAACCATTGTGACACATAGGGGTGTTTTTAAATGCACCTGGCTACAATTCAGCATTAGTATTGCCCTTGGACTGTTCCAAAGCGTCATGGAATGACTGTTGCAGGGGATACCTGGAGTCGTCCCCTATTTTGACAACATCTTGGTATCAGCTGCAAACAAGGATCAACTTTTTAAATGACTTAGGGCTATTTTGACCACAATTAATGAAAAGAGTATCCGCCTTAAAAAAGAGAAATGCCAAATCAATGTTCCAAGGGTCAAATTCCTAGGGTACCTCATTGACAGCTCAGGGATTTACCCCACAAACAAAAAATTAAAGCCATCCAGGATGCCCCCACACCTCACAACCAGACCATACCTCGGACTCCTTAACTTCTACAGCATCTTTCTTAAACAAAAGGCTAAGGTTGCTTCCGTAAGAAACTCAAGACCCACCTGTTCCAATTGGCTGGCCTAGCCCATCTATAGTTCCATTCTTATCCTCCTGGCAGTTATTTTTAATTATTTAATTTAATTTTGGGGGAGGTTTTTAGAGGTTGTTTTTAATGTTGTTCTTAATCTTACTTTACTGTACAGTCTGTATATTGCCTCCTCTATCTATATGTATCTATATGTATGTTTTATTTCGACTGTACACCGCCCCGAGTCCCTTCAGGGAGAGGGAGCGGTTTATAAATTTGAAATAAAGTAAAGTAAAGTAAAGTTGCTGAACCTTTGCATCGGCTACTTGACAAGAAGGCAACATGGACTTGGGGCAGAGCCGAGGCTGCCGCATTTGCTGCGGTGAAAAAACTACTGTCAGTGGATGCATTCCTGGTCCAGTACAACCAGACTCTGCCACTTGTGCTGACTTGTGATGCCTCACCTTTCGGCATAGTGGCCGTCCTCAGCCACCATATGCCCAACGGAACCTAGGCACCCATTGCATACTACTCAAGGACTCTGTCAGCAGCCAAGAGGAACTACAGCCAACTAGACCATGACGCTCTGGCTGCAGTAGCTGGCATCAAATGGTTCCATGAATACCTATATGGCTGTGATTTCAAAATAATCACTTACCATAAATCACTTTTGGGACTACTGACTGGGGACTGACCTACACCTGTTTCACTGTCACCACTGGATTATTTTCAGTCCAGCTATAGACCCATTGGACTATTTTCCTTGCAGCATACAGTTATCTCTTATTCACCACATTGGGGCATGCTGACACCCTCAGCAGGTGCCCCCTACCAGAAATGCTTGCTGATCCAACTTCCAAGACACCAGTTCTACTCATAGGCTGCCTGGAGGCTGGTCCTGTCTCCTCCAGTGAGGTCGCTCACCACTCAGCTATAGACCGGACTCTGAAACAGGTTTTGAACTGGGTGTGGAGCGGGTGGCCCAAGGGACCAGTTGGGCCAGAGTTTTAAATGTTTTTTGTTAAAAGGGCTGAACTGTCTGTTGTTAATGCTTGTTTACTGTGGGGGGACTGGGTCATCATTCCAGCCAAGCTGCGAGTTGCAGTATTAGAGGCATTGCACATAGGGCATCCGGGAATTGTCTGGATGAAATCTTTGGCCAGGAGTTACGTATAGTGGCCTAACATGGACAAGGAGATTGAGGAATGGGTGGCTACCTGCACACTATGCCAGGAGTCCAGACCAGCCCCCCCCAGAGGTTCCCGCTAAGGAGTAGGAGTGACCTCAAGCACCATGATCTAGGGTGCACATTGACTTTGCCTGCTCAGTTCATGGCCAAACAGTCATGGTAGTTGTGGACGCATACTCAAAATGGCTAGAGGTAGTCCTTATGACCTCCACCATGGCAGAAGCAATCATCAGGGCACTATGGAGGCTTTTCTCCACTCACGTCCTACCCAATGCCGTGGTCTCTGACAATGGGCCCCAATTTATGGCCATGCAATTCGAGACCTTCCTAGCAGCATGGGGAATCAGGCATGCCCTGGTCGCTCCATTCCATCTGGCCAGTAATGGACAGGTGGAGATAATCCGCCTGTCCATTATGGTGTGATCCGCTAAAGAAACTCTATTAAGGACGGGGCCGGGGGATTGGCAAACATGGGTTGATCAATTTCTATTAATTCAACACATCACACTGAGTGCTACCACCAGGAAAAGCCCTTCTGAGCTTCTAATGGGTCATCGACTAAGGTCGCACTTAGACTGGTTACACCCAAACTACTCTGCCATAATGCCACCTGATTCAAACAGCAAGGTTAGACATTTTAGCATAGGGGATCGAGTTTATGCCCACAACTATGCTGGGAGATCGCTCTGGGTTCTTGCCACGGTCACAAGTATTACCGTACCTCGCTCATACCAAGTGGAGCTCGAGGACTGTCAAACTTGGAGGAGGCACATTGACCAACTCCATAGCTGTCTCTCTGAATCCAAGCTCAGGAAGCCAGAGGTAACTCCTGCACAAGTTAGCCAAATCCCTACCCAAATGGAGCACGACTTCACTCCTTCCACAAACATCTCAAACCCGAAGGTACTGGGGGACTTATCTGTTGAGGGTACAGGGTCACCACAAGTTCCGAGTGAGCCGACTCTAGAAACTCCAGTGAGCCGGCTCTAGAAACTAGAGTTTCCACCAGGCAAAGCAACAGAAGCAACAGGTCTATCCGACCTGACTGAAGATCCGGCACCGACTGAACTGTGCAGGTTTGGGCGAATCACCAAAAAATCCACCTAACTGCGTGACTACGTTACAAGCTGGACAAACCCAACTAAGAGGGGAGGGATGTTAAGTACTTTGAATATATTAAGTACTTTGAATGCATGTAGCTTCCATCAAGGTCCACTGCTACCAGCAGGAACTCATTTAAATCTGATTGGCCGAAGTCCCTGTTGGAGCACGATAAAAAGACTGCTGCCAGACAGGACCTTCGCTGGATTGTAGATAGCAATCACTGAATAAAGAGCTGTTGTTACTGAGTCTGCCTCATCTGTTCACCTGATCTAACAGCACTGTACTTAGAAGTAAGTTAAAAAAAAACCTAAACAAGAAACGTGCAACAGAATGAATGAAATTCAGAATTAAAGGAATAAAAAAAATTGGGCTGTATTAATGTTTGAGAATACTAAGGCTGTTCAATAAAATCAGAGAAATACTAAATATCATTTATTATGGTTGGTTGCAAAGTCAGCCAGATGTTTAGATTGGATGTGGCATTTTTATCCACATATTGAATCCTTCTCAAGGACTTGGAATAGACAGATGTGGTTGTTCGATGTGTTAAAATATTCTTACAGGATAATATTTTGCATTTGATGAATTTTGTTTAAATAATGCTCCAGTTATTTGGAGTTTGCCCCAAGGAACCTATTGGTACTCCTTTGATTTCTTTTGCCAAAATGTTCTATTTCTACATGCAGGTCTTTGTATTTTGTGATTTTTTCCAGTTCTTTCTCTTTTCTTCTGCTGTCCCTAGATACAGTCATGTCCACTATCAGATTTTGCTTTCTTTCTTATTGACAGTTGTTAAGTCTGTGGCAAGTACTTATCTGTTTGAATTTAAAGTCCCAGAACACTTTAGCTTCTTCATTTTCTATTACTTTGTCTAATTTAGGAGGTCCACCAGTTCTTTCTTGCAAGCAAGTGATATTTCTTGCAGAGCTGCCAATGAATCATTTTTGCTATTTTATCATGCTGTTGTTTGCAAACAGCCTGTGTGACCTTCTTGCAGTAGTTAACTAGGTGGTCCACTGCATTTTTACAGAGGTGATATTTGGTATCTGCTGCTGTCTTCTCAATTCTGGTTTTGTATGCATTTGTTTTTAAGGTTTGGTATTATACAGCGAGAATTAGCTCCTCTGTCTATTTCTTCAGCTTTTCATCTCTTAGCCATTGCCAAGTCTTCTTTTTGTCTGCATTGCCTACTTTAAAAAAAAACCTGCCCATGTGGTCCTTTGCTTTGCCATCCCTCTCCCTCTCCCTTTCCCTCTCCCCCCCCCCTCTCTCTCTCTTTCTCAAAATATAAATACATGAACAGTGGGTATTTGGATATCATTCATTTGAATACAAGTAGTAAGGATAGTGTTAATATTATTTGTTAATTAAATCATACTTATGTAATTATAATATTCTTATACATATTTGTATTAAAATATAAGCTTCCATTATTTAATTGTTCAACATTTTAGTCCCCCACCCAATAACAATAACAGTAACATTAGAATGTACATCGTATCACCATCTTCCAACCTCTATTCTTTATATCTAACTGCTACTTTTAATATATTATATAAAAATATGCCCAATAGCATTCCCCCTATTTCTTGTCTCTGCCTCTTTTCTAGCTCCTAATAAAGACAATCTTGTGTTACACAACATTTTCTCTATCCGTCATCCCTTGCCTGTTTTAATATTTCAATTCTTATTCATTTTTTGATTTGCCTCCCAAATTCCTCCCTTGGGTCTTTTTCTCTATCTACATCTTTCCTGTTTAATTTAAGTATTTCTTCCATCTCTACTCCCTTTTATTGCCAAACCTCCATAGGATCTGCCCAACTCTCCATTTTCTCTTCAAAGATAACTTTCTGCTTACCTAGCATAATTTTCTGGTCTTTTAACATGTATTTTCCCTGAATTGCTTCATAAATTTTAATTCCTTCTCCCTCTTATCTTCTTTTGTTTGTTTATTTAGTTCTGTCTTTTCCCCTGGTCTCTCCATTGTCTCCTCTATTTCTTGGGCTTTTTTTTATTAAAGTTTTAATAAGTTTTACAATTGTTTTCTCCCTCCCCTCCCTCTCCCCCCAGCCCTACCCCGTCTCCATCCCGACCTCCCAGAGCAAAGTTCAGGGTATAGTCATTTGACAAACATATGCTAACATAAGCTAGCTAATTTTAACATTCAACCATTCTTGTCCTTTAACTCCCCCTTTCTCCAGCTAACTTTGAATAATTTGTAATATTGCTTATGCCTTCATTCATAAGCTAATTGAAGCTTTTTAGTCTGGTATTTCTTTTGAATATAATCAATCCATTTTTTCCAGTCCAGCTTGTATTTCTCATCTGAGTGGTCCTTCAAATACGCTGATATTCTAGGTTTACTACTTTTAATGTCCATTCTTGTATAGTAGGCAACTCTTCCTTCTTCCAATATTGCGCCACCAACAATCTTGCTGCCGTTGTTAGATTCAAAATCAAGTTAGTCTCTATAACAGTAGAATCTGGAACTATACCTAACAAGAACAACTGGGGCAGGAATTTTATCCTCTTTTTCAAAATATTTTGAATGATCCACCATATTTTTATCCAGAATGCTTTAACTTTTTTACAGGTCCACCAAATATGGTAATACGTGGCATCAGCACTATCACATCTCCAACACTTGGATTGTAAGTTTGGGTACATACACGCTAGTTTTTTTGGATCAAGGTGCCATCTATAAAACATCTTATAAAAATTTTCTCTCAAATTCTGAGCTAGTGTGAATTTTACATTTTTTACCCAGATCTTTTCCCATGTTTCCATCATTATTGGTTCCTCAAAGTTTTGTGCCCACTTTATCATGCAATCTTTGACTAACTCTGTTTTGGAGTCTATTTCTATCAATACATTATACAACCTTTTTATGTGCATTGGACCCTGGTCCCTAATTTGTTTTACCAAGTTATCCTCATTTTGAATAATACCAATTTTCTGATCTTTTTGCCATCTAGCCTGCAGCTGTCCATACTGGAACCACGTTTGAATTATCCTTTCGTTTCTTAATACATCCAAAGATTTCAACTGCAGCACACCTCTATCCATACTGAGAAGTTCTCTATATGTAGTCACATCTTGTTTTTGTTTTATACTTATATTCTCTATTGCGTGTCTGGGCACCCCCCACATAGGTATCTTGTCATTTAGTTTATATTGATATTTTTTCCAAACACGCAGCAAAGCATTCCTTAGGATGTGACTTTTAAAGATCTTGTCTACTTTTTTATCATATATTAAGTAAGCATGCCAGCCATATAGCAAATCATAACCCTCAACATTCAGTATTCTATCCTCTGTTAGATTAATCCAGTCACTAATTGTTGTTAAAACTACTGCTTCATAATATAATTTTAAATTAGGCATTTTCAAACCTCCTCTTTCACGTATATCTTGCATTATTTTAAGTTTTATTCTCGGTTTTTTCCCTGCCCAAACAAATTTATTAATACCTTTCTGCCATTCTTCCAGGTTTGTGTCTTTTTAAAGTATTGGCACCGTTTGAAAAAGGAATAAAAACTTAGGCAAGACGTTCATTTTAACTGCTGCTATCCTTCCCAACCAGGACAGTTGTAATTTTTCCCACTTGTTCATTTCTGTCTGCATTTTTTGCCATAGTGATTCATAGTTATATTTATATAGTTTCCCATTCGAAGTTGTAATGTAAATTCCTAAGTATTTAACCTTTTTTACTATCTCACATCCTGTTACTCTTTGTAGTTCTTCTTTTTGATTTATGGGTATGTTTTTAACTATCATCTTTGTCTTTCCTAAATTTATTTTAAACCCAGATACTTGGCCATATTGATTAATTACATTCATTAAGCCTATAGCAGATTCCCCCGGCTGGGTTAAGGTTACAACCAGGTCGTCCGCAAATGCTCTTACTCTGTTTTCATACTGTCTGATCCTAATTCCTCGAAGCTCATCAGACCCACGTATTCTATTCAACAACAACTCTAAGGTTAAGATAAATAATAAGGGAGACAGGGGACATCCCTGTCTTGTTCCTTTCTCGATTTTGAAAGATTCTGTTCGACCTCCATTAACTATAATTTGAGCTTTCTGTTTCTGGTATATTGCTGTAATAGACTGTATAAAATGCTCTCCAAACTGCATCTTTTGTAGGATTTTTATTAAAAATTGCCAATTAACTTGATCAAATGCTTTCTCCGCGTCTAAAAATAAGAGCACTGCCGGGACCTGGTTGTTCTTTTTCAGATATTCCTGGGCTTTTTGATCATTATTCATTATCCCTTGTGGAGCACTTTTTAATTTCCCATTTATGTTATCAAAAAAGAAGCCAAGATGTTTCAGCAGGAGGAAATAAGTGGGTTGCAAAAAGAATTGGTGGCAATGTTTCAAAGCATTCAGGATACTATGACAAGGAACCACAGGGAAATAATGGACTTAATGAATAAGTCCAAAATATCACTCAGTAATCTGTCAATGTTCTATCACTGCCCCAGAGTTTCAATTATTTTTGCTCTCAGAAAGTTGATCTGGAAACATTCACTCAGTCTTGGTGTTGCTCCTCCAAAAATACAGTAATGTGGTTCTTTATGTCCCAGTGTTAGTCAATTTAGCTCTTTTTAGGTAATCCAAGAAAATTTCCAAATGTCTCCTTAAACCCCTGCTATGAGTTCAATCATAACCCTTGATATTTAAAAGTCACTACTTAGATGTCTTCCATATTTTCAATGTTAGAGCTCCAAAAGTCATGGAATAAATAAGTATAAAGCAATGGATAGCACAACAGTACTCCTGGTGTTCTTTCCACTTTCTCCTGTCTTACCACTATTTTTCTCAAGGTTATTAGGATGTAATGTATTCCATTTACCAGTAGATGGCACCTTCAGCTTAACTTCAACGTTGCATAGGTTCTAACAAGTTCTATTTATATTTATTCAGACAAATAATCAAAATTCTGATAAGTAATTCCAGCATTTTAAAATGACTTATTGGCAATAAAAATTAAAAACCCAACCTTTCTGTGTTTTTTAAGTTTTGTGTTCTCTTCTTTTGTGTTCTTTTTTCTTTTGGGTCTATGATTTTTCTCTCTTTATAATTGGTTGCTGCTTAAACAAACTCTCCAAAGAGTCCCCTTTCCAGAGTTTATTTTCTTTGGGTTAGGTTTTAAATAGAAAAAAAGAAATCACCTCACCCAGTTCCAGATACTGTTCACACACTGCTCCAGCACAGTCTTTGTTTCTTCAGCTGCCCCTGCTTGACAGCAGCCATAGTGGCTGCCACTCCTCTTTGTTGTCGGTGGAGAGGGAATAAGCAGGATCTCTGCTCTCTGCAACCTGCAGGGTGCCTCTCCACTGTTTGTCACCCCTACAGGATGACTTTAGTCCCTTACGGGGTCCTCCAATGAAGGGATTCATTAAATTCACAAATTTGTGAATTTGTGGAATCCAACTTTTTGTGTCCAATAGCACCTCAATGTCAACTGGAAGTCTGCTACGTCTCTTTTTTATTCTTCATTTGGTCTTTCTTATAAATTTAGTGTCTTCAATATTCAGTAAGCATTCATGCTGTACTAGTTTCAGAGCATCTTCTTCACTCTTCTTCAGTTATTCTTCTAATGCCCTTTCTTTTTCTTCAACTACCTGGTGAATTTGCATCATTTGATACCTTCCTATGTTTCTTGGTAAGTAGAAGTCCGAAGTAAGTAGAGTTGTTTAGTGTCAGTTGATGAAAGACATGATTCATTGTCATTATTTTATTTTATTGCTTGTCATTTTTCTTATCAAGGCTGCTTAAGTCAATTCCACTATTCCAGGTGTGTATTTAATTATTGGAAGTACCTAAGTGCAACTGCCTTGATGATATTTTCTCCTCTGAGTTTGGGCTTTAAGATCTTTTTCACTCTCATAATGCATTCACTTCTAACCTTCTTCTTCAGATCAGTTTTATGTTGTCAGCATAAAAGATACCCAGTATTTGCACTAATCTTCTTCATCTAGATTCTTCATGTTATTTCCATAGGGCATCTTCTTTCAGTTTTCACTATTTTTCCTTATTGATAAGGATAGCCCATTTGTCCAAGTTATTATTAGGGGATAGGTCGAATAATTTTAGGACCATTTTCTACTTTCAAAATCATTCTGTGAACCTCATAGAATGTTAAGGAACAACCTCTGTTTTCAAATAACTTTTATATTTAGGATAAAAACCTTTTAGAGAGAATTATGTTCTGTAACACCATGACTTTTGAATTAATGTAGTGCTCTCTAACAATTGAAAGGCTATAGGGAAACAGCGACATCAGGGATAGCTGTTGCCTTAAAGCAATGCCCTTGTGTCTGGTAAATAAAACACCTAATAGTAAAACTGCATCTGTTGGGCAGAATACTTGTTTCAGGAATATATACATTGTCAGACCACCAACAAACCACAGGTACAAATAGAACCTATCAAGTCAGAGTTATGTGTAACCATAGACCCCCCCCCCAAAGTCAGATATAATTTTTAAAAGTAAACTAAGCAAACTATATATGCATAGTGCATATACCTCTCCAGGTAACATTTCTGAAATATTAACTTTTAACACTTCCTTCCACAAGCTTCTGCCTGGCATAGTGAAGGCTGGGGTGTGCTGAGACCTTGGCCAATTGCAGCCACAGGCAAACAGACAGTGGGATGTAGAGGGTGGGGCCAGCGATAGCTGCGCTCCCACTCCCGTCGGCCCACACACTCGCTGCCTCCTGCATGTCAAAAAATATGACCCCACAAAAATAATTATTTTGAAGGCCAAAAGAAAATAAACTGGGTCTTATTTTCAGGTAAACAGGTAGAGTTTCATGAAGCAGTACTAATACTCACATGATCTTGATTCTATGCCTCTGTTTATACAATCCAGAATTGTATTAGCTTTTTTGGCTGCTGCTCACACTGCTGGCTTATATTCAAATGATCATCCACAAGGACTCCAAGGTCCCTTTCACAGTTACTGTTTTTGAACCAGGTCTTTGTTGCTTAGTTGCTTATAGTCTCTCTCAATATTATTAGTCTCTCTTAATATTGTACTCATGTTTTTTGTGTGTGTCATTTGTCCAAATGTGAAAGAAGAGGAAAGGATAGTAATCTGTGGGCCTAATTATTTTAGTTAACTTCTCAACCACATCTTTGATTTTGTTCCAGGGAGACCACATATCTCCCTAGATTGTATATCCCATCTACAAATGGCTGGTTTTGTTCCTCTGAGAATGGAATCTCCTATCACCAACACTCACCTTCCTTTTTTGGGAAGTGCTGTCTGGGATGCTTTTCTGTTTATCTCAGGTGTGTTTGTTAATGTGACCTTTTAAGGGATATTTGATAATGTGTCTTTTTTAGGTGTCTGCATGTTTCCTTAGAGTGGGAGGTTGTGGGTCTGTGTATTTTCATCTAGGGAAAAATTGATTGCTCAGTATTAATGGGGTTGCCTCTGGTTGGGTTAGATTGGGCTACAGGGGTTTGTTAGATATATGCTGCTCCTTTCTTTGATTATTGTGTTTCCTTCTATGTGTGATATCCCTCCTCCAAGAGTTTATCAGCAGGATCAAATTCCGTGGGAGTTATTTATTCACTATTTGGTTCAATTTGGGTATAGCTTTCTTGTGTAGGTTGGAGTTTGACTTGAGTTGCCTCTAAATCCCTTACTTTTTCCTCTAGTAGTTCACATAGTTTACATTTAATACATATATAATGTGGGTGTTCTTTGGGCATAAGCACATGCATGGAACATATAATGCATACTACAATAGAATCAGTTACCTGTTCCATGAGTTTGTTTCTTTTTTTTCTGGTTCTTTTAAGGATTAAAAAAATATTCCTATCCTCTTTTTTTTACCTTTTTGTGCTCATTTTTCTACCTTGTTATTGATTTAATGTTATGTTAGTTTTATTTACCCTTTTCTTTCTATATTTTTAAACGTTTTTGAGTTCCAATTCTTCCCTACCTTATTATTGAAGATTTGCTTTATTTATTTGATTGATCTTTATTAATCATGTTCTTCCTTGATTTCTACTGTTCCACTCTTGTTCTTATTATTTGCCTATTTATTTATCTTTTATTTTCTGTCCTGTATTTATTTTTAATTCTTAACTGGGTCTTTTCTCCCTGTCTATTGGTACCTCTGATTTAATTTGTTCCCTACACTTCTGTCGTTCTTTGCTCCAGCCTCTTCTCATTTTCTCTGCCAGCTGTGTTCTGTCGCTCACTGCTCAGATCTTTTCAGCCTCGTCTCTGCTCTGGTCATCTCTCTTGGCCTGCTGTTCAACTTTCCAGACAGCTCAGCTATGCTATCTGATCCACTCCCCTCAACCCATCACTCAGCTTTAGAGATCAGAGCTCTCTAACTCAATGCACTTCTGTTACTGTGCTGTCTATCTCTGCTGCTGCGATCTACTGATTTTGCTGCTCCCCTTCACTGATTCTGCTGCTGCATTTCTCCCCTCTTCCAAGGAAGAGACCTTGGAAGTCTTCTAGTCTAACTCCCTGCTCAAGCAGTAAACCCTATACCATTTCAGAGAAATGGTTGTCCAGTCTCTTCTTAAAAACTCCAGTGTTGGAGCACCCACATTTTCTGGAGGCATGTCATTCTTTGTGGTTATGTCTTTATTCTGGTTCAGAAGAAAATTCCATAATATAGGAGCTAAGCTTTTTTAAAAATATTCTTTAGGAAACCCAATTGTGAAAAACATTTCTTGAACTTTAGAAGCATGGTAATTCATTTTAAGATTTATTCTGTTTAAAAGCTAACTATCTGCTTAACAATTACTTCATATTTGTGCTATGAAATTAAATGTAACATCCAGAAATTAAAATTAAATTTCATTTTAAACTTTATTTATTGTCTCTGTGGAGTCTTTTATTATGGGAATTGCATTATGATGTTTCAACTAGGAATGCAGCAGTTTACAAAAGTTTTCCATTTCCAGTAAATCTAATACATTTTAATAACCTTCCTATTTAACAATGTATTCAAAACTATACTGCACCAAGTTGAGATTTTTTTCTAAATCACTATTGACTCTTATGGCAGTAAGTTTGGAAACTGTAATAGAACTTATGGAATACTTCCTACCCAAATTAACTGTAGATTGAGGCATTTATTTAAATTAAATCAAATCAGAATATGTGCTATGGAGAGTTGAAATTGTGTGTGTGTATGTGTGTACACATAATTTCAACTCTCTATAGCACATATTCTGCTTTAGTTAATTTAATTTAAATAAATGCCTCAATCTACAGTTAACTTAGATAAGAATTATTCCGTAAGTTCTATTATAGTTTTATATACATACAAACATCATGTGGCTGTATGCATATAAAACATGGAGAATCCTTCATTCTTAAAAATATTTTTGTTGAAAATTTTATTTTGATTTATTAATAGATCCCAAACTAAATTACTATATTTTTCAGAGTATAAGACTCACCTTTTTCCCCCTAAAAGAGGGTGAAAATTTGGGTGCATCTTATACACTGAACGTAGCCCCACCCATCCACCAGCCTCCACCCTTTGGCCTCTGCCTCCCAGCAATTTACCTCCTTGCAGCAAGCGGGGAAAATGGGGCTTGCGGAGGTGGAAATAAGCTATGGCAATCCCTGCAGCCTGAAACACCTTGTGGTCATTTTCGTCGTTTTATACAATTTTATGAAATTAAGGGTATTCGATCATTCCCACCCCCTTCTTCTCTATCTAGATATTTTTAACATCTCCTTCCTCCCTCTAAGACCCCGACTCATTAGCCATCAACTTTTATTAACTTTTATCAACTTTCTATCAACCTTTATTAGCATCCTGATTCCATTGGACTTTTAACGAACTATTTATTCGAGGTTGGACCTGCTCCGCCTGCGGGAGGCCCCTCTCTCGCAGGTGTGGCCCTTGGCTCTCTCAAGGGCCTGCCTTGATGACGGGTTTGCGAACCCCGAGAGGTGGAAGAAACGGAGGCTGAGGGGCTTTTTAATTAAATGTTTTTTAAAAGTTGTAAGGGGTTATAAGGATGGGGGGGAGGGGTTGTAGGGATGGGGGGGGGAACTGGTTAGGAGGGATGGAAGAGCCAGGCACCTAGGTGTGGTCGAAAGAGGAGGGAGCGGAGTGGGGGAGGAGAGGGAAGAAAGCATTCCTGTGCAGGGCACCTTAATACCAACGGTCGTGGGGAGGGGCAGGTGCGAGGACAGTTTAAGAGCACGTAGTCGGTTGGGAGACCGGGGTTTTTGGTCATTCCCGGTCGTTTGTACCAACCCCTGCATACTAGGTGGTCAGGATCGACAGACCCAAGGCCTGAGACTGCTGTTATGCAATGCGAGGTCCGTTGTCAATAAGGCCCCCCTCATCCACGATCTAATTTTGGAGGGGGACCCGGACCTCGCCGGAATAACCGAGACCTGGTTGGGCCACGAGGGAGGTCTACCCCTTGTGGAAATGTGCCCTCCAGGTTATCGAGCATTTCACCAGCCTCGGGCCCAGGGAAGGGGCGGTGGGGTAGCAGTGATTATCCGGGAAGACTTAGAGCCGAGAGAGTTCACTGTGCCGCAGACATCCGGGTGTGAGTCCCTCGTCGTGAGATGGGGCCCAGGGAGGCAGTTGGGCCTGCTGATAGTATACCTGGCTCCTCGCTATACTTCAGCGGCCCTGCCCGAACTCCTTGAGCTGATCTCATCGGTGGCGGTTGAGACCCCCAAACTTTTAGTGATGGGGGATTTTAATCTGCCGTCGATGGGAGAAGCGTCTGAGGGGGTTCGGGAGTTCATGGCTTCCATGACAGCCATGGACCTGACCCAGTTAATTCAGGGCCCTACTCACGAGGGAGGCCACACCCTGGACCTTGTTTTTGTCTCTGGCCAGTGGACGAGTGATCTGGGAATAGGGGATCTAGACACTATTCCCCTGTCATGGTCGGATCACTCACTTCTCCGGCTGGACTTCCCTGGTGCTACCCCCCGCCGCGAGGAGGCGGAACTGGAAGGTATTAGATGGTTCCGCCCCAAGCGCCTGATGGAACCGGATAGGTTCCAGACGGAACTTGGGCCACCTCCTGTGGACCTGACCCGCCCCCGGGTGGAGGACCTGGTAGTCGCATGGAATAGTGCGACTACCGGGGCCCTAGACCGGGTGGCGCCTTTGCGGCCTCTCCTGCGGCGACGAACCACCCTGGCACCTTGGTTTACCGAGGAGCTAAGGGTGATGAAACGCCACAAGAGACGCCTAGAGAGTCGTTGGAGATCCTCCCGCTCCGAATTTGACCGAGCACAGGCACGAGCCTATTTGAAGACGTACCTTGTGGCATTAAGAGCGGCCAAACGTCAACATTGCGCCGCTCTTATTGCGTCTGCAGATAACCGCCCTGCCGCCCTGTTTCGGGTGACCCGTTCCCTCTTGTTTGAGAGACCACGGGAAGCCCCACTACAGGGCAGAGCAGAGGAGTTTGGGAATTATCTACAGGACAAAGTCGCTCAAATCCGGATGGGATGGACCCCTTTCAGTGGTTCAGTAGAGACGCCCGTTGCGAGTCTTGAGGGACCGCTTTGGGAGGAGTTTGACTCGGTTGCCATCGAGGATTTGGACAGGTTGCGTGGACGTCTGCGACCCACCACATGTTTATTGGACCCGTGTCCCTCCTGGCTTGTACTGGCATCCTGGGAGGTTACGCGCGACTGGCTCCTGGGCCTGGTGAACGCCTCGTTGGGTGAGGGGTCTCTACCGGCCGCCTTGAAAGAGGCGGTGGTGAGGCCCCTGCTCAAGAAGCCTTCCCTGGACCCAACGGACCTAGTCAATTATCGTCCAGTCTCCAACCTTCCTTTTTTAGCGAAGGTTGTAGAGAGTGTGGTAGCACAGCAGTTCCCACGTCACCTGGAGGAAAATGATTATCTAGACCCGCGCCAGTCCGGCTTCCGACCCGGGCACAGCACGGAGACGGCCTTGGTCGCATTGGTTGATGATCTCTGGAGGGCCAGAGATAGGGGTTGTTCCTCTATCCTGGTCCTATTAGATCTCTCGGCGGCGTTCGATACCATCGACCATGGTATCCTGTTGCACCGGCTAGAGGGGCTGGGAGTCAGGGGCACCGTTTTACGGTGGTTTGGCTCCTACCTCTCTGGTCGGACGCAACGTGTGTTGACAGGGGAGCAGAGTTCGACCCGGAGGCCACTCACATGTGGAGTGCCACAGGGATCGGTGCTCTCGCCTCTCCTGTTCAACACATATATGAAACCGCTGGGCGAGATCATCCGTGGTTTTGGAGTGGGATATCATCTGTATGCTGATGACACTCAGCTATACATTTCCACTCCGAACCACCCCAATGAGGCCGTCGAAATGATGACCCGGTGTCTGGAGGCCGTACGGGTCTGGATGGATGGCAACCGACTAAAACTCAACCCTTCCAAGACGGAGTGGCTGTGGCTTCCGGCCTCCCGGTTCAACCAGGTGCTTCCATCGCTGGCCATCGGGGGCGTCCAACTAGCCCCCATGGAACAGGTGCGCAATTTGGGCGTCCTCCTGGATGCCCGGCTGTCCATGGACAACCATGTAACAGCCGTGGCAAGGGGGGCGTTCCATCAGGTCCGCCTGATGCGCCAATTGCGCCCCTTATTGGACCGGGATGCCCTACGCACAGTCACCCATGCGCTAGTGACGTCTCGCCTGGATTACTGCAATGCTCTCTACATGGGGCTTCCCTTGAGATGCACTCGGAGACTACAGTTGGTCCAGAACGCGGCCGCGC
The DNA here is from genome assembly GCF_964273705.1 of Natrix helvetica. Lineage (NCBI taxonomy): Eukaryota > Metazoa > Chordata > Lepidosauria > Squamata > Natricidae > Natrix > Natrix helvetica. The sequence continues at coordinate 63,964,316 of NC_138550.1, forward strand.
GGGTGATTATGGGGAGGACTAGATACTCCCCTGTAACACCTCTCCTGCGCGAGCTGCACTGGCTGCCTGTGGTCTACCGAGTGCGTTTCAAGGTTTTGATTATGATCTTTAAAGCGCTCCATGGCACAGGGCCTAGTTATATGCAGGATCGCATCCTGCCCCACACATCCCTACGACCAATTCGCGCACACAGAGAGGGACTTCTCCGGGTGCCGTCCGCCAAACAGTGTCGGGGGGCGACACCCAGGAGCAGAGCCTTCTCTGTGATGGGCCCAGCCCTGTGGAATGACCTCCCCCGCGACATCAGGATTACTTCCGACCTCCGCTCCTTCCGTGTACAGCTGAAGACCCACCTCTTTCAATTATCCGGCCTGGCTCAATCGCAATCGTAATTTTCCCATTCCTCCAAACTGTTTTTTAAATTGTCCTTAAATATTAATTTTTTGGGTTTTTACAATTGGGGTATTTTAAAGCTGATTTTTAACTGTCTATTGATGTAATTTGTTTCCTCCTCCGTGTATGTATGTGTGTTGTGTATGTATATACGTTTGGTGTTGTTATATATTTTTTATGTTTTATGCTCCATTGTACGCCGCCCCGAGTCCTACTTGGAAAGGGAGCGGCTAATAAATCCAAATTTATTATTATTATTATTATTATTATGATCAGGAGGCCCATGCTGAAATTGAAAGTGAAACTTGCTGTTAGCTGCACAAGGCAAATTGTTGGGAGGCAGATTTTTTTTCTTGTGCTAATCAGGCTGTTTGTTGCAAGGAGGTGGGTCAATAACAGCGGTGAGTTTCAGCCGGTTCTCACCGGTACACTAGAACCTGTTCATGAAATTTAGCATACCTTTTGGAACCCGTTGGTCTGGTGGAACAGTACCGGAATGCTCCCTCCTGCCTGCCCCCCCTTGCTCGCTCGCCCTGCCCATCCGGTTGCCGCTCGCTCACCCCGCCTGTCCGGTCGCCGCTTGCTCACCCCGCCCGTTCGTGGCATGCTTTCCCCACCTGCCGCTCACTGGCTGGCTCACCAATTGCCCCGCCTCTGAGAGGCAGTGGGGGGGCAGGACTTTCTCACACACCTTCTTTCTTTCTCCGAAAGTGTGCGAGAAAGCACCCCCTCATTACCTGCAAGGAAGCGAGCCCCGGGCCTCATCTCTGCCTCCTTCCTTGAGAGCTGGCTTCGGGGATGGCCAGCCTCTCCCGTCATTTTGCCCTTCACTCGTCTTCCACCCGGAGGCTCTGCTGGTGGGGCGCCTTCCATTTAGCTTCTCAAGAGAAGCTCAGGAGAGATGCACAAACAGCTGCAACTCAAGGCTCCCGAGGAGGATCCTGGACACCGGGGGTGGTGGTGATGCCCACTGCTGCTGCTTCTGCTGCTCCCGGTAATGCAGGGAGCTGTGTTTTCCCTTGAAATTTGCTGTCCCGGCAACCCAAAGGGGACATTCTCCCAGCAGCATCTCAGGCGCTCCCACTCTTAGCCAGGAGGGAGTGAGGTTGGCTGGGTGCAGTTTGGCACCTCCCGGATCCTCTCAGATCATCAGGGGGCCTCACGCGCCTACTCACTCGCATGGCCTGCGTGCTTCCAGAGGAAATGGGAAGCGTGGGGAACTTAATGTAGTAGTGTGGGGGAGGCTGGAGTGAGAGGTTCCCCAGTGGTCGCAGCTGCGGCTTGAGAGAAAATCAGCTGGAATCTTGAGTGAGAGCCGTGGGGTGAGACACAAGTGACGAAATGGGTCACCACAGGCATAAAAAGCACTGTCAGATCGCCTCCCATGGTCTGGGAACCAACCAACCAAATAAATGAAGTTGGCTTTGCTTCCTTGTGCGGCAAGAGAGAAAGTTGCCTAAGACACCACTAGTTTTTGCCTTGAAACTTGCTGTTCCAGCAACCCAAAGGGGACATTCTCTCAGCAGCGTGTCAGGAAACTTTCCCTCTTGTTGCTTCCTTGCATAAGGAAGCAAAGCCAAATTTGTTTATTTAACCTTCCGCTCCAGCCTCCCCCCCCCACTACATTAAGATCGCCGCACTTTCCATTTCTGCTGGAAGCACGCAGGCCCTGCAAGTGAGCAGGCAGGCGAGGCCCCTCAATGATCTGAGGGGAGCCGGGAGGTGCCAAACTGCACCCAGCCATCCTCACTCCCTCCCGGCTAAGGGTGGAAGCGCCTGAGATGCCGCTGGGAGAGTGTCCCCTTCAGGTTTCTGGGACAGCAAATTTCAAGGGAAAACACAGCTGCTGGAATCAGTGCGCCACCGTGTCTGCAACTTAATGCTCTCCAAGAAGCCTGCATTATCGGGAGCAGCAGAAGGAGCAGCAGCAGGCACCACCACCAGTGCCTAGTGTCCTCCTCAGGAGCCTCGAGTTGCGGCCGTTTGCGCATCTCTCCCAAGCTTCTCTCAGGAGTTGAAATGGCAGGTGCCCTGCTGGCAGAGCCTCTGGGTGAAAGGTGAGTGAAAGGCACAGTGATGGGAGAGGCTGGCCATCCCCGAAGCCAGTTCTCGAGAAAGGAGGCAGAGATGAGGCCCGGAGCTCCCTTCCCTGCCTCCTTCCTCCGAGAGCTGCAGGCAGCAGGGAAAATGAGGCCTCTTTGCCAGCTTCCCAGCTGGCAAAACATAAATTTTTGCCAACTGGAAGGTATGTGTGTGTGAGAGAGAGTGGAGGAGGAGGAGGAGGAGGAGGAGGAGGAAGAAGAAGAGAGAGAGAGAGAGAGAGAGAGAGAGAGAGAGAGAGAGAGAGAGAGAGAAAGAGAAAATAAAAGGAACGAAGAGGGAGAGAGAGAGAGAAAAGAGAGAGACAGAGAGAAAGAGAGAGGAAGCAAGAAGGAGAAAGAGGGAAAGAGAAAATAAATGGAGAGAGAGACAAGAAAAAGAAGGAAGAGAAAAGAAGGAAAGAAAGAAAGAACGAGGGAGGGAGGGAGGGAGACACGCAAGAAAGAAAGAATGGAAGGAAGGAAGAAAAAGAAAGGAAGGAAAGAAAGAGGGAGAGAGATATATAAGAAAGAAGGAAGGAAGGAGGAAGGAAGGAAGGAGGGAAGAAAGAAAGAAAGAAAGAAAGAAAGAAAGAAAGAAAGAAAGAAAGAAAAAGAGAACTTATGATCACAATTGAGGCCAACATTTTGGTTGCTACGCAAGAGCATTCTTAAATGAGTTTCACCACATATTACAAGTTGGCCACTCCCACCCGGTCACATGACCACTAAGCCATGCCTACAAAATAGGCTACACCTACAGAATTGGTTCTAAAAAAATTTGAAACCCATCACTGGTCACTAACTATAAATGCCTATAGAATGTTCAAATTATTAGACTTATTTTTTAAACACTGCTTTATTATTGTTCTAGACAACTTAACAAAATGAAGAAGCTTTTTAAAATAAATGCTTGATCTGAAGAGGCCAGTGCTATTGTATCTTCTTTTAAATAGCAGAGAATAATGTATACTTTCAGAAAGCCACATCAGTTTTAACAGCTTCTGTAAAAGTATAGTCCGAAATGTAACAGTGTCCTGTTGTCTGTATGTTTGGAGTAGATTTATTTAAATAAATAGGAGGAGTTAGTAAGACTAAATTTAAGAAAACTTTCTGGTATTAATATACAGCCATAATGTACATTTCTCCAATTCTTTGCTATTTCTATGGGTCAGGCACACATGCAGAGAAATACACCTCAGTGTATATTGTCTGTATTGTTTGCTGTTTCTTGAAAGGAGAAAAATTGCTGGGAGGAAGAGGCAGATTTTTTTCCCTTGCTTTCCTCTCCAAAAACTAGGTGTGTCTTATACTCCAGAGCATCTTATACTCCAAAAAATACGGTAAATTCTTCAACTACAGTTATATTATTTACTATTGGCATTTTTAAAGTTAATAATGAAACTATCTGGATAATATTTGATTAGGCTAGAAAAAAATACTAGAGCTTATCACCATTATTAACAACATACCATATAATTATTAATGTCCACAATATCATGTTTAACCATATAATTTAAGATTTATTAATGAGTATATCCACTCCTCAGGATATTTTTGAATTCTTAATAATATCAGTCTGATCAAACCAATTCCTTGTATAAATGTTTTTCATCAGGGAGAATATAAATTTCTTCCAAAAAATCCATTTCAGCCTTTAAAGTCTTTAATTCTTTAAAAACAAAAACAAAAAGTTCAAACAATCTATAATAATAATATTAGTATAAAGAAAAAGAAAGTTACATAGTTTTATTTTTGAAAGATATAGCATGATCCTAGTCAAGGTCCCAACAAGCACCTAATATTGAATTAGTCAGTATTTATCAAATAAAATTTTAAAGATAAAAATTCCAAAAATACCTTGACTACAGAAAAATTGGTGATCAAATGAAAAGGCAACAGAAGAGGAAAAAAAATAACATGAAAAAAACATAATTAAAAATGAAATTTAAAAAACTCTTGAAAGGAATAGGGGACTTTGTCTTCTTTTTGCTGGTTTCTCAGTTCTGCTTTCCCCTGCATTCCTTCTGATGGCTCCTTTTTTTCCTCAATATCCTGATCTTTGCTCATTATCCTTTGTATAATATTTTCCAGTTTTTGGTCTATGCAATCAAATATTTCCACCATTTCCTTATGTTGTTCCTGTATAAGGTCCTTAATACTTTGATACATCAGCTCCATTCCGCTTAGAACTCTACTCGCTTCCACCTTTTATTGCATCTTTATTTAATAGGTCTCCTTTTTAGCCATTTGTCCAGGAATCGTTGATTCAAAACAGAGCTTCCAAATCACAATTTTGAATATCTCATAATTAGTCAAATCAATTTAAATGCACCAGGGGATTATCCATGACTCTTTAAGTCACTTTTATACATTCAATAATATTCAGGGGTCTGTTAGCTAAAGTTCTTATTTAATATTCAAATCTCCAGTGGTCTTCGAGTAGATCAATATAGTCCAGTAAGTATTTTCAGTCTTTCAGCTGGTTAATCACAAGCTTGCATAGTTTCCCTCTCATCAGCAGATGGTGCTCTCTACTTCAACCTGCTTCAACCTCTCTGCAATGTTATTGGCAATTTTAATTTTAATTATTTTAAATTATAAACCCAATAAGTAAGCAGTATCAATAAAAAAGATGTTGGTCCATAGCTCCAGAATTTTAAAATACCTTCTCAATGCCACATCTCAATTTTCTATTTATTATTTTTTTTAAAAAAAATCTTCTCAAATTCTCCGGTATTTTTTTCAAAGTGCTTGTTCGCCGCTTTGACAAATCGTTCTAAATATATATTCCCCTTAGATTTCCTTGGGGTCAGATTTCAACAAAAAGTATATTCTCTCACCCAGTTCACACACCATTCACCTTTTCCGCTCCTGCACTGTCTTAGGTATTCAGACTGTCCCCAGCTTCATGGCAGCCATTTTTGTTGCCACTGCTTCTCGTCTTCAGATGAGCAAAATTTTCCAAGTCAGGAAGGGGAGATGTGGCTCTCCTTGACCTGCACAAGGAGGGGAGATGTGGCTCTCCTTGACCTGCACAGCACCCCCTTTACTTCACCATCCCTACAGGGTAGCTATGGCTCCTATCGAAGCCCCTGACATGGAGAGCTTTGAACAGGGTCACAGAGCTTGCGGTTCTCACTTCCGATCGTGCCAGAAATACAGCCGGAAGCCTGTAATGATTAAGGAATTAAAACAGGAGGAAACTAAAAGATAAAGGGAATGGAAGAATGGCCAAATTGATTGATTGATTGATTGATTGATGCATAAAGCAAATATCTTTTCAATTGTACTTTTTACACTCTGACAATGTTAGCAGAGGCTAACAAAAGCTAAGTGGATAATATAGTTTATGTTCTGGAGATCGCAATGTCTGTCTCTTCTTTTATAACTACACCTGGAACTCGTATTTTTAGGATAGTGATAGATAGATAGATAGATAGATAGATAGATAGATAGATAGATAGATAGATAGATAGATAGAAAAGAACAAGAGGGTGGTTTAGAAATTGAAAGGCGATAGTAAAAGGTAAGTGTAAACAATATGAAATTGTTGTGGCCTGCTGGTGGCCAGCAATCCTGGGGGTTGAGGAAATCTCAGATGAGGGCTCTGTGTCGGAGGCAGAGAAGGAGTTAGACAGCAATGAAGCAGAAGAACAGCTGGAGTCTGTTTCCAGTGTGCCCATGTGCAGAGCTGTCATAAGACAAGAACAACTAAGAAAGCATGGTAGACTTAGGAGTAAAGCCACACCTTGGAGGTGATTAGCCCCTCCCATAGGAAAAAAAGAGGAATGAAATGGGAGTGGGCTTTTGCAGGAAACAATTCGTTTCAAGAGGAAAGTTCTGTTTGTGACTATAAGAGACTCTGCGCCACATTTGCCTTGCCGTGCATTTGGAAACAAGTTATCTGGCAGTGCTCCAAATGAGATAAGGTGCATTTGGATAAACATTCCCCTGAAAGACTGTCCTTGCTAATCCTTGCTGACTGTGAATAAAAGGAATTCATAGTCGTGTAAATAAAATAGGTATTGCTGGGACCAAGACTTTGCTTCTTGCTTTCTAAGGAGCCTGGGTCAGAACAGAAATAATGAAAATGAAATGTAATAACTATGAGTAATAATATTATGCCTATTTGTATTGAAATGTATGTTACCTAGGTATTACACTATTCACACATTGATATGTATAAATAATATAAAATAAAACTTGACTTGAAAAAAAACGGAATAGGGGACATATCTAAACCAGAATTACCCACTTTTTCTTCCTAACTGGTTGGCAATACAGCCTATTTCAAAGTTAGATTACAAACTAATCAAATAAATAAAAATACGCTGTTTCAACAATAAGCAAGTCACTCACTCCACTATACAAAATTAGTCACAAATTACAGTATAAAAGGGAAAAATATCCACTGTTCTCTGACAATAATCAACTTCTTAGTAATTTCTAACAACCCTAGAAGCAGTGGTGGGATTCAGCCAGTTCAAATGAACCAGTAGTTAACTTTCTGAGCAATTTGGCAAACCGGCTCTTGGAAGAAATATCCTTCCAACAACTTTTTGTTTTTTTCCACCTTACAGGATTAATCCTGGCAGGAAGGCAGGAAGGAGGTGTTCTGGTGTGCTTGTGTATGTTGTTTCTAGCCTGCTTAAGTTTTTTCCAAAACTGCCTCTGGGTTAAGCCTTGTTACTTTGTAACAGCAGTTAATGGTTCTTGGCAGTAGGTCCAGACTTTCTATAGCCTGAGCGGCTTCTCTGGAGGTTTTTCCCCCTTTGCTGATACTTTTATTCTGGGACTTGGGAAGAGGGACTAGTTTGATTAAGAGCTATTTAGATAAGGGTTGGCAAAGCCATAGAAGAAATGGCTGAGAGGCAGGATGCAAGCTTGGCACTGTCTGATTTTTTTACTGCCTTTCTGGGCAGTAAAATCTTACATCTGGATGATTTCCTTAGGATAATTTGTGAGGTGAGTGAGACCAGCTGGTATATTTAAGTGGTGTTAATGAATCTAATGATTGCTTCTCCTGTGTGGAAAAGAGTGCTTTGTCAGTTCACTGAGCACAGGAGTTTCTTGTCTATGGGGATTCTTCAGTCATCCAGGTCATGGTTGTCTCAAAGGTGCTTTTTTCAAAAGGCAACTGGACTTTCTTGGTTTCCAGAAAGTCTAGTTGCCTCCTGAAAAAGCATGTTTGGGACAGGACTCTCTTGCATTGCTTCTCAGTGGCTAAGGCACATTATTGCTCACTGATAGTAAATGGATCTTCCTTCCAATTATTTTAGTTTTCTCTCATGATAATAAGATTTAGTAATATGGCAACAATTGTAAAAAGTTAGCATCCATCCCTCTCCTAGAAGAATGAAATATTTTGAGAAATATTAAAAAGGAAGAATATATTTCCCTGGATGAGAAATGGAGAAACATGTATTCTTAGAGGGAGAAAGCACCCCCACCTTCCTTAATAGCCAACAGAAGATGTCAGGACTTAAGAGATACAGAGATAGTAACTCTATTCATTGGCAAAAATTCCCTGCAGGAAGGTTTGAACAAAGGCAGAACAGGATTAGCCCGCACTCAAGATCCAAAACAGGAGGAAAGACATTAAGACACAATAGGAATTGCCCAATACCCTTTCAGGATACAAGCCTCTTTATTACATCATCTCAGAGAGATGTGGTTCTGCTTCATCATTAAACCATCTTTTCAATCAGCCTCCATGTTTCCAGTGTCTTTCTTCCAGCTTGGAACTGAACCAGATGGATATTTCATTTATTTAGATATCTGTGACATATACTAATTTTATTGTGATCCTGACAAACTTGGGAGGGCAGAGACTTGAACTTAGATCCACTATATACTTTATTAATTCACATCTTTAACTTGGCATTTTGTAGCCCAAGTATGCCCACCCAAGACCTCTCTGCTAAAAGATTTCACTTTATGAGCAAGAGTTGGCTGCTGATAGTTATCATTGCATTTTAACTATTTTAATTCATCAAGGTACTCTGCTCTGATTTGTAACTCTGGGTTGCAGGTATTGCTGATGAAAAGGAAGGTATCCAGACAGAATGGTTTAGGTTTCCATGATGGCTGTGACTGTCATTGATCTTCAGTGTTTATTCCTCCATGTCTAATCTAATGATTGGTATTTAGGGCAGCTTTTTGCAAGCAAAGAAGGCTTTTGTATTTTTGTACAGGTAACTCTTGACTGATGTTCATTTAGTGACCATTCAAAGTTACAATGGCACTGAAAAAGTGACTTATGACTGTTTTTCACACTTATGACCATTGCAGCATCCCGACAGTCACGAGAGGCTGGGCGAGGCAAGGCAAAGCGCCCTTTGGCATGAGTGATGTCGAGTTGGCCACATCCACCCAGTCATATGACATCCTAACCATGCCTACTCAGCCAGTCATTAGGGCAGAGAAGTGGTCATTAACTTATTTGAATCCCACCACTGCCTAGAAGGTAACTCAAGAAAGACTATTAGACTTTTTCTAGCCTATCCCAGAATAGTTCCTTCAATAAACTAGAAAGCTGTAAGATCTTATCAGATTTAGATCTGATAATCCTGTCACAACAGGATTCAAATATGAAAAGAATTAAATCTAGTTCAAACTTAGTGCTGGGTCTGCAAAAATCTCTTTCATCTATTTTAATCAGTTCCTGTACATACTTCTTGCTTATAGCTACTAGAGCAGTGATGGGTTTCAAAAAAAATTACTACCTATTCTCTGGGTGTGTTCTATTTTGTGGGTGTGGGATGGCTGTCATGTGACTGGCTGGGAATGGCTTGGCGGTCATGTGACTGGATGGGCATGGCCAATTTGTAAAATGTGGTGAAACTCTCTTGCTCAATGCTCAATGCTCTTGCTTAGCAACCAAAATTTTGGGCTCAATTTTGATCATGAGTTCGTTCTTTCTTTCTTTCTTTCTTTCTTTCTTTCTTTCTTTCTTTCTTTCTTTCTTTTTCTTTCTTTCTCTTTCTTTCTTTCTTTCTTTCTTCCTTCCTTCTTCCTTTGTTTATTTCTTGTGTCTTTCTCCCTCTTTCTCTCTCTCTTTCTCTTTCTTTCTCTCTCTCTCTTTCTATCTTTGTGTCTCTTTTTCTCTCTCTCTCTCTCCCTTCCTTCCTTCCTTTCTCTTTCTTTCTCTTTACTCTTTTTCTTTCTTTCTCTCTCCCCCCCCCCTCACACACACATCCCTTCCAGTTGGTGAAAATTTCTGTTTTGCCAACTGGGAGGCTTACAAATAAGCCTCACTATCCATTTAAAACTAACCCTATCACCTGACGCACATTTAACTGGAGTGACTGGGGTGGGGTGATTTTCATGGGGGCAGAAGGGGGAATTGGCATTTGGCACCGAAGGCTTCATTCGTACCTATAGCCGTAGGCATTGAAAGCTTGAAAATGGCACCTCTGCATCTTCATGAGGGCAAACGGCTCCATGAATTGCATCAGGGAATCAGGCCAACGGGCAGCAATGACTGGAAAGGAGAGACATTTCATTTTTGGGGCTCCTGCTCCGCTCGGCTCCTGGGAGGGCTTAGGTGATGGTGGTGGCGGCAGCTCCTGGGGAGTGAAGTCATTGTGGCCTTTGTCTCCCCTGAGCTGCCTGCTGAGTCTCTGAGGCACCTGTCACTTGCAAGAGGAGGGGGATGGGCAGCATAAAGCAGTGCCACCTTAAACCAAAGCCTCTGAGTAACTGGGAAAGAAAGCCGTACTTGGAACCTGCCGAAAACCACCACTTGAAAAGCAACGTTTTCTTTCCCAGTTATTCAGAGGCTTTGGTTTAAGATGGTGCTGCTTTACACCGCCCCTCCTCCTCCTCCTGCACTAGATTTCTTTTCTTCCAGAATGGCAGGGGGAAAAAAACCCACCTCACCTCCGAGTTCCAACACATCAGCTCTGCCAGAAGGGGGGGAGAGACGGGGGACTCCTGCTTGCCAGCAGAGATTACTGGGTCTTGACTGCCTCATGCAAGGAAGCTCGGGGGCTTCTTCCAATAGCCAAGGAAGGAAGAGTAACAGACAAAGGCTTCAGGTGTTGGAAGAAGCCCCTGCGCTTCCTGCTCTTTGACAACCACTTCACTTGCAGTGGGGTGGGGAGAAATCGGGGAGATAAGGAAGCAGTGGGGGAAGGCTTTTTCAGAGGAGCCCAGGCCAGAGCAGCATTGAAGCGTGATCCAGCCTGGGCTCATCTGAAGAAGTAACCCCTTGCTTCCTCTCTTTGACAGCCTCGTTTGCAATGGGATGAGGAGAAATCCATGGGTTAGAGGAGGGAGAAGGCCGAGCATTGCAAACAAGGTGGCTGTCAAAGAGAAGGAAGCACAGGCTTCTTCTAACCACCGAGTCCTCTGCTCTGACAAAGGAAGTGGGTGGGCAGGGCAAGCATGGTGCGGACAGGCAGGGTGAGAGAGAGAGAGAACAGTGACCAGGCAGGTGGGGGAGCAAGCAGGGGCAGGCCAGGGGAGAGGCCGTACTGGTATGGGGCCCCCCAGCTCTAATGGTCCGCAAACATACGCCCGATTTCCACTAACGGTACAGGTGGACCGGTGTGGACCGGTAGAAACCCACCACTGTACTAGAGGTTTCTGATCAGTTGCATGGAAAATTAAAGACATGAAGATGTTTAATGTAAACATACAGTATATAATACAAGAGCTAAATTTTCTCAGACTGTAATATTTTCAAGTTTTTGTTCTTTGTTATCAACATTTGACTTCTTTTCTACCATTATCCCTAAGATAGACTCGAAAAAGATTAATATTCTTTCTCGAGTTACCTTCTAGAGCTGTTAAGAATTACTAAAAATTTAATTCCACCATCTGCACTGCATCAAATTTTCTTTCAAGACCTCAATGTACTTTTAATGTAGACTTTAAACGTCTACTTACTGAATGCATCATGACAAGCAGTTTAAAATTGTACAGTTGTAGCTGATTTCCATATGTTAATTTAAGATTTAATCTCTGGGAAATATGTTCCGGAGATATACAATTAAGCTATCAGCCAAATGTAGATAAATTCTCAGAAGAAGCCTATTAGTACTGGAATGACTGGATCAACAACTGATTAGAATGTTTCTGTCTCCTCAGATGATGAAGCAATGCAAATGGGTAAAATGGAAGGAAAACAGAGACTCATTTCTTCACTTACAAGACTTTTCTCTTTAGATACTAAAGAAAAAATGAATTAACATTTCTACTGAATGAGTGGTTCAGATGTAATTTTTAGTAGCTCACTAAGATGGAGAAATAAAGGATGGTTCCTCATGTAGGCCAGAAGTCAAGAGTGAATTGATGCTGAAAATTAGTAATCAAGACAAAGTATATAATTTAGGGTGTTTTATATACATACATACATACATACATACATACATACATACGTGTGTGTGTGTGTGTGTGTGTGTGTTGTATTTGTGCTGATAAATAAATAAAGGGAGACTAGTATAGATCTATTTCAAGCTATTTAGCTCTCATTAGCTAGCCATACCCTTACTGGGATTTGAACCTGGGCTGTATTACATATTAGGCAGGTGTATTAGCCACTAAGCCACAGGCTCTCCTCCTTTATTAGCTAAGCCAGGGAAATAGGTATGTATTGTGTCACAACCCCTGGTATGCCCAAATATGGGAGGGAACACACTGTTTCCCTTTGTCCGTATTTTGGATCACTCCAGGAGACCATCCAGGCAGAAAACCATATTTTTAATGTTGCCTTTGTTATATTTGTGTTGTATTTGAGAAAAGTACAGTTGGGTAGATCAGAAGTTCAAATAAATGGCAAGCTGTATCTGGATGTAATTGAAATAAAGATCAGTTTTAAGAGTAGGACATATAGATACTTTGCAATTCCACGTTTAACCTAATAAACTCAATGTATCTTTTCCTGTCCTTTATAATTGTTGACAACTATTGTTGTAATATTTAATGAAGGTCATCATGACAGGTTGTGATGGAAATAGTATCCTTCTAAAGGCCCATTTAACACCATCACCTTTCATGGAGATCAGAATGTTTTATATAAAATGATGCAGAATTTTAATTTTAAAAAGTATGTGACTTTGTGCACTTGATAAAGTGATATTTAGCTCAGCCTTGCCCAGACAAGTGTGTCTGAAGATATATTTGGGAATGAATAATCCCAATCCATCAATAAAAAGACCAAGTTAAGAAAGATTGGATTCATCTGTAGAGCGTAGGCTGCAATAGTAATTTTATTAGCTTCTTGATTGCCAAACCACTTAACCTTGCAATAGTGTCTTTTGCTAAACAGGGAGATGTCTATTTTTTAAGCTTACACTATTAGAATAAAAATCAAAGTCAAATGTATTGAAATAAGGAGATTATTAATATCAGTGTATTATGCTATTCATGCTAATGTTATTTTAAATGCTCCCTTATGATGATGAAAAAGAAGGGCACAGTTGTTCTAAGTTTAGTTTCCATCTTGGGATATAATAATGATGAAATCCTTACTATATTTAGAGAATACCATTTTAAAATATAAATTTACTACCATATGGCTTTAAGCAATGTCTAGTGTGATAGTTTTTTAAAAAGATATATGAAGTAGGCTTGGCATCAACTAGTTTTGATTACATTTGTGTTTCCATAATAGTGTTAATGAAAGTCATCTAAATAAGCATGCTCTTCAAAAATTATGAGTTCATTTTCTAAATAATTTTGTGGCATTAACTAGCAATTTGAGTACACCAGGCAATACTTAGGATTTAAAAAATACATTTTCCTTCCATGTACATGTATATTGCTTTCATATAATATTTTGTTTACTTTTCCCTGATTGTAAATTTATATGTAGTGTACAATTGGCCCAAATACAATATTATTGATCTGGGTACTTGAATATAGCAATTATCTAAAGCTTAAGTATTTTAGGATTAGTAGTGTTTAAGTCGGTAAGAGATGAATATTTTTCAGTACAATGTTTTCTGTCGTAATTGTCAGAACAGCAGGCATTTTGCAGCTTTCTTTGGAGTCATGGCTTATCTGAGGCAGCAGTTACTATACTGTGGATTAAATTTGCCATTTTTTTATTCAGGAGGAAGAGTAAAACCCTTTCAGAAGATAGCTTTTATTACAAATTGTATAGCTAGTTTTTAGAGGAAAGTCAAAATGCAAATAGACACATGCTGAGAACTTTCTTCTCCCCCCCCCTTTATTTTGAGATCCTTTAATTTTGTGGGTTGAAACAACTCTGTATGTACAGGAGATACCCAAAGTTTTCCTTGTCTAAAAAAGAGCCTTTACCCTGTTTTATTGTCAGTGTTTTACATTTCTTTTTGTAGTGTTTCTGTTAGATTCGGGCAACGAGAGACAGACTCCAGACGATAGTGACAACAACAGCTCTTTATTTAGTAGTAGTAGTGATCCAGCTTTCTTTGGGGTCGAGTAGCTCCCCTTTTATAGGGATCTGGTATGCCTCCCGACCAATCAGAACAACCCCTTGTTCCCGTCCTAGTGGTGGACCTGAGTGGAGACTTACAGCGGTTTATGCTAATATCTAACACCCCTCCCCTCTTAGATGGAGTGTTCCGGTTAGTGACAAAGTCCTGTAAGTATGCCGGTTTCTGCCTTACTCGGGTGGACCGTCGAAGTTCGGGTTGAGTTGGAGCGGGTGCGAGATCGGCGTGTTCTTCCTGTTCCGTTTCACTGGTAGGGGATGGTAGGTTTCCCTCGCTCGGAGGCTGCTCCGCTCTATCGCTGGTCTCTCGTTCCACCCCAGGCTCCGTGGCGCTGTAGTCCTCTGTGTTCGGATGATCGGGTTGTTGCATTGGCTGACTTTCCCATGGAATGAAGTCTTCGTTTGCTGATCAGAGGTTGGAGTGCGTTACGCGACCACGGAGTTGGTCAATGTGCCTCTTCCAGTTTCTACCGTCCTCTAGTTCCAATAAGTATGATCGAGGACCCGTGATACCAATTACCTTTGCTGGAATCCACAGCGTCCCCCCTGCATAGTTGTGGGCATATACTGAATCCCCTATGCTAAAGTTCCGAATTTTGCTTGTGGAGTCTGGGGGCGATGTGGCAGAGTAGTTTGGGTGAAGCTGGTCCAGGTGAGACCGTAAGCGGCGGCCCATGAGGAGTTCAGCGGGGCTCCTTCCTGTCGTGGCACTAGGGGTAATATGCTGGATTAGTAAGTAATGGTCGATTCGTGTTTGCCAATCACCTGGACCCATCCTAGCGAGGGCCTCTTTTGCAGATCGCACCATTCTCTCCGCCTGTCCGTTCGATGCCGGATGGAATGGCGCGACGAGGGCATGCCGAATTCCCTGACCTGCTAAGTATGTTTTGAATTGCATGGCCGTGAATTGGGGCCCGTTGTCGGAAACCAGGAGGTCGGGCAGGCCGTGCGTGGCGAAAAGCCGCCGTAGTACCTTAATGCCGTGATTGAAGTCATCAGGACTACTTCCAACCATTTGGAGTATGCATCCACAACTATTAGAAACGTTTGCCCTTGGACTGGCCCTGCGAAATCAATGTGTATTCGCGACCAGGGTGCTTTCGGTTTCTCCCATTCCGTAGCGGGCGCTTCAGGGGGGGCTGGTCTGGACTCTTGGCACGGATCGCAAGTGGCTACCCATTCCTCTATCTCCTTGTCCATGTTTGGCCACCAAACGTAACTCCTTGCTAACGCTTTCATCCTTACGATCCCTGGATGCCCGACATGTAAAGCCTCTAATACATTTCTGCGCAGTGCGTATGGTATAACAACTCGGTCCCCCCACAATAAACAACCTTGTAAAACCGACAGTTCACTTAGACCAAAACAGTTTGAATTCGGGTCCCACATTCCCTTTGGGCCACCCCCTCCATACCCAAGTTTGTACTTGTCTGATTGCGTTGTCCTTAGCCGAAAACCTAGCAACGTCCTCAGACGAAACTGGCCCTGAGTCCAAACAGTCAATCAAAAGAACCTGTATCTCGGGAGTGGGGTCTGTTAACAGTTCGGGTAGTGGGCAATGGCTGAGTACGTCTGCGTGCCCTAATGTGGAACCCGGTCGATGTATCAATTTGTAGGAATACGCAGCCAGGAAAACAGTCCACCTGGTCATGCGCGGAGAGAGTGAGACCGGTGTGGGGCGGTTTCCCGCCAAAAGACCCAGCAATGGTTTGTGGTCTGTGATAAGTTTGAAATCACAGCCGTAGAGATACTCGTGGAAACGTTTGACTCCAGCCACAGCGGCTAACGCTTCCCTGTCCATTTGACTGTAGTTCCGTTCTGCCGATGACAAAGTCCTTGAGTAGAATGCGATGGGTGCTTCATTACCGTTTGGCATTCTGTGGCTGAGTACTGCGCCGACGCCGAAAGGTGATGCATCGCAGGTCAATACCAGTGGTAGGGTCTGGCTGTATTGGATGAGTAACGAGTCGGTCGTGAGTAGACGCTTTACTGCGGTGAAAGCGTTCGCCTCGGAGCGTCCCCAGGTCCATTTTGCGTTCTTGTCTAGGAGTCAGTGTAGCGGCTCAGCGATGGTAGCTTTCTGTCTTAGAAAAACGCTGTAGAAGTTAAGAAGTCCGAGGAATGCCTGCAACTCGGTCTGATTTCGTGGTGTGGGGGCGTCCTGGATCACCTTAATTTTCTTCGATGTTGGGTGTATACCCAGTCCATCGATTCTATACCCCAGGAATTCTACGATAGGCACGTTAATTTGGCATTTTCCCTTTTTTAGGCGGAGACCCTTTTCTCTGATTCTGGCCAAAACAGTTCTAACACGTTTTAATAGTTGCTCCTCGTTTGCAGCCGACACCAAGATATCGTCAAAATATGGGACAACTCCTGGTATGCCCTGAAAAAGCCATTCCATGACGCTTTGGAACAGCCCTGGAGCGATGCTTACGCCGAATTGTAACCGGTTGCATTTGAAAGCACCCCTGTGCGTCACTATAGTTTGGGCCTCCGCCGTGGCGCTATCCACAGGCAGCTGCTGATACGCTTGTGCCATGTCTAACTTCGCAAATATTTTTCCTTGCCCCAACGAGTGCAATAAGTGTTGGACTACGGGCACAGGATATGCGCTCTGTTGTAGGGCGACATTAATTGTGCATTTATAGTCCGCGCAGATGCGGACTGACCCGTCTGGCTTAACTGGGGTCACAATGGGAGTTTCCCAGCGCGCGTGATCCACCAGTTCAAGGATCCCTTGCTCTACGAGCTTATCAATTTCTTTGTCAATCTTGGGACGGAGTGCAAAATGCACTCTTCTAGGTTTGAGTCGGATTGGCGCCACTTTAGGGTCTAAATTGAATGAGATTGGCTTTCCCACATACTTACCAAGGCCGGGGCTGAATACATCCTCGAACTCCTTAAAAATTTCCTCAGCGCTGTTGTTCTCCATGGCGTTGATCCCAGTGACTTCTAGCCCCAGGGCTTCGAACCAATCCAGTCCCAGGAGGCTCTGTAACGGTGCGCTGGCGACGGTCACGGGCAGCTGGGCTATGATGTCCTTGAACTGGACCCGAAATGTGCCTTGACCCATGATGGGGACCCTGTTTCCTTGGTATTCTCGTAGCAGGATGTCTGGTGTTCGTAGTTGGTGCTTCTTAAGGCTCGGAATTGCCTTTTTCATGGTTGACCACGAGATAATCGTCAGGGATGATCCTGTGTCGACTTCCAGCTCGCAAGGGGAGTCCTCCAGGAGGACAGTGAGTTTCAGCTTTTTAGGCCGCTTTGTGCGGACCTGACCTATCGTTGTGAGATAGGTTCTCATGGGTTCTCTCTGCGGGTACTCTCTCTCAGCTTCCTGGGAATACTCTCTCTCGGCTCTCTGTGAATACGCCCTTTCAGCTCTTTGGGGATACTCTCTCTCGGCTGACTCCCTTGGCTCTCTCTCTGGGCGCCCTTTGTTTTTTCACCAAGCCCCTGGGTTAGGCTTCTGTCGGCAGTACATAGGAGGCTGCCATTGGGTGGCAGGGACTTCGCTCCGGCACACTCGTGCGATGTGCCCAAGTTTGTCGCAATGCGAGCAAACAACGTTTCTGAAACGGCAGGTAGACCGGGGGTGGTTCCCTCCGCAGCTTGCACAAGGTTGCAAACGGAATTTGGATCTTCCCGCCGGTCTCGTGTGACTGCTCCGCATGCGATGACTGTCTTCGTATTTGCTGTCCTCAGCCTCTTGATCGGCGGCCTCGTAGTGCACTCTGGATTGCCTGGCTCCGGTCTGGGTTGCGCTGTACCCACGTTGTATTGTTTCAGATGATCTGTCCGCCGATTCGGAAGCTCTCGCCTCGTCCAGTGCAATTTGCAGGTTTAGGTTGGATATGGCCAACAATCGTTTTTGTAACGAAATGTCTTTTAACCCGCAAATGAGGCGCGCCAGGATTTGCTCGTCCAGGTCCCTGAGCTCGCAATGCGTTGCTGCTTTTCGAAGTGCTGCAACGTACTGGTTTATGGATTCTCCCGCCTTCTGGTTCCTCGTGTTGAATTCCTGGCGGCGAACGTGGCGGGAAGGTTTTGGTGCGTAATGCGTTTGCAGCGTCTGCTGTAGCGCCGTCCATGTTACCACCTGGATGGGGGTTGGCTCGGAGAGATCCTTGGCCGTTTCGAAGACTTCTCGACCGCAGTAGCTCAGGAACATATTCTTTTTCCGAGAGTCCGGTACTCCCATGAGATCGTTTGCCTCGAGGAAGCATTCGAATCTCAGCATGTAGGATTCCCAATGCTCGACGATTGGGTCGTATGGAGTTGGTGGAGCATGCATCGACATCTTGTCTGCGTTCGAATTTGCCGCGCTGAGATGGCCGCCGGAAGTTCCGCCAAATTCCAGGGCTGGATCGGATTCGTAGATTCTGGAGGTAGCTTCTTCGTCCTATCTGCCTCTCGATCCCACCTTCATCGCCAATGTTAGATTCGGGCAACGAGAGACAGACTCCAGACGATAGTGACAACAACAGCTCTTTATTTAGTAGTAGTAGTGATCCAGCTTTCTTTGGGGTCGAGTAGCTCCCCTTTTATAGGGATCTGGTACGCCTCCCGACCAATCAGAACAACCCCTTGTTCCCGCCCTAGTGGCGGACCTGAGTGGAGACTTACAGCGGTTTATGCTAATATCTAACAGTTTCAGGTGAATATTATATTGTAAGGTAGTGGAGGTTGATATCTCATATGGGAATTTAAATCCAGTATGAAATTGTAATTGTCTGTGAACTGCTACAGAGATGACTGTCAATGAAAAACAGAACACGTACTTCAACAGTTGTAAAAATGTAATATGTTATCTATGAAAATTTCACCAAAATATTATTGTTTATTAAATGAAAATTATTTTAAACAAATCAAAATACATTTCAGTCAATTTTGTAGATTACTTTGAGACAAAACATGAAGCCTAAGAGATTATTTCCCTAAACAACTTTTTGAAATGTATTTGACTTACATTCTAATCTCGTTTGTTTTCATTCATAATCCAGAATGTGGTTTTAATGAAATTGGGATACATTTTATTATTTTTCTATCTATTACTTTAATATATCTATCCCTGAATTCCCAGTTACATTAAATATTTATTTTTAGCCTTTTGTTGAAATTCAATTCAATACAATGATGTAAAGAAGAAGCGGATTTGGTCTTATTTTAATCTTTGGTATATAGTAAAGCTCCGCATAGTTTTTCTGGGAATCTGAATTTTAGTGAAAGAGTGTTTTGGCTATGCAATAGTGAGAGCAAAAAGAACCTCTGTTATTGAAGTGATATCAACAGTTTCTACCTTTTCTTTTTTTGTTTTACTTAGCATCTCAGCCTTTTTTGAGATGTAAACACATGGCTGCAACTGCCCCTTCTGGTTTTCTGGAGCAGGACAACCCTGATTGCTACATCACTGGCATCAGCTTGCATCACAAATGGGGTTTCTGGGTCTGGGTGCTTTAAAACCAGTTCAACAGAGAAAAGGCTTTTTAGCTTTTCAAATGCCACTTGGCATCCCATCATCCACTTTGAGGCTGTATTAGACTTGTATTCCATCTTTACTTCTTTATAAATGACTCAAAGCAGCATGCATACCTAACATTTCTTCCTCTTATTTTCCCCACAACAACAATCCTGTGAGATAGGTTGGGTTGAGAGTCATTGTTGCCTTGTTTTAGATCACAGGAATTCTAATAAGAATAAAAGCAGGGGTGAGGATCCAATAACATTTAATAAATAAGGTATAATATATAACTGTTTTTATACTAAGACTATATAGTGTATTTTTCGGAATATAAGACACACCTTTTTCCCTCCAAAAAGAGGCTAAAAATCTGGGTGCGTCTTATACACTGAATACAGCATTTTTTGCCTCCTGAAACCCCAACCCCTTCACCAAAATAGATGTGCATAGCTTGTAGGAAGCTTTTAGAGAGTTCCTGGGGGCTGGGGAGGGCAGAAATGAGCAAAAAACTTCCTAAAGACTATTCATGCCTTTTGGGGGGGAAACGGGCCCATTTTCGCAAAAAGTGGGCCATTTTGGGGAGGTTTGCAAAGTGCAAAAACTTTTTTTTAAATTTGTCTCTTCAAAACCTTGGTGCGTCTTATACTCCGGTGCATCTTATACTCCAAAAATATGGTAAATGTTGATTTATTTGGTGTGTGATCCTATCTCAAGTGACCACTTCAATATTTTTTCCTCTTGACAAAATATTCCTCTCCTGACGTCTGGAGGAAGAACTGTTAGTATGAAGGCAACTTCGCCAACATTCAACCATAGTGAAGAACGAAGAGCCAGTGAATAAAAAAGGAGAGAACCAGGAGACAGCTCACATCCAATCTGAATAGTTGCTGTCTGGGTTCCAAGAAACACCCCCAACCAATGAAGACTCCAAGGCCATCAGTTCCTCAAAGTTCCATTTTATTAGAGATGTCATATTAGCACATCTGGCAAAACCTGAATTTGAAAGCTCCCAGGTTTTCCCCACCCAAAAGAAATCCCTTCCCCTTCACCCACTTGTCCATCACATGGTCCAATTAATCCACCACCCCAACTGGAGATGCCTTCTAGTCAGGGATGAGCGGTCAGGGGAGGCAGGGGAGGCAGAGCCTCACCTCTCATCATGAAATAATATATAATATATAATAATAAATTATAATATATATATCCTCCCATCCCTTTTACACCGTTCCTGCTAAGCTCCGGTAAGAAGAGCTTTTGGGGAGTGAAGAGGAAGAGGAGGGAGGAGGAGGAGGAAGAGGAGGTGCGCGCGCGGGGCAGTGCCAGCTGGGCAACCGGCGGAGGCAGGAGGGTTCTCGGAAGCACCAATAACCTTCCTGCCTCTGCTGTACTTTGCGCGCTCCTCGCGACTGCAATAGATGTCCAGAAGTGGCAGGGGCTGTTGGGCTGGAAGCCGCTTCTGGACGTATATTGCAGTCGTGAGGAGCGCGCGAAGTCCAGCAGAGGCAGGAAGGTTCTCGTCGTTCCCCAGTCGCTTTCGTGGCTTCATCATCAAGACGAAGTCCGGGAGCACCGACAACATTTCTGCCTCCACTGGATTTCATCTTGATGATGTCGCCGCAGCTCCCGGGATCCTGTAATATTCATGATTCTTAATTACCTTGTTAGTTAAGAAATACTCTGATGTAGCCTATTTGACATTAGGTTTTAAATGAATTGACTTCTTCCTAGGCTAAAGTGAGTGAGTGACAGACAGATATTACCACCAGATCACAGATAAATTTAATTGTTATAGACAGTACATCCTCTTGGCACAAAATGTATTGTGGACATAAGGAACAAACAGCTAGAATAATATATTTCTGTTCATAGCCTGTTTATGAACAATTTATACTATGTTCAGATTAATTGATTTGTTGGACTTCAGAACAGGAATTATGTTCCTTAGAAACAAGGCACATAATTTATGAAAGTATAGGAATTACACATTAGTCCACATATATTAGTGTGCTGGTAATTATCTAATACTAATATTAATTACAGTATGACACAGATCTGATGCATAGCTATCTTCTTCATTGATTAACTTAGAGAAATTAGGGCTATACATTCTTTGAAATTGATTTGAAAGAACTACGTAAGTTGGACCTTGTGCAATCATAGCACTTTTCTCCTGTTCGTTCAAGGTGCCCCCCCTCCTTTTTTTCAGCTTACAGGCAGCCTGAAAAACTTGGTTTTCTACACTGAGAAGTAGATTGAACTTAGTCCAGATGGCCTTTTCTATTTTATCTTTCTAATAAGATGACATCTAGAACTGAACATGTGAACAAAACTGAAGAGCTTTCAACTCTGGAAAGTAGTGTTATAACATCAGTGAAGATATTTCTCTATTGGTATAACATGGTTGTCAACTGCAAAAAGGAAATCTTCTATGCTGTAGTGCAGGAAAGAAAGCTTTCAGTACTTTCTAAGGGAAAAAAAGCTCGTGCTGTAGTCATAAACACTGACTGATTTGTGACGTTGAGAAATTTTATCTGTGGTTAGATGAAAATCTTGTACTATTCAATCACATTGTGTTTTGAGCAGATGTTAGTTCATTGTTTAAGACCTTGGAACACCAGTACATGTCTATGTTTGATTGTGGAAGTTTCCTACATGACATTAGAGCATTTGTTTTCTTTTAGTTTCATTAGTCATATAGTTGTTGTTGGAGAAAAATGAAAAAAAAAAACCTTCTCTCTCATTCCTTATGCAAACTGTCTTGAGTTCTGATGAAAAAAATGAAGTATACATTGACAGCTTTTTAGTACCCATGGAATGAATATATAACATGTATGATGGCAATATTAATATACAAATAGTGATAATGTACCGTAACCATGGGCATGATGCGAAGATTGCATTATTATTATTTAGCAATAATTCTATTTTAACAATATTCAATGGTATGATAGAGAAACTGAAATTATTATATTGCTAAAAAGATAGATTATATTGACTCCAATGGAATTTCTTCCCAAAATGAAAAATATCTGTAGCCAGTCTCTGCCACGCTCGTGAAGGAACATTCCATGGTGAAAGATGTTCTTTCACATTTTTTTTTTTGAAATGTCTGGCAGGTGTCACACTTCTTCACAAGTGTTTCAATATCAGAGTCCAAATTAGGCCAGTAAACCATCTCCCGTGCTCTGCGTTTACACAGAGTAATGCCCAAATGTCCCTGATGAATTTGTTCCATTACTTCTGCCTGCTGTGACTTAGGAATAAGAATACAGTCACCCATTAATATGATATCCTCATGAATAGATAGTTTATCTTTCACAGGACAGAATTCCTGCAGCTCAGGACACAACTTCTTGCGTTTTTCTGGCCAGCCATTGCACGTGACATGAGTCAGTTTCTTTAGTACTTTATCCTGTTTGTGTCTTGTCTTATCTTCTCCAGCCATATATCTGATATTGGCATGTTCACTAGTACTGTATGTACCTGCTTTTCCAACTCAGATTCATCCCTGGCTTCATGTCCTTCTGGAAACACCATTGACAGGCTATCTGCCATTGGAATTTCCTTTCCAGGCTTATACTTCACTGTAAGATCATACTGCTGTAATTTCATAATCATTCGCTGCAAGCATGGAGGTGTAGAAGCTAGCGGTTTTTGTAGTATGTACTCCAATGGCTTGTGGTCAGTTTCCACAACTACTGGGCGACCATATATGTACTGGTGAAATTTCTCACATCTATTCACAATGGCCAGCATCTCTTTCTCAATTTGAGTATAATTGGCTTGTGTCGTGGTCAGTGCATGTGAAGTGGGATGTCCTTGTTGAGTCAATACAACACCTAACCCAAACTGGGATGCATCCACTTGAAGCACAGTATCAGCATTTACATCAAAATATTTCAGTATTGGCCCTGGATGTTTGGTGATCAGTTTCTTCACTTTGTCAAAAGTCTTTTCCATGTTTGCATCCCAACACCAAACAGCATCCTTCTGAAGCAATGCACATAGTGGTGCTGTCTGTTGAGCGAGACCCTGAGAGAATTTGGATAAGTAGTTGAAAATGCCCAATGATGTTTCCAGCTTCTTTCTGGAGGTTGGGGCCTTCATGTTAAGAACTGCTGTAATCTTCTTTGGATCAGGCATCAAGCCCTCTTTGGTTAGTAGGTGTCCAAAATATGTCACTTCTTCTACCCCAATTTGCATTTTGTTTGGATTGAGGTTAACATTTTTCTCACGACATTGATTGAGCAAAGCAGTAAGGTTTCTGTCATGCTCTATTTGATCCTTTCCATAGACCAACAAATCATCAACTATTACTTCAACACCTTGTAGACGAGCAATCAGTTTGTGTGATTTCTTTTGAAATATTTCCTGTGCAGACGCTATGCCGAAAGGTACTCTTGTGAAAGCGCTAACAACCTGCAGGGAGTTGAAAGTGGTGAGGTAACTGCTGGCTTCATCAAGATGCAGTTGCCAGTAACCAGACTGCATGTCCTTTCATGACATTTCATATGCTCTGGCAATCCTTATAGCTTTCTTAAGATGTAAGTCTTCTTCCTGCAGCAGTTTTTCCTGAACTTCCTTAAACTTACTGCCCATCAGAATATGGTCTTTAATCTTATCTCCAACATCATGAAAAGTACAGTCTTTGGCAAGCAAGCACAGCTGTGTCACCCATTCATCCACAGATTCACCTCCACACTGGTTCCTCTCATAAAACAGTTTTCTCTGCACT
Source organism: Natrix helvetica (assembly GCF_964273705.1). Lineage (NCBI taxonomy): Eukaryota > Metazoa > Chordata > Lepidosauria > Squamata > Natricidae > Natrix > Natrix helvetica. The sequence continues at coordinate 63,988,411 of NC_138550.1, forward strand.
GTGGAGTTTTTCCTTGGGTTGCAATATGCTTCAAACTCTGCAAACAGTACCTTTTCTTTTTGTCCTCGTCAGTGATCTCCCCACTTGCTTGCCAGGCTCTGGACACATCGCATCCTTTCGGTCCCACACATATCAGAAAGTGTGCTGCTTTCTGCTGATCAGTCCATTTGTCTGCATTGGATCTGCAGATCTGGGGGCAGGAAGTTGTAAAATGGTTGCTGCTGAGTAAAGACAAGCCTCTGGTTCAAGCTCCTTGCTGTCTGCCTTTATATTGTGTTAAGGAGTAGGGTGAGAAGAGTCATGGCAGCAAACAGCAACACAAAGAACATTCCTTCCTTGGATTTGGAGTCAGGGAACATATCTGAAAACTGATCAAAGTGGAAGGAGCTGATAGAGCTTATATATGCAGGACCCAATGCAGACAAATGGACTGATCAGCAGAAAGCAGCACATTTTCTGATATGTGTGGGACAGAAAGGATGTGATGTGTGCAGAGCCTGGCAAGCAAGTGGGGAGATCACTGAAGAGGACAAAAAGAAAAGGTACTGTTTGCAGAGTTTGAAGCATACTGCAACCCAAGGAAAAACTCCACAGTGCAGAGAAAACTGTTTTATGAGAGGAACCAGTTAACTGTTTCCTAATATGCATAAAGAACTGGGCATAGCAATTGAACTTAAGATATAATATAAAGCATACACTTCATTACACATCCATCCATCCATCCATCCATATCTCATTCACTTTCCCTTCCCTCTTTCTCCCTTTCCCCCCTCCCTCCCTCCCTCTTTCTTTCTTTCTTTCTTTCTTTCTTTCTTTCTTTCTTTCTTTCTTTCTTTCTTTCTTTCTTTCTTTCTTTCTCCCTTACCTCTTTCTCCCTTCCCTCCTCTTTCTTTCTTTCTTTCTTTCTTTCTTTCTTTCTTTCTTTCTTTCTTTCTTTCTTTCTTTCTTTCTTTCTTTCTTTCTTTCTCCCTTCCCTCCCTTTCTTTCTTTCTTTCTCCCTTCCTACCCTCCCTATTTCTTTTTTTTCTTTCTCTCCTCTTTCTTTCTTTCTTTCTCTCCTCTTTCTTTCTTTCTTTCTCCATTCCTTCCTTCCTGTGGAGAACACCAGAAGGTCTTTGGCCAGAGGAAAAAAAGCCAGACATTTTAAAACTGAGAACAGGCCTATTGATCATCTGGCATTCCTAGAGCTCCACTATTGATTAACTTAGTCTGAGCAAGGATAGCTAGCAGCATTTTCAATAAGCTCTCAACTCAAGCTTCATGCCAGAGGGCTTTAAACTTGGCAACTTTAAGACTTGTGGACTTCAACTCCCAGAATTCTCCGCCAGCAGAATTGAATTCTGGGAGTTGAAATCCACAAGTCTTAAAGTTGCCAAGTTTGAAGACCTCTGCTCCATGCACTTGGGGATCCCCAAATGGGGAGGATTTACTTTTTCTTTCTCCCTTGAAGCCCCTCCCCCTGCAACCCATTTTTGCTCCCGGGGGCTTCAGGGAGGCTTGCTAGGCACCCCCCCATAATGGGGCTCGTGGGGACTCCAGGAAGGGGCAGGGGAAGATAAAGTTGCAAGCCTGATGGGGATAATGGGGGGAGTGCAGCAAGCTTCGGGGAGGGGTGGCTAGTGAGACTTAACTGTAGGCAGGAGGAGGCAGCTCAATTCAGATGCAGGGCAGGCATCACATGGCAGCTTAGGCAAGCATGTGAGGAGTGACTGGGTGTTGTGGGCGGGTGGGTGGGGCAAGCGACCCGGGAACCAATTCGAGGGTGTGGCCAGCCTGCCATACATACCAGTTCAGTGACCCAGGCCCAATTTCCACTGCCAGTTCTCCCAAACCAGTGCAAACTGGTAGGAACCCACCTCTGCCCCAGGGATATTGCAATGATCATAATTTAAAGTAAAGGTTCCTTTATTCAGCATCATTATAGTTTAGAACAATCACTGAACAAATGGCCAAGTTAAATACTACTTTTTCTCAAAATTATATATTTCTTTTTTATTGCTTTTCAACTATTTCTTCTTTCTTTGTTGGAATGGGGGGAAGGTGATCTAGAAAGGTATTTTTTGATATAATATTCAATTTAAAAAACCTCACAATATTTTAAAACATAGTGTAGGATTTAGTGAGTTAAAATTAAAACTTTGGTCAGACTAATTGTTGAAATAATAAAACAGACCACCAAGAAATCTATAGACTTCAATTGGATGGTGAAGTTTTAAAAAGTCTCATAAGAAACCAATAACAGACCACCTCTGCATCATATGTTGCAAAAAATAATAATCTTTTTTCCTGATGCTATCCAAAACTGACCAATTTCACATTTTACATTTGAAAATCATGCCTGCTCAGACAATCTGCATTTAATTAAGTTAATTAATGTAATATTTATGAGTTAAGGTGCATTTATCCATTTGCACTTTATAATCATCCATATACAGTATGCCATAGTTTTGTGACAGTAGGCACCCAAGTATTTCTATTGTCTCCTTCCAATAGTTGAATTAATGTACATATGGATGGATTTGATAGTCCAAGCAAGAACTAATCTGATCTGATTTTGAGGTATTAAGCATTTGGAGATTGTAGCCCTTTTGGTTTAGTTAGAGATTATTTGATACTGTTTTTTAAAAAGTTTTTAATTGAACAATCAGCAAATAGTGTAGAAATGAATTCTTTAGTAACCATTTTGAATGAACAACTATGTCAACTCCCAGTGTTGTCATGGGAGACAAGGAGGGAGAGTGCATTCCACACATACTGTCAGCTGGAGTTGGATGTCAGATTACTGCAGCTGGCTTGGGATGGGTGCATCTCATAGGGGAATGTGATCTATGACACAGACTGAGGGGAGGGAAGGAACAGAGGTAAAGGTCAGCCATAAATCAAACAAAGTATAGACTTGACTGCGAACAGATCTTGCCTAATAGTGCTCCTAATAAGTGACTAGTTTTTGTATTGAACCTTGACTCGATGCTCATGAATCAATTAGGGCATTTTTAGGAAATCTCACGAACTGTGCTTTCTTTTATAGATGAAAGGGAAGATGTTCAAAAGAAAACATTCACAAAATGGATAAATGCACAGTTTTCTAAGGTAAGAAAAATACTCATTTTTCATTAAAAATAAAATGTAACTCAAGAATAAATCATATTGTATAGCTATTATTTAAGGAGAACATTAACCAGAATGCTTTCAATCAGTACCTCAACTTACAAGAGTTCATTTAATGACCATTTGAACTTACAACAGCACTGAGAAAAGTGATTTATCCCCATTTTTCACTCCTATGTTGCAACATCCCCATGGGCATATGATTTACATTCAGGTGCTTGACAATTGAATTATATTTATGAAGTTTTCAGTGTCTTGGGATCATGTGATCCCCTTTTGCAAACTTTTGACAAGCAAAGTCAATGGGAAAACCATATTCATTTAACAACCTTGCTAGTAATTTAAGAACTGCAGAGATTCACTTAATAAATGTGGCACAAAAGCAGTGGTGGGTTCCTACCACTTCGGCCCGATTCAGCCAAACTGGTAGTGGCATGCTGGCCTGGGTCGCAGAACCGGCAGCGACTCAGGCTGGCCACGCCTTTGAACTGGTTCCCCAGTTGCTGCAGTCGCCACCGGCATCTTGTTTTTGAGTTCTGTGCAAGCGCAGAACAATTTCTATTGAATTGCGCATACACGTGCAGTGCCCATACAGCATTTACACAAAGCACGCCCATGAATGAACCAGCAGTAATCCTGGCTAGAACCCACCCCTGCACAAAAGGTTGTAAAATGAAGCAAAGCTCACTTAACTAATTTCTCACTTAGCAACATAAATTTTGAGCTCAATTGTGGTCATAAGTTGAGGGCTACCTAGCTTTGGTTTGTGTTAGCTTTGCTGGCTAGTTTTCTCTCTTGAATAATTTTGTAAAAAATGAATACAAAACTAAATGAATGCAAAATAACAAAAATATTCACTGCTATGGTTTCGGAATTGGTTCTGGTAAAATCAGTATAAAATGGTGTGTTTTAATTGAAAACAGTGTTTTTGGGAATGTTGGATATGATTACAAGCTAGTTCTTTTAAGGAACAATCTTTGAGTTTACTTCTCAGATATGGATAACTACCCCCCTCCCTATCACCTCTTCTTCCTTGTAGCAACCTTGAAGCCTCAAAGATGGCCTCAGTGCTTCAGGGTTGACAGTTGGACCCACTTATCTGATGAGAAGCTCCTGAAAAAGAAAAGAAACCATATAGAGGTTAATCTGTGCTCGAATTAACCATCTCTTCCTCCTCCCGGAAGTCCCTTTGGTTTTTGAGGGTATTTCTTATGGAAGTGTTTGACCAGTCTGTCTGCTTTTACATCCCAGCTCTTTACCCACATAGCTTTGGAGATAGGTATCCATTCCATTGTACTAAGTATTGCAACCTCCCCTTGTACAATCTGGAATCTAAGGTTCCCTTCATTTTATAATGTGTTTCTCCTTGCACTATGATCAGTTTTGGGGATGCCTGGTCTACTGGCCTCAGCTGGGAGTCTACACCAGCTTTAGCAAACTGGTGTGAAAAACCGGATGCACTTCCCTAGTAGGTGGGGGAAATTTTAGCTGTACTGTAACAGGGTTAATCACTTTCACTACTGCGAAAGGGCCTATGAATTTTGGCCCTAGCTTCTGCGGGGGAGTTTTAACCTCAAATATTTCATATCTTGAAAGGCTTCTGTGGGGCTTCATGTTTATCGGCTTGTGCTTTATGGGTTTTTGCCGCTTCTTGAAGGGCTTGTTTCATATTTTCCAGGCTTTTTTTCAGGGATTTCATCCACTCACTTAAGGACATGGAAGAGAGTGGCTCCCTAAGGAGCTCAGGCATGGGGATGAATTCCATGCCACTGGTGACCACTGGGGTTAAGTTGATGCTACTATATACCACATTATTATATGCCACTTTAGCAAAAGGCTGTAATTCTGCCAATTGATTTGTTGGTAATCTATGTCTTAAATATTGTTCAACCATGGTGTTAGCTTGTTCCACAGCCCTGTTAGTACTTGGATGAAATGCTGAACTAAGCCCCTGTGAGGACCAAATGGACCATATAAACTCCCTCCAGAACTTAGCTGTAAGTTGGACCCCTTCTCAGAGATGATTCTATGAGGAATGCCATGTAGCATGTAGATGTGTTTTACTAACAGTTTGGCCAGTTTGTGGGCTAATGGGAGACTGAAACAGGCTATGCAATGGGCTTGTTTTGAGAACAGGTAAATTATAGTCTAAATGACCATGTTGCCCCCACTCTCAGTGAGCTCTACTATAAAGTTCATGACAATTTCTTCCCAAGGCCAGAACGGGTCTGCCACTTGTTGGAGAAACCCTGTAGGCTTCCCTGGTATTTTCTTCATTGCTGCACAGGTTGCACAACTTTTGACATAGTCACAATGGCCCTTTTCATTTTTGGCCCTCAAAGTTTCCTGGCAACAAGATAAAGTCAGTATGGAGTTAAAGAGTATGCTACAGACTATACATGAAGACCTCAAGGAAAAAATAAACAAAGTGGTTGAAGATTTGAAAGAGGTCAAAGAGATAATGGGAAAAAATGAGCAGAGATTGCAAAAAGTTGAGGAAAAGGTTGAAACAACAGAGAAGTAAATGGAGGAGATGGATTATAAACAACAGATAAAAATCAAGAAAAGATAAATGTCTCTTGGGAGATGGACAAAGCTGACTATTATTTAAGGTTCAAAAATATTGAAGAGGAAAAGGAAGAGAACCTGATGGAAAAAATTGCAGACATATTGGTGGACGGTCTGGAAGAATCCAAGGAAAAGGTGCTAAGTGGGATTGACAAAATCTATAAGGTCCATACACGATACGCTATAAGAAATAAATTACCCAGAGAGGTACATGTATGATTTACTAAGAAAACACTGAGAACAGAGATCTTGCAAGCTGCAAGGAATACTACAAGAAAATACAAATCTAAAGAAACAATGGTTCTTAAACAAGGGCCAAGAAGGGTGAGAGATCTAAGAAGGGAATATCAATTCCTGACCAAATGCCTAATAAAAAAGGAATTAATTTCAGATGGTTAATACTAGTAACTTGGTAGGAACAAAAACACAGGCTGGATACAGTAGAGAAGGCAGAATCATTTTATGAAGAATATTTTGGACCACAAGAAGAAGAGAGATGGAGAGAGGAAAGAGGAACAAAATTACAAGAAGAGAAGGAGAAAGAGAGAGAATTAGTTAAAGAACAAGAAGAAAGGGCATTAAGACAAGAAGCAAGAGCAAAGGAGATGAAAGAACAAATGGAGATGAGAGTGACTAGATCAACTAAAACTACAAATAACTAAGACATGGAAGAAGAAATAAAAATAATCTCATTAAACATAAATGAACTAAATTCAAATATAAAAAGAAAGAGGACATTTAATAAATTAGAAAAATTGAAATTAGATATAATATGCCTGCAAGAAGTACATATTAAAAAGCAACACAAAAAATACTTGGATTCTCCGAAATTGGGGAAGTTGTATGCGACATCTGCTGATCAAAGCAAAAAAGGTGTGGCACTATGTATCAGAAAATCAATACACTCAAAGCAAATATTTGAAGATGAAGAAGGAAGAATATTGATAGTGGAAATAATGATGAATAATGAAAAAATATTGATGGTGGCAATATATGCACCAAATGAGAATCAAGAAGAATTTTATGGAAAACTGCATAAAACGACAATAGAATATGAATATGAAGAAATATGCATATTAGGGGACTTTAATGCAATAATAAATAACGAGTTGGATTATAAAACTACAAAGGATCGCATCCTGCCCCATACATCCCTACGACCAATCCGCTCACACAGAGAGGGACTTCTCCGGGTGCCGTCCGCTAAACAGTGTCGGGGGGCGACACCCAGGAGCAGGGCCTTCTCTGTGATGGGCCCAGCCCTGTGGAATGACCTCCCCCTTGACATCAGGATTACTTCCGATCTCCGCTCCTTCCGTGTAAAGCTCAAGACCCACCTTTTTCAATTATCTGGCCTGGCTCAACCATAGTTTATCCTCTCCTCCTGACAGTCCTTTTAAATTTGTAATTTTATTTGGGGTATTTTTAATGGTTAATTTTATTATTATTATTGTGATATATGTAATTGTTACCTCCTCCGTGTATGTATATGTATGTGTATGTGTGTTTGTGTATGTTTATATGGATTTATGTATGTTTTTATTGTACGCCGCCCCGAGTCCCTTGTGGAGAGGGAGCGGCTAACAAATTAAATTATTATTATTATTATTATTATTATTATTATTATTATTATTATTATTATTATTATTATTATTATTATTATTAAAGTCAAATAAGAGGTTAAGGAGAACACTGCTTAAAACATTATTTACAATGATGGATGAATTAAGCCTAGAAGATACATGGAGAAGACACCTGAGAGAAAAACAATATACATTTTACTCAAATAGACACATGCTGTGGTCAAGAATAGATATGATTTGGACAACAATAGACTTAATTGCTAAAACACAAAAGATAGATATAGAAACAAGCATATGGGCAGACCACAACCCAATAATAATGGCATGGAAAGATCAGAGAAAAAGAATGAGATGGACATTAAATCAAAATCTATTAAATGAAAAAGAATTTCAGCAATATATGCAAAACTTTTTTTTCAAAGAGAACAGGAAGGAGGATACATCTCTACAGAATATGTGGGACACCTGTAAAGCATACATTAGAGGACTAGTAAGACTTATTTAGGAAAAAGAAAGAAACAGAACAGACAAACATGAAAGAAGATAGAGCAGGAACACAGTGTCAGCATTCCAAATATCAACCAGAATTAAATCAGAGTCCAAGGCAGAGCTTTCCTCAAAGTTCCAATTTAATAAGTAAGACATGTTGGTATATCTGTGGGAAATCCGAATCTGAAAGCTTCCTGGGTTCCCCCACCCAGTTGAAAGTTCAAGATCTTGCCCCACACACACACAAGTCCATCACATGGTCCAATCTTCTACTGCCACGCTGGCATTTCCACTCATCAAGTTCCGGTCAGGTGCAGAGGTACAGAGACAAAGAATGACCTTGGGCTTCTAGAAAGGAATGTTTTATTTAGACAACAACATTCTACTCCTTACTATTCCTCCTCCCAATTACCCCACTAATGAAACATCATAGTAAAATAATAGATTGTGTGGCAGGCCAAAGATCCTAAAAGGAATATGACTGCAGGCCTGACAGGTGGCCTCTCCTCAGAAGAAAAATGTTTCCTGAAAAGAGAATAACATAAAAGTCAACATAACAAAATTAACCACCTCCCCCCCCCCCCACCCAAGGGGAACCCTTTGGCTTATCTGGAACCTTCTCATGGAATTGTTTTACTAACTTATCTGCTTTTAGGTCCCAGCTTTTCACCCAAGTAGCTTCGGACAAAGGGTATCCCTTCCAATGCACTAAATACTGTAAGTGACCCCTATATAGCCTGGAGTCCAAGTTTTCCCCCCCACATAATGTGTTTCCCCTTCTACCACTACAGAAGGAGGGGGAGCTTGGGTGGACGGTCTTATGCTGGACCCAATTACTGGTTTCAACAAGCTACAATGAAATACTGGGTAAATCTTCCCTAGAATTCTTGGTAGACTGTGTTGAACTGTAACTGGGTTAATTTTCTTCACTATTGGGAATGGACCTAAAAATTTGGGGCCCAATTTCTTGCTAGGCACTCTTAATCTTATGTATTTGGTAGATACAAAACTTTATCTCCCACACAAAAGGGGGATTGGAACGAATGGTGTTTATCAGCTTGCTTCTTGTAAGCTTCTGTTGCATCTGCTAGAGCTTTCTTCATATTCTCCCATCCTTTCTTTAGCGTGTCCATCCCTTCATTCAAAGACATGGAGGAGGGAGGTTCAAAATCAATTAGAAGAAATTGAAATAGAAACCAATGATTGGGCGGATCATAATCCGATAAAATTAAAATGGAAAGGCCAAAAAAGAAAAAAAGATAGATGATGAACCAAAATATAGTAAAGGAGACAGAATACACCCAAATGTTAGAGAAAGAATTAAAACTATTCTTTAGAGTGAACAAAAAAGAAGACAATTCACTGCAAAATCTCTGGGACACCATGAAAGCATACATAAGAGGTCTCACAATTGCTTATATAGCAAGAAAAAAACAGGAAACAAAAAGAACAACAAGAAGGTATGCAAAGAGAGCTCAGTGAAATGGAATTAGAATTACAGAAAGAACTACAGAATAAATTTTCAAAAGAAAAAAGAGAAATGATAAAACATAAGATCAATTTAATAACCTGAATTTAATGACTAGAAATGTTTAATGAAGTTCTAGGGAAAGCCAAAGTTCCTGAATCATGGATGGAAGCTGTAATATTGCTCATTCCTAAAGAAGAAGCTAATGCACAAGAAACCCAAAATTACTGATCAATCTCATTATTAAATTCTGATTACAAATTATTTGCAGCAATTATGGTGGAAAAGATCAAACAAGTGCTAAATGAACAAATACACCCAGATCAGAACCACTTCTTACCCCATAGACACATCAACAATAATATGAGAATCATCCTAGACACACTTGAGTATTATGAGGCACATCTGGCAAAACAATCTGTACTGGTTTTCCTTGATGCACAGAAAGCCTTTGATAATGTTATTTGGAAATTTATAATATTACAATTAGAGATGATGAAATTTGGACAGAAATTTACAAAAATGATAGGAAAACATACAATGCTCAAACAGCCAAAGTTCTTATGAATGGAGACCTAACAGATAAGATTGAAATAAAAAAGGGAGTTAGATAGGGGTGCCTCCCCCTTGTTGTTTATATTAACTTTGGAAATATTGCTAAATGAAATTAGAAAAGATCAGGACAAAAAAGGACTAAGAATTAAAAATGAAGAATACAGGATCCAAGCATACACCAATGACCTCGTATTTATTCTAGAGGACCCATTGGAATCTGGCCCTAAACTAATTCAAAAACTAGAAGAATTTGGGGAGGTGGCAGGATTTAAAATTAATAAAACTAAAACAAAAATGATAACTAAAAATATGATGAAAAAACAAGAGGAGGAATTGGAATCAGTGACTAAAATGCAAACAAGTAAGAAAGTGAAATATTTGGGGATTTGGGTGTTGGCAAAGTGCTCTACAATCAAAGAGGAAATTATAATAAACTAATGACAGAAATATAGAAAAATCTAGAAAGATGGAAGAATATTCAGTTATCATTACTGGGACGTATAGCCACAGTAAAAATGAATATTCTTCCAAGAATTTTATTTCTGTTACAAGCCACACCAATAAACCCGGGTAAAATATTATTCCAGGAATTAAATAAACTAACACCCAAGTTTATATGGCAAGGGAAAAAAGGTGAGGATCAAACTAAAGTTAATGCAAGACAGGAAGGAGAGGGGAGGACTGGAAGTTACTCACAAGCGGCAGCACTAACATGGCTGAGGGACTGGATGAAGTTAAAAAACAAAAGAATCTTGACTTTAGAAGGCCATGATTTGCAAGTAGGATAGCACACATTCCTATGGGATAGTAAAAACAAAACCCATAAATACTTTCAAAAAGATTTAATTAGAAATGCATTACTCCAAAACTGGCATGAACTTTTTAAAAATCACTACCCGAAAATTCCAAATTGGCTATCCCCAATAGAAATGATGACACATCCAAATTTCACTGATATAAACAAATTGATAAGGTACAAAGACTTAATAAATGGTCAGGGCAATTTAAAAACAATCCAAGAATTGGCAGAGCAAGGCATGAAAGTAGATTGGCTAACCTATTTGCAAATTAAATCGAGATATAACAATGATGTTAAAATATATGAATTCGAAATAGAACAAAATGAATTAGACAAAATAATTCAAAATACAGAAAAGAAAATGATAGGGAGAATATATAAATTTCTTCTGAAATATAAAGTGGAAGAAGAAATAGTAAAGGAACAGATGGTAAGATGGGCACAGAACTTTGGCTACAATATTGAATTGGGAAAATGGGAAAAATTTGGGGGGACAAATTTAAAAATGACTGTCAGTGGCATATAAACAGAACCATTTTTACATGTTGGAAAAGTGAAAAGCACACGGAACATATTACCACACATGGTGGATGTGTGAGGCAGCCAAGAAATATTGGAAAAAGTTTGAAAATTGATTAAAATTGATAACAGGAGTCCAAATTGATTGGAAACCAGAGGTGTTTCTATTAGGAATAATGATGACCAAATATAAAAAAGAGACGTTGTATTTCATTTTACACATAAAATGCGGCTAGGATTGTTTTTGTTCAGAAATGAAAAAACAAATTGACACCAAATGAACCCAAAATAATAAGAAAAATTCTGGACTGTGCCGAGATGGACAAGTTAACAAAAGAAATGCAGGGAAAGGAAAAGAAGAATTTTATTTGATATGGGAAAAATGGTATCAGTGATTAGAGGAAAGAAACAAAGATTAATGATAAGGACCTAAGAGAGATAAAAATTACAAGTTAAGGATAAATTATATATATACAATTCAGTGACGTGCGGTGAGGTTTATGGCTGGTGAGGCTGGTGACGTCATTAGGAAGGCAGGAAATGGGACCATGTGTGTAGGAGGCTGAGGCAGCCTCAGCCTCCTCCATACGTGGTCCCATTCCCCGCCTTCCTGAATCAACATGAAGGGGACCGTGAAGCGCAGTGCGCTCCGCGGTCCCCTTCATGTTGACTCAGGAAGGCAGGGAATGGGACCACGTGTGCCTTTTCCCTTTTCTCTTTTTTTTTCTTTTCATGATGAGAGCGGTGAGGCTCTGCCTCCCCTGCCTCCCCTGACCGCATGTTCCTGATACAATTTATGTATTTGTGTTACAACTCCCTTTATTTATTTATCAGCACAAATACAACACACACAGACGTATATATGTATATATGTATATATGTATATGTGTATATGTGTATATGTGTATATGTGTATATGTGTATATGTGTATATGTGTATATGTGTATATGTGTATATGTGTATATGTGTATATGTGTATATGTGTATATGTGTATATGTGTATATGTGTATATGTGTATATGTGTATATGTGTATATATGTATATATATATATATGTATATATGTACATGCATATGTATGTATGTCTATGTCTATGTCTATGTCTATGTCTGTCTGTCTGTCTGTCTGTCTGTCTGTCTGTCTGTCTGTCTGTCTGTCTGTCTATCTATCTATCTATCTATCTATCTATCTATCTATCTATGTATCTATCTATCTCTATATGTTTTCATAGATTTTCATGGGTGTAGGTATGCTAGTCTTGTTGTATTCGGTCCATGTAAGATTGAGATTGTCTTGGCAATGTTTCGGTGATGTCTCACTCGCCATCTTCAGGCTAGGTTTTGGGCTTAAAGCATGGTTGGAGCTGCCGTCTTTCTATAAATCTTGGTGGGTGGGTGTGGAATGCTGGCTTTGTTTCAGTAAGTGGAATGATTGTGTCAAGCAATGGTTGTGTGGTTGTATTATGATTGGTAGATTGGTGCTGATTGGTGCTGGCTGTATGTCTGTTGTTTCGTGTTATAACGTCTGGGGTGGTGGGTGGGGCTTGTTTGTTGACTAGGGCTGGTTTCCAGATGTCTGGTATGTGGGAGGTATTGTCACGTTTATTCATGTTGTGGGGGTGTTTCTCTATTTCGATGGCTTCCATAATTATTCTCTTGTTGAAGTGTTCAGCTTTGGAGATCAACCTGGTTCTTTCACAATTAATTTCATGTCCTGTCGCTTTAAGGTGCTGGAAAAGGGAGGAAGTTTTTTCTTTTTTTCTTACTGCTTTCTTGTGTTCTGCGATGCGTGCATTTATTCTCCTGTTCGTTTGTCCTATGTATGTTGCAGAGCAGATTTTGCATTGTATTTTGTAGACTCCTTGGTTTTCTAGCTGGATTTTGTCTTTGGGATTTCTTAAAATGTTGGCTATTTTTTGGTCAGTGTTGAAGGCTGTCTTGATATTGTGTTTATGGAGAATTTTGCTGATTTTATCTGTGGTGCCTTTGATGTGAGGGAGGAGGGTTCCTCGCTGAAACATTGCCAAGACAATCTCAATCTTACATGGGAAAAGACCCGAATACAACAAGACCAGCATATCTATATACACACACACACATACATACTTAAGAGGAACAAAGTGGCTAACAGCCAGAATACTAGATGGATAATACTAGATGGATAATTAAAAGATAAATTAAGAGGGTTAAAAATTGTGAAATTTTTGTAAAGATGAATGTACATGCTGATTTGAAACTGCTATTAGAAGGAACATGAAGTTCCAGTGTGTCATATGAATGTAGTCTATGTCTATTTTTCTATATTTGTATGTTTAAAAATAAAAATAAAAATTTTAAAAAAGGAACAAGACTCCACACTTCATTCTCTTTGACAGCCGCCTTGCTTGCAATGGGGTGGGGAGAAATCAGGGGAAGAGAGGGAGGAGAAAGCCAAGCTTCTGCTAGGGATGATCTTCTCCTCCCTTTCTCCCCCTGATTTCTCCCCGGCCGCATTTGCGGAGGAAGGAGGCATGGATGCTGGCCGGCGCACACTTCCCTTACTTCTCGCCACCATCACCACTGCAGCCCACCGGCTGCAGCCCTGCTGACTGGGCTGGCAAAGGAAGTGTGTGGGCTGGGCAAGCATGGTGCAGATGGGCAGGGTGAGAGAGCGAGAGAGCAGCTACCAGGTGGGCGTGGGTAACGAGCAGGGACAGGCCAGGGGACCTTATCAGTATGGGGGCATGGCCAGGCCGCCATTGCCAATGGTACGGAAAGATACGGCCAATTTCCACTACCGGTATGCCCGTACTGGTCCATACCGGGAGCAACCCATCTCTGGAGCAAAGTAATGGGTGCCTTGGATGCAATCTGAAAAAAACTGGAGCATCATTTGAACACTTTTGGCATTGACAAAATTATTAAAATCAGTCAATAGCAACAGGCAGCTTTACCTGGAAGAGCTCTACAATACTTTGAGCACCTTCAAACAACTTTGAACAAGTTTAAACAACAAAGAACCTATTCTTGGGAAGAACTTGATAGGAAGATAAGAGTGCCAAATTCTGTATATTGATCTGGCTGACCATACAATCAGTAATAGTGATAGTAATAAATAATAATAAAAATAAACAATTAATGTATTCTAATTGTTGCTCAATTTGAATGGGATCCATTTCCCATCAGCAGATCATTATATTATTACCAGGTTCAGTAAAAGGTTAAAGAATGCATCCTGTGGAGAGATTTCTGATGCACTATACCAGGGGTGGCGAACAAGTTCGACAAAAAGAGCCAAAATTTTAAACTGTGAGAGTCAGAGAGCCACACCACGCAGTGACCTGCCAAAACAGACCCGGAAGCAATGTTCCCTCTAATTTTTTTTCGATGTGAGCAGAAAAGTATAGTGTTTGAGCGGCACATTTTCATGCCTGAGCACCCGAATTTTTTTCACAGATGTCACCTAAGACAACAACGAAATCAGTATTATTTGAAAGTCAAAGTTATGTTTCTTCAAGGTACCCGCTTAATTCAAAATGTTATATAATATCAGTATCACTTAACAACGCTCCTGCTTAGCAACCAAAATGTTGGCTCAGAAACTCTGGCATTTGAAGCACGCAACTCTTAAAGCTGTCAAGTTACAAGACCCTTGCACCCCTAACCCTTTAGGGAAAAAAACCCCCAGGGGTCTTCAAACCTGACAGCTTTAACACTTGTGGACTTCAACTCCCAGAATTCCTCCTCCAGTCATGTTGCAGCGACGTCATCTGCGTGGATCTGCTCCATCTTTGCTTTCTTCATTGTGGGCAGGGCTTCTGCTGAAGATGCCGACGAGTACGAGTTGCCACCAGAATAACTGCTGCTACCTCCTCCTCCTCCTCCAACAGAATCACCAGATTTGCTCCTGAGCTCAGCGCTGGGTTACCTCTGCCCCTCCCCCTCCTCCGTGCTTTTGACGAGCCATGAGGCTTTTTTTCCCCTGCTCCCCCCCCCGCCTTCCTACTGGCTCCTGCAGCCTCATGGCTCCTCAAAAGCATGGCGGAGGAGGAGGAGGGGGCAGGGGTAACCCAGCGCTGACTGAGCTCAGCTGCTCTGAGCGGAGGGGAGGCGCAGCTGCCACGCGCGGAGATGCCGGCTGGAGCTTTGGCGGCTTCATCTCAGCCGCAGCGCCGGGCGGCAAATCCGGCAGTGCTGCCTGTTAGAGGAGGATGAGGAGGAGGTGGCAGCAGTTCTTCCGGTGGCGGTGGGGGCTTTGGGGCTTCACAACTAGCCTCAGTCGCCCCGTGCTCCTCAAAGCAAGTCTGGGGAAGTCCTTTGCAGGCGGCCCGTTCTAGCTGCCTGCAAAGGACCTCCCCAGCTTCCGAAAGGGAGCGCGCGATCCGAGCCACAGTATACTAAATAATGACAAGAGGCAAAGAGCCTCATTTATTTTGGCCGGGAGCCGCATGCGGCTCGCGAGCCGCGTGTTCGCCACCCCTAAACTATACATTTGGTTTGCCTGAAGCAGAGCAAAAGTTACCATGAATTTTAAAGTGCCCTGATTTAATGTTTTATTTATATACGTTATTATAATATCTCTGTGTCTGTCTGTCTGTCTGTCTGTCTGTCTGTCTGTCTATCTATCTATCTATCTATCTATCTATCTATCTATCTATCTATCTATCTATCTATCTATCTATCTATCTATCTATCTTTCCACATATAAATCATATAAATCAAATATTTTAATGCTCAGGTTTACTTAATATTTATATTACAAAAGTTATAGTGAAAAAAAATCACATATTAGCTGTTGTGATGAAGGCATTTCGGGATTATGTGCATGCCTATAACATGACATTGCATGTATTTATTTGTTTCTCCTAAATCTTTTCATGTGTGAATGTGTTCTTTCAAATAACCTTGAAAATGTAACATATTTCTTTCTCTCTGCTGAATCTTTTCTACTAAAGATTTATTGATTGTTGCAGAAGACATCCAATCTGTTTCTGAAAGGTGACTTAATTATCTTACCACCAGACAAATGGCAGGTTTACTATTAAATAATAAATAAATAAATAAATAAATATTATAATGAATGGTGGCAGAATTAGGATATTTTTGTAATATATGGGTGATCTCTGTGTCTCTAGACTGTGTGTTAAGCATCTCAATAGCTTTTTGTTTTTAAAGATTGACCTGTAACACATTGTAATTAAATGTTCTGGTAAAAATGATTATTTTCTCTATAATATTAATATTCCTCTGTGGTGATTTTCATGTTATTTAATTAAAAAAAACTAAAGGAAAAATACTAATGTAAGGTATAAGCAGCTATCACCAGAACCATGGTACAAAATATTTTAGAAGGATGCTTTTTTTTTTGAGTGAAGGCTTTCATGGTCTAGTCCAGTGTTTTTCAACCACTGTTCCGCGGCACACTAGAGATGTTGCCTGGTGTGCCGTAGGAAAAAATGAAAAATTCGAAAGATTAAAAAAAAAAAAAAAACCAGGAGGACCGGGGCAGGAGGAGACGGAGTACATATAAAAGTAATAATAAAAGTAAGGGCTCGCCTCTTGCACACGGGCGTTCCAATCAGATCCGCCTGGCGGGGACGAGAAGCGAGGAGGCAGAAAAAGAAACGGAGGCTAAGGAGCTTCCCCCCCCGCCTCCTCCCAGCAAAAATCTAACCGGGGAGCCGGGCGGGCAGTAGCAAATTAGCCGATCACGCCGCGTGATCAGCTAATTTGCTACTGCCCGCCGGCTCCCTGATAAGATTTTTGCGGGGGGGAAGCTCCTTGCCTCCATCTCTTTTTCTCCCTCCTGGCTTCTTGGGGCTCCACCAATGGGGGAGCAAGGCCCGCCCAGCGCCAGGCTTTGGGCTAACACAGAGGTCTGCAAAGGTGGCTGTTTTAAGACTGGTGGACTTCAATTCTCAGAATTCTGGGAGTTGAAGTCCACCAGTCTTAAGAGCCAATTTTGCAGATCCCTGCCTGGGCTGATATGATTGATGCCCTTGGTGGACTTCAACTCTCAGAATTCTGGGAGTTGAAGTCCACCAGTCTTAAGAGCCAATTTTGCAGATCCCTGCCTGGGCTGATATGATTGATGCCCTTGGTGGACTTCAACTCTCAGAATTCTGGGAGTTGAAGTCCACCAGTCTTAAGAGCCAATTTTGCAGATCCCTGCCTGGGCTAATATGATTGATGCCCTTGGTGGACTTCAACTCTCAGAATTCTGGGAGTTGAAGTCCACCAGTCTTTTTTTTTTTTAATAAAAATTTTATTGGTTTTTCAACATTTATAGGGAAAAGGGTAAATGGACAGGTATACAAATTTTGGCAGTTGCAAAGTGTGGCAGGCGCCCCTCCCTCCATACTCATAGTATACATTTATATATAATGCATTGGTATATAATTAGTTACAATCAGCATGTTAGTTCTATTACTATTTTCAATCAGATTAGACATTACAGTATAAAATCCAGATATAATTCCATTATCACTTTCGGTCAGTTTATATGATTTTCTTGTTTATTTTTGTGATCTGAGTTTTCTTGCTATTGCCCCTTCTCCCTCCACTGGCAGAGCTCTGGCCCCTCCTGTGTCCTGTGTGCCCGTTGTAGTGTCTCGTGTTTTTTCTAGGTGTGATTTGTTTTTTTCCATAAAGGCCTGCGCCTCTATGGGTGAATTGATTCTGATTCTTGTCTCCTCCCAGAATATCAGCATACCTTCAGGCATCAACCATCTAAACCACACCCCTTTCTGGTATAATTTATTCGCTAATTGCGAATAATTCTTCCTTTTTTCTCTAATCTTCTTAGGGATCTGCTTCAGAATGGTTATCTCCCTATCATGGTATGTCAACGCTTGCCCCCTTTGTACACCCAGAATTTCATCTCTTGTGCTTTTTCTAAGAAATTTAATGTGAACCTCCCTGGGTACATTGTGTGTTCTAGCATAGGCTGAGTTCACTCTATAAACCAGGTCTATATCCCACCCCATCTGTTGTTTTTCTTTGTGTGTGTAGTCAGCCAGGATGAAGTCCACCAGTCTTAAGAGCCAATTTTGCAGATCCCTGGGCTAATATGATTGATGTCCTTGGTGGACTATAAAAACTAAAGAGAGACTGAGAGCTGTTGACGAAGAGCTACATGTGTGTCTTTCTTCGATTCCAGCCAGAATATCAGCTTTGTGTTCAGCCAAACAGGCCCAGGTTGCGCACTGAATAAAGTATTTTATAATTTTTCATATTTCTGTTTACTTACTATTTCATAATAAAGTAATTATAAAATACTTTCTTTGTGTTTATTTGATTCCTATTCAAGAGAATTACTTTATATATAGCCAATATAGGCACAGAGTTAAATTTTTTAACATTTTCTAATGGTGGTGTGCCTCGTGATTTTTTTCATGAAACAAGTGTGCCTTTGCCCAAAAAAAGTTGAAAAACACTGGTCTAGTCCAGTGATGGCTAACCTTTTTCTAAAGGTGTCCCAAAACTGTGTGAGTGCATGCTATTGCATGAGTGCGTGAGTGCGTGAGTGCATGTGCGTGCTGACCCACCTGCGTATGTGCGAGGGACCTCCACCTGCACCCGCACAAATGACCTCCACTCCACCTGTGCATGCACTTGCGGGGGAATTTTCACCCTCCCCAGGCTCCAGAGGCTTTTCTGAAGCATGGGGAGGGCTAAAACGGCCCAATGTGCCAGGCCTGCAGTCATATTTTCTTTTGGTTCTTTCTATTACAATTTCTATTATTCTGTTATGAATTTTCTGTTGTGGGAAAATGGGATGGGGGATTGTAAGGAGTCACATACTATGTAGCCACAACAAAATTATTTCTAGAAAGCCAAGGTCATCCTTTGTCTCTGTCCCTGACTGGAATTGGACGGGTGGAATGGATGGCAGTGGGAGATTGGACCATGTGATGGACTTGTGGGTGTGGGGGTAAGATCTTGAACTTTCCACTGGGTGAGGAAAACTGGGAAGCTTTCAGATTCAGGTTTTCCTAGATATGTCAACATGGCTCTCTTAATAAATTGGAACTTTGAGCAATATTACGCCTTGGACTCTGATTTACTTTTGGATGCTATTTGGAACCCTGACATTAACCCGAATCTCCATTAAAATACTTCACCAGCTACCCCGAATTTTGGGATGCTCTCCAGGGTCCTGAGCCACAAGCACCGACCCAAGCCCAGGCATCATAAAAACTCAGGGAAGATGGAGGAAAACAAGAAGCCCATGGAGAAAGCATCAGATGACAGACTGCCTATCTATGTTGAGACCTTCTATGTGCCCTCAAAAGAGGGAACTCCAGCTGGGAGCCAGGCACAAAGAGCCAGCCCCTAGGTATCCCTCACAATCAGACCTAACTCTGCAAGATGAAGCCATGAGATTTACTTCCCTTAAGGAGTTGCTGTTGGAGCCACAGGTGGTTGCAGGATAAGCCTCAACCCATGAGTGGAGGGGACCAGAGCAGACGCCAACTGGGTGCTCCAATGATTGGGGATCCCAGCCACCCTCATACAGTCAGTCTGAGTGGAGTGGGCCATGGATGGGTGCAATACCAATGGACACCCATCTCTTCTCAGCAGATGGCACCATTTCAGATAACTGGCCTCCCTGGATAACCCCAGGGAGTGACCCCTCAACAGGTTCCAGCCCAACTGCCACTGTAGGGGCAGCCCCCAGCCACAATGTTCCAACAGGTTCCTGCCCAACCTCAGCCTCAGGGAGCAGTGCCACAAGAGGGGCTCCAGCTCCAAGTGCCTGCTTAACTGCCCATGGAAATCCAGGCACCAGCCCCACCAGCTTCCGCACCTCCTAGATTTCGAACAACATTTGATGGGACCCCTGGGAAGCTAGCCTAATTCCTAAATCAAGTCTGAGCCCACATTGATCAATTTGGGGATCAATACCCTTCTGACCGAGAGCTGATTTCAGTGATAACTGACTGTGACAACAGATGAATGAAGGGGAAGTGGCCAAATGAGCTCCACGATGAGGCAGCTCCTGAGTTAGAAGATGCAGACGGGTTTGTTCAGGTGATGTGAATCCAATCTAACAATGTGGCCCAACAAGTGGAAGCAGAAGAGCAGATGCAAGGATTGTGACAGGCTGGCCATCCTGTGAAGGAATTAGTTTGGGACTTTAGAAAGGCACCCGGAAAACTAGGGGTCTGACCAGAATGACTCCTTGTGCACACATTCAAAGATGCCCTAGATCCTGAACTGAGAAAGGCATGCAACATACGGGGGAGGGAGGTGTGCCAGAACAGATCCAGAATTGGTACAATACCACAGTCATTCTGGATCACAAACTTCACCCCCATTGAAAGCCCACGGCTGAAAAGACAGCTAGAAGATCTTTGGGCTGCTAAACACAAACAAGGCAAGCTGAAATACCTCCCCCCAAGTCTGAGTGAGCAATAAAATGTTACCGGTGTGGACAACATGGGCACAGAGCATCAGAATGCTTGGCCCCGGCCCCAATCCCACAAACACGCACCCAAGCCACAAGTGGGACAAAAAAGGGACCCCAAAACCACCTGAAAAGAGTTGTCTCATCCAACAAACAGAAGGATCCGATCCCCAGCCTGAGGAGACAGAGACCCCACCAGATGGGGAAACCCCACCCAGTTCAGAGGAGGAAAAAAGCAATGAAGATGACTCAATGGTAAGTGCCCCCATCTGCTCTTTGCCATCAAAGCCAAACTCATAGTGCCCAAGATGGGGGTAGAAGGGGAAGTTGAGGCAGTTGTGGACATAGGCTGCACCTGGTGCTTAATCAGCATGTCCATCATGGAGCAGCTGGGCATACGCACAAGATCCTTAGTAAATCCCATTCGGTTTGAGCAAGTGGATAAGACGCTAATTGGAGGGACCCCTGCCAAGCTAATTACTGACTTGGTGAAGTTGCAGATAGGGTGCCACTATGAACTTCTCAGATTCATCATAGCACCAAAAATGAATGAATCAATCATCTTGGGGCTTGCATGGTTGGACAAATGGGCACCTACTATAAAGTGGGAGGATGGCATTTGATAATTGACCCTAGGCATTGGGCCACTACCACTGTAAAGCCAGAAGGCCACCCAGGTTCCAATGAACCCCTTAAAACATGGTCTGCAAGCTGCAGCCCCTGCAGCGGACACTAAACTCTCAGGCATCCAGCAAATACCTAAAGAATACTGGGATCTGGCAAGGGTTTTCAGTGAGGAAGTTTGCAATTATCTCCCTCTTAATCGACACCTCACTGCACTGATTGTGTGATAGAATTTGTGCCTGAGGCAATCCTACTGAAGCCAAAAATGTACTCCATGACTCCTAAAGAGATGGCAGAATTAAGGAAATACATCGATACCAATTTGAAGTGGGGCTTCATCCAACCAGTTAAGTCAGAAGTAGTAGCCCCCATGCTTTTCAAAGAGAAGAAAGACGCTCTGCATTGACTTCCGGGGGATCAACTGCATTTGCATAAAAAACACGAACCCTCTCCTCTTCATGAAAGACATGCTGAACCACTTGGCTAAAGCCAAAGTGTTCACCAAAATGGACTTGAGAGAGGCATATTACCGCATATGTGTCCGGAAGAGAGATTAATGGAAGACCGCCTTTAACTGCCCCCTTGGTAGTTTCCAATTCAAAGTCATGCTATTTGGGCTACAAGGGGCCCATGCAGTCTTCATGCAGTTCATTAATTAGGTGCTGCATGAGCACCTTTATGAAGGGGTGCTCGTTTACCTTGATGTCATTCTCATCTTTTCTGAGACTCTAGAAGAGCACGTAAAGCTGGTGTGGCAGGTCCTCAAAAAATATCTAGCCACCAAGCTTTATGCTAAACTATCAAAGTGTAAATTCCACAAAATCTCATTGGATTACCTTGGCTATTGTATTTCCAGTGAGGGGATAGAAATGGACCCTGGAAAAGTGAAAGTGGTGCTAGACTGGAAACCCCCATGTACCCGCAAACAACTACAAAGCTTCCTGGGATTTGGGATTCGACCGGAAGTTCTCCAGCTGGACAGACATGGGGGGGGGGGTGAGCTCTGAAGAGCCTCACATGAACCCTGTCTGACATACCTATACCAAGATCCTTTTTGGATCAGAACCCACTGTAGGGGGTGTGTGAAAAAGGGACAGCATCTCATCAGACCCAAGGGGAGGCAACAGGTCCTGCGCACGTCAAAGATTTGCCCTCTGAATTGGAGTAGGGGCAAAAGCATGGCAACATGGCTGCACAGAAACTGGCTTCCAGCTAACGCAACTGAACAGGAGAGTGCAGGAGATGAGATGAAAGACCAGTAAGAACATTCATTTAACCCAGAGTCATAAATCAAAACTTGCAAAAGAATCTTGAGAGTACAAATAATATTAATATATAGATCTGGATTTTGGCAAAAGGAAAGAAGAAAGAAAGAAAGAAAGAAAGAAAGAAAGAAAGAAAGAAAGAAAGAAAGAAAGAAAGAAAGGGAAAATGGAGGGTTGAAACACTAGCCCTCCAAAAATGCTATTTGTTTGAAACAATTTGGACAGAAAGGGAGAAAGCAAAGAAGTGACAAACCCACTCAAATACAAACTCTAAATTTGGTTTTGGATTTGAAATAGAAACCAAACATTCCAAGGGATTTACTTCATCTGAACTTCTTCCAACTAATATATCTTAAACAATTCCAAAAGATCAAGATGGCTCCAGCTTTTCTTCGTTTTTACATTAATTGAATTAGCTAAATTTAAGGTAGACCAGAACCTTGAAATAAGATCTGCATAACTAACTGCAATTTTGTGACTGGACATTTAAGGAGGAACAAAAGACCAAGATGGCTCCTGTCACACTTCCCCACAGCAGCTGAAGTAGATAAATTTAAGGTGGACCAGAACTCTGAAAGAAAAACAGTATAACTAACTGTAAGTTTGGAAATGGACATCACAGAAAACTGGGAATTTGAAGAACTACGTGAAATTATTAAAATATGCACAAATCATTAAAATCAAGCCTAAATAGAATTCTGAACCCAGAGAAGCATGGATTTAAAGAAGGGAAAGAAGAATGGGGGAAGGATAATGAAGGGGTAGAAACGGTGGGAAATAAAAAGCAGACAAAAAACTCCATTGGGCTTGGCAGTGGTATAGGGAAAATGGTAAAGGGGGAATGTGTCCCAACAAAAGGGAATAAAAAGCAGACATAAGATGTTTCAGAGGTTGACAGTGGCATAAGGAAAATTGAAATAGGAGGTTATGCCCCAACAAAGAGAAATATAAAAGATTTCTTTCATGGTGGAGTGGGGAAAATTGAAGAGGGTGAATGTGTCAAAACAAAGAAAAGGGAGAAGGCAGGAACAGAGAAGTGGGACAAAAGACTTACTAGGAAAAAATCAGACAACTAGAAATTGTTATATGGAAAAATATAAAGCTAAGATAAGGGGTTTATTCCTAAATATGACAATAAAATGTAGTTGCTAACTGACTGAATAATATAATGGAAAGATAATTAAATAAAGGTCAAAATGCATGGAATATGGACAAATATGAAACTGATATGGGGAGATTGTAAAGCAGAGGTTTGTGATTCACATTTTTACATGATAATTAAACTGAGTTGCTAATTGATTGAATATGACAATAGAAGGACAATTAAACATATGTTAAAATATATGAAACATGGATATATATATATATATATATATATATATATATATATATATATATATATATATATATATATATATATATATATATATATATATATAAACGTTTAAGATGATGAATAAAGTTAGATGTGTACTGTTTGTACACATATATAATGGTACCGTTTGTGTACCATTATATAGTAGATTAAGGGAATTGTAATGAACATTGAACAGTTAGGATTGCCATTTATGGACAATTAAGGGTAATTTAATCCAAGATATGGAAAAATGGAGAGGGAACATGAAATATAGTTACAATGGGAAACTATTGAGATTTAAAGACAGAATCACAAATTGGGGGTGTGTAAGGATGTATAATTATATAAATATAAAGATGAGAATAGCTGGGAATTGTAACGAGGTCTACATCTTGGCCAAAAATAGGCAGGAGGCGGGGTTGTTAAAAGCAAAATGACTATATAAGTATACTTTTTTGTTCTCCTTTTTTTAAAAAAGGAGGAAGATGTGTGTCAAAATTAAATATGTATATTGAAAAGAAATTATAAATACCATCAACATAAAATGGTGCTCTCTCAGAAGCTGAAATACACCAAGTAAATGATATGAAGAGTGTGAAGTAGAGGAAAGAGGTAAGGGAAGAAGAGAGGGATAGGAGAGAGGTCAAGGGGGAGAGGAAGAGAGAAAGGAGGAGTGGAAAGGAGAGAGAGGAAGGGGAAGTAGAGAAGAGAAGAGTGACAGAGGGAAGAAAGGAGGTAGGGAGGGGGAGGAGAAAGGGAGAAGAAAGTGATGGATAAGGTACACATATGGTGTATGGAGAGCAGAAGAGTCAATAATTGCTTTTGGGTGTTGATAGTAAGATGAATTGATGTAAACATTTAATAATATAGTATGATGCTGACTGTGTAATAGTATATATGTGATTATATGTTATGAAAATAGAAAAATAAAAAACTTTGAAAGAAAAGCTTCCTGGGATTTGCTAACTTCTATAGGCAATTCATCCTGGCTTTTGCAGAAGTCACCCTGCCCTTGACTAAACTGTTAAAAACAGGGCCATCCCCTACAAAGTCAAAGGCAAAGCCAAATCAACCTATTGGATGGACAATAGACTATCAAAAAGTGTTTGAAAAATTAAAACAGCTCTTTGCCAAAGAACCTATTCTGCAACACCCCGACCCAGAACAGCAATTCATAATCCAGACAGATGCCAGTGATGTTGCTGTAGTGACAGTGCTGTTGCAAAACAACAACAGCAACTCTTGCAATTAAAGAGAAAGAGCAAACTGAATATTATGATTTGGGAAGTATTTTAGCAATGGTTGGAGAGGGGGAAAAAAGGAGTTTAGAAATGAAGAAAACTAAAAAATAAGTAGACAATATACTTAGATAAATATATAAAATGGTTAGTATGTGTATGATAAGAATAATGATGTTTAATGTTGATATATTATTACTAGAAGATAGTAAGAAGAAAAATGGAGAGGTTTATAATGTTTAAATACTTAATATATTATAATACTAAACCTAGGGAAATAATGTTAATATGAATGTGAAAGATGTGGCAAAAGAGGAACGATGTTGCACAGAGATGTTTGTACCCAGACTGCATAAGGAAAGATGGAATGTTTATTTTTGTAATTGAAAAACAATGACTCATTAAAAAAAGAAAAGAAAAGTGAAAGCGGGCTAGATTGGCAACCCCCACACATCCACAAACAACTACAAAGCTTCCTGGCATTTGCTAACTTCTATAGGCAATTCATCCCGGCTTTTGCAGAAGTCGCCCTGCCCTTGACTGAACTGTTAAAAATAGGGCCATCCCTGACAAAGCCAAAGCCAAAACAAATTATCGGGTGGACAATAGACTGTCAAAAAGCAGTTGAAAAATCAAAACAGCTCTTTGCCAAAAAACCTATTCTGCAACACCCCGACCTAGAACAGCAATTCATAATCCAGGCAGATGCCAGTGACGTGGCTGTAGTGACAGTGCTGTTGCAAAACAACAACAACAACAACTCTTGCCATGCACTTATGTCTCCAAAAAACTCACCGCCAAGGAAAGAAGGTTGGCCATTTTGGAGAAAAAAGCCTATGTAATCTGGTGGGCCCTACTCACCTGGAAACATTTCCTAGAGGGGGGGGGGAACATGCCATTTGAGATCTTGACTGACCATAAAAACCTCGAAGCCCTCAAAAGCCCCAGAAATGGTCTCCAAAGCAAGTTCGCTGGGCACAATACTTCAGAAGGTTTAAATTCAAACTGAAGCACATCCTTGTAGGTAAGAACTTGCTGACGAATGCCTTATCGAGAAAACTGCAGTATGAGAGTAAAAGGGGAGACGTGATTCACCCCATCATTTCCCCTCAACCAAAAGGTGTCTCAAGTCACCACCAGAGACCAGAACAGCCTACCCTCAGCCAGGACAAGCTGACCACAGCAATGAAATTGGGGTTGCCAACTGACTCCTGGATCAATGACAACAAAGACACCCTGATGATGAGAGATGGCTTAGCCTGGAAAGGATTCAAACTGTATGTTCCTGCAAACTTGAGGCTGGAAGTACTACAGCGATGCCATGATGCAAAATTGGGAGGTCACTTTGGATTCCTAAAAATGCTCCACCTCGCCAGACATCAATTTTGGTGGCCAAAAATGAAAGCAGAAGTGGAAGACTATGTGAAAAGCTGTGCCACTTGCGCAACCATGAAAATATGGCCAGGCAAGCCCCCTGGATTACTGCAACAGGCAGCCAGCCCTAGCCGACCATGGGAAAAGATTGCAATGGATTTCATCATAGAGCTCCCAGACAGCAGTGGGAATAAAGTAATTTGGATAGTCATTGACTTATTTTCCAAGCAAACTCATTTCATTGCTTGCTCAGAATTATCATCCACAAAGAAGCTAGCAAAGATGTTTGTTAATCACATTTACTGCCTGCACGGAGTACCCAGGAGAATCATCTCAGACCGCGGAGTTCAGTTCATCGCCAAGTTCTGGAGGGAGTTCCTGAGGTCCATTGGATCCACGCAAGGACTTAGCTCGGCTTTCCATATGATCACGAATGGAGCAGCAGAAAAAGCTAACATAATCGTGGAATAATACATCCTTTGTTATGTGGATTACCAGCAGGACAACTGGTTGGATTTGCTACCATTCAATGAAGTCATGTATAACCACACTGTCCACAACAGCACTGGATTAACTCCT
The DNA here is from genome assembly GCF_964273705.1 of Natrix helvetica. Classification (NCBI taxonomy): domain Eukaryota; kingdom Metazoa; phylum Chordata; class Lepidosauria; order Squamata; family Natricidae; genus Natrix; species Natrix helvetica. The sequence continues at coordinate 64,015,325 of NC_138550.1, forward strand.
TTTTGAGTTACCAGCAGCATGGAATTTGTTCCCAAGCCTAAACTGCCCAGAGAGCCCTCCTCCTCCATGTCTCTGACTGAATAGATGGACACTCTTAAAAAGGGGTGAGAGAATATGAAAAAAAAACTCTGGCAGAAGCAGCAGAAGAGTACAAGAAACAAGCTGATAAGCACCGCTCGCTCCAACCCCCCTTCTGTGTGGGGATAAAGATTTCTTGTCTACCAAATACATAAAGTTAAGAATGCCTAGCATGAAATTAGGGCTGAAATTTTAGCTTGGTGAAACCTGTGGTTAGGTTCAACCTAAGACCATTGACCCAGCCTTCCCCTCCTCCAGTAGTGATACAAGGAGAAACTAACTAGGAAGTGAAGAAAAGTTTGGATTCTAGATTATATAGAGGTTAGTTACAATATTTAGTGTATTGGAAGGGGTACCCTTTGTCTGAAGCTACATGGGTGAAAAGTTGGAATGTAAAAGCTGATAAGTTAGTGAAACAATTCCATGATAAATTTTCTGATAAGCCAAAGGGCCTCCCTGAGGGGAAGAGGTGGTTAGTTATGCTCATGTTAACCCCCACATTATTCTCTTCCAGGATATGCTTTTCTTCTGAGGAGAGACCGCCTGTCAGGCCTGCAGCAATATTTTCTTTTGGGTCTTTGGCTTGCCACAATTTATATTATTCTACAATGCATTTTTATTGTAGGAAAATGGGAGGGGGTATTGTAAAGAGTCACATACTATGTAGCCACAACAAAATTATTTCTAGAAAGCCAAGGTCAGTGGAACTGCCAGCAGGGCAGTGGGAGATTGGACCATGTGATGGACTTGTGGGTGTGGGATCTTGAACTTTCAACCGGGTAGGGAAAACCAGGAAGCTTTCAGATTCAGGTTTTCCCATATGTGTCAACACGGCTTTCTTAATAAATTGGAACTTTGAGCAATACTATGCTTTGGACTCTGATTTACTTTTGGATGTTATTTGTAACCCTGACACAATGGGCCAAGTGGAAGTTTATTCCTGAACTTCTGGTTGGGCCGTTAGGTCTGTTTTTTGCCCTCTCTAGGTTCCGGAGGCTTTCCTGGAGCCTGGGGAGGGTGAAAAAATATCTCCCAGCCCCTCGGAAGGCCAAAAATAACCTTGCTGCCACCCACATGCACACCGGAGCTGAGGGCTGCCAAGGGCTGCCGTGCCAACAACTATGGCTCCGCATGCCACCTGTGGCACGCATGCCATAGGTTCGCCATCATGGGAGTAGTTTGTAGATCTCATCTGGAAATACTTGCCTTCTCCATAACAAGGCAAGTTACTTCTGAGAAGTTTGTGTGTGTCAGAGTATCAATATTCATAGTTGGAATAGATCACCCAATGAATAGGCATAGCAAATGGGTCAGCCAATGAGGGTTGTTTTGGAAACAGAAACTTAAGCTTTGAGTCTCGCCATGGCTTAGCTGAGAATTGAAATTGATCTCTGTCTGCTCTGAACTCTGAAATGAAACTGTTCTCTCCTGCTTGTGTTCTGCTTGTAACTTCTACCATGTTGAAAGAATCTACTATTGGTATTGTACATTTATTCATCTGTTATGTATATAAAGAAGTTAATGAATCCATCTGAATCAGTTATCTGTGTTTGTTTTCTGGATTTGATTTTTTTGAACAAGATATGAAGCAAGAGAGGGTAGAAACACAGGAGCAGTCAATGCCACACAGGTCAGAGAGATGGAACAAGGGGATTCCATCTGACAGGTATTCTGCTAGTAAGGTGTGTAATGTATGGTATGAGCCAAGGAACTATAAGGAAGTTTTGGCATTACCTAAAATAGAACAAGTAAAGTGGAAAGAAGGCATAGACAAGGAAATGAAATCCATAGGTGAACATATCATGTTCACTTCTATCACTTTGCCACAGTGTAGCAAAGCTGTAGGATGCAAGTGGGTATACAAGAAGAAAGTACTACCCAATAATGAGATACAATATAAAGCAAGGTTAGTGGCACAAGGTTTTTCACAGATGAAAAATGTGCACTGTGATGAGGTATTCATGCCAACCGTAAAGAGTGAAAGCATAAGGTTGGCACTAGCATTGGCAGCAGCACATGGCCATAAAATTTGGCATTTTGACATAACCACTGCATTCCTTAATGCTGAGTTAGAGGAAAAAATTTACATGGCTCAAGCACCAGGGTATGAAAGTAAAAAGTCTAACACGGTGTATAAATGGAACAAGACCATTTATGGGCTGAAGCAGTCAGCCAGAAATTGGAATATCTATCTAGATAATTCATTAATGAGTCTTGGCTTCAAGAGTTGCAAGGCTGATGGTTGCATATAAACTGGAAGGTTACAAGGTGGGGATTGTTAACTATTAGCACTTGTGGATGATCTTTGTTTCATCGTGTGAGATATTAAAACCCAATTTTTATGCTCACAATTCGAAAAGACAAGTCTGGTTCACAATTCAAAAGTTTTTATTGCAAAGAAATTGAAAAAGCGGTTGCAAGCGCGGCCTCCCAGACTCTTCCCAATGGCCTGAGTACAAGGAGCGCAAGGACAGACTTCAAGTAATACAATTTATACCTTTCTAATCATTGCGCATGACGCGTAAGAAGAATCCCTCCCCATTTCCAAAATCATTCTTTGAGGTTAATTTGCATTCAAGACAACAGCATGACTTTTCTTGCAGACCACTTTTATCTTATCTGTGCCACTTTGTTATTTCATTCTAGACGGTGGATGTTATCATCTCACCAATTTAAATAGTATTATATTTAAATAGTAAAGGAATTTTAGCAAGTCCTCCTGTATTGACTTTACTGCTTTGTGCTTAATTTACAATCAAGAAAAACAGTGCCAAGAGTCTTACACCTTCGTGTTACATGTTACACTTTATATGAAAGAGTAACTTATTATTTATTTCCTTCAATCGCAAAGGATATATCACAGGTAAAATAATTTGCTAATAAGTTAGAGAAGAAATTTGAACTAAAGAATTTGGGAGAAATAAAAAAATATCTTGGTGTAGAGATACAAAAGACTGAGAAAGGTGGTTATTGTTCTCAGTCAAAGAAGAAAAGTGAACCGTTGTTGGAGAGATATAATATGAAAGATTGTAATACTGCTCCAACACCTATGAGTACAGATTTGCATAACAGTTTGGGTACAGACGAAAGTGAAGCCTGTGATCAAGAGATATATCAGTCAACTATAGGGAGCCTGTTGTATCTGTCTCAGTGGTCCAGACCAGGCCTAACTTGTGCAGTAAGTATTTTGAGTCTCAACTGCTCAACGCAATTGCATTGGATGGGAATAAAAAGGATTCTCAGGTATTTGAAAGGAACTGTGAATGTGAGTCTTCAAATACAGATATCTGAAGAATATTAAGTTAATTGAATTTAGGTCTATTCCAGTTATGAAGGGAGGAGTGTCAGAGTATGGATATTCATAGACTGGAATAGATCAGCCAATGAATAGGCATAGCAACTGGGTCAGCCAATGAGGGCTGTTTTGGAAACAGAAACTTAAGCTTGGAGTCTGGCCATGGCTTAGCTGAAAATTGAAACTGATCTCTGTCTGCTCTGAACTCTGAAATGAAACTGTTCTCTCCTGCTTGTGTTCTGCTTGTAACTTCTACCACATTGAAAGCAGGGGTGAAATTCAGCAGATTCTGACAGGTTCTGGAGAACCGGTAGCGGAAATTTTGAGTAGTTCAGAGAACCAGCAAATACCATCTCTGGCTGGCCCCAGAGTGGGGTGGGAATGGAGATTTTGCAATATCCTTCCCCCAGGAGTGGGGACGGCATGGAGATTTTGCAGTATCCTTCCCCTGCAATGCCCACCAAGCCATGTCCACAGAACCAGTAGTAAAAAAAATTGAATTTTACCACTGATTGTAAAGTAGAATAAAATATGGATTAAAATATAAGAATGAAGACGTGGCATAAAAGGGACAATTAGAAGCTTGCATAAAGGGACAGGGAAATGTCATCAGCCTTCAACCACAACATGTTCCAGCAAATATCCCTATGTCAAAAGTCCAAAACCACAAGGTTCAATTAAAGTTTGTTAATGGCACGTAGTCCATACCTGTAACAAAAGGAGAAGACCCCCATCTCCTTATAAGGCTTTTTCCTCAAGGTAACCAATAAGAAATGAGTTAAGTGTTTCCGTGTTACACTGTCTTTGAGAATGTATAAGAATGCGTGCATCAATAATAAAGGTTGTTCAGAAATTCACAACGTTAGCCATGGGCTAACTTTTCTGAAACTGGCTGCCAAATAAACTTTTCCTGTATCCTGAGAAGTCTAAAGCCTGTCAATTTCTGCAACAGTTGAAAGAATCTATTATTGGTATTGTAAATTTATTCATCTGTTATTATGTATATAAAGAAGTTAATGAATCCAGCTGAATCAGTTATTTGTGCTTTCTGGATTTGATTTTTCTGCCACAAATTCTGACAGTGGGTTCTCATTATTTAGCTTTGTTACCATAGCAGGATTTTTTTTAAATTTTATGAGTATATAGCACAGACTTACTTCTATGTCATGCTAGCTTTTGTGAGGGAAACCTAATGTCTTTCATATCCACCAAAACTGGTCTTCAGAAGTTATGACTTGTCCTTAAAGAATTATTTGTACAATAGATTCATAAATAATAGGATAAGAGGTCATTAATAAGAGTTGCTGCCATAGATGGACCTTTGTCATACTCCATTCTGGTATCAGCAATGATAAAAATATATTCATTGTTTGATTCTTGGATAAGAATGTAAGAAGTGATGTAACAAATATATTGCTGAACCAAACATTATCTGGTTATATGAGAATAGAAAACTAGGTAGTATTCATTTGTGAAATATTTTTAAATTCATGAGTTGGAAAGTGCAGCATAAATGAAACAGACTATATTGCAGATTATAGAATAATACCTCATGAGAATTATACTGTTTGTTCTTTTGCCATAATCTACCTGGTTTGTGAGAATCTTACATCTGATGTTTTTGATAAATTTAGTAACAAAATGAGATATTTTGTTGCTAAAAGTGAAAAGCCACCTTTCTTTTAGAAAAAATTCTTCTGTATGAGCAACAGACACAATATTTTTTAACAATTTAGCATACAGTCTGATAAACCTCCTCTCATTTCAGTTTGATATTCATCCAATTGAAGATCTCTTCAATGATTTGCAAGATGGTCGAAAGCTTTTGGAGCTCCTGGAAGGTCTTACAAGTCAAAAACTTGTATGTTTATATCTATTTACTATCTCAGAAAATTTTGCAATGCTTTTGCATATAAAATTCATTGTAAAATTAGTATTTGTGGACCTTGTACCTGTAAATATTTTATAACATTTTATAAACATATAAGGAATATATTACAATTTGTGTAAGTTGCTGATATTTTAAATTTCTGTAAGGTTCCAGTGGTTTCCTTGAGCCACTGAAATGCCAAAGAGAGTGAGACTTGAGACGAGGCTTGCAAAAATATCTGCTTTTATCTATGGCAATAGCAAAAGCTGGGTGACAAAACTATATCCAAAGCATACAAACAAATGATTGATTCATATTGATCCATATACTCCTTCATCACTCCCTTTTTATTTTAGCACAGGTTGCTAACTGTCAACAATGAAGTATGGGGAGCATATTCTTTAGGGATGGTGCTAAGAACCATGATATTAGCTGGGCGACCGGGGGTGGCAGAGTTCACCGAGGAGGCGATGACAGTCAGAAACAGTAGACTGAACTATACGCTGGAGAAGAGGGATGAGATAAGGAAGTAAAAGGAGACCTCCAAAGTCCAACAAGAAAAAAACCCAATCCTTTTCCAGTTAGAGAACTTATAAGCAAACCAGTCAAACTTGATAGCACTGGTCCAAGTTTGTACAGGGACATGAGCGAGTTTCCTCATCTGAGTAGTTATTTCCTCAATAGCTTTTCCTTGGTCATCAATCTGTAAACATAATTTGTGAGATAAAGTTTCCACAGAGATATCTTTTGCTAATCAATCATGTAAAGTAAAGGTATTCTGGGATATTGTTGCTTTAAAAGTTAGAGCACTAGAAGCTGCATTAGTTATTATTGCAAGCATTGGCTGTAACCTTATATTTCTATTCAGCATACACACATGCTACCTACCATCAGCTAGGCACATAGGCAAACCTTATAAGAGTTACCACATCTGTCCATTACCCACTCCATCTAGTTATATTTACAAGTGAGTTACTAGGTTGTGTTAGGTTAATTCCAGACTGTAAGGTGACAGTAAGCCAAGAAAACAGCCTTGCTTGGAATGTATGATATTTCACACTTGTCATTGCATTACATTCTCCTCCTATTTGTTCTATGCATAAGAAAATTATTCCCAAACATCGAACCATTGCATTATAGCAATACATCTTATATCTACAGGGATTATGATATCACTATTTCTTAGGACTACTGCGTTCAAGTCAGGTTGATCTGATTCAATGTCCCAATATATATGAAGTTTATATGTGCGCAATCACAATTAGTGTCCTACTATTCCCCACAGGTGTGTATCAGTTTACAAGTACAACAATAATAACAGTAATATTCAGTGATACAGTTACAATCACAAAATCAACACAATCTGTAGAGTGCAAAGTTGTACAGCTGCTTTTAGGATCTTCAGGTGGAATAGAAGAACCACCAATTATGCCGGAAAGCCCAAATGTTGCTACTCCTGCAATGAGAAAAAAAAAACACAAAAAAAATCTGTGCATACCACCATGACTACATCAGTTTTTGGAAATGTTCATTATTAGTGGGTCTTCTCCAGGAATCATTTTCCACAGGTGTAGTGATTTTCCCTTTGTCTCCACTTTGGGCTGCTGCTTCAGTGATTAGCAGGGATTGATAGGGTCTGTCCCAGGCTTGGCCAAGGTTTTCCTCATGTCAGGTTTTATTGGGATTCAATCACTAGGCTTGAACTTATGAACAGCAAAATTGAATGGTCGGATTTTAGCTAGGAGTCCTGTATTTCTGAGGTAAGATAAAGAAGAGGAGTTGTCAAGTATACAGTTCCTTACAGACATATCTTTAGTCTCATATTATGGAATTTCCCCCATTCTGTCCAAGTGTGGAAATCCAAACATTATTTCAGAAGGCAGACAATTTTGCATTCCATGGAACATGACATTCCCACTGCCTCTATGATTGATTTTACTTTTGCAGTAAAATGAGTAAATTTCACATATTTGTCACAATTCACAGCATCCAGAAATTTCCAAAAACAAATCACATCATACTTCAGCCCCATGTGCTATAAATGCCCAACAACCAAATGCTCAGAAGGAAAACACCTTTACAGCAGCACAACACATTTACATATTATAATAAAACAATGTCTATTAAATAACAAGTTTCTATTTAATGCGATAATACTCATTACTTTTTATTTATTATTGTTCCCTTTATTTTTCTCCCTTTTTCTCAAATGATAAAATTCTTTCTATCATGATGAATGAGGGGTGAATATTTAGCAGGGATAGTTTGGAGGACCATGATATTTGCAGGCTTATTATGAGGGTGGCAGGCACGGAAGATGCAACAACTGCCATCTCAGATAACTTTCTACATATTGTAATTTCTAACTCATCTCTGTAATAATTCCAAAAAAGGACAAAACATGTGTTTCAAACAAACAAACAAACAGATACACAAAATATCATAGGATGGGGCACTTTAACTCATAAGCATTTAAAAATGCACTAAGGCATAAAAGAGGGAGAGAAGAAGAACAGCTTCAAAAAATAAAACAAGCAACCCAAAAAGAGGCACTTTGAGTCAACACTCCAAAATATCAGATTCCATTCAGATGGAAGCAAAATCTCCAAAGGCAGGTATCAGAAACAAACAAACAAACAAACAATGACATAAGATATTTACATAAATAAATTTTTAAATTTTTTATTTATATACATATAAAACATACAAATGTAAGAAAAATATCTCAAAATCATTTCTTTTCATAGGTTTAATTATGCATGTTAAACCTCAAAAATTTCCAGAACAAAAATCAAAATTGTATTCAGAGAAGAAAAGGAAATGTAACTGCATAGTTTTTATATGCAGATGAAAAAGATCAAAACAGTGAAGGGTAAAGGTGCACAAGCAGGTCACCCATTTGCCCCAAATCTCTCAGAAGAGAGGGGGGAGGTTAAAATGAGCAGAAAAACCACATACACACCCTTAATGGCCCAGAAGGAGGGGGGAAGAGGGGGTGATACACAGATGCATTCACATGTCTCTCACACACTCCTGATTAAAATGAGCAGATACTCATACTCCCCCCCTTGCCTGCTTCCCTCCAAAGAATGACCGAGAAAGAAGAGGGGGGGGATACACACATTGCCGCCTATTTGCCCATGGTGACTCAAGTCATCTTAAAGAATATAAAACCACATTTAAAACAATAAAAACTAAGAAAAAGAATCAAATAAATTAATATAGTACAATATAACAAAATCACTCCTACCCCCTGCCTTGGCAACAGCAGATCACATGAGCCATTTAATGGGCTCCATCCCGCTCTGTGTTCCCCAGGCCCACTGGCAGAACCAGGTCTTCAACACCTTCCAGAAGGGTATTAGAGTTGGGAGTCATTTTAATCTCTGAGGGAATGATGTTCCAGAGAGAGGGAGCCACCACAGAGAAGGGCCTTCTTCTGGGTCCCACCAGGCTTATCTCCCTCAGGGATGGGACCCACAACATTCCCTGACTCCCCACACTCTGATTGGTTGGGTAGACGTGACTAGCAAGAGACAGTCCCTGAGATAACCTGGTCCCAAGCCATAAAGGGCTTTAAAGGTGACAACCAGCACCTTGAATTGCACCTGGAAGCAAATTGGGAACCAATGCAGCTCCTGCAGGAGAGGTGATGCATGTGTACACTGGGGTCTGCACAAAACCATACGGCAGCTACATTTTGCAGCAACTGGAGCTTCCAGATGCTCTTCAAGGGCACCCCATGTAGAGTTTGTTGCAATGTCAAGACAGGAAGTGACTAAGGCATGAGTGACTGTGACTAGGGACTACTGGTCCAAGAAAGGGCATAACTGGCACCCAACCCACAGTTGTGCAAAGGCCCTCCTGGCCACAACTGCCACCTGCTCTTGGAGCAGGAGTCATGAGTCCATGAAAACCCCTAGATTATGCACAGGGTCTGTTTGGCATAGTGCCACCCATCCAATACCAAAGGTGGCAATTCTCCCTGAGCCAATGAACTCCAAACCCAGAGCCACTTGGTCTTGCAAGGGTTTAGTTTCAACCCGTTGCTCCCCATCCATCCCCTAACAGCCTCCAGGCACTGTGAGAGGAAGTACATGGCATCGCTTAACTCACCACAGGCTGATATGCAGCAAAATGCATAAAATACTAAGGATGACTTTTCATACATTAAAAATATGTATAAATTGTAAATATAATTAAGGTGAACATATATTTGAAAACTACAGTAGATTTGTTGGTTTTCCTAAAACAAATATACACACCTATTTTACTAACATAATGTAGAGAGAATTCTCTATATCTAATCATAGTTTGCATAAGTATAAAACCGGAAACATAATTTTTCCCTATTTTTTCCAACGTCATTAAATCGTTTTTATGAAAGAAACTGACAAAGCTGTTAGTTAGATTTAAACTTATAATGGAAGGAATGAAATCGATTTCAGTTTACCAGGCCCCTGATTCAATATAGTCACCAATAAATGTTGTAGTGAAAATATATTATTAAAATAAGGATTTATATTCTTTAAGCTCTTGTTGGCTGTTATAAAGTTGATGTAAGCATTCTGTCATAAACATATTAAATCCATTAATATTTTTTTTAATAATTGAAAATAGCTATTTATATTTATAGGGGAAAGAAAAGGGCTCCACTAGAGTTCATGCCTTGAACAACGTCAATAAAGCACTACAAGTCTTGCAGAAAAATAATGTAAGTAATAATTTGCATGAATCCATAATGCACACGGGGTTTTAAAAAAGCACAAAGCTGTTTCTGAAATACATTTCATGGTGGATAAGATTCAGCATAATTACATGAAATATGAGAGATTGAAGCATATGGCTTCAAGCAGCAATATGTTCAGGAAATGGTTTTAAAAACTGTTTACTCAATTTATATTTATAAAAATATATATTTACGTTTCTGTTTTCCTATACAATCCATAAAACAGTTACTTTTTAATATTTCATATTTAATGATGTACTGAAATACATTAGGCATTGTGAAATTATGTCAGAAAGCAGCTGCAGCTTCGAAGAGATTAATGGGATAATTTCTTATTTGTAACTATCTGAACATTGTGTTTCAAATACTTCTTTGTTTAGTGGGGAACCTGTTATTCACCAACAGGAGACTACATAAATATTAGACTTCTATATTGAACTTCTTTCTTATAAAAAGTGGAATCTGCAAAACCCACAATGATATTGTAAAATTTGAAAAAAAAGCTGAAATAAAAGTCAAATCTTATACTATTGTTTATCCTTGAGACCAATATTCCTCTTCACATCAGCATTGCAGAAATATTTCAGTCCGGTAACAAATATTTCCTTAGGATGCTATATAATTGCTAGTGCATAAAATGAATATAATGTGGATATCAGTCTTGTCAGTTTTGTGTTAACATGCTCTAGAAACGGGGGGAGGAATAATGTATTAATAGAAAGTCTCAAGAAAATGTTTGCATGATACATGTAGTAAATGACTCCCTAGATCAGTAATGGCTAACCTTTTTGGTGCTGAAATGGGAGTGCAAACTATCCTTTTTGGCACCAAGTGCTGAAGCGCATGTGTCCCAGAAACTGAAAAAACAGATAATCTTCTGGTTGCTGGCACGCGCATGCATGGCAACCACCTCCTCTTCTAGTTTGTGGTGCGCATGCACATGTGAACACCAGGTATCCAGTGCGCATGTGCCAGCACTGCCTGGCCTTGGAGGTAAGGGGCATCAGTGTTCCTGGGGCTTGGATTGTGGGGCCAGCAGGCGGGAGAGCTTTTCCCCAACTCTGAGGGATGAATCACTTCCCCAGCCCACCACCGAGAAGCCAGCGCTGTCCCTCCCCTTCCCGGTTACTTCCTGGTTGGCACGCCTCTTACCCCTCAGTGGCATCCCCATGCTATGCTCTCCTTTGGCCCTCCTGGAGCAGCTTGCCTCCCGACTGCAGTTCCTCTTGCTTTTCATGGTCCAGCATCCTGACGGGAGTGGCAGTGTGAGAACTGCCACCCTCTCCTCACAGAGGTATGAGCAGCGGGTGGAGTGGCCAGCCAGCCAGCCAGCAAATCCTGCCCCACTGCCCCATTCACCTGAGCTGGCCAGGCACTCCAGACTGCGGATGCACAGCAGTCCTGCGGGTTGGAAGGCTGGGGCCATGCAAGAAGACTGCTCGGGCAGGGAGGGAGGGAAGCCCTGGCCTGGCCATCTTGGCTGGCAGCTCTTTGCTCTTGCTCCCCTTGTGGGTTCCAGTGCATGCATAAGCGCTGGCCAGCTGGTCTTTATGTGTGCATGCACACCAGAAACCGAAAGACCAGGTGGCCGGCGTACATGTGTGTGCCAGAAACTGGAATATCATCTTCCTGGCACACAAAGGTGCACCAGGCAGCTGCTCTTTCAGTTTCTGGTGTTCCTGCACATGTGAAGACCAGCTGGCTAGTGTGACAGAACCAGGAAGAGCAACAGGCGACATCTCCACATGCCTGGAGAAATGGCTTTGTGTGCCACTTCTGGCAAGCATGCGGTTCGCCATCACAGCCCTAAATGGATAAATAATTTGTCTCTAATGGAGAAGTGTGAGTTTCTGATTGATGGGGCTGTTAATTATAGGTTAGGCAATACCCAGAGATCAAATAAGAAAATAATTTGGTTAGAATAATTAGTAATAGATCCAGAAATGAAGTTGAGTTTGAGTTTGAGTTTATTAAATTTATATACCGCCCCCTCTCCCCGCAGGGACTCGGGGCGGTGTACAGACAGTACATATATAAAACAACAGGGCAGAACACGAAACACTAGACCAGGGGTGGCGAACACGCGGCTCGCGGCCAAAATAAATGAGGCTCTTTGCCTCTTACCATTATTTAGTATACTGTGGCTCAGATCGCGCGCTAAACCCGGAAGTACGGTCGACGCGACGACGCTTGCCTCCGCTCCACCAGCTCAGAGCTGGTGGAGGGCAGGCAAGCGTCGTCGCGTCGACCGTACTTCCGGGTTTAGCTCAACAGCGCCCTCTGCTGCGCCCAAAAAATAATGCTTCAAAGTCTAGCACAGTTGCTGCAGGATTCCGGTGAGGTTCTAATGATTGCTCAAATTAATAATAATGGTTGCATATTGAAGCTCTGGGTTCAGGAGCAGCAGAGTTTTAAATAGGAGAAAACATTTAATTGAATTTCCATGGTTAGTATATTTCCCAAAATTCTACGAGTGTTTTTCTCACAGCCTATAATTGTAATAGATATCAAAGATAATGCAAACTCATATATATATTATAATACATATATTAGGTTAAAGGAAGATAATATTAGGACCAGGCTTTACCCATGTATAGGTTGTACTCGATTTACAGTCACAATCTCGTCACTGAGCAAAGCAGTCATTAAGCGAGATATGTGACTGCTTTGTTTAATGACTGCAAGTGTGGCATTCCTGGTTGTGGTCATCAAGTAATCTTGTAGGTTGTTAGGTAGACAGAGATTCCACTTATTTATGGATTTAAAAGTTATACAGCAGCTCTAATGGGTTTATAAAAATTTATAACAAAAAACACCTGATTGAGCATGTTATATTATGTGTTTAATATATTATTGTTAAAATTATATGCTTTTGTGTGAGTGTTTGTCTGTTTTGGCAGGTCACTGCGTGGTGTGGCTCTCTGACTCTCACAGTTTAAAATTTTGGCTCTTTTTGTCGAACTTGTTCGCCACCCCTGCACTAGACAAACAATGTACACATACAGTCTGTATAATACCCAAACTAATTTATAGTTAAAAACAATCTAAAACCAAATTAAAACCCCAAAATTTACAATTTAAAAAGCCATCCAGGAAGGTCCGTAATAGGTTGTACTTGTGATTACAATTGGGCCAGGCCGGCTGATCGGAACAGGTGGGTCTTGAAGTATTTGGACAAACCTTCATCTAATTATATATGATAATGTAAAGAAATATGGAAACATAGTCTTGTTAAGGAAATGTTTGGGGCAAAATTGTATGCAAGCTGTTTGAATTTTGAAAGTTAATGGTATGAAAATTAAATGGAAGATTCAAATGAAGGAGAATCTGCACATTTTATGTTGACGCTACAAGTTGGCACTTGTAGAAATATATCATCTCATAGAATCCTACCAATAGGACAGATAAATGTGGGAGATCATAGATGAAGTAGTCTGGATTGAGCATTTATTCAAAATAATATCTACAAAATATTTACAAGGGAGATGATATAAAAATAAATATTCTATATTAATCAAAAATTAATGGAATGCTTATGTATTATTTCTACTTTTATTATTCAATTTCTTTCCTATACTTTCAGAATTATTATTACTGGATTTTTTTAAAAACATGCATATTATGAAAAGAGCTATAAATATAATTGTTTCTGCAAGCTCTCTTTCATTATGCTGCCAAAACATTTTATTTAAAAGTATTGAATCATTTAAGTTTTTGTTTATTTTGTAATATATTATATCCTTGCCAATTTCATTTTCCTTTAATGACTTCAAATGTTTGCATTCTGTCAACAAATGGTCAAATATTTGTTAGATATTTATTCCTCTCTACAAGTTAAAGGGTAGATAAATATGCTAACATAGACACTATCCTGAATGTATACATTTTTTTTAAAATATGACTTTTAGAAGTCTGATTATATTAATTCAGCAATAATATATTTTGCCATTTGCTTGGAAATATAAACCCATTTGCTTCTGTTTTATTACTTTTACTTTGCAAAGAAAAACATTTATATTTCTTAATTTCTATCTTTTATTCTGTTTTGTCTTGTTCTAACAGGTAGATCTGGTAAATATTGGCAGTATAGATATTGTGGATGGAAATCATAAATTGACCCTTGGATTGGTCTGGAGTATAATTCTCCACTGGCAGGTATCAAATGATTATTTCTAGAAGAGCTGTAGGAAGTATGAGTAATTAACTAAGAACACTAATGTAGCTCTTTATTTATAATTTATAAATTATTAAATTTATGTAACTGCTCATTTTATTTCCATGATGCTGGGTGACTTACAAAGCTAAAAATTAAAAGTTCCCCCTCAAAAAATAGTAATAACAAGCACTCATTAAAACATTAAAATGTTTAAAAACATAATTTCTGGGAGACCACCATTCATTTCTCTAATAATATAACCACTTTGGTGTCACTACAACAATAGATAGATAAATCACATGATAAGTCTCAGTATTTTATGTTCTAACTAATGTGATAGTTTTAAGAACCACAATATTAATATGGCTGCTTCTCTAGAAACAAATCTTGATGTTTCCTTTCTATCCCTTTCTAACTCTCCATCATATGAATAGCCCCTAGATGTAAGGATATATGTAGGATTACTTTCATATTATAGAATTATGTTCCTTGATATATGAAACCCAAATTTAATGTTCCACAAATTAAAAAAAACAATTTCTTCATGATCAATTAGTAGATCTTAGGTGAGGAAGGCAATATTGATCCATAGTTTATCCCTAGCAACACTTTCTAGAGCATTCAAAGCTCAAATTCTTGAATTCATTTTTGAAAGGCACGTTTGTTATTGTTGAAGATAAAATTACTCCAAGTTTACCTCTTACTAGACTTATGTCTATAATTGCATTGATATTCTATTCATCAAATGTATTGAAATTAAAACATGTTCTATTTATGCAGTTTATAGTTTTACTGCACTAAATGTGTAGAAATAATTTATTTTATTTCAATTTGCCAGATTCCCAGTAGAGAGCATTAGGCTCTATGAATAATTGGGCTGCACCTCCCACCCCTCTCCACCATGAATAAAATGAAATTGAAAAAGCTGGGTTTATGGAAGAGAAGTGGGTTGACTTCATAAATATAGCTAATGTTGGAATTCTGTGTTGTAAACTAGGTAAAAAATGTTATGAAAAGCATTATGGCTGGACTGCAACAAACAAACAGTGAAAAGATCTTGTTAAGCTGGGTTCGTCAATCAACTCAGAACTATCCACAGGTCAATGTTTTTAATTTCACCAATAGCTGGTCTGATGGTTTGGCTGTCAATGCACTCATACACAGTCACAGGTAGGAAAACAATTATAAATTCACTAGTAATTAAAGCAATTTTCCTTTTGGCTGTCTATCTCTGCCTCATTTTGTCTCTTTTAATGGTGTGTATGTGGTGTGTATATACTGTTAAAAAATGGCATCAAGCATAAATGCCCTATTCATAACAGAAACTAAGAAAAGCTTGATTTTTTTAACAGCAGTTGCTGTACTACTGAATTGATTCACTTTTCTGGAAACTGAATTCTGATCATTTAGTACAAATACACAATCCCTGTTGGGGTTTACCTATGTGAATTATAGTTAGTGAAGAATTAGCTTCAATCTGGAAGAAGGATGTATAGGACAATTGAACAATCTATGTGCAATTGATTCAGTTTCAGGATCCAAATATATGCATCAAACCTTTCAATGGAGAATATTAGTACATCTCCATGAACACCTTCAACAGCAGGGCATATTGACACACTAAATTTAAGTGTTCTAATGTGGAAAGCTACACAAATGTGATAAGGTATTAGGATATATACATCCATTCATGCAGTGTAATATAGTTGCAAGATTAATAGCAATGGCAATAGCCAATCAAAATCTGTTTAACTTTACTCCAGGCATTTGGAGACAAATGTAATTTTTTTTATTGTGAAATATGCCTGTCAGTAGACACTGAATCAAGCCCACACCCTATGTATTTGTTTGAGATAGATATTACTTTAGCCCAGGGGTGAAATGCTACTGGATCAGGATGGTTTGCCTGAACTGGTAGTAAAAAAATGCTTTAAAAAGTTTTTTAAAAGTTAAAAAAAAAGATTCCGACGATCATGCGGCACAGCTGATTGTTGGAACCTTTTAAAAAACTTTTTTACAGCATTTTTTAACTACTGGTTCGGGTGAATAGGTGCAGAAAGAACATTCTTTGTTGTGCATTTTTGATGTTAGATAACAATTGTAGGTCTTGAGCAGTGGTGGGTTTCAAAAATTTTTAGAACCTCTTCTGTAGGTGTGGCCTGCTTTGTGGGAGTGGCTTCCTGGCCATGTGACCAGGTGGGCATGGCCAACTTGCAAAACGTGGTGAAACTCACTTAACAACGCTCTTGCTTAGCAACCAAAATGTTGACTCAGAAACTCTGGCATTTGAAGCATGCAAGTCTTAAAGCTGTCAAGTTATAAGACCCTTGCACCCTAACCCTTTAGAAAAAAAATCCCAGGGGTGTTCAAACTTGACAGCTTTAAGACTTGTGGACTTCAACTCCCAGAATTCCTCCTCCAGTCATGTTGGCTCAGGAACTCTGGCATTGAAGTGTGCAAGTCTTAAAGCTGTCAAGTTACAAGACCCTTGCTCCCCTAACCCTTTAGAAAAATACCTCAGGGGTGTTCAAACTTGACAGCTTTAAGACTTGTGGACCAACTCCCAGAATGCCTCCTCTTGCTCTTCATCTTGATGATGTGCAGATGGGTGGTGGGAGGGAGCTGGAACTGGTTCTAAACAGCACTGTAGCTTTGTGGAAACTCTTCTATAGAAGAGGTTGGAACTGGCAGGAACCCACCCCTGATCTTGAGATATGATAGAACCTAGAAATTTGAAGGTCTCTACTATTAATACTGTGTTGTCTAGTATTGTAAGAGATGGTAGTATCGTAGGGTTTTTCCTAAAGTCTATCACCATTTCTACGGTTTTGAGTGTGTTCAGTTCCAGATTGTTCCAGTCGCACCATGAGGCTAGTTGTTCTACCTCCCATCTGTGGATGCATCGTTGTCTCGAATGAGACCAATCACTGTTGTGTCATCTGCAAACTTCAGTAGTTTAACAGATGGATCATTTGAGATGCAGTAATTGGTATATAAGAGAGAAGAGAAGTGGAGAGAGCACACAGCTCTGGAGGGCTTGTGTGCTCATTGTACATGTATCTGATGTGATATTGCCTAGCTTCCCCTGCTGCTTCCTGTCTGTTAGGAAGCTTGTGATTCACTTACAAGTGTATTCAAGTACTGCTAGCTGATTTAGTTTAGTTAGAAGTATGTCTGGTAAGATGGTATTGAATGCTGAACTAAAGTCTACAAAGAGGACTCTTAGGTAGCTCTTTGGAGATTCAAGATGTTGTAGGATGTACTGCAGAACCATATTAACAACATCATCTGTCAATCTATTTGCTTGGTGTACAAATTGTAGGGGGTTTAATAGAGGATCCCTGACGGTTTTCAAGTGGAACATCACTAGCATCACATTACATCCAAAGGTCCTTGCCCATTGAATCATACAGTGTTTTACATGTTCACTTTCCAAATTCAGTTTCACTAACATTTTATAAATCTTAGCAATAATATGTTCATCACTACCACAGAGAAAGATTTCTAATTCATTTTTAACAAAATCAAACCCATAACTCTTTTTATGTAGTTTAAATCTTTCTTTTAGTTGTTGATACGTAAATCAGTGGCAAACATAGCCTTTCTAATTTCAGCTCTTACCTCAACTTTAGGGTAGGGACACTGAAGTTGAAAGATATTATTTTGCCATCAGTCCATCAGTCTGGCTTCGCCACCATTCCTTTTCTTTAAAAAGCTTCCTGGGGAGACACCCAAAGAGGCAACTTCATAGAGAACCTTGTTTTATATTTATTCCAAACCAGTGACGTGCGGTGAGGTTTATGGCTGGTGAGGCTGGTGACGTCATCAGGAAGGCGGGGAATGATGCCACCTGTGCAGGAGGCTGAGGCAGCCTCAGCCTCCTGCACATGTGGTCCCATTCCCCGCCTTCCTGAGTCAACATGAAGGGGACCGCGGAGCATGAGCCGGCGGAGCGTGCTCCGCGGTCCCCTTCATGTTGACTCAGGAAGGCAGGGAATCGGACCACATGTGCCTTTTCCTTTTTCCCTTTTTTTTCTTTTCATGATCAGAGCGGTGAGGCTCTGCCTCCCCTGCCTCCCCTGACCGCACGTTCCTGTTCCAAACTCTTAATATGACATGTCTAGCAAGTGATTATTGAAATCAACATTAACTTTAACTTTGTCGTACCATAGATAACTATGCCATTAAAACCTTAATTTATGGCCATCTAAATCAAGTAGCTTCTTATTCTGGAGGTTCACTCACTCTTTTAACCAGGCCACATATCATGCATTAAAATACAATTTCAAACCCCATCTTTCCTTAGCATCTTGCAATAACTTGTATCTAATTCTTGGGTTTTTTCCCTTGCCAACTTGGAAATGTCCCTCTGCCATTGTTTAAATGGATTATCAGTTGCAAGTACAATACAATACAATACAATACAATACAATACAATACAATACAATACAATACAATACAATACAATACAATAGTAGAGTTGGAAGGGACCTTGGAGGTCTTCTAGTCCAACCCCCTGCCTAGGCAGGAAACCCTATACCGTTCCAGACAAATGGCTATCCAACATCATCTTAAAGACTTCCAGTGTTGGGGCATTCACAACTTCTGGAGGCAAGCTGTTCCACTGATTAATTGTAGTGGTAATGTCTGGAACAGAAAAAGCATCTTTGGTAAAACATTCATCTTAATTACAAAGATTCTACCCAATAGTGATAAATGCAATTTGTTCCCTCTTTCTAAGTGCTTTTTAATATCCTTCCAAAGAGGCACATAATTATTTTGGAACAATTTTATATTTGTGTTTGTCAATATAAAAGTACTTCACCTTTTTCTCAACCTTAAAACCCAATTTTTTGATCAGGATATCACTGTCCTGAGGTGATACATTCTTCATCAACATTGTTGTTTTCTGCTTTTTGATTTTAAAACCCACTAAAGCCCCAAACACATCAAATTTCCTCATCAAATGTTCTGTTATTTTTTGGGTCTTGCAAAAATATAACCAGGTCAAGCAAATGCCCTCAATCTATAGATGTCTTTCTTGATGGTTATTTATTTATTTATTGAATTTATATTGCTGCCTATTTGCCTATGGCAACTCAAGGTGACTTACAGAATATAAAACCAAGTTTAAAACACTAAAAACTAAAAAGGAATCAAATAAATTAATATAGTAAAATATAACAAAATCACCCCCGCTCTGGTGACAGCAGATCACACAAGCCATTTGATGGGCTCCATCCTGCTCTGTGTTCTCCTGGCCTGCTGGCAGGACCAGGTCTTCAGCACCTTCCAGAAGAGTATTAGAGTCGGGCCATTTTAATCTCTAAGGAAATGATGTTCCAGAGGGAGTCACCACAGAGAAGAGCCTTCTTCTGGATCCCACCAGGTGTATCTCCCTCGGGGATGGGACCAGCAATATTCCTTGCCTCCCCGCTCTGATGGGTTGGGTAGATTTGACCAGCAAGAGATGGTCTCTCAGATAACCTGGTCCCAAGCCATGAAGGGCTTTAAAGGTGACAACCAGCAGCTTGAATTGCACCCGGAAGCAAATTGATAACCTATGCAGCTCCCACAGGAGAGATGATACACCAGGATCTGCACAAAACTATGTGGGCCACTGCATTTTGCACCAACTGGAGCTTCCGGATGCTCTTCAAGGACAGCCCCATGTACAGTATCTTGCAATAGTCAAAACAGGAAGCGATTAGTCTAGGGCAGTGGTGGGCAACCTTTTTTTTCAACTGAGCCAAATCTCGCCAAAACCACGATTGAAATTTATTTTGAGAGCCACATTTTTAAAACCGAAAATACATAGGATGGTACACTGTTTTTAGTTTCAATAAGCTCTGGCATTTGAAGCACGCAAGTCTTAAAGCTGTCAAGTTACAAGATCCTTGCATCCCTAACCCTTTAGGAAAAAAAACCCCAGGGGTGTTCAAACCTGACAGCTTTAAGACTTGTGGACTTCAACTCCCAGAATTCCTCCTCCAGTCATGTTGGCTCAGGAACTCTGGCATTGAAGCATGCAAGTCTTAAAGCTGTCAAGTTGCAAGACCCTTGCACCCCTAACCCTTTAGGAAAAAAAACCCAGGGGTCTTCAAACCTGACAGCTTTAAGACTTGTGGACTTCAACTCCCAGAATTCCTCCTCCAGTCATGTTGGCTCAGGAACTCTGGCATTGAAGCATGCAAGTCTTAAAGCTGTCAAGTTGCAAGACTCTTGCACCCCTAACCCTTTAGGGAAAAAAAACCCAGGGGTCTTCAAACCTGACAGCTTTAAGACTTGTGGACTTCAACTCCCAGAATTCCTCCACCAGTCATGTTGGCTCAGGAACTCTGGCATTGAAGCATGCAAGTCTTAAAGCTGTCAAGTTGCAAGACTCTCGCACCCCTAACCCTTTAGGAAAAAAAAACCCAGGGGTCTTCAAACCTGACAGCTTTAAGACTTGTGGACTTCAACTCCCAGAATTCCTCCTCCAGTCATGTTGGCTCAGGAACTCTGGCATTGAAGCATGCAAGTCTTAAAGCTGTCAAGTTGCAAGACCCTCGCACCCCCAACCCTTTAGAAAAAAAAACCCAGGGTCTTCAAACCTGACAGCTTGAAGACTTGTGGACTTCAACTCCCGGAATTCTGAGAATTGAAGTCCACCAAGGGCATCAATCATATTAGCCCAGGGATCTGCAAAATTGGCTCTTAAGACTGGTGGACTTCAACTCCCAGAATTCTGAGAATTGAAGTCCATCAGTCTTAAAACAGCCAACTTTGCAGACCTCTGTGTTAGCCCAAAGCCTGGCGCTGGGCGGGCCTTGCTCCCCCATTGGTGGAGCCCCAAGAAGCGAGGAGGGAGAAAAAGAGACGGAAGCCAAGGAGCTTCCCCCCCGCCCCCTCCCAGCAAAAATCTAACCGGGGAGCCGGGCGGGCAGTAGCAAATTAGCCGATCACGCCGCATGGGCAGTAGCAAATTAACCGATCATGCGGCGTGATCGGCTAATTTGTTACTGCCTGCCCGGCTCCCCGGTTAGATTTTTGCTGGGAGGGGGCGGGGGGGAAGCTCCTTAGCCTCCGTTTCTTTTTCTGCCTCCTCGCTTCTTGTCCCCGCCCGACTTCAGGATCCTCTCTAATCATTGTGGGTCGAAAAGAAAAAAGGGAAAGAGGCGCTTGTTTTGAAGTGCCCGAGAGGAGGGAGGGGAGCGGGCGCCCGGCACACAGAAGAGCCGCATTAAAATGTGTAAAGAGCCGCATGTGGCTCGCGAGCCGCGGGTTGCTGACCACTGGTCTAGGGCATGAGTAGGGACTGTTGGTCCAAGAAAGTGGGTAACTGGCACGCAACTCACAGTTACGTAAAGGCCCTCCTGGCCACGAACACTGCCTGCTCTTGGAGCAGGAGTCATGAGTCTAGGAAAACCCCTAGACTCACACACAGGGTCTGTTTGGGTTAGTGTCACCCCATCCAAGACCAAAGGTAGCAATTCTCCCTGAGCCAACGAGCCCCAAACCCAGAGCCACTTGGTCTTGCAAGGGTTTCATTTCAACCCATTGCTCCCCATCCATTCCCTAACAGCATCCAGGCACTGTGAGAGGGAAGACACAGCATCACTTAATTCACCACAGGCTGAGACATACAACTGAGTATCAGCATATTGGTGATACCTCAGTCCATGGTGACGGATGATCTCACCCAGTGGTTTCATATAAATGTTGAACAGGAGCAGAGAGAGTACCGAACCCTGTAGAACCCAGTAAAGCAGTGGGTGAGAGCTGGATCTTTTCCCTCCTATCAATACTGACTGAGAGCAGTCGCAGAGGAAGGAAGTGAACCAGGATAGCACAAGGCCTCCCCCTCCCATCTCCCAAAGCCCCCTCCCATCTCCCACCCCAGGAGAATACCATGGTCAATGGTATTGAAAGCCACTGAGAGGTCAAGAAAGCAAGGATAGATGCACTACACCCTTCCCGCTCCTGTCAGAGATCATCCAAAAGTATGACCAATGCCATTTATATCCCAAATCCAGGTCTGAATCCTGATTAATAGGGGTCAAGATTATCCATTTCATCCAGAAACCTATGGAGCTGCCATGCATCCACCTTCTCAACCACCTTCCCCAAAAAGGGAAGATTGGAGATGGGTCAGAAATTATCCAATAGGGTGGAATCCAGCGATGGCTTTATTTTCTCATCTTGTCTTATATTCAAAACTTCCAACACCAAGTTAAACAGCAGAGACGACAAGGGCCATCTTTGTCTTGTACCTTTTTGAATTTTAAATTAGTTAGTCAAGTCACCATTTATGACAATTTTGCTTTCTGTGACGTGTAAAGTCCATTTTTTGTAGCATTTTAAATATAAAATCCCAACTTAAATTGTCAAAGTCCTTCTCTGCATCTAAAATATTAAGGCTGCCTGTTTCTCACTATGATATTGTCAATATTCAATAATGTTCAAAACAGTCCTCACATTGTCTTTTAGATGTCTTTTTGACAGGAAGCAAGATTGTATATGTATATATGCTTGTAAAATCTTCTTTGGTCTTCCGACCAAAATTGCAGCAAAGAGTTTATAATGTTTAATAATGAAATTGGTCTGTAATTTTTTGTCTTTGTAACATTTTGACCCTCCTTTGGTAACAACACAATATTGGCTTCCTTCCACATTTGAGCTATCTCTCTCCCCCCCCCCCTTTTAATATATCATTCATTGTATTCTTTAGTGGTTGAAGAAGTTCATCCTCTAAGTGCTTATAGTATTGGCTTTTAAGGCCATCTGAGTTGGACCTTTACATGATTTCATTTTTTTAATGGTTTCTAATATCTCAAAGACAGTTATTGGATCATTCATAAGTTATCTCTGAGTTTGTGATAATTTAGGCAGCTGTTGTCTTAAAAGACATTCATCGATTTTTGACATATCTAACTCCTGTCTTTTATACAGATTGAAATAGAAGTTATGAAATGACTTTTTGATAAGTTTATTATCTATTATTATATTGCTGCCTTTACAGATTTTCTCAGTCATTGTTTTTCCCCTTTCCTTTCTTAGTTTATATGCCAACCATCTCCCTGGTTTATTTGCATACTCAAAGTGTCTTTATTTTGTGTACTTCAATTTTGTTTCTATTTCTTGTACTGTTAACATGGGCAGTTATTGTCATAAAAATTTAATTTGATGTAAAGTTTTTGGATCTGTAAGTTTCCTTTGCAATTCAATTTCTTTCTTTCTGATTTTATCCAGTATCTTTTGCATCTTTTCCTGGGATTTTTTCTTCTCTAAGTGATTGTACTCTATAAAATAACCCATTATAACAGTTTTACTAGCATCCCACACAATTGTTAAGGTTGTCCCTTTACCTAAATTATTATCAAATACTCATATAGTTTCTTTTTACAGTCTTTTATTATCATTTGCTTTTGCAGAATAGATTCATTTAATTTCCATCTGAAACTCAAAATTTTCTTCTAAGAACCAAAAACACTGGATTATGATCAGAAAAAGATTTAGGTAAAATATCTGTTTATAGAATTTTATCTGCAAGATTTTTAGAAGTCCATATCATATCAATCCTTGAAAAACATTTGTCTAGTTGACAATACAGGGAATGGTCTCCGCATTCCCTGCGCTACATTCTTCCTGCTTGTGGGCTCTGGAGGGAGCCAAAGCCACCCTTTAGAGGTGGTGAAGCAAAGAGGGGCACCCCATGAGGTCAAGGAGAGTCAAGCTCTTCTGTCTGGCCTGGGGTTGTTTTTCCCTCTCGCCATGGCAAGAAGAAGAGACAGTCTAAAGATGGATGCCAGGAAGCTGGGGCAACCAAAGAACAGTTAAGAGTGGTGCTGGAGCAAAGTAGGTGAACTGTGTTGGAACTGAGGGAGAGGATTTCCCATTTGCTTTAAATTTAACCTAAAGGGACATTTTAGAATTATCCACTCAGAACCATTCATTTAAGTGGCATCTAGGCATTCTGAGAAAATACCAGACTGGAAATGGAAGGTGCAGGAGAGAAAAATGATACATTTTGAAATATACAGGAAATTGAACTCTTAAATTGGAAAGAAGTGGTGCTGGGAAGGCATTTTAAAATGCTGGAATCTC
The DNA here is from genome assembly GCF_964273705.1 of Natrix helvetica. NCBI lineage: Eukaryota > Metazoa > Chordata > Lepidosauria > Squamata > Natricidae > Natrix > Natrix helvetica. Next base: position 64,039,539 of record NC_138550.1, read on the forward strand.
TTACCTATGAAATGTATTCTGCTTTTATAATTGTTTTATAACTGAAAATAACGATTGACTAGCAATACTAAAATGTAAGTAGAGAGTGCCCCCTGCAGACAAAAGGGGAAACTACAAGTTTAAAAATATCTATATGAAGGACAGTGAATATTCATGGGAATATCCTGACTACTGGCGACCCAAATATGAAAATAAGGAAACTATTTAATTAAAGGGACACTTGAATTTATGATAAAAGATTGAACCTGCAAAGGGATGCAAAGAGGCTTTTGATAATCTTAGGATTAGTTAAATGGAACTGAGTATTTACAGAGGGGATATAAATAACTGGGATTTGTGCACTCCTTGAAGGGAAACTCAAGACTGAATAAATAGGTCTCAGATTGCTGGACAAAAATTGAATCTTTTAAAACAAAATAAGATATTTTATAAGGAAAAAATGAATGGAATTTCAAAAAAATGGAATTACTTTTTCAAAATATAAAAGATATTATGGAGAAAGGATTTAAGGAGATTATGGAAAAAATGGAAAATACCATACTAGGGATGATGAGTAAAGTCCAAGACACCCAGGAAAGGGAGGAGTCAAGAGAAGAAATGAAGGAAGAAGAAGACAAAGAGGAGACAACAATGAAAATAACAGTGATTGATGAATTTAATCAGGGGAAAACATATTAAGAGAGCTAGAAGATATGTTTGAAAGGGAGAGAGGGATCTGGGTAGAAACTTTAGAAACTGGGCAGTGGAAGAGGGTAGAGGTGAGAAAAGTGCCTGCATTGAATAACCAAGAAGTAGATACAAACAGAGGTAAAGATTTAAGAGAGGAATGTGGGAGGCAAGTAAAAAAAGCATAGTAATTAAAGTATTGAAGCGAGCAAGAGTCAATGGATATTTCTTTTTTTAAATTGTGTTTTGGATTTGCTTTTTCTTTCCTCTCTCTCTCTTAAAGCATAGCAATCAAAGTATCGAGGTGGACAAGAGACGATGGATGGATGATGTCTTCTTTTTATTGTTGTTCTGATTTGCTTTTCCTTTTCTCTTTCTCTCTTTTCTTTTTTTAGGTAGGTGACATGATTAGAAGTTAGATAGGATAAAAAGAAAAAGTCTTCTAATAAAGGGTCACATAATTAAAAGTTAGAATACATGATAGACATGAGAAAAGGGGGAATACTAGTGCACATACTTTTATATAATAAAATGGAAGTAATGACAAGAGAAAATATGGAATAATCGAACAATGATAGATTGCAATCTATTATAAATGTGTATTATTATTATTATTAGAAATACACAAGTTGAATGAATGTAATAGTTATGATTAACTTTACTAGTTGTAATTGTATTAGAATGCATGACATCCAAGTGCCACACTGTTCACACATTGATTAGATATATTTATAAAAAATAAAAAAGCTTGAAAAAAAGAAAAAAAGTTTTATGTCTTTCTGGAAAAAAAGGTTTATTCTCTGTTCTAATCATTTTAATATATCCATGACTCTGTTAGTACTAAATTGTCCATCATCTCAAAAAAAGTATTTGGTAGTTTATCCTAGGAGGGTTTAATCCCCTTAGTGGATATTCTATATTTTTTAAACTAGCAGATATACATTCTTCCCCTAATAATTTATTTGTTAAGTATTTCATATCTTGTTTCTTAATATGTGTTTCTTGAAGGCAGATTATGTCAACATTTCCTGGGGTAATGAAATATTTTTTTTCATGCTTGGATGGGGCCTTTGCCCCAGTAATATTCCATGTAATAGGCTTAATTTCCATCTTTAAGCAAAGTAATAGGTTTCTGTACAGTTACCTTAGCCATACCTTCTTCTTCCATGCCAACTTTTTGAGATTGTTCCACCTCTAGTTTCTTTCCTATATCCATTTCTTTAACTAGATCTGAGATTAGTTTATGTCTAATCAAGAAATCCTTGACTTTTTCTATAGAATTCAGTCTAAATATTTGCTCTTGATAAGTAAGTATCACTCCTTTCAGTTTATCCCAACAGAATAGAATTTTTCTCTTCTTCAAGATGTCAGTAAGATTTCCTTTTTCTCGAAATTCTAACTGAAATTTTCTTCAGAACAATTACCATATTTTTCAGAGTATAAGATGCACTCTCCCCCCCCCCAAAAAAATGGGTGGAAATGTCTGTGCATCTTATACACTGAATATTGCAGCAGGGGGAGGGAGATTGGTGTGACATAGATCAGCTGTTCTAGAACAGGCCACCACAGCAGAAAATAGGCAGCGGTGAACAGGCAATGATGGTAAATGGGCCACGCTGAATGGGCGGTGGCAGAGAATGGGTCGTGCCGAATGGGCCATGCTGAATGGGCCAGATGAATACCAGATGGATGCTGGGAGGCAGAGGGAGATCTTTTTTTCTTGCTTTCTTCCCCAAAAGCTAGGTGCATTTTATAGTCCAAAAATATGGCATATCCACGTTTTCCATTCTCATCTTATGTTTAAAATGGCAATCCAAAACATAATCTCTTGTTATTCTTGCAAATGAACTATGAGATTAATTTTCTCATCATGGAAAATCTGGAGTTTACTCTGTATACTTTGTCTAGATCTATATCAAGAAGTTTTTTTATTTATTAATTAACTGAGCCAAACACTTAACCAGCCTTAGTCTGGTATCTTCTCCTGGTTGTTCAGGAATTGCTCAAAATCTTATTTAAATTCCTCAGTCTGAGATTCCAAAATTGTTCTCTCTTCCAGTTCAGCTTCACATAAAGTATTTGTCTTCTCCAATATGTGCTCCATAAGATCCACTTTGTCCTTCGCCTGTTTGATATCTGCATATCTCCCGGAGTTCTCTTAGAAGAGCATCAATCTTGTATGCAGGCTTTATTCCCATAGATTAAATGAACTCATGTGTTTTAGCTGTATGTTAATCCATAAAGGGCCCTAAAAATTATATATCTGCTGATAATCTTTCAATTTTTTCTGTGTTCTTACATGTAGCCATTTTGATAATGAGTAGCTGAAATTTAAAAATTTTTAATTAAAAGTTTTAGAGTTATAGATTTGTAGCATAAAATTCACTAGGTTTAATAATGCTAGTGAGACATTTAAAAAATTAGCAGTACTATCATCTTTTGGCTATCAGGGTTCCAAGAAACACCCCCAATGAAAGAAAACTCCGAGACTTGAATTTCCTCAAAGTTCCACTTTATTAGAGATGTCATCTGAGAAAACCCAAATCTGAAAGCTTCCAGGTTTTCCCACCCAGTTGAAAGTTTAAGATCCTTCCCCGACACGCACAAGTCTCTCCCATGGTCCAATACTTCATTTCTGGTCTAGAACAAATATGATTTGGATGACTTCAGAATTAAGTGGAATGTCCAAGAGATTGAAATTGAATCCAATCTGTGGGCTAACCACAATCCAATACAAATTAGCTGGAAGGGACAAAAGAAGAAAGCAAGTCAGACTCTAAATCAATCTATAACAAAAGATAAAGAATTTATACAGATGATGGAAATTGAAAAATGGATTCTTCTTTAAAGAAAATAAAAAAGAAGAGACTTCGTTACTGTCAGGCATGCCTCCTTCAATATCCAAGAAAGATTATTGGTTTTGCTTCCCCCTTTGATTTTAAAAGATTCAGCATTGGCGATGCAATGCTAGCAAAAGAGGAGATAAATTGGCGGTAAACATTAGTGAATCCCCAAAAACTTTGTAGCTCTTTGCGGGTGAAATTTCTCTTGATAAAATTTGCACTTAGACAACTTGCCATAAAGTTCAGCAGCTCAGAGTTTTTTCAGGATCAAGCGTACAAATTTTACGTGTTCCTCGAGTGTTTCCATGTACACGAGGATGTCAGCCAAGTAAACTAACATTCCCTTATACAGGTGTTCATGTAAAACCTCATTAATCAACTACATAAAAACAGCTGGTGCCCCCTGTAGTCCAAAGGGGAGCACTCTAAACTGGAAACATCCCAGAGGGCAGCTGAAAGTCATCTTCCACTCGTCTTCTTCTTTTATTTGGACCCAGTAATAGGCCTTCCTTAAATCTAATTTTGTGAAAAATTTCCCCTTTGCCAAGTGCACCAACATGTCCTTCAGGACGGGCAGAGGTTACTTGTTTTCCATACAGGCGTTAAAAGTTTTTATAGTTCACACATAAGCACAGAGAGCCATCTTTTTTCCCTTGGAATAAGACCGGTGCAGCCACCCATGGCCTAACTGGTTAAATGAACCGCCTCTTTAGGTTTTTTTCAATAAAGTTGTATAATTCCTCCAGTTCGTGTTGGGTCTTTGAGTAAATCTGTGGTTTAGGAGTTTCTCCCCTGGGAGAATCTCTATGCTGCAATCTGTGGCGTGGTGGTGGGGAAGCTTATCAGAACCCCTTTCACTGAATGCCTCTTTGAGGTCCCAATATTCTTTCAGAATTCTTTCCTCTCCCACAATTTTCTCATGCATGGCAACTGCTAAGTCTGTTGCAGCTCTGGCTAGGTGGGAAGTCTTTCCCTCCCCCTCTGTTGGCTTAGCTGAATAGATGCATAGTCACCCTTTCCACCAGTTCACATGAGGATTCCATTTCCACAACCAAGGTAATCCCAGTATGAGGGGCCGTTCCATCCCTGGTGCCATGATGAAACTCAGGGATTCTTGGTGGTTCCCCCATCCACATCTTCACCGGTTTGGTTACAAAATGGGCTGCCCCCCCTCAGAAATTGACCCATCCAGCTGGCAAAAGGCAATGGGTACTTTCATAGTTCTTAGTCTTAGACCCATTTTCTCCACCACCTCCAGGCTGATTAAACATCAGGTGCATCCAGAGTCTAAAAGGGCCAGCATCTTCCCCTGGGCTCCAGTCGAGGGTATTTTAATTCTACTGGGATGGTCATGGGGCTCAATCGGGGACTTACCAATTGGTCATCATCTGAATCAGTTTCACTTCTTCCCATGGAAAAGGAGGGTTCCTTCTTGTCCTGGTCTGGAGGAAGGACATCAGCACCTTCCATGCCTTCTAGGGCAGTTTCACAGCGTCTCCCTAGCTGCCAGCCAGGTTCCTTCCCACCAGCCAGGATCAGTTTTGGGTCATGTCTAGTGTAGCAATTGGGCTCCCAATGCCCCTCCTTTCCTGCTCTTGGCACCTCCTCAGATAACCCCCGCATATGCTCACAAAACTCCTGAGTGTATTCAACCTCAGGCCTCCCCTCCTGGGTTTAGGATTTCATCCTGCTTCTTGCCTTTTGATTTAGGAGGGGGTCATCAAAGCATTTCCTTAGGGCTGTCATAAACACCTTGTGATCCCTCAGCAGGGGGGAATCATCATTACGCAAAGCTACCATCCAGGGAGCTGCTTTGCCTTCCAAAGCCATAGTAACACTTCTCACTTTGGCAACTTCTGATGGGAAATCCTCACTATACTCTTGCATGTAATCCCAAACTTGCACTAAAAAAAACCCAGTTCTTTGGGATCTCCTTTGTACTTCACTCCATGAGGAGGAATCTTTGGCATTTGGTGCTTTTGGGCATTTTCCCCCTTCTTGGAGGAGCTTGAACTGCTGCTGCTGTGGCTGGGGCCCCTCCCTCTTGCCCAGCACTGGTAACTGTTCCCTGGGATGTTTCAGGGCTAGCCAGGTCTTCTGCTCCCCCCTCCGCCTGCTCAGCTAATCCACTCTCCCTTTCAGCGAGTCTTACATGGAAGTGACATATAAACATATACATATCAAACGTTTACCCAGCACTTTCCCCCCAACTCCCCAACCCAAAGTCCAATCTGCAAACTCCCTAAGGTGTCATGTGGGGTGCGTTTTCAAAAAGCCTCATCAAGTTGATATGCGAGATGATTGGCCTTGACCAAGTCCAAACACAGGCCACCAGCATGCATAGAAGATGGTGAGAACAAAACTCCCTTCTTCATAACTCCTCCAGCACCAGTAATTCCCCCTCCCAATTATCTCAAGCCCCCTCCCTCCCCATTCCTATGGCAGCCAATAGCAAGCAAGAAAGTAGAGGCTGACAGTTACAGAATTTGTGGAATACTGCAAAAGCAGTTATTAGAGGATTAGCTATAACTTATATAACACAGAGCAATAAGAAAAAGAAATAGTACCAAAGGATTTTGGAAGAAGAATACAAAAAACTTGAATTAGAATCACAAGAAGATCTATGCCTTAGAAATCAAATGGACCTGATTAAACGCAAGCTAAATATTATAGGAAAGGATGAATTGGCACAACAGATATAAAGAAGCCATTTTTTTGAGAATGCTAATAAACCTGGAAGGTGGCTAGCCCATAGATTGAGAAAAGAAAACGAGAAGAATTGGATAATAAAATTACAGGGTGAAGAAGCTATATTACACAGCCAACCTGTAAAGAAGAAAGATATAATTTCTATAAGACATGGTATCATCATGATAGAATACCAGAGGAAAAAATAATACACTATTTGGGAAAAGCTAATCTACCAAAAATTCCAGAAGCATTGAAGAAGAATATGTTGGATGAAAGAATATCAATGGCGGAATTAACAGAAGCAATTCAAAGATTAAAAAAACAGTAAGACTTCAGGACCAGACAGCCTATCAGTAGAAATTTATAAAGAATTACAAGATGTCTTGAGTATATAAATGGTAGAGGTATATAATGAAGTTCTACTGGAAGCTAAAATACCAGATACATTGAAAGAGACCTATATCACCCTAATCCCAAAAGAAAACTCAGACATAACACATATAAAAAACTACAGGCCAATTTCATTATTAAACACTGATTACAAAATTTTTGCATCAATAATTGCTGAAAGATTTAAAAGATTTTTAATTGATTTTATTCATCCTGATCAAAATAGGTTTTTATCCAAGAGACAAATAAGAAATAACATAAGAATAATTCTGGATACCTTAGAATGGTATGAAGTTCACAACGAAAAACTATTACCATTAATCTTGGATGCTCAAAAAGCATTTGATAACGTAAATTGACAATTTATGTTGCAACAATTACATTGTATGGGCTTTGTTGGGAAATTTATGAAATGCAATTTATACTCAACAGAAGCTAAAGTGATGGTAAATGGAGATGTGACAGATAGCTTCAGCATAAAAAAAGGAACAAGACAAGGTTGTCCACTATATCCATTATTACTCATTTTAATACTAGAAGTATTAACTAGAAATATCAGATCAGACTTAGAGATAAAATGAATGGAAATTAAAAAGGGAAATTATAAACTACAAGCATTTGCAGACAATTTAGTATTCATATTAGAAGAACCATTAGAAACTGGCCCCAAATTAGTAAGGAAAATTGAGGAATATTGAGAGGTGGCAGGGATGAAAATAAATAAAGAAAAAACTAATGTAATAGTTAACAATTTAATGGACAAACAAAAAAATTGATTGACATAGAAAATTGGTTTACAGATAGCAAAAAAAAGGTTAAATATTTTGGTGTTTACCAAACAGCAAGGTGTGTGACAATTAAAGATGACAATTATATAAAACAACAAATAAAACTGGATTTGGAGAGGTGGAAGGATCTACAGAATCTATGGTTATCTATGATTGGGAGAATAGCAGTTGTAAAAATGAATATATTACCAAAATTACTCTTTCTATTTCAATTACCAATAAAATTAGAAAAGAATTTTTTTGATGAACTAAATAAAATAACTTTGATAATTTTGATGTACTAAACAAAATAACTAAACAAATATTTGGCAAGGTAAAATCCCAAGAATAAAACTTAAAATGTTATAGGAATCTAGGTGCAATGGGGGCTTTGGATGTTCAGACTGGAAATTATATTATCAAGCATCAGCTCTCATATGGCTAAAAGAATGGTTTAATTCAAAACATAGAAGATTACTATGTTTTCTCAAAAATAAGACCTCGTCTTATTTTCTTTTGACCCCCAAAATATGTGCTTGGCCTTATTTTTGGGCGGTGTCTTTTTTTAGGTGCAAGAGGCAGTGAGTGCGATCACTTCATGGCTGCTTGGCCCATGGATCAGCTGATCCAGCGAGGACTAGAGGTTCTGTCTCTCCGGGTGTCTGGAGATATTTCCGGTGCACTCTTGCTAGCCCCAGCCCTGCCCACAGAACTAGGCAACCTGGCAGCTGAGAGGCTGTCTGTTCTGCAGCTTATCTTGTGGCTATGGAGCAAGTGGCGACCACGGCTTGTGCTCTGCAAGTTTTGCTTAGGCTCCTGCTACAATGAGGCAGAAAGCCATGTGGCCTGTCGGAATTGCCCCCTCTCTACCCAGCTGCTGCTGCTTCAGAAAAGGACATGCGATTGTGGGAAGCATGTGCTTATGATAGAAGTAAAGTGCAGCCTGTCCCTTTCAAGCGATCAAATGTCTGTGTGTGTGTGTGTGTGTGTGTGTGTGTGTGTGTGTGTGTGAGAGAGAGAGAGAGAGAGAGAGAGAGAGAGAGAGAGAGAGAAATGAAGGGAGTAACAAGAATTGCAGGCAACGCTGTTTGAAAGAGTCTTCTCTCCGCAGTTTCTCTTTCTCTCTCTCTATCTGTCACTCACAGACACACTTGATAAAAATGGCAGAGGGCAGGCAAATGAGTAAGAAGACTGATCCTCACCTCCAGCTCAGTTCCTGCTCAGTGTGGTGCCACAATGCCTGGCCTCTGCGTGGGTGACCCCCGCACAGCCAATGTGAGAAATGGGTTCTCTCATAGCACCTCCTCTCTGGGCTTCACCTGCCTTGGAAGCCAGGGATCCTGCAAGCATCCCAGAAATGCAAATGCTGCCCAAATCCCCACAACTTGAGCGAGTCATTCAGCTGCTCCATATGCCTGACCATCCACCGCACCTGGGCCTGCCAATCACCGTCCACCCCAAACCAAGCAGCAGAGAGGCTTTGGGATAGTGCCCTTCTAGCGCCCGCTGCCCTGCCAAAGGCAAAGCGGAAGTAGGTGGGGGCCACACAGAGCTCCTCCTAACCCTAACGCAGCCAGTACTCATCAAGGGCAGCCCATACATGAGGCAAGTTTGAGTTTTGCATTTTACCTTCCTGCCTTTTGCGAACTTTTGACTGCATACAAGGAAAGCAGCAGAAATCTTTCTCCCCTTTCGCTCCAATAGGCTGCGCCGGCCGAATAGGTCTACGAAGACTCATTTCTGGTGGGGTTTGGAGAAGAGAAAGTTTCTTGCATGCAGCATGCAGCCAAAAGTTCACAAAAGGCAGGAAGGTAAAATGCCAAACTCGCCGGGCCTCGAGGTGCCACCCTGAGCAGGCACCGAGCTGGAGGTGGGGGAGGGTCAGTCTCCTTACCTGGTTGCCTGCCCTCCACGATCTTCATCGTGTGTGTGTGTGTGTGTAACAGAGAGAGAGAGAAAGAGAAATGGCAAAGAGAAAACTCTTTCAAACAGCATTGCCTGCAATTTTTGTTACACCCCTCCATCATTTCTCTTTCTCTCTCTCTCATTCTCTCTCCCACACACACATACATTTGATCACTAGAAAGGGACAGACTGCGATTTGCTTATATCATAAGCAGGTGCTTTCCACAATTGTCTGTCCTTTTCTCAAGCAGCAGCAGCCTGGTAGAGGGTGGGAGTAATTCTGATGGGTCACATGGCTTTCTGCCTCATTGTAGCAGGAGCCTAAGCAACACCCGCAGAGCACAAGCCGTGGCTGCCACTTGCTCCATAGCCACAAGATGAGCTGCAGAACAGAGAGCCCCTCAGCTGCCAGGTTGCCTAGTGCTGTGGGCAGGGCTGGGGCTAACAAGAGTGCACTGTATCTCCAGGCACCTAGAGAGACAGAACTTCCAGCCCTCTCTTGATCAGCTGATCAGCATGCTGTGGTTAAGGGGCCCAGCAGCCTTGAGATGACCAGGAAAGGAAAGGGCTGCCTCCTGTGCTGGCCACACCCCTCCCCTTCACTAGGTCTTATATTCAGGGAGGGAATATATTTATGCCCACCCCAAAAAATCAGGCTTGGCCTTATTTCAGATCATATTTTTGGGGAAACATGGTACTACTGTTAGAAGGACATGACCTGCAATTAGGCTGGCATGCCTTTCTCTGGTATGGTAGAGGTATGGCGCACAAATACTTTCAGAGGCATTATGTGAGGAATGCATTGTTTAATCTATGGGAAAAATTAAATTACAACATTACAGGAAAATACCAATCTGGCTCTCCACAATGGAGGCATTAATATATCCAAACCTGATTAATTGGGGAAATTGCACCTTATAAAGATATTCTAAATGAGAGTGGTGAACTTAAATCCAAGCAAAATTACAGAATCAAGGAGTGGATTTAGCTTGGTGGTCATATTTTCACATCTAGTCAGGATATGAGAAAGATGTTAAAACATGGGGTTTAAATAAACAACCTTCTCGGGCGGTTCACGGCAGTCACGTTTGCTGCACTGCCACCCAAAAAGGCTTTACCGCAATCTCTGCAGGGCCCGCTTCACCTGCCCCTTCTCGGGTGGTTCCAGGTGGCCAAGATTGTCACGCTGCCACCCAAAAAGTCTTTGCTATGATCTCTGCAGCGCCCACTTCACCTGCCCCTTCTCAGGTGGTTCCAAGCGGCAGAGATTGCAGTAGCAGCATTTTCAGGTGGTATAACACTAAATGTTTTTAATGTAATGCAGATTGTTAACACAGCATAATTTGTATATATTCACAAACCTTATTTTCAATGCATCCTATTTTATGGATTCTATTCCTTTCTCCAAAATTGATTCCAGTTAATATCAATAGTATAAGAGAGGTCTAGTTTTAGGCACTATTTTGTGGGATTTAATTTTCCTGTTAAACATATTTAGAATGGAGTCAATTGTACATTCCTATCCCAAGCTCCCCAAACAATGCTATGGAAGTTCTTTCCCTAGAAGATGTACAGTTTGAATAGGAAACAAAGAATTGGTTTACCTCACTCCTTTTTTTCTTTTTTTTCTTTTAAACTAGTGGTCCTTCTCCAGGTTCACACAAGTAGACTTTATACACATATAGACTTTATATATACATGCGCCATTCCTAGGAAGAATGTGCCATTTCCTAGGAGAAAGTGCTCAGAATAGCTCATGCCTTACTCATACAGTATTTCCATTGAACTATTGCAATACACTAAATGTAGAACTCAAGAGCATTTGGAAGTTGTAGCTGGTCCAGAATACAGTGGCACATGATGTTTTGGCTGCATAATAATATGCCCATGTAATACCATTGCTATGGCAGCAATGATACTGGTGGATTTCCAGGTGCAATTAAAAATTGCTGATTGTCATCCTTAAAACTTGCTTGCTATGGGCCCATATACAGTATGAGGGACCAGTTCTCCCTAGTGATTTCTGCCTATTTCACCAGTTCTTTCAGAATGACATCTGAGTACTCCTGGTGAAATAATGTTATGTGGTGGGCTTATGTGGTAGGCCCTAGAAGATGTGCCCTCTTTATCATGGTAGTTGACCTAGGGAATACTCTCCACTCCCAAATATCCCCACCAGATATCCCCACCTCTATCGATCTTTTGGAAGGCTATGGAGAGGCTTTTGTTTCATTGTAATGAAAAGTTTTTGCTTTTCTATATTTTTTCTTATTTAGCACCCAGAATATCCTTGGATATCCATTCATTCATTCTTTTATTTACTTATTCAGTCATTCATTCATAAATGTTATAGGCTGTAAAAAATTTAAAAACACAAAATAAATAATGAAAGCCCTCCCCCCAACCAACAAGAAGAAGAATAACCTCTATTCATTGGGAGAACAGAGTTCCAGGACTTGGCAGAATAGACAGTTCTAATAACTTTCTGAACATCATTAGGATTGCAGCCATCTAGATTGCAACCTGTATTAAATTCCATTACTGGTATTCTCTGGAGAAAGCTGTTTCTGAAAAAAGATGCCATAATAAGATTATTCACTCCATTTTTCTGAAGAAAACAATGCAAATTCATCTCAAAGAAAAAGATAATAGTGCAGATTAAATACTCATAGCTGTGCTAGCACATTGCAACCTGGACTTCAGACTTGCACTGTTACTTTTGTGTTGCTAATAAAACATGGTCCAATTAAAAGTGTAATGTTCATTTCATTGATACCCATTTACTTAGAAAATAGAGAGTTTTATTGTTAGGCCGTTATCAGACTTCTTGGGCAGCTATATTTGACTCATTTGTATTTTTACATGCACTGTGTATCAGCATTTATATCTCTGAAACTGTAACATTTTTCTAGTATTTTTACAGAAGATGTTCTTCTGCAACCAAGAGTTATTAAATATAATAACTTAACTGCTAAATCCTTTAATATCCTGACATGCTAGCATAAACCTTTATGAGTCAATTCATGCTGAAAATTAATTTGCTAACATTGTGTTTTATAACCTATTAGGCATTTATCATATACTGGGACTAGCAAAAAAAAAAATCTTAGAGATGAACAGATTCTCTCTCTCTTATGTATATACACATAACTTTATACCTTTAAACAAAAAAAACCACCATTATATACAAAACATTCATCCTAACCTATTTCAATAGTTTCTCATCAGTAGTCCTTGATGATGGATTTGAAAATATACCACTTAATGAAAGACCTTACTGTAGGGCCTCCTGCTTGGGCGGGGGGTTGAACTAGATAGTCTACAAGGTCCTTTCCAACTCTGTTAATCTGTTCAGCCTGCACCACTTGCCTAGCATTGTGACAATTACTGAATCAGTATAGATTCCTCGAACAAAATGACAGTAAGTACTTTGAAGGCATAGCAGCATAAACACTCTGTCAACTTCAAAACGAACCTGGCAGTGGCCATTTTCCTGTTCCTCAGTTACCACACAATGTAGGGAGGGGGAAGGAAGATGGAATGCTTTGCTAGGCACAACACAGAACTTTTTCATGGGAACCAAGGTCATTTCTACAGGTAAGAGATAAGGTTGAGGAGGAGTCGGTCAAACCAGCAGGGAAAAAAATGCTTTAAAAAGTTTTTAAAAGTTGACCACACCCACCCAGTCACATGACCCACCACCACCAAACCATGTAGGGAAAAAATTAGATTTCACCACTGCTTGAGACACACTGTTTCTTCCTAGAATTTTTGTCAGTGTTGCCACATGTCTTCTATCTACATGTGCCTGGAAACAAAGAGAGAATGGACAGTATATATCAAGAAAAAGGAAATGCCTGAATGAAATAAAGAAGGCATACTCAGGTTTCTGATGTCCGCCACTTGTACTTCTATGCCATAAGGCAAAATAATTGAAGGTCTATTGAATCTAAGATTATTCTCTGTATGCTGCATTTTATTGCTCCACAATGGACTGTTTTCTGCATCTTTAATATGATTAAAGTTCTTCATAGCCTTGAAAATTCAAATGGATTGTTCTTAGTGAAAATATAGTCACAGATTAATATAATTACTTATACTACAACAGTGTAATGAACAATATAAAATTCCATATTGTTTCTCTAAAATGGGATTTATTCCTGCCTTTAAATTGTTTAAATCTAAAACATTTAATGGATAACATCTGTGTTTTTGTTTGATATTTAACTTTTATTAGATAATTTTGTCTGTAGAAGATGCCACTCTTGTTATCTGTAGTTCTCTTAACATTTGGAATTCAGACTCTGTGTGTGTGTGTGTGTGTGTGTGTGTGTGTGTGTGTAATTCTGAAAGTAAACTTTTGCTTTCTTCTTTTCCCCAGGCCAGATCTCTTCAATTGGGATGATGTGGTTTATCAACAGTCCGCTGTGCAGAGATTAGATCATGCGTTCAATATAGCTAAACTACACCTGGGAATTGAGAAACTCCTTGATTCTGAAGGTTTGTGCAAATAGGATTTTATGTATGTACAGATTATTTTTTTCACATAGATGATTCGAAACAAGATTTATGTCAGCGTTCCAAATATCATGCAGAATTAAATCAGAGTCCAAGGCAGAGCTATCCTTAAAGTTCCAATTTAATAAGACAAACATGTTGGCACATCTGTGAAAATCCCAAATCTGAAGAACTTCCTGGGATTCCACCCAGTTGAAGGTTCATGATCTTATCCCCACACCCATAAATCCATCACATGCTCCAATCTTCTTCTTCCACGCTGGCATCTCCACCCAGCTGCTTCCGGTCAGGTGTCAAGGTGCGGAGACAAAAGATGACCTTGGCTTCTAGAAAAGAATGACAACAACACATTCCACAATTCTACTCCGTTCTATTCCCCCCTCCCAATTACTACACTAATGAAACAGCACAGTGAAATAATAGAAAGTGTGTCAGGCCAAAGATCCTAAAAGGAACATAACTACAGCCCTGACAGGCGGCTTCTCCTCAGAAGAAAAACGTTTCCTGAAAAGAGAATAACATAAAAGTTAACATAACAAAATTAACCACCTCTTCTCCCCCCAGGGGGACCCTTTGACTTTATTGGGAAACTTCTCGTGGAATTGTTTTACTAACTTCTCCACTTTTAGGTTCCAACTTTTCACCCAAATAGCTTCAGACAAAGGGTAACCCTTCCAATGCACTAAGTACTGTAAGCGACCCCTATTCAGCCTGGAATCTACACTTTTTTCCACCTCAGATTGTGTTTCCCCTTCTATCACTACAGGAGAAGAGAAAGCTTGGGTGGATGCTCTTCTGTTAGACCCAATTACTAGTTTCAACAAGCTCCAATGAAATTCTGGGTCAATTTTTCCTAGATGCCTGGGTAGACTGAGTCGAACTGTAACTGGGTTAACTATCTTCACTATTGGGAATGGACCTAGAAATTTTGGACCAAATTCCTTGCTAGGCATTCTTAATCTTATGTATTTGGTAGATACAAAAACTTTGTCCCCCACATGAAAGGGGGGTTGGAGCGAGCAATGTTTATCAGCTTGCTTCTTGTAGGCTTCTGCCGCATCTGCTAGAGCCTTCTTCGTATTTTCCCATCCTTTCTTTAGTGTGTACATCCATTCATTCAAAGACATGAAGGAGGGAGGTTCTCTAGGCAACTCAGGCATGGCAACAAATTCCATGCCACTGGTTATCTGGAAAGGAGTTAATTCAGTGCTGCTGTAGACCGCATCGTTGTATGCCACTTCAGCGAAGGATAGTAAGTCCAACCGGTTGTCTTGCTGATAGTCCACATAACACTGGATGTATTGTTACACCACCGCATTGGCTCTCTCTGCTGCGCAGTTCATGCTGGGATGAACCTCTGAGCTCATTTCTTGTGTGGACCCAATGGATCTCAGGACCTCTCTCCAGAATTTGGCTGTGAACTGGACTCCGCGGTCTGAAATGATCCTTTTGGGCAATCTGTGCAGGCGATAAATGTGTTTCACAAACATTTTCGCTAATTTCTTTGCAGATGGCAATCCTGAGCAAGCAATGAAGTGTGCCTGCTTGGAAACCAAGTCAATAACTGTCCAGATTACTCTATTCCCACTGCTGTCTGGGAGTTCCACGATGAAATCCATTGCGAGCTCTTCCCATGGTCAGTTAGGGCTGGCCACTCGTTGTAGTAGTCCAGGGGACTTCTCCGGCAGTGGTTTCATTGTTGTGCAAGTAGCACAGCTTTTTACGTAATCTTCTACCTCCAATTCCATCTTTGGCCACCAAAATTGATGCCTGGCGAGGTGGAGCGTTCTTAGGAATCCAAAGTGGCCTCCTAGTTCTGCCTCATGGCTTTGCTGTAGAACTTCCAGCCTCAACCCCGCAGGGACATACAGTTTGGACCCCTTCCAGGCTAATTCATTTTCCATCGTTAGGATATCCTGGTTATTGTTGACCCACTGGTCTGTTGGGAGTGCCAATTTCATAGCTGTCATCAGCTTCCCCTGGCTTCCATTACTTTCATACGGCGGTTTTCTCGACAAAGCATCCCCCAACAAGTTTTTTGGTACTTGTTGGACCCCTGGGGGTTTTGTCTCTGCTGCAGGTGCTGCAGGTTCTGGGCCCTTGGATTCAATCCTCCCTGGCTGGCCCCTTTCCTCCTCCGAGGACTCCCTCTTGGTGGGACTTTTCGTCACCTTCGGTTGGGGATCCTCTTCCAGAGGTTGTTTGCCCTTTTCCTCCTCCGAGGCCTCCCCCTTCGTAGGACTTTTCATCACCTTAGGTTGGGGATCCTCTTCCAGAGGTTGTTGGCCCAGATGATTCTTTTCTGGTGTCATCTGGGGCCTTCTCTTTACCGCTGTGGCAGTTGGTGTGCACGTTTGTGGCATTGGGGCTGGAGCCAGGCACTCTGATGCTCTGTGGCCAAGTTGACAGCAATGGTGGCATTTTATTGGGCCCCACAAGGAAAGGAACCTAGTTACATCTCTAAACTTAGGAAACGCCTCTTCACATTGTTCTGCTATCCATCCTGCAGCTTCCCCATTGGTAAACCCTTCTTCCATTGTTGAGAACCTTTCTCTGTAGGAAGGTGGGGTAAGAACCTGTTGGGACATTGCAGGTGCACATGATCCTGCCATCCATCCTGCAGCCCTCCCTTTGGTAATCCCTTCTTCCACTGTGGAGATTGCTTCTCTGTAGGAAGGTGGGGTTAGAACCTGTTGGGGCATTGCAGGTGCACATGGTTCCGCCATCTTCCATGCAGCCTTTCCCTTGGTAATCCCTTCTTCCATTGTTGAGACAATTCCTCGGTAGGAAGGTGGGGTAAGAACCTGTTGGGGCATTGCAGGGGAGACTGGAACCGGTGGGGAGGTCAATCCCTCAGTTGGCCACTGCCCAGTTATCTGCCATGGTGCCATCTGCTGAGGGAGGGCAGGTGCCCACTGGCATCCCTCCCATCCATGACCTGGGGTTAAGACCCATCACGGGGTTGCCTGATTCACAGGTTGCAGTTCAACCAATGACGGCTGGCTAGGGGGGGGGGTTATGTGCCAAGGACCCTTCTGCTGGCTTGGATGAGTTATGGGCCAAGTAGGTGCCCTCTGCTGGCTTGGAGGATTTTCCCATGCTGATGGCCACAGATTTGCCCACTGGAATCTTTTCCATCCATGCCCTGGGAAGAAAGCCCAATTTGGTGGTGCTTCATTCACAAGCTGCAGCCCAATTCGCGGTGGCTGGCAAGTGAAAGATGCTGGCCAAATCCCTTCTTGCTGTCTGGGTTGAATTTCCCATTTTGATAGGGAATCTGTCTTCAACTCAGTTGCAGGGTAATGAGTCATTTCATTTATTGCTGTTTGGAAGGAGTAATTATCTCCACTCCAGTCCTCCAGTCCATTGCAGCATTTATTAGTGGGGGGGGGGGGAGATTGACTCACATTTGGCTGAAGAAGTTGGTCTGAGATTCCAAACATCTTGTTGCTTCCAGTGTGCAGAATCTTTCCCCCACTGCATTCCTCCAGATGCAATAAATCTTCAAACAGAAACTCCTTCGCCTCCGAGGCGAGGCTTCGCAAAGAAGCTTCAAACAGAAATTCCTTTGCACTTTGAAGCTTTGCAGAGAAGTGTCTTGTCCAGCACATTTTCTTCACTGATATTTCATGCTGACCCGGTCAGAATTGGGAATTCAGCACCCCCTCACCAGCCCCCGTCTCCGGGGTGCTGGTGATTTATTTTAAAAGGAGAATTGGGATAATGTCAGTGTTCCAAATATCATGCAGAATTAAATCAGAGTCCAAGGCAGAGCTATCCTTAAAGTTCCAATTTAATAAGACAGACATGTTGGCACATCTGTGAAAATCCCAAATCTGAAGAACTTCCTGGGGTTCCACCCAGTTGAAGGTTCATGATCTTATCCCCACACCCATAAATCCATCACATGGTCCAATCTTCTTCTTCCACGCTGGCATCTCCACCCAGCTGCTTCCGGTCAGGTGTCGAGGTGCGGAGACAAAAGATGACCTTGGCTTCTAAAAAAGAATGACAACAACACATTCCACAATTCTACTCCTTTCTATTCCCCCCTCCCAACTACTACATTGATGAAACAGCATAGGAAATTATAAGAAAGTGTGGCAGGCCAAAGATCCTAAAAGGAACATAACTACAGGCCTGACACACTGTCCTATAATATAACAACAGTAGTGCTAACACTTATAATAATATTGATTATTTATATCACCATATATTTACATTCTCTATTTTCTGTTTTGGTTTCTGTTTTCTACATACTTATAAATTTTATTCCATATTTTATAGAAATCTGATTCTTCTCTTTCTTTTAGTTCTATTGTCATTTTGTCCATCTCTACACATTCGAGTATTTTTCTAATTATTGTTTCATCTGTGGGTGTATTGATTTTTTTCCAGTTTTGTGCGAAAGCAATCCTGGCTGATTCCTTTTGCACAAAAGACCTCCTTCACTTTTGTCAATTCTGTTATTCTGCAGCCTGATTCTATAGTTGTTGGAATTCATTTTTTTCTCATTAATCTTCACTCTGAATTTTACTGAATTTTAGAAATTTCTGTAAATTTATTAAAAAGGAAAAACTGAAATATCATATTTGACATAAATATTCAGACCCTTTACTCAGTACTTTATCGAAGCACCTTTGACAGCAATTACAGCCTCAAGTCTTTTTTTGATATGACACAACAAGGTTCTGGATTGGAGGATTTTCTGCCATTCTTTCTAGCAAATCATTTCAAGCACAATCAGGTTGGATGAAGACCGTTAGTGGACAGCCATTTTCAGGTCCACCCAGATATGGTTAACAGAGTTCAAGTTGGGCTCTGGCTGGGCCACTCTAGGACATTCACAGAGTTGTTCCTAAGCCACTCCTGTGTTGTCTTGGCTGCTTGCTTAGGATAATTGTCATGGAAGTGAACTTTCAGCCCAGTCTAAGGTCCTGAGTGCTGTGGAACAGGTTTTACTTTACTTTACTTTATTTTGGACTTTTATACCGCCTCCTCTCCCAAAAGGGACTCGGGGCGGTGTACAGTCAGATTAAAACACATAAATACATAAAAATACAAACATAGTTAAATACTAAGTGCCTAAAAGAGGAGGCTATAAAAGACTGTACCCAAGTAAAGTAGTTAAAAACAATGTTTAAAAATAACCCCTTAAAAATACCCAATTAAAAATATCTGCCAGGAGGTGAAATAGGACTATGAATGGGCCAAGCCGGCTAAACGGAACAGGTGAGTCTTCAGTTTTTGTCGGAAGGAGCGGAAGTCGGTGGTGGTTCTGATATCGGGGGGGAGGTCATTCCAGAGGGTTGGGCCCATCACAGAGAAGGCTCTACCCCTAGATGCCGCCCGTTGGCATTGCTTAGTGGACGGTTACAGGAGGAGTCCCTCCCTGTGAGAGCGAATTGGTCGCAGGGAAGTATGTGGTAGGATGCGATCCCGCAAGTAACTAGGTCAATTGAGACTATTCCTGTACTTTGTTCCATTCATTTTTCACTCAACTCTGACCAGTCTCCCAATCCCTGTTGCTGAAAAGCACCCTCACAGCATAATACTGCCACCATCATGCTTCTCTGCTGGGATGATATTGGGTAGATGATGAGCTTTGCCCAGTTTACTCCAGACATAATGTTTTGAATTGAGGTGAAATTGTTCAATGTTGGTTTTATCAGACCAGAGAATCTTGTTTCTCACAGTCTGAGAGTCCTTCAAGTGCTTTTTTGCAAGCTTTAAGTGGGCTTTCATTTAGAGAGACTTCCATCTAGCAACTCTATCATAAAGTACAGATCGGTGGAGGGCTGCAGTGATGGTTGTCGTTCTAGAACTCTGTCCCATCTCTACACAGCATTTCTGCTGTTCAGTCAGAGTGACCATCAGGTTCTTGGTCATCTCTCTTGCTAAGAACCTTCTCCCCCAATTGCTCAGCTTCACTTGGCAACCAGCTCTTGGAAGAGTCCTCGTTGTGCCAAACTTCTTCTATTTGAGAATTGTGGAGGCCACTGTCTTCTTAGGAAACTTCAGGGCAGCAGAAATTTTATTGTAGCCTTCCCCAGATCTGTACCTTTCAATAATCCTGGCTCTGAGCTTTTCAGGCAGTTCCTCTGACCTCAAGGCTTTTGCTCTGCTACAGTATGCATTGTCAGCTGTGAGGTCTTCTAGGCAGATGTGTGTGCCTTTCCAAATCATGCCCAATCAATTTAATATACCACAGGTTCTACAACCAAGGTGTAGAAACATGTCAGCAATGATAAAGAGAAATGAAAGGCACTTGAGCTAAATGTCAAGTATTGCAAGAGTCTGGATACTTACACCAATGTGATCTTTCAGGTTTTTTCCTTTTTAATAAATTTAAAGATATTTTTAAAATTCTATTTTCACTTTGTCATTATGAGATACTAAATGTATATTAATGAGAAAAACATGAATTTCGACAGCTGTATAATCTGGCTGTAGCACAACAAAATTGACAAAAGTGAATGTTTTCTGAGTGTTTTCTATACCAAGATTTGTCCCAAGGGTGGTTTTTTAAGAGGAAACTGGACTTTCTGTTTTTTCTTTGAAGAATTTTCACTTCTCATTCAAGAAGCTCCCATTGGTTGATTGCTCTCACTGTCAGAAAATTTCTCCTTATTTCCAGGTTGAATCTCTCCTTGTTCAGTTTCCATCCATTATTCCTTGTCTGGCCTTCGGGTGCTTTGGAAAATAGCTTGACCCCCTCCTTTCTGTGGCAGCCCCTCACATGCTCCTAGCTCCTTAACTTTACTGCCTATTTGCTTATAATCTCTCAATATTGTTCTCAGGTTAATGAACCCAAGAAAATCAGAACTCTGAGACTAGGATCCTCCTCAAAACTCTTCTTTATTGAGTACATCATATCAGCACAGCTTCAAAGAAAAACCAACTCTAAATCTTTCCTGCAGTTTCAGTATAATTAAAATGGGAAATACCCCATGTCACAGGTCACATTGGCCAATTGGGTTAATTGGCAGGCTCTCCAAGTACTCCTTCCCTCGTCTTATCCGTTGCCAGTAGAGATGACCTTGGTTCTCACAAGAAAGCTCTCTGTTGTGTCTAGTAAGGCATTCCAACCTCCTTCCCCTTTCTCTCCTCTGTGTGGCAACTGAGGAACATAAAAATGGCTGCTACCAGGTTTGGTTCAAAGTTGACTGTCGGTTCTCCCCCTAGTGAGTGAGGTTTCTGGAAAATACCAAGTACAGACAGGTTAAATTTTCACTAACCACCCCTGCCATCCCCCGGTTGTCCTTTTGGCTTTTGTGGATTTTTCTCGTGGAATTTTCTGATCAACCTATCTGCTCTTATGTTCTGACTCATCACCTAAGTGGCTTCAGAAAGGGGATAACCCTTCCACTGTACTAAGTACTGTAGCCTCCCTTTATACAACTTAGAGTCTAGGATTCTTTATATTTGTAATGGATTTCTCCTTGCACTACAATGGGACCTGGGGCTAACCGACCTATTGGCCTTAGCTCCGAACCTATAATCGGCTTTAACAAACTGTTGTGGAAGACCATATGTACTTTCCCTAATAGGCGTTTCAGTTTCATTGTGACTGGGTTAATGATCTTTATGTTGGGAAAAGGTCCTATACATTTGGGACCCAGCTTTTTATAGAGCAATTTCAGTTTTAGGTATTTGGTAGAAAGGCAAACTTTCTCCCCTAAGTGAAATGGCCTCGGGGCGGGGGGATCACTTTTTGTCTGCCTGCTCCTTGTGTATCTCTGTGCTTTTTGATAGCGCCCATTTTACATTTCTCCAGGCATCCTGTAAGGAGTCTACCCATCAGTCAGGCTTACTGAGGATACTCAGGCATTGGGACAAACTCCACCCCTGTGGCCACCTTAAAAGGCATAAAGCCCATGCTGCTATGTACAGCTAATGGGTGGCAGTGAAAGGGCTGCAGCGGCAAATAGGCCACAGAGAATGGGCTGTGGCAGCTGTGAATGTGCCATGGTGAACAAACAGATTTTTTTCTTGTTTTCCTCCTCTAAAGCTAATGTGCATCTTATAGTCTGAAAAATTTGGTAATTAACCTCAAGTACTGCTCAATCATTGTGTTAACTTGTTCTACTGACCCATTGGAACTCAGATGAAAAGCCAAACTAAGCCCCTGGGAAGATCCAATTATCTTTATGAACTCCCTCCAGAATTTGGCCATGAACTAGACTTCTCAATCAGATATGATTCTCTTTGGGATGCTATGCAGTCGGTAAAGGTGTTTTAGGAACAGCTTCGCCAGTTTGTGGGATGAAGGGAAGCCAAAAAGGCAGTAAAGTGAACCTGTTTGGAAAAAAGATCAATCAATGTCCAAATTACGGTATTTTCCCCACTTTTTGGGAGTTCTACAATAAAAATAGCAGTACATTGCTATTTCCTCCCAGAGTCGTGATGGCTTGGCTACTTGTTGTAACAGTCCCAGGGACTTTCCAGGCATCTTTTAAAATCACTGCACATATTGCACAGCTCTTTACATACCTTTCAATGTCCTTTTTCATTTCATTACCAATTGTCTTGGTACCAGATGCCATGTCTTTAGAAATCCAAGGTGAGTGGCTTGCCTGGCATCGTGGCTTCTTTGGAACTTGGACCTGGAGGGTACGGGGATAATTTGGAACCTTTCCATGCCAATCTGTCCTGGGAGGTTAGGAGTTGCTTGTTGTCCCTGAACCAGGGGTCAGTTTGCACCTTGGCTCTGAGTTTCTGGGTTAACTGTCCTCCCAGCTCGTTTGATGGTCTCTGAGACTATTGCCTCTTGGTAACTAGCACTGACTTCTGAGGGATGGGAATGATTGTGTTCACCTGTTTTTGGTGTTGCTCTTGTACTGGGGCATTCTAGTCAGGGCATCTGCTAGGAGATTCTTCCCTCCATGGATTTAGTTTAGTGTGAAGTCGAACTGGTTAAAGTACTGTGTCCAGTACTTGTTTGGGAGAGAGTTTCCAAGGGATCCTAAGGGCTTCCAGATTTTTATGATCAGTCCATACTTCAAAAGGTACTCGGATCCTTTCTAGAAAATGCCACCAGGTCCCAATGGACCACGAAGGCCTTCTTCTCCTACACCACCCACCTTTGTTCAGGGCTAGTGAGTTTTCTGGAGCTATAGGCCCATGGTTGAAAGTGTTCCTCCTTTGTCTTCTGGAGGAGGACTACTCCTATGGCTACATTGCTGGTGTCTGCCTGAATTATGAATGTGTCAACTCGCAAAAGCATTTCCAGTCTGCTCTCAGGAGTACATTCCATGCATACGTTCTTCAAACGTTGAATCTCAGATCACCAAAGCCGGGTTGTGAGGTGTGTCTCCAAAGCCCATGGGAACCCTCTCTTTTTGCTTTGCTTTATTTTTTTTTAAATGGGGAGAGGAATAAATCACTTGAAAATAAGTTTCAAGCACATACTAATGTACCTAAATCAGTAGGTACAAATGTTGGCTTCTTTTAATTTGATATTTTTTTAAAAGAATGATATGAATAATGCATTTGACTAAAATAAAAATATATATATTCAACTAGATTTCTAAAAGTAATACCCCAGCAGGAACAAAATAAAATATGTGATTATCTATGGATAATGCAGTTGTCTGTATTATCCATTACTGTAAAGCCTATAAGGGATTGCAAATATTTTTCCATTTTTGATGTGACATTTTGAAAATAAGATCATGTCTTTTTCCTTTTCCTTTTACAAAACTTTAATCATTTAGTGCAGGGATGTCAAACTCAAGCCCATTGGCCAGATCCGGGTGCTTACATCTGGCCCACAGTGCTGCCTGGAAATATCAAAGGACCAGCCCTCGGTGCCTCTGTCAGCCAAAATGGAGCACAGAAGGGCCATGGGTTTTTGGCTGGCAGAGTGCTGCAGGAGGCTGTGGAGGCCAAAAATGGGCCATGGAGAACCACACACGCCCCCCTGCATCCTATTTTGGCCAGCAGAGGCACCACAGGCTGGTCCTTTGATATTTCCAGGCCTGCCCAGGGACAGGAGGCAGAGTGCTGCAGGAGGCAGAGACACCCCATGGCCCCATTTTGGCCCTTTTCACCTTCTCTTTAGCAGCCAACTAGAACTAGGTACCCTGCAAGATCTGGATGGCTTTGTTCAGAAGAGCCAAAAACATCTGTGTCTTCACCCAGGTCTTTGATGAGAGAGCCCCCTCATATCATTGAATTTGTCATCTTTTATCTTAATCTTTTACCTATGATTGATTTAATTGTAATTTTTTTAATTGTTGGGGCCACCCAGGGTAATTGAGAATTGAGTGCTATATCAATTTTGTAAATTATTACTAATATTAAGTCCTCCTCTAGGGCTGTGTCAGAGGTAGTAACAAAGATTGACAGACTGTTGGACATATAGTTTTTAGAGACATCTGGAGAAATTGTCAATTAATTTATGTTCCAGAGGTGGGTTTCTGTTGGTTCCCCCTGGATCAGGTGAACTGGTAGTGGCGGCGGTGGGAGGCGAGTACGTGTGCACCCAGGTGAACCAGTAGTAAAATAAATTGAAACCCACCACTGCTCTGTCCCTATACAAAAGAGTCAAGCCTCACAGCAGCTGGGGACTCTAGGTGTCTCTACATTGTGGAATTGAGACTATTTGTGCCAAAAAGTAAATCTCCCTTTGGCTGGAATTGCTGTTTTGAATGCAAAGAGAAAAAAGCATTTTAAGCCTGTGTTAAAGGCTCACCATGGCCACACCCACTATGGCCACACCACACACCACACCCCTGGCCCTCTGAGGTCAAACACAATCCTGATGCAGCCCTCAATGAAACCCCTGATTTAGTGGATATATAAATTTGGATGCAATTCTTATTAATATGTTACACCCAAATTCAGTTCATTTCTTTTTTTTCATCTCTAATACCAACTGCTAACATTTAAATTAGACTGATATAATTTCTTCAGTTATTTATATACACTGTACAATATTTCAAAAAAATATTATTATTTTTTTGCTACCTATAGATTATTATTATGAATAAGTACCGTATTTTTCAAAGTCGCACCGGACTGTAAGACGCACCAAGGTTTTGAAGAGGCAATTTTTTTAAAAAAGTAGGTAGGTAGATAGAGGAATAGACAGGGAGAGAAAGAGAGATAAATACAGTAGGTAGGTAGGGGGAGAGAGAGTAGTTAGGTAGGTAAGTAGATACAGGGATAGAGAGAGAGAGAAAGAGAGAGAGAGAGAGTATGTAGATAGGTAGAGGGATAGAGAGAGAGAAATAGAAAGAGAGAGAGAGAAAAATACAGTAGATAGGTAGGGAGAGAG
Organism: Natrix helvetica; assembly: GCF_964273705.1. Taxonomy (NCBI): domain Eukaryota; kingdom Metazoa; phylum Chordata; class Lepidosauria; order Squamata; family Natricidae; genus Natrix; species Natrix helvetica. Next base: position 64,064,600 of record NC_138550.1, read on the forward strand.
AGAGAGAGTAGGTAGGTTGGTAGGTAGAGGGATAGAGAGAGAGAAATACAGTAGATAGGTAGGGAGAGAGAGCGTAGGTAGGTAGGTAGGTAGATAAAGGGAGAGAGAGAGAAAAATAGAGAGAAAGAAAAAAATACAGTAGGTAGGTAGAGAGAGAGAATAAGTAGGTAGGTAGGTAAGTAGGTAGGTAGGTAGATAAAGGGATAGAGGGATAGAGAGAAATAGAGAGAGAGAAATACAGTAGGTAGATAGATAGATAGATAGATAGATAGATAGATAGAGAGAGAGAGAGAGAGAGAGAGAGAGAGAGAGAGAGAGAGAGAGAGAGAGAGAGAGAGAAATACAGTAGGTAGGTAGGGAGAGAATGTGTGTAGGTAGGTAGGTAGCTAGAGGGAGAGAGATAAAGAGAAATACAGTAGATAGGTAGGTGTTTCTGCTGGCACAGCACTTGATCAATGTAATTCTCATCAATCAGTTAAAGAGCTTTCCAAAAGGCAAAAAAAGTTTTTGCACTCTGCAAACCTCCCAAAAGTGGCCCATTTCCCCCCCAAAGGCATGGATAGCCTTGGGGGGGGGGGCTTGCAGAGTGCTCCTGGGGGGTGGGGGGCCAAACATGAGCAAAAAATGGCCCATTTTTCACAAAAACGGGCCCATTGTTTGTCAAAAATATTGCATGGATAGCCTTATGGAGGCTTATACAGTGCTGCTGGGGGCTGGGGGGGGGAAAGGCCCATTTTTTGCTCATTTCTGCCCTCCCCAGCCCCCAGGAACTCTCTGAAAGCCTCCATAAGGGTATGCACAGCCATTTTGGTGAAGGAGGTGGGGCTTCGGGAGGCAAAAAATTGCTGCATTTGATGTATAAGACGCACCCAGATTTTCTGCCTCTTTTTTTGAGGAAAAAAGGTGCATCTTATACTCTGAAAAATATGGTATTTTTTGTATTTAAATGCTGAAGGAATAAGAATTATGAATGAGAAAATATATAAGAATTATATATTTATAATAGAGTTTTTTCTTCTTTTTTACTTAACTGTTGCTTTCTTATTTATTTAGTAAATTTGTAAGCCATCCATTTCATGTTTATGACTCTGGGCAACTCACAGTTGAAACAGAATAAAAACAATTAAAAAACAACAACCAGAGTTAAAAGCAACAAAAAGGACATTAAAATAGCAGTCAAGAAAACTCACAAATACTTAAATGAGCCATGTATTTATGTATTTGGTTTCACTTTGGATGTAGCATCCACTAATTAAATATTTAGCTGGGCCTTGGCATGATCCTTCACAGCTATTAAGTTTTTAGTTTACTGTCAACTTAAATGAAAAATGAATTACTGAGGAGCCTCTTTCTATGAAGTCTTATAAACAGTGTAAATTTTTGTATGTTTAATGCGCACGTGCAGATGTTGCAACAACTTATCCTGACAAGAAATCCATCTTGATGTATGTGACATCACTTTTCCAAGTCCTGCCCCAGAAGGTTACTCTAGAAGCCATCCATGAAGTTGAAACATTGCCACAGGAAGTAAAGCACATTAGAGAACAACAAATCCAATTACATCCACAACGGTTTTCTCAACAGGTGAGTCATATGTTTTTTTTCTCCCTGTTATTTTAGACTAGTGAACATTAAATTCCTGCAGAGTTATTTGTGTACTTGTCTTGTGTTTCTTTAGAAGGTAAAGAAACTCTAATTATGAAACCATGAAGCTATTGAATTTCTCTGTAGTTGTTATCAAAATCTGTCATTTTAACAATTGTTAGATACTTGTTCTAACTACAGTGGTTTCCACCAAGGTCCTCTGTTCCGGCGGGAACAGAGGTTTAATCCTATTGGTCGAAGGGTCTTACAGCTCCCTATAAAAGGGCTGCTGTCAGACTCAACCTTCGCTGGATTGTTCTCACTTGTTGTACTTAATAAAGAGCTATTGTTACCGTTAAGCCTGTGTGTGCCTATCCATTACACAATTTACCACTGGTGACAAAGGTGGGATTGGAAGGTAACTAGGCAAACTGAAAAGAGCATAGCAATCCAGCAAGTACATCCAGCCCGGAGTTCAGCATGGCTTGGAGGAGCCATTTTTGAGCAGCAAACTCAAAATGCCCTCTGAACACAAAATGGCCATGCACGCCCCAGCAACTCTATATGACCCAGTCACCAAACACTGGGACTTGTACATGCTATGATTTGACTGTTTCCTTGAGGCAAACGACCTCATGGGCCTTTCTGAAGGCCGCAAGAAAAACATGTTCCTCGGGTACTATGGCCAGGAAGTGTTCGAGATGGTGAAAGACCTCTCTGAGCCGACACTGCTACAATCAGTCACCTGGTCCATGCTTTAGCAGACGCTAAGGACTCACTATGCGCCCAAGCCGTCCAAGCACGTTCACTGACATGAGTTTAATACCAGGAACCAGAAAGAGGGTGAGTCGATTAACAAGTACGTTGCAGCGCTCCGCAAGACCGCAGCGTACTGCGAATTGCGAGACCTGGACGAGCTGATTCTGGACCGCATAATTTGCGGCATACGGGACATTAACCTACAGAGGAGGTTACTCGCTAAATCTAACCTCACTCTACAGATCACCTTGGACAAAGCCAGGGTGTCCGAATTAGCCATCAAATCTACTGAGACTCTGCAGCACCAAAGCGCTCCACAAGATGCGCAGAAGAGTACACATGTACATTGCGAGGCTGCAGAGCCCTAGAGCTCAGAAGGTGAAGAAGATGACAGCTGCTGCATGTGCAGTAGCCGTGCCCAGCCGGCATGCAAATTCAAATCACATCTCCCGCCTTGCGCTAGCTGTGGAGGGGATCATGCCAGATCAGCTTGCCATTTCCATGGCGCAACCTGCCAGTGCTGCGAGCGAAAGGGGCACATCGGCAAGGTGTGCTGGAGCGAATTCCCTGCCACTACCTGGCAGTCTAGAAGCGCACCAAACCACCAACAGAGGCCCAACCAAGGGGCCTGGCAAAAGCCACCATGGCACTCAGAGGGCGACAATAGAGTCACCTACCATACGTCAATCAGCCAAGTCCGCACCAGGCGGCCAAAAAAGCTGAAGGTCACAGTCCTCATCGAAGACTCTCCATGTGAGATGGAGATCAACTCTGGGTCATCACTGACCATCATATCGTGGTCTACCCTGAAGCAGGCTATCCCTAGCCTAAAGAAGCAGCATCTTCGCACCCCTGACATCCACCTACGCGATTACCAGGGAAACTGGGTCCCCATCGTGGGTCAAGGCACCTTCCAGGTGAAGTTCAAGCAATTCAGCGGGAAACTCCCAGTGACAGTGGTCAGCAACAACCTGCAGAGCCTCCTAGGGCTAGATTGGTTCCAAGCCCTGGGCCTAGAGGTGACCGGTATCAACACCTTGAAAGACGACGGCGCTGAAGCCATTTGGAAGGTGTTCAAGGACGTGTTTGGCACCGATCTGGGTAAGTATGCGAGGACTCCAATTTCCTTTAGTTTGGACCCCAACATAGCCCCAATAAGGCTAAAACCCAGGAGAATACCTTTTGCTCTCTGCCCCAAAATTGACAGGGAAATTGACAAGCTCGTAAGCCAGGGAATCCTAGAGCCAGTTGATCACGCACGCTGGGAAACCCCTATAGTGACACCTGTCAAATGTGACAGGTCTGTCTGCATATGCGCGGACTACAAGTGCATAATAAATAAAGTGCTACAACAGAGCGCCTACCCTGTACCCATTGTATAGCACCTTCTTCATTCATTAGGCCCTGGAAAAAAATTCGCTAAATTGGACATGGTACAGGCATACCAACAATTGCCTGTAGATGGCGCTACGGTGGAGGCCCAAACCATTGTGACACACAGGAGTGCATTCAAATGTCACCACCTGCAATTCAGCATTAGTATTGCCCTGGATTGTTCCAAAGCGTCATGGAATGGCTTTAGCAGGGGATTCCAGGAGTTGTCCCCTATTTCGATGACATCTTGGTATCGGCTGCAAACAAGGCGCAATTTTTAAAACGTGTACGAACAGTTTTGGCTCGAATTAGAAACAAAGGCCTCCATCTCAAAAAAGAGAAATGCCAGATTAACGTGCCAAGGGTTGAATTCCTAGGGTACCTAATCGACGGCTCTGGGATTCACCCGACCACGCAAAAAATCAAAGCAATTCAGGACACCCCCACACCTCACAATCAAACTGAGCTGCAGGTGTTCCTTGGGCTCCTTAATTTCTACAGCGTCTTCCTTAAACAGAAAGCCACAGTTGCTGAGCCCTTACACCGTCTCCTGACTAAGAACGTGAAGTGGTCCTGGGGCAAAGCCGAGGCTGCCGCATTTGCCACAGTAAAACGACTCCTGTCGACTGATTCCTTCCTGGTACAGTACAGCCAGACCCTGCCATTGGTGCTGACCTGCGACGCTTTCCCATTTGGCATTGGCGCTGTCCTCAGGCACTGCATGCCCAACAGAACCGAAGCCCCTATTGAATTTTACTCCAGGACCTTGTCCGCGGCAGAGCGGAACTACAGCCAGCTGGACCGTGAGGCTTGGCTGCAGTGGCTGGAGTAAAGAGGTTCTATGAGTATCTTTATGGCCGGGACTTCAAACTGGTTATGGACCACAAGCCATTGTTGGGCTTACTGGCTGGCAACCTACCCCAGTGTCATTATCACCCCACATGACCAGATGCACCATTTTCCTAGCTGCCTACTCCTACCATCTCATCCACCGACCAGGCTCCACTTTGGGGCATGCTGACGCTCTCAGCCGCTGCCCGCTGCCTGAACATCTCGCTGACTCTACCCCCGAGACGCCAGTCCTCCTCATTGACTGCCTTGAGACTCAGCCTGTCTCAATCCAGTGATGTTGCCCGTCACTCTGCAAAGGACTCCACCATCAAGCAAATTTTGAACTGAGTGGAGGGTGTGGCCCAAGGGGCCTGTTGGGGCTGATTTCAAAATGTATTTTGCCAAACACAATACGTTATCGGTTGTAAATGGCTGTTTACAGGGTTGTTGTTCCACCCAAACTTCACATTGCAGTATTAGAGGTTTTACACGTAGGGAATTGTCAGGATGAAGTATTTGGCTAGGAGTTACGTGTGGTGGCCTAACATGGACAGGGAGATCGAAGAATGGGTAACTACCTGCACACCGTGCCAGGAGTCCAGACCAGCTCCCCCAGAGGCACCCGCTAAGGATTGGGAGTGATCTCAAGCACCATGGTTTAGGGTGCACATTGACTTTGCTGGCCCAGTTCATGGCCAGACATTTCTCATAGTTGTGGATGCCTACTCAAAATGGTTAGAGGTAGTCCTGATGACCTCCACTATGGCAGAAGCATTCATCAAGGTGCTACAGAGACTTTTTTCCACGCATGGCCTGCCCGACGTCCTGGTCTCTGACAATGGGCCTCAATTCATGGCAATGCAATTTGAGACCTTCAAGCAAACTTCCCTACCAGCGAATATTTCATTGCTATTTGATGGTCTTTCCATACTCAAAAGAAAATAACAGATGAAGCCAAATACCCAGATTCACTGGCCATTATTCTAGGTGATTTCAACAAAGGTAACTTAACGAAAGAGCTTCCAAAATATTTTCATCATGTCAATTGTCCCACCAGAGGCAAGAATATTTTAGACCATTGCTACACAGCACTAAAACATGCTTATCGATCCTTACCATGAGCAGTTGTGGGCCATTCTGATCATTGCATGATTCACCTTGTACCTACTTACAGACAAAGACTTAAAGCCACGAAACCAACAATTAAATCAGTGAGGCCTTGGACTAAGGAGGCAAAGTTAAAGCTATAGGCTTGCTTTGTCTACGCTGACTGGAATATTTTTGAAGAAACCTCTGAAGACCTGGATGAACTCACAGTTACTGTTACATCATATGACAACTTCTGTGAAGACCTATGTGTACCAACCAGGAACTTGTGAATATACAGTAACAATAAACATTGGTCCACAGTTAAGCTTACGCAGCTACATTGTTCCAAATAGGAAGGTTACAGAAAAGGTGATAGAATACTGTACAATCAGGCCAGAAAAGTATTAACAAGGGATATCAGAGCAGCAAAAAGAAGCTACCCTGAAAAGCTAAGGAATCAGTTCTCAACAAATGAACCAGCAAATATGTGGAAAACTCTTAAAAATATCACCAGTTATGGCAAATCTCCTTCCCAGGCTGAAGGAAATCAATAACTGGCAGATGATCTGAACGTGTTCTACTTCAGGTTTGAAAGGAAACTACAGCCACCTATCACCACAACACCCATCTCAGACACACCAACAACAGCCAAACCTCCTACAACTGACCCCATCCCATTGGATTCACAACCCCTGGTGATCACAGAAAAGGAAGTGTGAGATCTATTTCATAGACAGAAGCCAGGAAAAGCACCAGGCCCAGACAAGATAATTCCTTCTTGCTTAAAAGTCTGTGCTGACAAATTGGTTCCCATCTTCACCCGAATCTTTAACAAATCACTAGAGATGCATCATATTCCTTCTTGCTTCAAATGCTCTGCTATCATCCCAGTGCCGAAGAAGCCCTCCATCAAGGAACTGACTACAGACCAGTTGCTCTAACATCTTTAGTTATGAAAACTTTTGAAAGGCTAGTGATGTCCCACTTGAAAACCATCATGGATCCGCTGTTAGACCCCCTGCAATTTGCATACTGAGCAAATAGATCGACAGATGATGCTGTTAATATGGCTCTGCATTACATCCTACAACATCTTGAATCTCCAAAGACCTACGCAAGAGTCCTCTTTGTAGACTTTAGTTCAGTATTCAGTACCATCCAGTGGTGGGTTTCAAAGTTTTTGGGAATCTCTTCTGTAGGTGTGGCCTGCTTTGTGGCAGTGGCTTGCCGGCCATGTGACCGGGTGGGAGTGGCTTGCCAGCCATGTGACTGGGTGGGAATGGCCTGGGAGTCATGTGACCGGATGGGAGAGGCTTGGCAGTCATGTGACTGGGTGGGAGTGGCCAAGATGATGTCACTGAATTCTTTGCCCCAAAGGATAATTTACAAAAAGATATAAAAAAGGAAATTTATTACTTTCTGTACTTACTATTTAAATAAGATTAAAATAAGTACACAAAACAATAAAAGAGCTACTTACAGAAGGAAGATGACTGTCCTTGCCAGTCTTCAATATCACTAACTCCAATGAGTGGCCTGCACAAAGAAGAGACACAGAAATGAACTCTTTCGTTGCATGCACTGCATTAGGATGAAACCAGCACACAAAATAATAGAAAAGGAAGATTACTGTCCTTTTTGTGTGTTGAAGTCACTCACTGATCACCTTGCTCCAATGAATGGCCTGCACAAAGAGATACAGAAAGGAGGACTTTAATTGCTTGTACTACTATATTAAGGATGAAACAAGCACACAAAGCAATAAAACAGCTACTTACATAGGAAAGATGACGGTCCTAGCAGTCATACTCTGTTGCCTCTTCTTCATCCTGTTAAATAATACTAACTGCAGAAGAAATAACGCAATATTGGACTCGATTGTGGTTGTAAGCTGAGGACTACACTACAGGTAACAGAAGGGACCTCTGTTTTCATTCAACAATGTACAGTCTTTTCAGAAAGGATGTCCCCCAACAAACAGGAAAGATATAGTTTTTCATCTAAGAAGTTAGATCAAGAATGAATGTCATAGGTAGATTCACAGAGCAATACAGATTTATTTTTCTGAAATTTATCCCTCAGTTCAAAAAACAGGAATATATGAATTAGGTTCAGTACTTAGGTCAGTCCAAGTAGCTATTCAAGAGTTAGTGGTGTCATGATTAGAAGCAATAGTAAAGCAAGATATGGATTTAAAACCAGTAATATTTGGTTGGGCATTTCAAAGGGAATACAATATATATTTAATTTTACACACATTAACAGCTGCTGGAATTGTGTTTGCACAACAGTGGAAAAACAAAGATATCAAAATGAATAAATATTAGAATGTGCAGGAATGAATAAATTGACAATTAAAATCAAGAAGGCTTTGAATACTTTTTCATGCGAGATTTGTTTTATCAATTGCTAACTAACAGACACAGAAATTAGAAATCTAAAAGTATGAAAGAAAACACCAATTATGTAAGGAAAGGGCACTAAAATGTATAAGGAAATATTATTAGTACTTGATCATTATTAATGTGTACATAACTGCGGGACATTACATACCCACACACACAAACTATGACAGTGCCAGGAAAACACCAAAAAATAACAATTCCCCCCCCAAAAGACTGTAGATGAAACCAGTTTTTTCCCTAAACCTAAGGACAGGAAAGACAAAGCCACTGGAATAAAAGCCATCAAGGCATTGTGGGAAATTATAAAGGACAGTGCCAGGAAGCTCACAGAACCAGGAAGCACAATTATCTAAACAACCAGGTATCACACAGAAACACACAAAATCTGGCAAAGCTGCCTTGCACCAACCTGGCCTGCCAATAGAAAAGCAGCCACTTTGAGACACATAAACCATGCACCAACCTGCACACTTAAAAGCAACATAATGAATCACAAATAAAACATTTGCAAAAAGGAATAACATTTCTTGTAATAAACATATTCTATAAACAATAAATAAATACAAATTCCCTTAAAAAGTATTTTTTTAAAAAAGGATATTCTATAAATAATAAAAAAAATCCTTAAAAACCATTTCAAAATATTATACACAATAAATTAAAATAAAACCATTTAAAAATATTCTATACACACTAAATTAAAATAAACCATTTAAAAATATTATATCCACAATACTTTTAAATGTATTGTGGATAGAATATTTTAAAATCATTTTATTTAAAATTATTGAGTATAGAATATTTTTAATGGTTTTTTTTAGTTTATTGTTGATAGAATATTTTTTAAATAGTCTAAGACAATTTTAAAAAAGATTCTACCAACAATAATTTAAAATAAAACCATTTTGAAGTATTCCACACACAATAATTTAAAATAAAACCATTTTAAAGTATTCCACACACAATAAATTATAATAAAACCAGTTAAAAGTATTCTACACACAATAAATTAAAACAAACCAGTTTAACCTGCCACCACCACTACCCCCCTCATGCTTAGTTGCTTACCTGAGGCAAGCAGCAGGCTGCTGGAAGGCAAAACGAAGCAAAGCAAAGGGAGGACCCGATCATCAACCGCGATGCGAGAGCTGCTCGGGAATGAGAAAGACTCTTTTCAAAAGAGAAAGACTCTTTTCAAAAGAAGAATGTTGTCCGTTGGTGCTGCGCTTTTAAACGGGTGTTAGAGGCAGGCAGGTTGACTCCAGCCTGCTCACTGATTGGCTGGACTCCAGCCAATCAGTGAGCACTGGGCTGGGCTAGTTTAGTGTGGACAAGCAGGGGGGGAGCAAGCTGCGACGGAACGGGCGGGGGGAGTGAGCGACAGGGCCGGGGCATGCGTTCCAGAACTTATTTCCAGGTCCACTGGTGGAACCTCTTCTAACCAGTATGGTAGATTTGAAGAACCTCTTCTACCAAACTGGTTAGAACTGGCAGGAACCCACCCCTGGTACCATCATACCAGACATTCTTCTAACTAAGCTAAATCAGCTAGCGGTACCTGAATACACTTGTAAGTGGATCACAAGCTTCCTAACAGACAGGAAGCAGCAAGTTAAGCTAGGCAAAATCACATCAGATACCTGTACAATTAGCACAGGAGCCCCCCCATTCTGACTGTGATAATATCTTTTTGTAATTGTTATTATTTTTATATAAACATATTCATAGACCATTTCTTGTTTTTGAAAATAGTTATGTTATCTCAGGTTTAGATTTCTATACTAATTCCCAAATAATTTCTTTCTTTGGATGGGCATACCATTAGAAATAAATTTCAATCCTAGTAACCATTCTTACAATTATATTGAGTGATGGGCCTCCTGATCATTTTACACCTTTGCAGAGTACTGAATATATTTATTCAGAACCTTTCTGGGTTCATATCCTTTTGCTTAAAGTGCATTTAATCACAGAAGTCTTTATTGATGATAGGCTTCAAAGTGGGGATAATTACAGGTACTTCAATTTTTTTTCTATTTCTCATTAAACTCTAATGAAAGTATCTCTCTATTTGCTGTTTAATTTTTAAACATTTCTTGAAGTAAGATGACTGCTGACATTATCCCCTGAAATATACTACATTTCATCCATTCTGTTACCCACATTCATCCATCTATGTCTGCTTTTCTTCCTAATTTCTTCTTCTTAGATCAAAGTCAGTGTAGCACAGGGCCATGTGTGCATCCCTTCACCTAAGCCTCGTTTCAAAAGCTATGTGTACACACAAACTGCTTATGTCATGTCCTCTGACCAAAAAGGGAGGATGTTCCCTCCACAGGTCTGTCAATATGATTTATTTGTTATGAATAACAATCTTCTTCTAATACGCCTGTGCTTGCTGTGGGAAATAAATGCACCCTTTTTGCTTGTGTCCATTTTAATTTTCAGTGATATTCTTCTTAGGGTTTTTTGTGTTATTTGGGTGAGCCAAATCCTTTTGTTATAAGGTTTGCCTTTTCTAGTTATATCTTCTTTTTTACATTAGATATTTACTGTAAAAATATTAAAAGCCTCAATAAAAGATTAAGTTTTAAAGACATAAATTCAATCCTTAATCCCTTTATAACATAAATCTAAATTCAAATATATAAATGATTACTATGAACATTGAGGAGATGTTTTTCTTGAGTTTCTTAAACATTTTTCTTTGGCATATTGAATCAGTGTAGAAATGAAATGAATGTCATACATTATATGAGGTTGCACAGTGATGGGTTTCAAATTTTTTTACTACCTATTCTGTGGGTGTGACCTATTTTGTGGGTGTGGCTTGGCAGTCATGTGACTGTCTGGAAGTGGCTTGCCAGTCATGTGACCGGGCAGCAGTGGCTTGGTGATCATGTGACCAGATGGAAGTGGCTAGGCAGTCATGTGACTGGGTGAGAGTGGCCAAGTCGATGTCACTGAATTCTTTGCCCCAAAGAATGACCTACAAAAAGAAGATATAAAAAAGGAAATTTATTACTTACTACTTAAATAAGAATAACATAAGTACACAAAACAATAAAAGAGCTAGTTACAGAAGGAAGATGACTGTCCTTGCCTGTCTTCAACATCACTGACCACCTTGCTCCAATGAATAGCCTGCACAAAGAAGAGACACAGAAATGAACTCTTAAATTGCATTCACTGCATTAGGATGAAATCAGCACACAAAACAATAGAGAAGGGAGATGACTGTCCTTTTGTGTGTCTTCAACATCACCGACTGACTAATTGCATGCACTACATTAAGGATGAAACAAGCACACAAAACAATAAAAGAGCTACTTACAGAAGGAAGATGACTGTCCTTTCCTGTCTTAAACATCACTGACCACCTTGATCCAATGAATGGCCTGCAGAAAGAAGAGACACAGAAAGGAACTCTTCGATTGCATTAGGATGAAACCAGCACACAAAACAATAAAACAGCTACTTACAGAGGAAAGATGACTGTCCTGCTCATCTTCAACTCCAACAACTGACCACTTTGCTCCAATGAATGGCCTGCACAAAGAAAAGACACAGAAAGGAAGAGTTTAATTGCATATGCTTGCACCTTACATAAGAATAAAACAATGAAAGAAGTACTTAGCTGTGTTATTGGTTTTGTGGTTGAATATGTTTCCACATTGTTCTTTCATTTCTAGCCTCCTCAGTTGCACTTCTCTTGCTCTTCACTCAGCTGTGTGATGGTGTGCTCTGAGCCACTTTTTGACTGAAGGAATTGGGTCCCATCTTTTTACAGGCATGCCAATAACACTTATTGCCATTAAATTATTAATGTTTGGAACAGTTAGGTGGGTTCTTTGTTCTGAACATATGAGGTTCATTTTTGAGAACCCTCTTTCCACCTCTGCTGAACTAACAGCAATTGTCCTGACAATATCTCTAGCTTTTTTGATACTGTCAGGAATTGTGCAATTCTTTAGATCTTTGAGTACGTTTTCCAAAAAATCTTTGAAGTCATTCAAATCAATTTCATAATTAAACATTTTACCAAATTCAATCCATCCTTCCTCTGATTCTGCCCATGGAATGGCTACATTTCAATGTTCCAGTAATCCAGCTCCAAATATGTGAGAAATTGTAATTTGTTTGTGTCTGGCAATTGGCTACCTGTTTTTAGATATTCACAATCCATCAGCCTTTTCTTCAAATTGGTGATGATGCTTTCCAAAAGATTTTCAAGAGGAAGTGCAAGGATCATTAATTTTGAACTAATTTTATATTTTGAAAGGCTTCTGAAGCTATCATTCCATCAACCTTTTTTTCATATGGGCCCTTTTCCAGTCTAAGCATTTTAAATGCTTTAACTGATCGCAATACCAATTTTTCGGCCTTGATGATGTCTGTGTTTCTCCCCTGCAGGGCATTTGACAAAAGAGAAATCTCATTTAGAATATCAATCATGAGGGCAAAATCAGTCAAAAATTTAAAATTTTAAATTGGGCAGCTATGCCTGGGGATTTTTCACTGCCCAGAAAAAAATGATGTAGCGCTGGGTAAGCATGCTACACAGCTATGGTTGACCTTAAACTACAGGCAGCCCATCTTGGTCCCCAAACTCTGGCAATCTTTATGATTTCAATGCCCAGTTCTTCAGAGATTTGGGAAAGTTCCATTTGGCTCTTGCAGGATTTCTGGAATGTGGTGTGTATCTTGTCAAGGAATATCTTGAAGTGGTTCAGTTGTTTGGTGTATTTTATGGAATCATCCAGCACAAGTTGGAGGTAATGATTCAAGCAGTGTCAGATTACAATGGTTGAAAAGTTTTTAGCTATTCTTGTGCTGACTCCAGATTTTCTCCCAAGCATAACACTGGCACCATCAGAGCAGAATGCTATTAAATGCTTCCGCAGATATTCAGTGGCAAACCCAACTTTATGTAAGCTTCCCATCACTGCAGAACATATGGACTCCACATCTTGTTTCTCCAATTCCACCAGCTGAACAAAAATGGTTGCTGGGCATTCTGAATCCTCAATTTTATTATTTATTATTTATTTATTTCTTTGCACTTCTAGACCGCCCCCTCTCCCAAAAGGGACTCGGGGCGGTGTACAGTCCACACAGCAAATACATCATCCACAGTAAAATTCATTAAATAGATAAACAGATGAATAAATAAATAAATATGGAGGAGGTTAAAAGAATTAAAAGAACTGTACAGCAAGAGTATAAATATGGCTTTAAAACCCCTAAAATCAATTAAATTTAAAACAATACCCTTAAAATACCAGTTAAAAATATATTTCCAGGAGGTAACAGTTATAACAGTTATAATTATGCCAGGCAGTTATAATTATGCCAATTTTAACAAAAACTATCACAACTGCTTTCATTGTTAGTGTTGAGGCTTCATCAATTATCAAACACACTTTCAGATGCTTTACAATAATGCTGGCAAACATGGTGGTTTTAATTTTGTTTGCAATGAATTCAACTATTTTCACTGCAGATCTCCATGAATGCAAGCCTACTTCCAGATCTACTCCAATTGCACTTAGCAAATCTACCTGCCCTTCAGTGTCTGAGAATGGTTTGCATCTTTGTGTAAACAGTACAAATATTGTGCTAGTACTGGATAAATGTTTTCCAGTTGACTTATCTATGGATTTTGTTAAAGCATTGTGCTCCTATTGTTTACTGTTCTCTCTACAAATGGTGTATCATTTTGATTGAAAATGTTCCTTCATTTTTTTCTGAGAGATGATTGCTGATTCTCCTTACTTGTCCCTGCTGCCTCAACCTGGAAATTTTTCCATTCTCTGGAAACATGAACACCTTTCTCTAATGAGAACCCATGTTTCGCACAGTACTCACAATCTATTATTTTTTGGACACTGCCAGTCCCTCATACTTCTCCTGGAGGTTTCTGTATTGCTGCAAACTCCAGCAGTCAGGAAGTTGTGGAAGACTTTCAGTGGAGGAGATGGACTTGCTGCTTTCTCTGACTTCAAGTGTTGGAAGTGGTCGTGCTGGTGCTGCTGGTGCTCATAGTGCTAGTGATGCTGGCACTGGTGGTGCTGGTTCACCTGCTGGTACTGGTGGTGCTGGTGACTGTTGTGGATCAGCTGATTGTGCCTGTCTTTGTTTTTTGGTGAAGAAAGTGGTCATACTTTGTTGCCTCTTCTTCATCCTATTAAATAATACTAACTGCAAAAGTAATAAAACAATATTGTGCTTTGGACTTGATTGTGGTTGTAAGCTGAGGACTACAAGTAACAGAAGGGACCTCGGTTTTCACCCAACAATGTACAGTCTTTTCAGGAAGGATGTCCCCCAACAAACAGGAAAGATATAGTTTTTCATCTAAGAAGTTAGATTGAGAAGAATGAATGTCATAGGTAGATTCACAGAGCAATACAGATTTATTTTTCTGAAATTTATTCCTCAATTCAAGAAACAGAAATATATGAATTAGGTTCAGTACTTAAGTCAGTCCAAGTAGCTATTCAGGAGTTAGTGGTGTTATAGTTAGAAGCAATGGTAAAACAAGATATGGATTTAAAACCAGAAATATTTTGTTGGGTATTTCAAAGGGAATACAATACATATTTAATTTTACACATGTTAACAGCTTCTGGAATTGTGTTTGCACAACAGTGGAAAAACAAAAAATATGAAAATGAATAAAGAAAATATTAGAATGTGCAGGAATGAATAAATTGACAATTGAAATCAAGGAGAAGGCTTCAAATATTTTTTCATGTGGGATTTGTTTTATCAAAGGCTAACTAACAGAAACAGAAGTTAGAAATCTAAAAGTATGAAAGAAAACACCAATTATGTAAGGAGAAATCATTAAAATTTATAAGCAAATATTATTAGTATTAGATCACTATTAATGTGTAGATAACTGCGGGACATTACACACACACACACACACACACACACACACACAAACTATGACAGTGCCAGGAAAACACCAAAAGAATAACAGTTTCCCCCCAAAAAACTGCAGATGAAACCAGTTTTTCCCCTAACCCTAAAGAAAGGAAAGACAAAGCCACTGGAATAAAAACCATCAACCATTAGCATAAAGGACAGGGCTGGAAAGCTCACAGAACCAGAAACCACAGAAAACATTGGCAAGAAACTCAAGCCCTTTAAGAAAACCCCAGGCACCAGCTGAACCACCAGCTGAAAGAAAGATTTAAATTCTTAAGTACACCCATTAAGACAAAGGGCTTCAGCAGGCTAAAAATAGCTTGCCTGGAACTCCCCTTTTCCTGTTTCCTGGCAAAACTAACCCCCAGGTTAGGAAAGACAAAATACCTGGGACCAAGATTAACCCAGGAAAACAAAAGCAGGGCAATCAGAAACCATCACATTTCCAAACCAAATTTCCTGAAAAAAATTAACAATAAAATATCCTTTGGAAAAAAAAACATTAAAAGCATAAAGAAAAAACCCAGTCACTTACCAGCAGGCAGAATCAGCTAGACAAGGCTGGGGACTGGGGGGGGGGGCAGCAACAAAGGCCTCAGTCGAGCGCCGTCCAGTTTCATGGTCTACGTGAGCCTGGGGAGTGACTGCAAGGAAAGCCTCAGCCACTCTCCAGGCTTGCGTAGACTGCGAAGCTGGCTGGTGCTCCTGGTAGCTTCTCCCCCCCCCCTCCAATGTGCCCTGCAAAGTCACCTGCCGAGCACCGACTGGTTTTGTGGTCTACATGAGCCTGAGGAGTGGCTGCAAGGAAGGCCTCAGCCACTACCTGGGCTTGTGTAGACTGCAAAGTCGTCAGCACTCCCAGTATCTTCTTGCTGTCCACCTGTGCACCCCATGAAGTCAGGTTAGGTAGGCTTACTTACCTTTAGAAAGCTGCAGGAGGAGGCAGCAGTAATGCAGCAAGGCAGGCAGGCCAGGAAGTCAGTGAGAATAGAGGTTTGAGTCAGCGAGGATCGAGTCAGCAAAGGACGACAGGTGCGTACCAAGAGCAACCCACCTCTGAGGTTGCATTTCTTGAACTGTAGATATCAGGTCATTTGTTCTGTATTAACAAATCTTTTCTCTGTCTCTCTCTCTCTCTTCATGTTGCATATAATTGTTTTTAAAAGGGATAATTATTTAATCAAGTGTAACCTCAGACAATTTCACATATTCTTACCAAGGATAACTTAAAACACAGATTGAAAACAGATATTGTGATAGCTGTATTTAGGACTTGGTAAATTTAATTTGATAGTAGGTATAATGAAAAGCATCAAGCTGGAAGCTGGGAGACTGTGAGTTCTAGTCCCACCTTGGGCACAAAGCCAGCTGAGTGACCTTGGGCTAGTCATTTTCTCTCTGTCCAAGAAAGCAAGCAAACCACTTCTGAAAAATCTTGCCAGGAAAACTGCAGAGACTTGTTTAGACAGTCTCTCAGAATCGGACACAAGTGAACAGAAAAAAAATCACAATACGACTAAAGCAAATTATTCAATAACTGCAGGATAACTCATATATTTCTGTATACATCTATACAGAGGTATGGAGTGAGGTATGACCCTCCAATATTAATAATCTTTTCTTCCTTAAGGTTATCCAATCTTTGACCCAAGTCACTGCCACTTGGGCAAACCACACCCTCCTCTTTCTTTGGCCTCCTGAAGTAGTTTCAATTTAATTCTTCACTCTTTCCCCTGCCAAATAAATTTCAACACAATTTTATTGTTTTATAGGTATATTTTGAAATGGAAAATACAATTTTGGTAGAACACTCATTTTAATTGTAGCTATTCTACCCATAAAGGAGAGTTGAAAGTCTTTCCATCTTTCCAATCTGTCTTTATCTGATTTAATAATTTAATATAATTAAATTGATGTGCACCTTGCCATCAGATAGATACCTAAATACTTCATCTTTTTTGCTAATTGAATCTGTATTCCCTTGGTCAAATCATCTTTCTGTTTGTTAGTTATAACTTTCTCCTTTAATTTCCAATCTTTTAATCTGTGTGTCCTTTCTTATTATTCTTGTTAGTACTTCCAAAGACAATATAAATAACAACAGGGATAATGGACACCCGTGTCTAGTACCTTTCTGGATTTTAAAATTTTGTGCCGCCTCTCCATTCACTAATACTTTGGCCTCCTGTTGGAAATATATAGCCATGAACACATTTAAAAATTTATCATTGAAATCCATATATTTTAATTGTTGCAGCATAAAATTCTATTGGACATTATCAAAAGCTTTTGGGACATCTAGGAACATCAATACCACTTGTGTCTCACTATGTATTTCATAATATTCTAGGGTATCAAGTATTATTCTCATGTTGTTCCTAATTTGTCTTTTTGGCAAGAAGCTGTTCTCCTGTGCACTGCTTGGAGACTCCATGCATGGGTTATAACTTCTGCCTATTAGCCCTGAGACTGAGTTGAAATGTTTGGACACGCCTCCTTGGCTTGACTGGATTCAGTTTCTTAACTCAGTCTAAACCCAAAGAGGCGTATTTCCATTTCTCTCTGAGTTTTTAGGCAGATTTACAGTTTTTCTTCATACCTGGAGTTTCCAAAACCATTGGATAGGAAAGTACAGGCACTTCTGACATCAGAGGAATGAGCTGACTTTGAGCTAATTCCTCGGAATTTGGCTGAGCCTCGCACTGAACAGTGGTTGGATTCTGCTCACCCCAGTGATTACCTCCAGGCACACCACAGGCGGTGAAATGGAGGATTTTGCAGCCAGGAACATCTGAGGCTGTTGGGGAGCAGTTTTTGTGTGTTTTTGAAGTGTTTGCCTCCACCGCTTTCTCTCTTGCCGGTGTGTCTTCAGGTCACCATTTTGGGTGCCCAACAACTCATTTCTTTTTGGAGTGTGGTTTGAGTGCCAGACAGCTTTATCTCACCTCTGCTAGCAGTGCCTACAGCTCTGTTAACACCTTCAGACAAGGCCGAATTGCCACTGCCCCCCCAGGGGGGGCAAGTGCACCTTATCAGGGCAGCCTCAATCCTCTCTTCGTGGAACTATTGTAGCCTAGTGAGGACCTAGTCAGATTCCAACTGCAGCCGGTTCCATTCCCCCCCCCCCGTCCTCCCAGCCTTCCACCACCTCTGCCTCCTCATTGCAGCCTACGGTTTCACAGCCTACAGTGCCATCTTGGGAGGCCTTGAAGCCAACCAGAACCATTTTGAGTTCCTGAGGGCCTCAGATCTTGCTACCCTGCTACAGCCTATCTCTGGGGTCACTATCTGAGTAGTCTGAGTAGTCAGTCACATTCCAGGGCCCTAGGTCTTGTTACAAGCTACCAGCTGTGCTAAGCATTGGGTTGTGGTGTGAAGCAGCAGTTATACCATGGCTGATTATAGAAAGGGCCTGGAAAGGCAAAGGCCAAGACTAAACACCTATCTCATACGAAGTCATCAACAGCTTCAAACAAGTATTCTACCAGGAGCCAAAAGGTCCTGGATAAGCAATTCGCTAAAGCCCAGAAGGCTTCAGCCATGCAGTCAAGCAGGCCATCCTCTACGCATGCCTCACCTCCTTCCATCAGCAGAGACAGTCACAATCTCTCTCCAGACGCTCCTGATTCTCTGACCACTCAGCCTTCTTGTTTTGAGGAATCATTTACTCTATTTGACTGTTTTTCCACCTTGGAGGAGCCAGCAGTTGCTTCCACCAGTGAACCGCTTCATGCACATCCGGCTCTCAGGTGCCAGCAGAAGCCCAGCCCAGGGTGAACACTAGTTCCAGTTTCACGCAGGAAATGTGCGACTACATCACTGAGGCCATTGCCCAAGGCATGGAAGCTGCATTCCACCATAGAGAACAACACACCCCAGTTCCACCTGCAGCACCTCCTAGGCAGAGGGTCCCAGATGAGGACCAGTTATACCTCCAAGATAGTCCTTCTCCACAGCAAGGATTCTGTCCTGGAGGAATTTGAAGTCGACAAACAACAGCTGTCAGAGGATGAGGGTCTTGCCTCTGACAAACTTGCATTTACAGGCCTGTTTTCTCTGTCCCTGTTCAAATCACTCTTGTATAAGGCTAGAGCAGTCACTAAGCCAGGGGGTGTGGGGATAGCCATAGAACCTAGTAAGGAACCACAAGATCCAGTGAACATCTGTTCACTGAGCCCACGGCTGCACAGGATTGCATCCCTTCCTGCAAATTGTTTCTGGATGTAATCCAGCGCCAATGTGTGCAGCCTGGCTCTGTTGTCACTCCAAGTGGAAGTGATAAATGATTTACACCATAGCTCCTGAATTGGAAGATCTTCTCCAGTGGCCTAAGATTGATGCCCCCATAGCAGCCCTGACATCTTCTGCCCTCATTCCTTCCGATGTCATGGAAGGTCTGAAGGTGGAGGATAAGAAGGTAGAACCATCCTTCTAGAAGCCCCATCTAGATTCTGCATGGATAATTAGGGTGACCACGGCTGCCTCCTTCTTTAATAGGGCCTCCCTGATGTGGCTGTGACAGGTGTTAGCCTGGATACCTCCCAAAGATTAACAAATTGGCAGCAGGCATGGAGTTCCCAGCTGATGCCACCCTCAATGCAGTCAAGTTTGCCTCTAGGGCATTGGCTGCCATTCAAGTGCATGTTCACTTGAACATGCAGTTCAAGTGGCACTTGGCATCAGCTCCTTTCAAAGGAGGCAATCTATTCGGTGAGGCCCTGGATCCTGTTCTGGTGGAAATAAGGGACAAAAAGAAGGTCTTGCCTTCTAGTTCCAGGTGAGTTGATCATAGAGCATCTCCCTATCCTCATAGGCAGCCATTCTGACCAGCTGACACTGGGTTCCCTGCCCCCCAGTTTCAGCGATCCTATTCCCAAGGAATTGACCATCCCCAGGATGGACATTCCTTTTGGGATAAGGGCAGTAGAAGTAGAAGTCTTATTACAGGAAGTCAGCGATAGGCCCTTTAGAAGGTCCAAGTGACTCCCAACTAAGCATTTCCATTGGTGGTCATCTGCAGTTATTCATGACTCAATGGGAGCCTCCACCATGGATGCGTGGGTGTTACAGACAGTGAGACTGGGTCTCACTCTGGAGTTTTTTACCCCTTCTCCTCACCACATCATTCAATGCCCCACTCCAAAATATTCCCTCAAAAAGGGCCTCATGAAGGCAGAGATTCATCACCTGTTGGAGATCAGAACCATAGAATTAGTTCCAGCAGGTCACAAAGGAACAGGATTTTATTTGATCTTGTTCCTGGTTCCCAAGACTTTTTTTGGGGGGGGGGGTGGGTGGAGAGAATATTGGTCTTAAAAAGGCTCAACTTGCATATAGAATACAAACACTTCAAGATGTAATCCCTGTGCTCCATCCTCACCTGCCTTTGCAAGGGAGACCTTCTCCCCACCATAGACCGCAAGGAGGTGTATCTCCACATCCCCATCTGCCCATCCCATCCCAGGTTCCTGAGATTTTGTTTTGCCACTCCCAGTACAGGGCCCTCCCCTTTGGCCTGTCATCGGCACCCAGGACGTTTACCAAACTGTTGGCAGCAGTTGCAGCACGACTCCGGTCAGTCCTGATTCACTTGCAATGCTACCTGGATGATATTCTGATCCAGTCATCATCTCATCATCAGGCACTTTGGGATCTCCACATCACACTCCAGTCACTTCAAGACCATGGCTTCTCAGTAAACGTGAAGAAAAGCCACTTGTTCCCCAGCACCCAACTTCTTCACCTGGGGGTGGTGATTGACACCAGCATATCCATGGTGTTCCTCTTCCAGGAGCGCCTCAGCAGCATCAGAGCCCTGGTGGACGTAGTCAGTTTCTGAAGGACAGTTCCGGTACTATTGCTATCTTATCTGTCAGGGAAGATATCATGTATTGAGGTTGTTCCATGGGCACA
This sequence comes from Natrix helvetica, assembly GCF_964273705.1. NCBI lineage: Eukaryota > Metazoa > Chordata > Lepidosauria > Squamata > Natricidae > Natrix > Natrix helvetica. Next base: position 64,085,491 of record NC_138550.1, read on the forward strand.
TCTTCACTCCCGTCCACTACAGTAGTTTCTACTTCTGCACCAACGAGCCCAAACCACCACATCCAATTTGAGAGTTAGGATGCCCTCCAAATCATCAAGTCCCTTCAATGGTGGACCTTCTCAGTCATCAAGAAGGGGACGCTATTCAAGGACCCATCCCATCACGGTCACCTCAGACGCCAGCCTGTTCAGATGGGGTGCCCATCTCCAAGCTCAATTGACACAGGGCCATTGGTGACAGGACAAGCTGGAGAATAGTATCAATTGGCTGGAACTCAGGGCTGCCCATCTAGCCCTGCCTCAGTTCCAGAGACTCATCTCCAGCCACCATGTGCTTCTGCTGATGGACAATGTGGCGACCAAGGCACATGTGAACCATCAGGACAGCACGCACTCCAGGGTGTTGATACATGAAGCAGAACATTTGTATCTCTGGTCAGAGACCCACATTGCATCCCTGCGAGCTGAGCACATTTCAGGTGTGGCCAACGTACAAGCGGACTGGTTGAGTAAAGCAACAATCTATCATGCATGTCTGCATCTGGATCTCTTTCTCAAAATATCTCAGCGATTCGGCCAACCAGCAGTCAATCTGTTTGCCAACTCAGCCAATCCTCAACTTCCAAGGTTCTTTTCATGGTTCCAGACCATGGGAGCAGAAGGCACCAATGCCCTGCGCAGCTTACTGGCCATGGGGTCTTACATATGCCTTCCCTCCTCTTCCTCTCATCCCAAGGTTAGTCAGGAAGGTCATCACAGAACATGCAGAAGTCATCCTCATTGCCCCACACTGGCCGAGATTGCCCTGGTTCACGGACTTGACCAGCTTGTCGGTGTCTCACCCCTGGAAAATACCTGATGACAGAGTCTCTCTCACCCAGGGGTTGCTGGAGCATCCAGAACCTCAGTGGCTCCAGTTAACTGCCTGACATTTGAGCGGGATCTCTTGATACAAGACAGTTTCTCAGGGGATGTTATTTCTACCATCCAGGCATCTTGACGGGTGTCGACGAATCAGATTTACGATGCTACATGGGCGGCCTTCAACAGATGGTGCAACCAGTCATGCCTCACAGCTCTCTCAGCATCCATTCCACACATCCTGGACTTCCTTCAACATGGCCTGAACAGAGGCCTAGTCCCCAGCACTCTCAAGACGTAGGTGGCCCCTTATCCACCATCATTCTGGCAAAGGCCACAATGCTCTCTCACAACACCTGAGTGCTTCCTGAAGGGAGCGACCAACCTCCTCCCCTAACGATACACCAGTACCCATCAATGGGACCTTTCTCTGGTTTTACAGGTGCTAACATCATTGCTGTTTGAGTCATTGAAGTCGATGAACCTCAGGCTTCTGACCATGAAGGTAACTTTCCTGGTGACTATCACTTCAGCCAGGAGGGTTTCGAAGTTAGCAGCATTGTCAGTACGAGTTGATTTGTGTATTGTATGTCTGGACAGAATCATTCTCTGGCTTGACCAAACTTTCGTCCCTAAAGTTAACACATGATTCCACAGGGCCCAAAAGGTCATCCTGCTGGACTTCTGAGAAACAATGGCACAAGCTGGATGTCAGAAGAGTGGTTTGTTGCTATATTAAAAGCTTCCTTCTGATAAACTGAAGCTCTCTTCATCTCCTTTCAGCCCGCTACCAGGGGCAGGAAGGTTTTGTCATCAATGATTGGCAGGTGGTTGAAAGCCTGCATTGCTGTGGTGTATGAGCAACAATCTAGACCCATATCACAATGCATCACTGCTCATTCAACACGCAGTGCTGCCACATCGGTCACCTGGGCAATACAGGTATCAGTGGAAGACATCTAAAGGGCTGCAACCTGGGCATCTCCTTCACCCTTACAGGATGGACTCTTTTGCCTCGGCTGAGACAGCATTTGGACCATGTGTGTTTCAGAGGTGTCAGTCTCTGCTTCGCTTGTTGCTATTGGCTGCCATAGAAATGAGGAGGGTGGAGGGCGGGGCTTGATGTCATGACGTCACAACATGCAATCTTGGGGCTCCAGGATTGCTGTCGATATTTCTGTTGCTGGATGGTCCCTTTTGGATCTAAACCGTACTGAAGGAATGGTGATAGAGAAGAGCATATCCTGCTGATCTCAGGGACATCACAAAGTCCCTGATCGATACAGGAGAAAGTTCTTTTTGCCAGCTACAAGAGAAGCAGCCAAAATGGCTGCAGAAGGTTGGGACAGTCCCCTGAAATGGAAGTAGGAGAGACAGTGTTGGTGAGAAAAACCCTTATTATTAGAGAAGAGAAAACCCAAAAGACTTAGAGTTAAAATAAAATTGAAGACAGAAGTAAGTAAGTGGCGAATTAACCCTGGTTTAAAACTATTGTGCTATCTTTTTCACTTTAATTTTGTTTGTTTTCTATGGATGGACTTTTTACAAATGCCTCTTACTTTTAACAGGACTGGTCTTTCCCCCCCCCCTTCTTCCTCTATACTTTTTCCATTTTTTGTATTTGTGGATTAAAAGTTTCTTTCCTCGCAAGGCTCGTCTGGATCGTAATTTTTAAACTTTTGTTTTCTTCTTTTCTGGAGTTCAGAGCTTAGAAAGAGGGGCAAAAACAGAGGGAAAGGATGTAACACTGCCATCTAGAGGCTAGAGGCTTGGCAACATCTGATAATATAAAGCTATTGGCTTTGTTTACTGAAAGGGTCAGTGGAAAACATCTTGTTTATACAGGTGTTTCTTTGAAGGAAAGAGAAAGCTTTGACCTGAAAAACTTTACTGAATTTGTTTGAAACCTAGCAAAAGCCTGGGATGTTTTAGTGGCAGTGTTTATAGCCTGGAAAAATGGCCCAATATGAAGAAGAAAAGGGACTACCATTGCAAAGAATTATGCTAGAAATTCAAAAAGTCTTAATAATCACAGAGAGAATTGAAAAGAGACTTGAAATTATAGATCAAAATACAGAAAGTACGGAGGGAAGAGTTGAGAATACTTATAAAACAACGCTGAAATTTGAGGACAGAGTTAAAAAAAACCACAGAGACATGTGAAAGTGATAAGAAAATTGTTGACACTGACAGCAAATTGAGAGTGGAGAGAAATGATAAGTGTGAAATACAGAAAGGAGAGATTGATGAACTGGAACTCTCATATGTCAAAATATAGATGAAGAAAGGGGAGAAAATTTGGCAGAAACAATGAGAGTAATTTCGGCAGAAGCACCAGCAATAACAAAAGTCAAGCTAATGAAAGGAACAGATAGAGGGCTTCGAATCTTTATAAGATATGCAATGAATAACAAGTTGTCAAGAGAAGTCCACATAAGACTTATCAAGAAAACACTTAGAATACAGATTCTACATATGGCAAGAGATATTGGACTGCACTATTTCTGGAAGGATACAGGATGATGAAATGAAACATCACAATAAAATTTAGTTAAATGTAGTTACATTTTGAGTACTATGTATAAGACAAAGTAATAATAGCTATAGTCAAATAAATGATTAATAATGATAATAAAGCATTTATATATACTAGATTGATAATATGAAACTTTATACAAACTGTAAGTGAGGATGATGGAGATGATGTTCAAAAACCTTTTTATAAAAGATAAATAATTCTATATAGAATAGCATATAAAGATGTAATGTCATTGAATGATTTCAGGATGATGTAATGAAATGCCATGATATAAATTTACTTCAAATTTAGTATGTTTCATATAAAAAGGATGTAATAATAGCTATGCTATTAACAATTATAACAATTTGTACATATGTATATTAGATTGATACACTGCATTGTATATCACAAGCAACATTTTTCCTAACATATGGTGCTTTATTATTTTTTTGTTTTTTTATTGCCTCAATTAATTCTGGCATCCTTATTTCTTCATTTAACAAAATTTTTTGTTTCAGCTGAAATTTTAGGCAGCAAGGCTTTCTTTAAACATTTTATTACTTTAACTTCTGAATTTCTGTCTATATCATCATACAGTTTCTTATAATATTCCTGCACTATATTCTTTTTCTGCTCATTCTAATAGCAAATCTCTCCTTCCTCATGTTGTGGTTTACTAATCCATCTTTTATGCTAACCACCTCCCTGGTTTGTTTGCATTTTCAAAGAAATTTTGGTTAATTTTTTTTATATCTCTTGCCAACTTTTCCTTCTCAAGCATATTCAGTTTATGCTTAGTTAAGTCCATTTGTTGCTTTAATTCCCTTTTTTGATGTTCCCTCTGCAACTCTGCTTCAGCTCTTCTATATTCTTCTAGATGTTTCTGTCACTGTTTCTTCTCCTTATTTTTATTCGCCATATATGATATAGCAACTCCCTTCATGTACGCCTTCGCAGTATCCCATAGATCGGTGATGGCGAAACTATGGCACGCGTGCCACAGGTGGCACACAGAGCCATTTGTTAGGGCATTGCCCTGTCAGCTCCAGTGTGCATGCACGTGCTGTCCAGCTGACTTTGGCCTTCTTTTGAGGCTGTTTTCCACCTTCCGGAGGCTTCAGTGAAGCCTCCGGTGCGCCAAAAACCAGCCCTAAAGGCAAACTAGAAGTTTGGGAATGGACTTCCGGTTTGCTTATAGAGCCGTTTTTTGCCCTCTGGAACCTTCAGGAGGCTTCCATGAAGGCTCCAGAGGGCCTCGGGGGGGGGGGGCTGTTTTCACCCTCCGCAGGCTCCTAGAAAGCCTTTGGAGCCTGGGGAGGGCGAAAAAAGCACGCCAAAAGTGGGGGGAGTGCTGGTCACGCACACATGCATGCAGGGGGAAAGCACACTCATGTGTAGCATGCCCGTGCACAACCCCCTGCACTCCCCCCACTTTTGGCACGTGAACAAAAAAAGGTTTGTCATCACTGTTGTAGGTTATACCAAAATATAAAAAATGGAGGAAGTATTTTAACTTACAACTGTACTTTTATAAATATTTACAATGTTTATATGCATTAATGTAGCTTTGCATGCAGTTATAGTGTAACTGAATATACAAACTGAGCTCTCTGAGTTTTAATTTTAACCAAACATACCTATAACTAAAGCTGTCATGAAGAATATCTGATTTTTCTGTTAAAATTTATGAGATGGCTTTGTACCCAATATCTATTCCAATGCCTTTGTACAAAATAATAAAAATCTGAATATCTGTATATTAGATCTAATTTTAGGTGAAACTGGTGCCATATGATTTATTAATTATTAAATTAACATGACTACATTTCATTTATTAATCTAGAAGAAAGTATACTAGTGAATTTTTCCTTAAATACATTATTTATTTATCAGCATTTTGAAAGTCAAGAACAGAGGTTATTTGCAACTTCACCCATGAGTTCAGAAACAAACTTAGAAAGCTACCAAACTGAATTAGAAGAAGTCATCTCATGGCTTCTGTCTGCTGAAGATTCATTGCAAGCGCAAGGAGAGCTCTCCACTGATGTAGAAGAAGTTAAAGAACAGTTTCACATTCATGAGGTATGAATGAACAATGTCTTTTTCAATAATTAACACAAAAACTTCACCACCTGCTAATTGTTTTTCTATGGTTACAGTATGACACTAAAAATGTAACATTTGAATGATATTTTTATTTCATTTGTTTCCTTTTTACAAAACACTTGAATCACATTGTTAATTTCTAAAAACTGGTTTATTTGATAAAAATTGGAAATTTAATGTAATCTGTAAAATATCCATATGAATATTTTGTTTTCTGTTGGTAATCGTTGTTATAATGATTTTCCAAGGGTTTTATGATGGAATTAACCGCTCACCAAGGACATGTTGGTGATGTTTTGCAAGTAGGCAGCCAACTTTTGGGAACATTTAGAAAGCTTTCAGAAGATGAAGAAAATGAAATACAAGAACAAATAAATCTTCTAAATTCGCGCTGGGAAAATCTCAGAGTCAGAAGTATGGAAAGACAGAACACGTAAGTCAATATAAATGTGGATTATCAATTTTGTACTGGGTGAAATTATTGTTATCGTGTAGCGTGTCAAAATAATATTGTGTGTTTTTAATACAAATATATGTGTCAGCGTTCCAACTCTTCAGTGTAATTCAGAACTCTGAGACAAAGTCCATCAAAGTAATATTTTATTAAAGAAGTCATATTGGCACATCTGGGGAAAACCCGAATCTGAAATCCCGTGTTTTCCTTCACCTATACTAAAACTCACACCCTGCCCTGTCCAGTGACATTCACATCACATGGCTCAATCAATCTCCTTTCTCAGCTGCTACCAAACTTTGGTCACTCCCCTCCAGGTGCTAGTAGCCCGTCCTTGATCTCATGTGAAAGAATGTTGTTATGACTATACTCCAGGGGTGGGCCACTGCCAGCATTACTGCCGGTTCGCAACCCTTGAACAATGTGCGCATGTGTGTGCCTCGTGCATGTGCATTCCAGACACGTACTGTGCATGCATGCACAGTCACTAAAATCCAAAAGGGTGGCACTAAAATCCAAGCAGTAGTTAGGGAACTGTTTAAGGGGAGTGGCAGGCCTGAGTCGCTGCTGGTTCTACGACCCAGGCCTGAATTTCACTATTGGTTCGGACGAATCGGGCCAAACCAGCAGCAACGCACCTCTGCTATACTCCCTTCACTACTCTCCCGTTCTCACAGCTCACCCATCCCCCACTGTGGCAGCCCTGTAAAGTCTGTCCAAAGATAGATCCAGTGCTGACAATATGAATATCAAATCTTATCAAATCATTCCTCACCATCCAGTCAGAGCTGAATAAGCTTCTTGGATGAGAAGCAAAATATCTTAAAAAAAAAAAAACCCAAAGTCCAGTTGCCTTTTGAAAAAGCATTTTTGGGCCAACCATGACCTGGATGACTGAGAATCTCCATAGACATCAAACCTTATTCTTCTTTCATAAAGGAAAACTAATATGAAAGTTGCCTTTTAATTTTGACCCCATAATCCCTTACATCATGGTGGAGTTGAGGCAACTGAATGGAGCTGAGTGTTTACTGGCCGGATGACCTTCCTGTTGCCAATGCAGAGTTCCTTTTAATAATTTGGTGAAATTACCAGGTGAATTTCCTTTGCCAACTTTTGAATCAAAATTTATTTCCTAGAATACTGTTTATGTACTGACAGGGTAAGGCTTTAACAATTTCATTACTAAATGAATTGTTTTAAAATAAGCTGTCTAATATGCAACAAACAATACAAATAATACAAACAAATTGTATTTCACCCAAATTATGATCATGCCAGTATTGTTCTTTGAATGTAGTTATTTAACACAGGAATTGTTTTAGCAATAGCCCATGGAAATGCCAGGTCTCCTGTCAACAGATACACACACACACACACTGTATTCAAGATGGCAGCAATGGAGGAAGCATTGTTACATCGTGGGGAGAAAAGTTGCTATTAAACTGAAATAAAATGGTAGGAGGAGAGGTGGAGAGGAAAAGATAAGTTTTCTCATCTGTACTGCCAACGAAAGGTCAACATCTGGTAAAAGAACAAATGATTCTAGAAGTGAATTAATGGTTAAAGAGTTGGTATCGCCAAAAAAACTTTTCGATTCCTGGACCATGATCTGCACTACCTCCATGACGGGCTATTGGCAAGCAATGGGCTGCATCTCACAAAGACTGGGAAGAATGATTTCTGAGAAAGACTTGCTCAACTTATCTGGAGGGATTTAAACTAAAATTGAGGGGGGAGAGTGACCAATCTTTAGGATCTCCAGGACCTAATTCCTAGCAAAAACACCTAGAAAACAAGTCAAATAATAAGGTAATGAGGGATGCAAAGAAAGACAAACTCATATACCAAGTAGGAGACATAGGAAGTATACCCAGAGTCACACATAAAGATCTCAAGTGCCTATATAGAAATGCACAAAGTTTGGGGAACTAACTGGTGAACCTGAACTATTGATACATGAAGGTAGATATGATATAGTTGGAATTACAGATAAAGATTCCTTGGATAAAAATTCAAGAAAAACAACTCAAGAAGCTTGGGAAACTCTGATTAAAAAGATCATAAAAGCCCAGACCAACACAATACTATTGAAAAAGAAAAAGAAAAAAATCCAAGAAGAAACTAGCATGGCTGCACAAAGATTTCTCTGACAAATTGAAAGACAAAAAGGACAAGTACAAAAAATGGAAAGAGGAACGCACAACTAAGTCAGAATATCAGCAGATAGCCAGAATCTGCAAAGACTAAGTCAGGAAAGCAAAGGCTCAGACATGTTCATACAAAGACTTGCAACAAAAGTCAAAGATAATTTAAAAAGTTTCTTCCAACATATTAACAACAAGAAAAAAAATCAAGGAAACAGTTGGTCCACTAAAGAGAGAAGATGGCAAGGAAGTAACAGGCAACAGAGAGTTGCTTAACTCATTCTTTGCATCGGTGTTCACGCAAAAAGAAACTATAATTCAACCTACTAAAAACATAACTGTAAAGGACAGACTAGAAATAAAAGGTAAAATAGGAAAAAAATAGTAAGAGAACATCTGTCTGATCTTTATGAATAGAAATCACTGGAACCTGATGGATTACATCCCAAAGTTCTAAAGGAACTGACAGATGTCATATCAGAACCACTGTACCACATCTTTCAAAAATCCTGTAGCACCAGGAAACTACCAGAGGACTGAAAAAGAGCTGATGTGGTTCCCATCTTCAAAAAAAAAAAAGGGGGGGTGGGGAACAGATCCAGGAAACTACAGATCAATCAGCCTAACATCAATTCCCAGGAAGATACTGGAAAAGATAATAAAAAACAGATCTGCCAACATATAGAAATAAGTAAAGTAATAACTAGCAGTCAGCATCAGTTTGTTAAAAACAGATCATGCCAAACCAATCTTATTTCATTCTTCAACATAGTGATTAAATTAGTAGACAAGCGAATACTGTGGACATAATATACTTAGACTTCAGCAAGGCTTTCGACACAATAGACCACAACCTACTTCTTGATAAGCTAGAAAAAAGTAGGATAGATAGCATCACCATCAGATGAATTAGTAATTGGCTGACAAACCATACGCAAAAAGTAGTCCTTAATGGTACTATATCTACATGGAGGGAAGTAAGCAGTGGAGTCCACAAGGTTCCGTCTTAGGCCCAGTACTCTACAATATCTTCATAAAAAACTTAGATGGGTGAATTGAAGGGGAATTTACCAAATATGTAGATGATACTAAGCTGGCAGAAATATTAACATCCTAGATCAGGGGTCTGCAAACTTAAACACTCAAAGAGCCATTTGGACCTGTTTCCCACAGAAAAGAAAACACTGGGAGCCAATAATTTAACAACCTGTGTGACTGGGTGGGCGTGGCAAACTCGATGACACTCACTCCCACCCAGACACATGACACCCCCACCCGCCATGCCTACCCAGACAGTCATTAGGGCAGAGAACCGGTTGTTACATTATTTGCTCTGCTCAGTCCTCATTACCCCTACCCTCCCAGCCACCTACTGCCACACCTGGCCTCAAGAGTGTTGTTCCCCTCGGTCTGTCTGTCTGCCTGTCTGTCTGTCTGTCTGTCTGTCTGTCTGTCTGTCTGTCTGTCTGTCTGTCTGTCTGTCTGTCTGTCTGTCTCCCTCTCCCTCTCCTTCTCCTTCTCCCTCCCTCCCTCCCTCTAACTTCAGATTAACAGTTGGAAGGGACCTTTTAGGTTATCTAGTCCAACCCACAGCCCAAGTAGGAGACCCTACACAATTTCTGAAAAATTGCAGTCCAATCTCTTCTTGAAAGTCTCAAGTGATGAAGCTCCCACAACTTCTGAGGGCAAGCTGTTCCATTGGTTGGTTGTTCTCACTGTCGGAAAGGTCCTCCTTATTCCTATATTGAATCTCTTCTTGATCAGTTTCCATCCATTATTCCTTGTCTGGCCTTTAGGTGCTTTGGAAAATATCTCTCTCTGTCTCTCTCCTCATCTTGTCTCTCCCTCCCTCTCTCTCTCTCTCTCCGTCCCCCACTCTCCCTATGTCTCATCTATCTTCTTCCTCCATCCTTCCCTCTCTCCCTCTCTCCCACTCCACACCCCCACTTTCCAACTCACATACCCTCGGAATAAGCCAACAAGAACTTCGGCCACATTCTTTCTGTCTCTGGAAAGGCAAAAATAAACAGTGCATTGCAAAAGAAGTGACTGTCAGGCTGTTACATCACAGTGGTTTCCACTTTAGATCACTGCACACATTTCAGAGAAGCATCATCCCAACAGTAGCACACTCACACAGGAACACATACAATCCTACAACTTGGTCCAAAATGGTCAGAAAATATAGTTTCCAGGCACCCCAAAGATACTTGGCAAACAAAGTATGGGACGACCTCCCCATCACCAAGGCAGCATCTGCTGAATCCTTGCAAAACTGGGCAAAGGCAGAGAGAGGGGAGAGATGGAGTCAAATTGACCCAAATCTGTCTCTCTCAGTCTCTCTCTCACTGCCTGACAAACTGCAGCAGGAAACAACGGGTGGCTACTTCCAGCCTTTGATGGTGCTGGATGCGCGACCTGCTCTCCGCCCTGAGTCACTGGCTGCCTGACCCCATGGCCAATGCCACTGCTATTGCCAGGGGCAAGTGGGGCAGGGTCGCATTGTGACTCCGCATTGTAATGGGGTCCAGGAGGACCCCATCTCCCCCATTGTGAAACACACTAAATTTCACTGTGTTGCATAAGGTTCTGTGAGTGCAGCAAGCAGACCATGGAGGTGGCAACAGAGAGACGTTGGCTGCTTCTCTCTGCAGCAGAGGAATGAAAGGAGGGAGCCTCAGCAGAGAGTTAAAAGAGCCACATGCAGCTCTGGAGTCATGGATTGCTGACCCCTGCCCTAGATGACAGGTTCAAGATCCAGATGGATCTTGACACATTTGAAAAACAAAATGAAATTTAATATAGAGAAAAGTAAAGTCTTACACTTAGGCAAGAAAACCCAAAAGTAGGGTTAGTGTTAGGGTTGCAGGAACTGGGCATGGCTAGTCTAGAAGGACCAGAGGAGAAATGATAGCAATGTTCCAATTTTGAGTGGCTGCCACACAGAGGAGGGTGTCAAGCTATTTTCCAAAGCACCTGAAGCAGAGGTGGATTCCTGCTGGTTCGGTATGGTACAGCCGAATAGGTAGTAGAAATTGGCCATATCATAGCATACTATTAGGGCTGGTGACCTGGCCACACCCCTGTACTGGTACGGTCCCCTGGCCTGGGCCCACTCACTCCCCCGGCCTGCCCAGTTGCCGCTTGCTCACTCCCTCATCCCGCCCGTCCACATCATGCTTCCCCACCCACCCACTTCCTTTCCCCGCCCAGCTGACAGGAGCCACAGTGGTGCCGGTCATGGCTGAGAGCTTTCTTTGCCAGATGACTGCTGAAAAGTTCTCCCTTTTAAAAGCCTCCATTTATGGAACCAGAAGAAGAAAGAACTGGTGAGTGGCTGCACCCAGGCAGGGGGATGTGGGGGGGGGGGCTGGATCGGTAGGAGCTAGAAATGAGTGGCTGCATCCAGCTGGGGAATTGGAGGAGGCAGCTGAGCAAGAGCTGGGCAAACAGACAGGAGGGCGTTGGGGGGGAGCCCAAATTGCACCCCACTGTGAGCATCTCTCAGCCATTGTTTGCAGGAAAAAAGCTTGCGCAGTAAAGAAAAATTTAGAGAAAGAAGGAAAGAGAAGGAAAGTGGGAGAGAGAGACACAAGAAAGAAAGAAAGAAAGAAAGAAAGAAAGAAAGAAAGAAAGAAAGAAAGAAAGAAGAGAACTTATGACCACAATTGAGGCAAAAATTTTGGTTGCTAAGGAAGAGCATTGTTAAGTGAGTTTCACCATATTTTACAAATTGGCCACACCCACCCGGTCACATGACCACCAAGCCATGCCCTCAAAATAGGCCACACCCACAAAATAAGCAGTAAATTTTTTTGAAATCCACCCCTGACCTGAAGGCCAGACAAGGAATAATGGATGGAAACTGAACAAGGAGAGATTCAACCTAGAAAAAAAGAGAAATTTTCTGACAATGAGAGCAATCAACCAATGGAACAGCTTGCCTTCAGAAGTTGTGGGAGCTTCATCATTAGAAGCTCTCAAGATGAGACTAGACTACCATCTGTCAGAAATGGTGTAAAGTCTCCTGCTTGGGCCGGGGTTTGGATTAGATGATCTACAAGGTTCCTTCCAACTTTGTTAATCTATGATGTGTGTGTGTGACAGAGAGGGAGGGAGGGAAGGAGAGGGTGGGGGCATTAGTTACTTTTTGTCTTAAGACTTCCATTAGAATGGAAGCCTTACTACAAACAAAGAGTTCCTGTTTATTTATTGGTTCCTTTTAATAAGTAAGCATACCTGGGAATTAAGACATTATTGCATTTAAAAATAGCATGTAGTTTTTTTATTAAACAGTATATCTGTTACATCTTGAACATCAGGTATGTTATATTAATTTTATAATAAAAAGTAATATGATTAATTATACAAAAACATATATCCAGAAACTTAACAACTTTCTTTAGACCATTAATGATGTGCCTGAATACTATGTTGCAGAAGGGTATAAAGTGATTTATAACACATCTTCTTTCACATTCAAAATAGCTGGTTACATGCTGCTTCTTACCAGGTGGGATGGGGAAATCCTCTTAAGAGTATTTATCAAATGCCAAAGAGCATTTATCTAATGCTAAACCTAATCAAAGTCATATACATTACCACATTTGTCCTTGGTAATTCAATAAATTAATTGCATTATTTTTTGAAAACTCTAGTGAAAAGAATTAGAACAAATATATTAGATGCTGTGAAATTCTCTGTTACTAAATGTTTTATTCTTAATTCAATTTCCTCTCTCTTTCCCTTTCTCAATCTTTCCCTCTATGAGACTCAGCATAGCATGTAGTGTGCTACTACTTTTCACTCTCCCTTAGCTCCCAAACTAAGCTGGCTAAAAAATAAAACCTTGTCCTATCATACACATACAGTGGCTGTACCACACATTTGTAATGCAAAAAGCAAACCCTCAAAACAGCAAGGATAAATACTAAAATGGGATGGATATATGTTTATGTGTGCATGTTTCTGCATATATGAATACATATCATCATCATTTTAGCTATTGTCTAGTCACTGCAGAATCAAGGCCTCTTCTGCATGTTTCCAACCTATATGGTCCTTTGCCAATTGAGCATTATATTTTATATATATTTTAAATATAGTATAAAATGGCTTTTTATATTTTTATATTCATTCTAGGTCTTTGTCATCTTTTTCTTTTCTTTTAAGATGGAACAATTATGGTAGCTCTTTTAAAAAAGACAGTGGTTTAAATTTTATACAAAGTTATGACTTTTCTCAAGTCTATTTATATATCCATCCTTGGCAATCTCTCTCAATCTTGCAACTTTTGCATCCTAATGTTATAGAAAGATAAAATATTTCATTCTATGCTGCCAAACATTATATTCTTCCTATTATGTTTGCCATCTGTATTTGAAGACTTTTTCATATCTATCTCTATCTATCTATCTATCTATCTATCTATCTATCTATCTATCTATTTTTTACCAACCTCGGAAGGATGAATTATCCTTGTGCTGGTTAGGCTCAAACTGCTGGAAGTCAGCAGAATAAATATAAAAGTACATTATTTTGAGTAAATTAAAATTATTTTGACTGAAATGCCTCCTACAGAAATAAGAAAATATAATACATCCTGGGCTCCCTGAATTCAGGACTCATCTGGCACTTCCAGCCACTGCTTTTTATAGCTTGAATAGAATACTAGACTCTGACTCTGCAGGAGTCTCTCAGATATTGTATTTGGTGCAGCTATATAAGAATATTTATTGCAATTGCCCTCTGTGAGGGATGCAGTTTGCTATTATACTCATTGCTGTTTAAATTTATTGCTTCTTCCTCCAAGATTTCTCACAGTTTAAAGAATTCTTTGCCCTGTGCTTCATGGTTTTATAGCTGAGTGGTTATTGTTTGTTGATATCTCTGCTTTGAAAACATCTGGCTCTTGACTTATCTGTGACCCTCATTAGAAGAATCTCTAAGGGCAAATGGTGCCACATATGCCACAACATTGTATTAAAAGTATAACCCCATCCAAAGTCACAGCTTAAGGGTAACCTTATTTTAAGGTCAGCTTTTAATACTTTTTATACAGATAATGACAATAACATGGTTTCCAACAGTATGAACAGTTAAATTCCCAGTAATATTTTCTGACAGTGGAGAAAACAGTCTATAACTGCAATAATTAGCAGGAATAGGGAAGTATGGAGATGCATTATAATGTAGCTTTGTTTAATCTATTTTTCATTTCTAATATAATTCTCTCAGAACTGGATGAAAATGTTTTACTCTGGAGTATTAATGCTATCACACCTACTGAACTGCTAGGAAATTATTTCTTAGCAAATCAGTAGCAACAGAGGTTTAGCCTGTGGAGCTAAATCTTCAAGCAGTATTAGACTACAACACCAATTGACTTTGCAGCTGCTTTCATACAAGGAATATATGTTAAGAGATTCAGAAAATTGTAATTTATATTACTAATTATGTTTTTCATCAGATGACAGGTCTGTAGTTCCTTTAAGATTTAAAAACTTACATTGTTTACCTCAAGGAGGAAGTGAGAATTAAAGAGTGTTGATGTTCTTCTGTTTATGTTGGTTTGTGTTGTTGAAACACAGTCTTGACCATTTTTGTCTGTCAAATAGTATAGAATGATCAAATGTCTTTTATAGGATCTATTGGATTGAACCAATCCAAATAGCTGGCCAATTCATTAGAATTATGAAATGTTACTTTATTATTGTAAGATGGCTAAATATTTAGCACATCATTGATGTTTATTTCCCATTCCCGAGTCCCTTTCTGGGAGAGGGGCGGTCTAAAAATCTAAGAAATAAATAAATAAATAAATTCATATTCATACAACATACAGCTAAGATACCAGGTTAGCATAACTTCATGACTGAAGGTAAAATACTGGTTTTAATAAGTACACCCAACCGTCTTAATGTTATCTCTCTCTAGTGCTAATCAGCCCCTGGTGTTGAATTTTCAGTATTCTGTTTTATACCTCCCATGCCTGGCAAGATGCTTTTCCTGGATGGATTCTTCAGCCTCACATTTATGAGAATAATATCTGAAATGAGAATCTCAAATTATTCTCATTTCAAATTCTTGTGATAAGAATCTCAAAACTGTCTTGCCAGATTTCTAATTAGCATCACTGTCTCCAAATCTATATGTGCACATTCACAACAATCCTGAACAATTGAAAAATCAACATTCTATCTTCCTATTTTCCTTAAAACGTGATCTAATTGTTTGAGTGACAGGAAACTGCTGATGGAAGGGTTGTACACTATCTGTAGTTTTAAGTTCATAGAAATACCAAAGAATAAAAAAGATATTTCAAAACTCTTCAGCAGAACTTTGCTTTAAGGGGATTGGAGGATATAAAGTCAATATAGTTCCGAACTAAGCCAATTGGAGTTTTGAATGGGGATTTTCTTTTACTGATGTGACTGTAGGATGAGTGATTTAGAATTGGCCCTTTCCTCTGAAATTGTCATCTGCAATCATTTAACAGATTCAAATCCTTCATCATTCCAAAATCAGCTACACATCTCAGACTATCAATCTCAGACTATGTTTTGCTGCTGAGCCAATTTCTGACTGAATTTCTATTTATCTAAAACTACAACATCCATTTACTGCTCTGAAGCTGTGTGAAGCTTGACTTGCTAAGCTTTAATTTAATTAATATATACTTTTTAAATAAATAAAGAATTCCATTCTTTCTTACTTCATCACCAGCTTCCAGCTTCCAAAAGTACTGTGGCAGATTCAGCTTCCAAAAGTACTGTGGCAGCTTTGAATCTCTCCCTCGTGAATATCAACCACATTTGGGATGATGAGAAATAGTAGGGAAATGAATACAAAATGAAGGACATTAATTGAATTCTGTTCTTTGCATTTACTTATTGGATGGCTAGGACGGAAAGCCTACTAGTGTTCTCAGTATTTTGAGGTTATTAAAAATATGTTGAGTTGTTTTCAACATGCTTTGGAGCATGCTTATTCCCTTTATTTCTATCTCTTACTCTATCTTTTAATCATATCATCTTATATTCAAAAGCTTTTTCTTTCTTTCCTGTCTAACTTCTGAAATAACTCTGTACATTCCAGCACAGGCTCCACTCCTTTTAAAGTAGCTACAGGCCAAGATTTTACCCCCATGCCAGAACTAACAACAAGTTTGGGATGGAATTAAAGTCTGTTTCGCCTGTCCTGCTATCACTTCTTCTCAATAAAAGGTTCCTTTTGAAATACCATGTTTCAAGAGTCTATGCTTTCTTGGGAAAGGAGGAGAGGCAGATCCTTACAAAGTGCCTCTATTGCTGGAATGTTGACTTTACCATAAGCAAATTTTATAGAAAAAGTCATAGTTTCATTCAGTTGGTCAAAGGAGAAGGAGAGCTTTCCCCACTCTTTCTCTAGTGCAGGAGAACAGATCATACCCCAACTTCAGGTTGTACCAAGAATTGGTAAGCACAGTCTAAGTGTCTGATTAGCATCAGTGAATTAGAACGGACTTTGAAATCCTGCAACACTGCTTGCCCTTGAGTAAACTTTGTTAACTTAGAAAATCAGCAAAAGAAATTTAACATTTTAAAACTAGATTTTCAAAGGCTTTCAATTGTTTGTTCTGGCATCAGCAACCAAATATTTTGTCAGAGGTTCAGGTTTGTCTGTAATAAATATTCTAAACCACCTCAATTGTGCTTAGGGTATCTTCTTCCAAGCCTAAATGAAAACTGCCAACTGAATTAAGTTTTAAATGTCTGGAAATGGATGATTTTTGCAAAACATCCCAGCAGAACTATTCAGAGGATGGACAATGATATACTAATCTTGAATAACTGGAGTTATTCAAATGAAGTTGACAGCTTCTTTGAGGTTATGAAATTAAATTCAGAAAGCTTTTATTATTGTATGAACCTTAAATGTTATTATATTAGAATTTTATGGTAAGAATTACCTCAAGAATAAGTTGAAGGGAAGATAACGTTTGATCAAATTTTGATGTTCCTTACGTCACTGGGTATTTTAAGGGCATAAGCCCTGAAGAATAGGAATGGGTGTGGGAATTCAATAAGTTTGGGGAGTTGATTTCTTCAATTATTTTGGAAGACTGTTGTACAGTTGTAACAAAAATACAAGAGAAGCAAATGTGAAAAACAAAAACTATGTAAAAATAATGAGAGTAACAGAGTTACCTATCATTTATTTTGATCTGTTCGAGTACTGGGAGGGGCCATTGATGAGGCAAAGCAAAAACAAATATTCAGTCAAAAATTAATGGTTGCTGACCTCTTTGATTATAGGGAAAAAAGCAAAAACATTTATTGCTGATTGTAATCCCTTTATAGACTTTTTGCATGAAACAGAAAAAATGAAGTTTTGATTTGTGGTTTTGTTGTTTAGAAAATATTAGAAAAAAGAACTTTTTTGTAGCAATAGAGTAAGAGGTAATTTTGTACTTGTATTTGCTGAAAAAGAAATTTGAAGCTTCTTCCTATTTCTTTTAATCTTTCCTTTTTGCATTTTGTCATTTCATCTGTTTCTCTTCTTTTTTCTTTTCTTTCTTTACTTTGTATTAGTTTTTATTAATTTTTAATTTTATCTTCTTTTTAAAACTTTTACTAAAACTTATACAAAAAAGAGTTCACTCTTGTTCTGCCATTTCATCAAATTACAGAGATGGGGGGACTTAGCTGACTTCAAAATGATTGTCAGTTTCCTTTTGGGACTTATTTCTGAGTACAAACTCTAAAAAAATATTTGTCTATTCATAGTGTCTTCTATATTTAATATGATTTGTTCATTTTAGTTTCATTTGCATTGATTATAGAAATTCAGCTACAGACTGTGTGCTAAAACCATGATTTGTAATAGAATTTCTAATCACAAGTTTAAGTTATTCAACTGAAGATTTAAGATGTAGCAGATATATTGAATTCCTTAGCTTATTTTTATTCATTTTTAAACAATATTTCTTTCTAGTTTACACCAAGTTCTAATGGATTTACAAAACCAGCAGCTCAGTGAGCTGTCTGACTGGTTAGCTAAAACAGAAAAAAGAATAGCAAAGATGGAGTCAGAACCTTTGGGACCAGATCTAGAAAGCTTAAAGAAGCAAGTGGAAGAACATAAGGTAAGCTGTAGTTTTCAAGAGCCACTTTACTTTTTAGCATTTCTTTGTGTAAATGTCAGTACAGTATTATGTAAAAGCAATATTTATATAAAATGTTGTTTTGTAATTCTGATTTAATATAAAAATACCACCATTTTGGAACATTGCATAGAAATAGATTTTGTATTAATAAGATAAGGATATTATACTTGTATTTACTTATTTTTTTTTCATTATTCTCATAATAAAAAGTATTTTGGAATGATAAGAGGAAAGGGAATTGCAATATGATATTTATTGCAAAATGCAGTAATAATGTTTCAGATTTTATTATCACTAGTTTCCTTCTTTTGCTATCTTATTCTTTCTTTTTAAAGTACTCTACTAGCTAATCAAGATTATTAGTTATTATAATTGGGATTTTTAATCTCATTAGCAGTGCTGTGACTTTGTATTGCAGCCCCAAAGCATAATAAAGTATTCAAGCTGAGTACCTGCCTTTATATACAAAAGATGAAGTATTTTTGAAAAATGATTTTAATTATAAAAGCCACATGCCAGCACATAATGAACAAAAGAACTGGATAAAATATGCTGCTGTTGTGCATTTATGTTGGAGTCTAAGAAGTTTTCTTAGACACACACACACACACATCATTAACTCTGATTAAATCTCAGATATGCTTTAATAGATGCCAATGTTGTGTATGATGCTATCTGTATTTTTACTGTTTTTCTTTTTAGTATCATGTATAACTGACCTTCCATGCATGAGATATACTTTTTAATGAAACACTTGATGCTAGAGTTATTTGATAAATTCAAAATATTGAATTCTGAACATTTCTTCTAGTTATTAAAATTCCAAGTATTTACCAGTTTTCCATGCATTCTAGCTGTGAAGTAGTTAGTCTACTAGTTATGTCTGACATAGACCTGAAATAGCCTGTGGCTATTCAATTTTGGTAGCTGTAAGTTTGCATTAAAATGAAAAACAGAAAATGTACATTCATTGTTACGTGCTTAAGATTCATCCAGAATTTTCTATCATTTCAAGAAAACCTGCTTGTTTATCTGCATTGATAGGAAGCCTCTTTTTATTAATGGTATATCCATGCAATGTAAACCAACAGACAAAGTCCTGTGAGGTTGATCAAATTAAAATATCTGATACATTATGTAAAATAAGTACTCTAATGTAGGATACAAAATATTTTCATGTTTTATCAGCTACATGTTGCTATAAATGCTATAATATTTTGCTTTTACCTGCTTTTTTGTTTTTGTTTTATTATTTTTATTCCAGTGTTTTACATACTTTGACTTAAAATGTTGAGTTAAACATGTCCAAGCATGCAAAAGCTACCAAACAAAATTATGTTGGCTTTGTTTAATAGTCATGCAATTAAACTAAAGACTTAAACCCTAATAAGTACATGCCAATTTCTTGGCAGTCATGCAAAAATACTTAGCCATTATTTTCTCACAGAATGCATATATGTTTATATTTAGGATAGCAGTAATAGTTACACCCTTTGATCTTCTTGTAGTTTCCTATTTAGGGACTAACCAGGTCTAGCTATACTTTTATATACAGCTTTTCTGGATAGACCTTTGCCTCCTTTCCTTTTACTTTTCCACAATATTTCTACTAAAATAGATTACAATTCTACCAAGGCAGGTATTTGTGACTGTTGTAATTAATGGAGATTAATTGCTGGTTTTAGCAAAAAAAAATCCTTTAAAATGATGCATGGTTTGGTATCCGGACTCCCTTTGTATAATAAGACGCTGAAGTCGGTTTATATTCCCTATATTCAAAAACTACCCCCCCCCCCAAAAAAAAACTTGGATCTCTTCTAATAAGCACAGATTAGCAAAATATTATTTGAACCATAAGTGTTTAAAAATTATCTAGAAAAATTTAGATTAGATTAGATTAGATTAGATTAGATTAGATTAGATTAGATTAGATTAGACAGACAGACACTTTTTCAGTCCTATACTTTTGAAATACCGCTCCTTAAAAACTTTAGAGTATAGTACGATTTTTAAACAGTCCTCTAGAAATATATATTTTATTGAGTCATATATGCTTTTAATAATTTGTCTTTTAATGTAACCATTAATGTAAAACACATTCAAAGAGCCTGTTCAAGTCTACATGCTGCATAGAAAATGAATAATAAATAAGGATACTATATAGTTACACCAAAAATGAATGCAACTAAAATTATGTCTCATAGCTAAAAGATAATTATTATTGTAAATTTTAAAAGCTGCAATCCTATACTTGTTTTCTCAGAATTTTCCCTGCCTTCAGTGAGGCTTATTTCTGGCAAATGTGGTAGGTTTTCATCTTTTAAAAATTGAGGAAAAGAATAAGACTTTTAAAGAAGCGGATTCATGTTTCAATATGTTTTTTTTAATATTCCATTTGTGACTTTCTAAGTTTAGATAGAAATGTATCTATGTTTAATGTAATTGAAATTATACAAACTATGTTTCATGGTTTGTTTTGGCAGTGAGGTCTTTATTATAGTTGTAACTAATAATTAATGCCTGTTCTTATGGCTCTAAATAACTCAGTTCATGAAAAGTAAAACAAGCTGTCCTTGTGTTTATTTTTTTAACAATTTTTCTTTTTTATTATAGACTCTTCAAGAAGACTTAGAACAGGAACAAGTCAAGGTTAATTCACTCACTCATATGGTAGTTGTAGTAGATGAAGCTAGTGGAGATAGGGCTACAGTTGCATTAGAACAAAAACTTCAGGTAATTACTAAATTAAGATTGCTATATGATTCCATGCATATTCCTCCTACATCTAAGTTATACTGAAAATATATAATTCTACTGTAATGAAAAGTAAAAATGTTAATATTGTTTAAAACTGAATTGGTCACTCTAGTGTTGGTTTACATTCCATAAAGAACTATAAATCTAACTACTATTCAGGAGAAAAGTGTCAGACATGTGCCACCTTTATTTCAACACAATTCAGAGATACTCAAATGAATGAATGAATGAATAATTTATAACCAGAAAGAACAAGTACTTTACTTACTAAATCTGAATTGGCAATTATTATATTTCATGTATTCCTGTACACTTTTATTTTTCACTTGCCATTTCCATAAAATTTTACTAAAAAAGATCTCCCCTCCAAAAAATGTAATTGGCATTACAATCAAATTTTAAAATATTCACAGTAGGAAAAAATCACTTGAATTACAGTAATGCTATGAGAATTTCAGTGAACCTGGAGTTATAGTGATACAATAATTGGTTATGATTTATCATAATGTCAGGTTTATCTGTGAATATGAGTGTGTGCTGCCATTAATGTAAAGCCACATTGTAAGAATAATGAATACAATTAGTGAAGCATTGCTTTCATTCTGATACCTAATTTTGAAGCTGTTATAGGAAACGGTGTTTTTAAACCTATAATTAACATTTGCTACTCACAATGATAATTTCTATATTGGTATAGTTTCTTTATTGTACTACTTTCAGTATTTACATTTTATTAAACTGTTGAGACATGGTTTTTCACAGTACTGTACTTGCTTCTAAGTAATGCATTTCAGTATTTCAGATACTCTTTTTTTAATTTTGTTTTTGTATGGTAGAAGTTCTTTTAACAAGAAATTAGAAAACTACTACCATATTTTTCGGAGTATAAGACTCACCGGAGTATAAGACGCACCAAGGTTTTGAAGAGGCAAATTAAAAACATTTTTTGCACTGCAGACCTCCCAAAAGCAGCCCATTTTTCATGAACACAGACCCTTTTTTTCAAAAAAAAAAGGGGGGGAGGCATGAATAGCCTTTAGGAGGCTTGTAGAGTGCTCCTTGGGGCTGGGGGGGGGGCAAAATTGAACAAAAAACGGCCCATTATTTGCTCATTTCTGCCCTCCCCAGCCCCCAGGAGCACTCTGCAAGGCTCCTAAAGACTCTGCATGGCCATTTTGGTGAAGGGGGCGGGGTTTTGGGAGGCAAAAAATGCTGTATTCAGTGTATAAGACACACCCAGATTTTCAGCCTTTTTTTTGAGGGAAAAAGGTGTGTCTTATACTCCGAAAAATACAGTATATCAAATCAAGTGTTAATCTGATTTTATATCATTTGACTTGCTGCTGATTCTAGAATAATGGAGCACAGTTCTAAAGAATTCAAAATATTTTATTTTGGTCACTAACAAGTTATATAAGATACACTGATAAATATAAATGTTGTTTTTCTAGGAAAAATACCCTAAGAACTCATCATCATCATCATCATCAATTTAAATTTATTAGCCGCTCCCTTTCCGAATAGGACTCGGGGCGGCGTACAATGGAGTAAAAAACATATAACATTTACATAAACCCATGACATACATAAATACAAAGACACACATGTACGGAGGAGGTTAACAGGTACAATACATAGACAATTAAAAACCATTAAAATACCCTAATTATAAAACCCCATGTACAATCCAAATTCAAAATGTTAAAAACAGACAGTCAGGAGGGGTACGAGAAAATTACGGTTGAGCCAGGCCAGATAGTTGAAAGAGGTGGGTCTTCAGTTGTACACGGAAGGAGCGGAGATCGGAAGTAATCCTGATGTCACGGGGGAGGTCATTCCACAGGGCTGGGCCCATCACAGAGAAGGCTCTGCTCCTGGGTGTCGCCCCCCGGCACTGTTTGGCGGACGGCACCCGGAGAAGTCCCTCTCTGTGAGAGCGGATTGGTCGTAGGGATGTGTGGGGCAGGATGCGATCCTGCATGTAACTAATAGCTGTATTTCCTTCAGGAACTGTCTGATTTAGAATTGTCTCAAGTATATAGTTTTTTAAAAGGAAAGGACAAAAGCAGTTCTATTGACTGCATTAATATGTCCATGTTTTTGTCCATATTGCTTTCTTGCACACTCTCTTTATATTTTCTATTCTACATATAATTAGATTGTACCAGGGTTTTTTTCTCCTACTAGTGTCCCATTCAGTTTATAACCAGATCCAAATCTACTTACAGTATCTTTTTTTCCCCAGATAGGTACATTTGGCTAGATAATACAATATAGAATGTGTTATGCCCAGATGTCTTGTACTTTCCCATCTTCTGGATTTTTAGGAATGCATTTTATGGTTATTAACTTCTGAATGTTAATGTCATTATTTTAGCATTTAGGAAACCATTGGGCAACAATCTGTAGATGGACAGAGGACCGTTGGTTTATTCTGCAAGATGTTCTTCGAAAATGGTTGCAATTTATTGAAGAACAGGTTAGGTATATCTATTTACTCATTGCTTTATAATGTTTAATATGCAGTCTTTCTAAATGTTTTTTTTAAACTTTTAGGGTCTTTTGGATACATGGTTTACTGAAAAGGAAGAATTTGTGACCACTCTGCATACTACCACTTTCAAAGACCAGAAAGAAATGTTGGAAAATCTGCAAAAAATGGCTGTATGTTTTTTTGTATAGTTCTCATTTTTCCTCCCTGTTTTCAACTTTCATATCACATATTTCAGCAGAGCACCTGTAAATGACCAAGTCAAGTAACTTTAATCAAAATTCTGGAATCAAAATATTTTGCATACACTTAACTATGGGTTTAAGGGTTTAAACTGGTATTTTGAATTGAACCTAGCAAACCGAGGTTCCAGCTGGCAAATGTTTAAGCTCTGGCAACATTCCAACCAACAATAAATAATATCAAAGCTATGTTCTTAGGATTATTGATAAGCAAGTTCATGATTTAATAGTTAGTCCATTCTTGTTTCTAATGCTATCAGTTTATAAATGTCATTTTCTGAAATAAATGTGGGTATCTACACAGTGAAAAGTGATGAAACATGTGCCATGATATCACATTGCTTGTGTTAGACGTTAGGACAAAAATGTTAAAAAACATCTCTTTTTTCTGCATCATTGTTGTCTGCAAGACATTGCTAATTAGGAGATAAATTTTGATTCTTTATCATCATATCATTATCATCTTAGTAGCTATGATTCTGTACATGTTTTGGCATTTACATTCCATTTATGAAATAATCTTTGTAATTAGTACTTGTATGTTTTATCAAATAATAGACATGAAGTAAAGTCAAAGATTTTATAGTTCGTATGATTTGTCTATACTCTATACTGGGGGTTGGCAACCCACAGCTGTTTGGGCTCTCTGCTGCGGCTCCCCGTCCCATCACTGGCTCACCCTCGCCTCCCTCGCCTGGCCTGAGAAGGTAAGGGTGATGGCAAGGGATGGAGAAGTGGCTGGGGTTGATTCTCAGGCACCTCACTCCTCTTGGAGCTTCTTCCAGCCTTTGTTGGTGCTGGGCTTGCCTCGCACATTTGAGGAGATGCATAATCTGCTTTCTGCCCCGAGACACTGGCCCAACCCGGCTGCAACTTGTGCCAGCCTCACTAACATGAGGGCTGGCAGGGTGGGAATGAGATCTGGGAGGATGAGATGTCAGAAAGTGGGATGGGCCTGCAGTGCCCAGCTGAGGCTTTAAGAAGCTCAGGGCAGCTTTTCCACCTCTCTCTATGTCTCTTTGTGTGTGTTTATCTCTCTCTCGCTCGCTCCTCCTCCTCCCCCCCTCCTTCTCCTCTCACGACCTCCTGGATGGCTGTGGTGGGGCCAGGCTACCGGGTTAAGTGTTGTACACCTATGGAACACATGGCCAAAAACTGTACAGCTAAGATGCAATCTCACCTCTGCAAGAGTGGTGCAATACTGAGATGACACAATGTCCTACTGCTGACCCTCCTCCAAAAAAGAAGTCTCCACAGGACTTCAAAGCATACCCAACTGCACCTTAGTATGTGGTGGTTCTCCATTACCTCGTACTGGCCATCAGATCTGTCTAGCTAAATTCTACCCAGCTACAAAAGAAGCCATGAAGATGTATGTAATACTAGATTCACAAAGCAATCAATCGTTAGCCAGGTCAGCATTCTTCGACCTCTTTGACATCCGAAGCACAGATATGCAATTCACAATATTAATGTGCACTGGGACCCAGCACAGGGTGGGGAGGAAAGTCCTGCATAGAATTGTTGGATGTGCTTGCACAGTTCCCACTGCCCCCATTGCTAGAATAGGACACCCTACCAGATGATCGCAGTCAGACTGTGACACCAGAGTTAGCAAGCACCATGCCTCACCTGAGGCACATGACTAATCCCTTTACTGTCCTAAATCCTAAAGCTGAAATCATGCTCTTTCTGGGAGCAAATATCTCCAAAGCTTTCACCCCCCCACCACAGAGAGTAGTCAAAGGCTTAATGGGCTCCCCATTTGCCCTCAAGACAGAACTCGGTTGGGTCATCTTTGGAATTACATTTGTCAGTCGGCTGCAGGCCCCAACCCAGTTTAATGTCTCCATGACTTCCACTCTCAGCAATGGGAGAGCATCCCATTTGAAACCATGCCAAGAACACTTCACGACTTCAACAATCAACCCCGTTTTAGGAGTGACAGTGTTCCAGACCAGCAAGGAAGACAATGACTTTGCCTTGTCGATAGAGGACAAAGAATTTCTGAGGCTCATGGATAAGGAACTTCAACAGGATGCTACCAGGAGTTGGGTAGCTCCACTGCCCTTTTGTATACCCAGGAAGCACCTGCTGAACAACCATGAGCATGCACTCTCTTGCCTCATCAGTCTGAGACAAATGAACAGAAAGCCTGAAATGAAAGCTCATTTAGTGGAGTTCATGGACAAGATGGTCCAGAGCAAACACGTAGAGCTTGCCCCACCTTTGAGAAATGATGAGGAATGCTGGTACCTGCCATTCTTTGGAGTGTACCATCCACAAGAGCCAGGTCAGATCCGAGTAGTTTTCGATGCCAGCGCACAGTTCTAAGGCCTCTCTCTGAACAAAGATCTTCTCACATGACCTGATCTCACCAACCGTCTGTTTGGTATGCTCATCTGCTTCAGAAAGGAAGTCATAGCAATCATGGCCAACATTCAGCAGATGTTCTACTCATTCCTTGTCAGGGAAGAACATCACAACTACCTACATTTCCTATGTTCAGCGATGAACAGCCCAACCAACAGAGAACAGAGTACAGAATGTGAGTGCACATCTTTGGAAATGGCTCTTCTTTGGCAATCACAACTATGGCCTGCAACACACCACTCGTGTGGGTGAAGCCAAATATGGCACAGATGCCAAACAATTTGTGGATTGGGACTTCTATGTTGATGATGGCCTAAAATCTGTACTCACCCTGGCACAGGCCATAGACCTATTAAAAAGGATCCACCAGATCCTAGAGGCAGCCAATCTTAAGCTGCATAAAATCACACCCAACAGTGAGGAAGTGCTAAAAGTCTTCAATCCTGAGGAGCATGCTAAGGGACTGCAAGAACTCACTTTGGCACAGATGCCTCTTTCATCCAATGCAGTCTCGATCTAGGTTGGGACTTTAAGAAGAACGTCTTCACCTTCAGAGCCCCAGCCCATAAGACTGCTTTCACAAGGAGTAAATCACATACCTCAAGTTTATATTCTACAATGAGGTTTATATATAACAAATATTGTTATTTTACATAGCAGATCAATGGAATTATAATGAACATTGAACAGTAAGGATTGTTATTTAAAGGCAATTAAAGGTAAGCTAAGCTAAGATATGAGGGAAAAAAGACTGCTTCCATAAGAAGAGGAGTTCTGTCAATGGTGAACAGCCTGTTCGACCCCCTCGGTTTTGCTGCACCTGTAACGATCCAGGGGAGGCTTCTTCTGTAAATGCTCTCCCAAATCACCAAAGATTGGGATGAGCCACTTTCACCACAGCAGAAGCAAGAATGGGAGACGTGGTGAACCTCCCTGAGTTGTCTTCACCCTTTGCCATCAAAACCAAACTTACATTGTCGAGCTATTAGGCATATGCAAGTTGAGCAATCCATTTTGAGCAAGTTGATCAGACACTAATCAGAGGGACCCCAGCCAAGCTAATTACCATGTTAGTGAGATTACAAATAGAGCATCATCGTGAACTCCAATTCATTGTTGCGCCAAAGATGAATGAATCAATCATCCTGGGTCTTGCATGGCAAGATGGGCACCCAGCATTTGGTGGAAGGTTGGATACCGAAAGCTGACCATAGGCCTCAGCCTGTTGCCCCCTGTGAAGCTGGTGGATCATTCAGGGACAATCGAGCCCCCCAAGGCAGACAATTCAGAACAGGCTGCCCTGGCAGCAGAGGCTAAACTCCCCAGTCTCCAACAAATATCAAAAGAATATCGGAACCTGGAAGGGGTTTTTAGTGAAGAGGATTATAATTATCTTCCCCCTCATCGACCCATTGTTTTCACGATAGAGTTCGTGCCCAGGGTCAAACTACCAAAGTCTAAGATGTCTTCCATGACCCCTAAGGAAATGAGAGAATTAAGAAAATACATCGATACCAATTTGGAATTGAGCTTCATCCAACCAGCAAAGTCCAAGGTAGCTGCCCCTATTCTCTTCAAGGAGAAGAAAGATGGGGGGTGACACTATGCGTTAACTTCCAGGACATCAATGCTGTATATGTAAAGAACACCTACCTCTGTGATGGCGAACCTATGGCACACGTGCCACAGGTGGCACATGGAGCCATTTATCAGGGCACGCAAGGCATGTGCGTGCTGGCCAGCTGACTTCGACCTTCTTTTGAAACCATTTTTCGCCCTCCGGAGGCTTCCCTAAAGCCTCCAAAGTGCGAAAAACTGGCCCTACGGGCAAACCGGGAGTTCAGGAACGGACATCTGGTTTGCTTGTAGGACTGTTTTTTCCCTCCAACATTTCTGGTTTGCTCATAGGGCCATTTTTTGCCCTCTGGGGCTTCGGGGACACCTCCTGAAGGCCCCTGAAGGCTCCAGAGGTCAAAAGTGGGCCCTATGGGGAATTTGGAAGTTCGGGAATGGTGACTTCTGGTTTGTCCATAGGGCCAATTTTTGACCCCCAGAACCTCCAGAAGTCTCCTGAAGGCTCCGGAGGTTGAAAATCGGCCCTACGGACAACCCGGAAGTCACCATTCCCGAACTTCCAGGTTCCCTGTAGGTCTGTTTTTTGCCTTCCGGAGGCTTCAGGGAAGCTTCTGAGGCCTCCAGATGATGTCTGGGGGGCGGGGGGGCTGTTTTCGCCCTCCCCATGCTCCTAGAAAGCCTCTGGAACCTGGGGAAGGTGAAAAAACTGCAGCAAAGGCAGGGGGCTCATGCATAGCATTATGGATATGGCACACCGGTGCACAACCCCCCTGTGCTCCCCACGCTTTTGGCACAGCATCCAAAAAAGTTTTGCCATCACTGACCTACCTCCTTCCCCTCATGAAGGACATGTTGAATCACCTGGCCAAGGGGAAGGTATTCTCCAAATTAGATTTAAGAGAGGCCTATTATTGCATATGCATCCATGAGAGGGATGAGTGGAAGACTGCTTTCAATTGCACACTTGGTAGTTTCCAGTTTAAAGTCATGCCGTTTGGATTACAAGGGGGGCCCTGCTCTCTTCATGCACCTTTGCAAGGGGGTGCTTGTTTACCATGATGACATCCTCATCTTTTCTGATACCCTAGAGCAGTGGTTCTCAACCTTCCCATTCCATCACCCTTTAATACAGTTCTTCATGTTGTGGTGACCCACAACCATAAAATTGGTGTCTTGGTTCCTAAGACCATCGAAAATATGTGTTTTCCTATGGTCTTAGGTGACCCCTGTGAAAGGATCGTTCGACCCCCCCAAAGGGGTCCTGACCCACAGGTTGAGAACCACTACCCTAGAGGAACATGTAAAGCTAGTGTGACAAATCCTGGAGAAACTTCTAGCTGCAAAGCTCTATGTGAAACTATCAAAGTATGACTTCCACAAGACATCCTTAGACTACCTTGGGCATTGTATTTCCAATGAGGGAATATAGACGGACCCAGGAAAAGTAAAAGCTGTACTGACCTGCAACTCCCACATACCCACAAGCAGCTACAAAGCTTCCTGGGATTTGCAAACTTTTACAGGCAATTCATCCCAGCATTTGCAGAAGTGGCATTGTCACTAACTGAACTACTAAAAACAGGCCCATCAATAATAAGCCAAAGCCAAATCAGCCAATTGGGTGGACAATGAACTGCCAAAAAGCCTTTGAGAAACTGAAACAGCTCTTTGCCCTGGAACCCATTTTACAACACCCAGACCCAGAACAGCAATTCATCATCCAGACAGATGCCAGCGATGTAGCTGTAGCAGTAGTGCTGTTGCAAAGAAATCAAACTTCTGCCCTGTGCCTATATCTCCAAAAAACTCACCAGCACCTAAAGAAGATGGGTCATCTGGGAGAAAGAAGCCTATGTAGTCCATTAGGCTCTACTCACATGGAGACACTTTTTAGAAGAGGGAAAGATGCCTTTCATGGTCTGGACTGATCACAAAAACCTAAAGGTCCTTAAGACCCCTAGGAAACTGTCTCCCAAGGAAGTCCATTGGACTCAATACTTAAGAAGATTCAACTTTGAACTTAAACACATTCCTGCAGGGAAGAACCTGCTGGCAGATACCTTCTCAAGGAAACTGCAGTTCGACAGTCGAAGGGAAAAGGAAATTCATGCAATAATCCCTCCCATCAGTCAACAGCACAAGTCACCACCTGGGGCCAAACCAGACTGCCGATGGACCCTAAACAGAACAAACTGACCACGGCGATGGAAATAGTGCTACCAACTGACCCTTGGTTTACAGCAAACAAAGATGTCTTAATGATGGGAGAAGGACTAGCCTCGAAAGGGTCTAAAAATATACATGTCGGCCATCTTGAGATTGGAGGTACTATAATGAAGTCATGATGCAAAGCTAGGAGGACACTTTGGATTCTTAAAGACCCTCCACCTTGCCAGACATCAATTTTAGTGGCCTAAGATGAAATCAGAAGTAAAAGACTACGTAAAAAGTTGTACCACTTGCGCAGCCATGAAAATCTGACCTGGGAAGCCTCCTGGATTACTGCAACAAGTAGCCAACACCAGCTGACCATGGGAATAGATAACAATGGATTTCATCATAGAACTCCAAGACAGCAGGGGAACTAAAGTGATTTGGACAGTCATCAACTTATTTTCCAAGCAAGCCTATTTCATCGCTTGCTCAGGATTACCTTCAACAAAGAAACTAGTGAGAATGTTTGTCAAGCATATCTACCAGCTATACAGAGTACCCAGAAGAATCATCTCTGACCGTGGAGTCCAATTCACTGCAAAGTTCTGGAGAGAGTCCATTGGATCCACACAAGGACTTAGTTCAACTTTCCATCCAAGTACGAATGGAGCAGCAGAATCTGCGAATGCATGTGTGATCAGCAGGACAATTGGTAGGACTTATTACCATTCACAGTTATATGCTAGGCATATAACAACACTATCCATAGCAGCACTGGATTAACTCCTTTTCAAGTTACTAGTGGCATGGAATTTGTACCCATGTCAGAACTGCCCCAAGAACCTCCCTCCTCAATGTCCTTGACTGAATGGATGGATACTTTAAAAGGGAGATGGGAGGATACGAAAAAAGCTCTAGCAACCACAGCAGAAGAATACAAAAAACAAGCAATAAAACATCACTCACCCCAACCCCCATTTCATGTGGGGGATAAAATCTTTCTTTCCACAAAATATATAAGATTGAAGATGCCTAGCAAAAAATTAGGACCAAAGGTTTTAGGTCCTTTTCCAATAGGGAAAATAATCAATCCAGTAACAGTTCAGCTCACTCTACCTAGAATTCTAGGGAAAATACACCCAGTTTTCCATTGTAGCCTACTGTACCCAACAGTTAAGACCACAGACTCAACCACCACCACCTCCTATAGTAATACAAGGAGAAACACATTACGAAGTTAAGAAAATATTAGATTCTAGATTATATAGAGATTGTTTACAATATTTAGGCTAATCACTGACCTGATACTGCTGCGAAGGAAGAACGAACTTGAAGATTGAACCACAAGCTTTGTATGCATTGTGTCTACCTCATTCATGTACTGTTTGATGCTATGCTTATGATTACTTTAGTTAAAAGTTAGTTGATAGTGCAATTTATAATTCCAGGTGGAGAGTGTATTGTTTAAGTTAGTTTAGGAATTAATTACCATTTCTTTATGGGACTGCCTCTAGGGTAATACAGTCTTGCCTTCTGGTAAATGTAGTTTTATGTCACATGGTCACACCTGTGTTTCTGATTGGCCACTGGGAGCTTACTGTGTACGTGCAGCTCAAAGCCTGGTCAATTCCAGCCAGTGTAGAACAGCGTGTTTTTCTCACCATGGGAGTAATTTTATCACTTTTTCATGATATCACATAAATGGGATAGATTAAGATCAATTCAGAAGAATCTCTTCATGACTGTAAGTTACTGATTTGAGAATGCCTGATAATAAATCTGGTCTGCTTGAAGCTTTGTGTAAAGTTTATCTGCCTGAGAAGAGAAATTGTACGCTTGGACCAGAACAATTTCTGTGCTTTTAAATATTGGTATAATTAACAAAAACATTTATTATTTTTGCTGATGATACCTTCAAAATCTGATATCAAAATAACTAAAGTAATAACTTACCACTGATCATTTTTAAACATTTTTCACACCGTCCTCTGTGTGATAATCTCTCTCTGTGTGTCTCTTTCTCGGTTCAAATACGAGACAAATTAAACAGATACTTATATCGGAGAACTCTTGAAGGACTTCATTTGTTACTGAGATTCTGACAGCTTCAGTTTGACTTTATTGAACAAGTATATTGATTCATGAGCCATTCGTATATCAGACAATGATGAACAGCAATTGGAAGTCAAATAATGAAAAAGTGTACTATACAGTTCCTGGCCTTATTATAACCTTATGCTAAAATTAATATATTACATGCCCTATTACTGAAATTGTGCTAAAATTGCAATAGGTTCTGTTAGCAGGTTACTAATCTTTTGTATTTGTTTTAATGAGACGCCTGTACACCGCCCCGAGTCCCTTTGGGGAGAGGGGGCGGTCTATAAATCCTGGAAAATAAAATAAATAAATAATAAATAATATTGATTATGTTCTTAGTAATTTGTCTAGAGCTAAGACAGTGTGTCTTAGGAACACAAAAAGGAAGCTATCCTTTTTGGCTAACCTTTTTGTTGTTGCATGCCAAAAGCGCATGTGAACCCATAATGCAATGCGTGCATGACACACACACTCGTGCCCCCTGCTCCTCTGCACATGCATGACATGACCCCCGTGTGCACCCCACGCATGCAGCATGACCCCCTGTGGTCCCCCCACCCCCCATGTATGCATGCATGACCCCTGTGCTCCCCCTGCACATATGTATGTGACACCCCCCGCGCATGTGCCCCACCACCACACATGCACATGTGGCCCAAGTGCATGCGTGCATTACTCCCTGTGTGTCTCCCACATGTGCAGTAGAGACCCGAAAACCAGCTGGCTGGAGGGAGGCATGTATGCATACATGGTGGAGCTGAGCTGGGGCAACAGCTTGCGTGCCTGCAGAGAGGGCTTTGCATGCCACTTGTGGCAAAGGTGCCATAGCTTTGCCATCATGGAGCTAAGAGAATAAAAAGTCTGGTGCTTTCACCATTTCTGATTAGTTACAGATCTAATTCATACTTGCAGAGAAATAACAAACAAAGCCATGAATAGGTATGATTTTTAAAAATCAAATTTAGATTTGGGTTATTTCCCTACATTGAATGTTGCCTACTTCTCTGAAAATAACGGTGGCTGTGCAATATAATATACCCTGAAATAAAACCAGCTCACACCTTTAAAACCAAAAACTAAGAGCTCTTTTATATATTAATGTTTGAATGTCACATCCATTTCTGTATGCCCTTATATTGGCACCAAAGCAGCTGAAAGAAAAACTATCATACAAACGTACTGGGAAGTGGCCACTGTTATATTAGTGATGGATATAAATTAAATCAACCACTGCAGTGATGAATATATAGAAAAGCTTTGAAATTAATATGGTTTTAATATGATACTCTTTAGGATAATGTCTGTATGATTAGACATTTTAAAGTTTTTGCCATCTGATTGTTCGGGTTAATTAACAGACATGAGACAGTTGCTTTAATATTGCTACTGACTAACATACCGAGTACAAATGTAATGTTCATTAAAATATGTCACAACTGAAGACCAAAAATGATGACCATCTGTCAGCATAACCTTAAGCATATGTTGCTTTCATTAATTTGACTTCATGCTATGACATGAGAAATTTTTAATAACATAAAATGTGCATTTATCCATATAAATCCTCAAAGGTTTAAATGAGCACAAGCCCCATAAAGCTAAACATCAGCCGGCAATTTGTCTCTGGGCTGCTCAAGTGAGTTTTTAGCAAAGAAAGAGAGACCAGATGGTCTACTTGAACTTAAAAATATATTCCCTGAAGTATATATGTTTAGATATCGCATGCCAACACTTTTACATTTATTTGTAACAGAATTGTCAAAGTGTTTTGAAGGTCTGGAACCATATCGAATTTGTTTTTAATGTAGCACAAATGTTTTGCTGGTAGCAATGTTTTATCACAAAAATAGTAAAAAAAAAAAGAACCACAATAAGCCTAGCACAAAAATGAGGCATAGGAATGCTTATGATAGTGTAGAAATTTGAAGGGGACAGCTAAGTCCAATAGTTTGCTTTGCTTTGCTTATGCTTAGCTAGCATAATAAGGCAGTTATACTTGTTGCTAATTACATAAACAGTATGTCTGCAAAATGGGGTGAAGGAATTATTTTAGAAATAGAAAGTAGCAAAGATGACAACGATGATGAAGATGATTTATTAAATTCATGTGTCAAATGACTTTCAAGAATTCTGGGTAGCCATTTGATAAACAATCTATTCAGAAGAGCCATGGTAGCACAGTGTTTAGAATTCAGTATTACGGGCTTATTCTGCTGACAGGCAGCTGCCAGCAGTTTGGAAGTTCGAGTCACACTGGCTCAATGTTGGCTCAGCCTTCCATCCTTCTGAGATCAGTAAAACAGATTCAAACAGATTAACAGAGTTGACCTTATATGTCATCCCCACCCCACCCCACCCCCTCCAGCAAGAGACCCTATACCATTTCTGACAAATAGCAGTCCAATCTCTTCTTGAAAGTCTCAAGTGATGAAGCTTCCCACAACAACCCAGATTTATAGGGGCAATATGCTGACTTTGTAAACTAATTAGGGAGGGCTGTAAAGCATTGTGAACCCATATATAAGTTTAAGTACTAGTGCTATTACTATTGCTATTCAGGTATTCACCTATAACGTCAAATACAGCAAAAGCAGCAAAGAAACATTATTTTATATGCAGTTATAGGCCATAACTAACATCAAACAAGTGTCAAACTAACATTGTCATGGTGTCATCACATGACATATCGGGACTTTTATCCCCTTTGCTAAACCGGGCATGGGCGTGGCCAGCACATTACGCATCCGGACCGCAGACTGTGAGTTTGACAGCTCTGAACTTAACTAACAAAAGTATATGGAAATTTGTTGCTTGGGAAAGAATGCCAAGTTAACCTGTACCATTACTTCTGATAGGTTAATATGTTTTCTTTGCCATGTTACTTTTATAGATCTTGAAAGGAGAATTGGAAATCAAGGGACAATCAATAGATAAACTGAATTCCCTCAGCCAGGATCTCCTCTCAGCAGTAAAAAGTAAAGGATTATCACAAAAACTGGAAGCGTGGCTACAAAACATTAGTCACCGCTGGGATAGTTTGGCACAGAAGCTGGACGACAGTTCTAAGCAGGTTTGTCAAACTGTTAGCCTGATAGTTAATGACAGTCAAATCATTACCACTTCATTATTGAATCATTTTTAACCATGATGTTTGTTCTTACATAAATTAATGCTTTATTTCCATTTTGTGCACTATTTATCCCAATCCATTTTCATATTCACACAAAGTATTTCCTGTTTTTATGTGATATTCTTAGGTCTAAATCAAATCACATGACGTAAACTTTAAACTCTTACATTTGACAATTACTTAATAAAGAACCAAACTTTGGTCTGCATATTCCTACCCAAATTAAAATCATAGTTTGTGCCTATGGAAAACATTCCAAATTCAAAAATTCAAATTTCTATCAGATTTATCTTTCTTCTCCTTAGAGAAAAGGTGCATAAAGATGAAAACTTACTAAGCATCCAAGTTCAAACATACTGGAAACCAGGGACGTGCGGTCAGGGGAGGCAGGGGAGGCAGAGCCTCATCCCTCTCATCATGAAAAGAAAAAAAAGGGAAAAGGGAAAAGGCATACGTGGTCCGATTCCCTGCCTTCGTGAGTCAACATGAAGGGGACCGCGGAGCGTGCTCCGCCGTCTCACGCCCCACGGTCCCCTTCATGTTGACTCAGGAAGGCGGGGAATGGGACCATGTGTGCAGGAGGCTGAGGCAGCCTCAGCCTCCTGCACACGTGGTCCCATTCCCCGCCTTCCTGATGACATCACCAGCCTCACCAGCCATAAACCTCACCGCACGTCACTGCTGGAAACTCTCAGTGCAGAATAGAAAATACTGAAACAGTGGCAGAACTTAAAGCTATGGAAGGCAGGGAACTTAGAACAAACAGCTGGGCTTGGAAAGAGCCTTGGAATAAGAACATGTATGGCAACATCTTTATACTACTAAAACTCCTGATGCCATTTAAAGGTTCTTTGTCTATTTGTAAAATTCAGTTGGCACAAGTGGTGCACCACAGCATATAAAAATTTGGATTAAGTTACTTCAGATTTGCTAACTTAAAAGAATTCATTCAAAATTCTGGGCTCATTGTTCCCATGGAATTTGAAATTTCAAGGGTCTTCATACCAGTTGTATTTACAAAGTTGTAATCACTGCAGTGTTCCCAAGGTTAGCTATGATCATGTGATCATGATTTCTGATACTTTCTGCCATAAGCAAAATCAGTGGGGAATCCAGCAGGAAGTTAGAAGTCGCCCCTGTTCCAATGCATTTTTCCTGCCCATGGTCATTCTATTTCTTTATTTAGGGAAGTAATATGACCCAACAAGTCATGGATTATTAGGAAAGTCAAATCACACATCACAGAATGTTCCCTGTGGACTATAGTTGCCTTCTATACACGTGGGTCTTGTATTATACTTTCTATTGTATTTAGTTTTGGTCTGGTTGAATGTTGTATCTGTAGCTGTCAGAGTAACTACATTTTTTCAGTTTGTTTAAATGCTTTGATAGCTAGAACAAGGAGTTTTCAAAAGTCTAAATTTTTATCAAACAGCTAATTGTAACTTGGAGAACTCTGCAGATAGCTACAATCTGCAAAGACAAAGTCAGGAAAGCAAAGGCTCAGAATGTACAAAGACTTGCAACAAAAGTCAAAGATAATAATAAAAGTTTCTTCCAACATATAAACAAGAAGAAAAAAATCAAGGAAACAGTTGATCCACTAAAGAGAGAAGATGGCAAAGAAGTAACAGGCAACAGAGTGAAAGCAGAGCTGCTTAATTCATTCTTTGCATCAGTCTTCATGCAACAAGAAACTATAGCCCAATCTACCAGAAACATAACTGTAAATAACAGTTATATATAATATAATGTGTAAGCACGCTTGTTCTGAGAAGTAAT
The DNA here is from genome assembly GCF_964273705.1 of Natrix helvetica. NCBI lineage: Eukaryota > Metazoa > Chordata > Lepidosauria > Squamata > Natricidae > Natrix > Natrix helvetica. The sequence continues at coordinate 64,122,331 of NC_138550.1, forward strand.
TGATGTAGAAATCATGACTACTACCAAGATAAATTGGTACTTAAAAGCCATGGAAGATTTTCTTGTTAATAATAAGTTTACACTTGAAATACTTTAGGCTTACAATAAAACTGTCTCCCTTACATTTTGAGGATTCTTTCCTGAAAGTTACAACTCAGTAATTTTACAGAATATGATACTGCCATAAGTATGAAAATTGCCAAATATAGCCTTATATTACCCTATATTGTTAATATTAACATTTCAATATAAAGATGAAAATGTTACTGAGTATGACTCATTCTTTGAACTAATTTAATTTTTTCTACAATTGATGCATTATGATTTTAGGCTTGCTAGGATAGAAATGATTACTAGAGCATATAAACTTCTGTATATGTTTCAACCCTGAAGCTGAACCTGATAGAAGCCATTTTGAAGCTTCAGGGTTGCCACATTGGAGCTGTGGGACAGGGAGGGGAGAATAGAAATAGCTGGGGTTTTGTAGCAAAAACAAAATACTTTCTCCTGGGAACCAAGGACATTCCCACAGGTGACCAGTCACCTGTGAGGAGTGATGTTACCAGGCAACCAGATGACACCTTGATTGGACCATATGACTGGTTGGGGAAGAGAAAAAACTTTTAATTAGGTGAAAACCATGGAAGCATTCAGAGTCGGTTTTCACCAGACTGTGCCAATATATGTCCAATACAACTATTCTTTGAGGAATCTGCCTGCCTTGGAGTCCTATTTGCTATGGGCATATTACTTGGAACCCTGACAATATGAATAGAAGGTTTTTGGTGCTAAGCAGACAGATGAATGAATAGATAGATCAGTGATGATTACTAACCTTTTTTTCTTGGGTGCTGAAAGCACATGTGTGTGTGTGTGCCCCACATTCCCACATCCATAATGCAATGTCCCTCCCATGCATCCCACCTCCTGCACATCCATGCCTACACGCATGCACGCATGCCCCATCTGCTCACCCCGCAGATGCGTGTGCAACATACTCCCCTTTTGGCCTCCCATCCCAAAATAGCGCTGGGGGGAGGGAAAGCCTCACATCCCAAAACAGTGCTGAGAGGGGGGAAAGCCTCCCTTTTCCCACTCTCAGGTCTGTTTTGTAAAGGGAGAAGCACTGATAAGGTGAAGAAGCCTCCCTTCGCAAAACAGCAATGAGAGTGGGAAAAGGGGGTCTTGTTTCCTCTCTCAGTGCTGTTTTTAGAAGCCTCCCTTTACAAAAACAGTGCTGAGAAGGCAAAATCCTCCCTTCTGAAAACAGCGCTGAGAAGGGGAAAGGGGGGGGGCTTTTTTCCTCTCTCAGCTCTGTTTTGATAAACTTCCCTTCACAAAACAGCTCTGAGAGGGGGAATCTCTGGAGATCTGGGAGGGCATGGGCTGCAGAAAGTGTGGAGAAAGGTATGCACGTGCATCTCCTGCCTGCAAGGTAAATCCAAAAATCAGCTGGCCCGTGGGAGGCGCGTGTGCTGGGCAACGGCTCACATGCCCGTAGAGAGGGCTCCGCTTGCCACCTGTGGCACGCGTGTCATAGGTTCGCCATCACAGAGATAGATGATAGATGGAACCTGCTCTGAGAATTATGAAAGCTGTAGAAAAAATCCTTCCATGTCCTGCCTTATTGAGGGAAAATACCTGCCTTTTGCTGTTTTTGCTGTTTTTTTTACTAGAAGATAAAGAAATAATTGTTCTAAGATGGAGGAAATAATTTTAAAATGGCATCAGGAATGCATCTTTTTCCACTGAGTTCTCTAAATAATAATTTCAGTAATAAACATGTAAACAGAAAATAAAATGAAATGTTTGTGAAGATTTAATAGATTTTGTGAAAATCTCAGGTTTTTTTTAATTGCCTTCACCAGAGGGTGAAGTAGCTATATTAAAAGGGAGCAGGAATATCCAAATATGTATATTGTGCAATTTACCTTATACAATTAAACTTTTGTATTTTTTGCTTTTGCTTTATTTGGTACAAAATGTGCTACAAATACATTCTGTTTGAATTTGCTTCTCATTTTAATATTGATTTTTTTTCATGTTTTATTCACCTAGCATGAGTCAGATAAAACAATTTGGTTGCAGTACAATACAGTGTTGTTTTATTCTGAAGGTCATGATCAAGAAAGAACAATGTCTCTTCATTTTCTATTACCACTCTAAACATACTTCAATACTTCTCACAGATTTCACAAGCTGTTGCTGCCACACAAACATCACTAACACAAACTACAGTAATGGAAACTGTGACTATGGTAACCACCAGAGAGCAGATCCTGGTTAAACATGATAAAGAGGAGCTCCCACAAGTGCCACCTCCCAAGAAGAGGCAAATTGTTGTGGATTCAGAAATTAGGAAAAGGTAAGAACTGAATAAATGAATACACATTTGTCAAAAAAAAATTGAAACCGTCAATACTTAACACCTTATGTTTTTTTTTATTATTAGGTAGATTTGTTTTGTTCTATGGATAATTTTATAGTAGGGATGGGCAGCTTTTGTAATTAATAAATGGAAGTTTTGTTTTCTGCATACAGAAACTTTATCTGAAAAGTTTTGAAGCAAATATAAATTTTGTATCAGATTGTTATTTACTATACTATATATACTTTTACTTTTTTATTATTTAGATGACTACTGCAGGCATCAAAAACTGCAGAATCAATAAATTGTCACAGAATTCCCCCTTAACAAAACAAAAACAAAAATGATTGCAGAGATAAAAAGTACATTTTCAAAAAGAACAATATACATTATTTATATATTATATATATAAAGCCTGAAAAATAACTTCACACAGTCCTCCCACAAATTGACTTGTTGCACAGGCATTAAGCCAACCTCAGCTCAGAAAGTTAAGTAAAATTGGATCTGCTGACATGAAAAACCATCACAAAATCTTAGGGCTGTAGGCTAGGCTAGGAAATTGGGAAAAAATTGCAGAGGGGAACATGCTAATTACTTTTTATTTCCAAGCTTTAATATTTTGCTGTTCTTTCAGAAAAATATATCCTTCTAACACAATATATATTATCGCTAACATATATTCCAGTAATAATAATTTTTATGTGTTATTTTTGCCATATGTTGTAAAAATGTAATAATATTTTAAAGCATGAAATCAGGAAATAAAAATTAACATGAGTGAGACTTCCGGGGTGATAGCACATTGGTGCAGCTACAGGAGAATGAGACTCCATTCTCCCTATCTGAATTTTCATGTCTGGAGGCCAGCAATGGCAAAGCTGGGCCTTGAAGTGGACAGCAATAGAGAGAGGAAAATCCAAGGGTTACGGGGAGAAGAGCAATCTCCCATTGGGAAGGGTGGAATCCCTGAAATCTGGCACTGAAGAGACCAGCTGTCATAGCTTGGTCTGGAGATGTGACAGCCTGATTAATGGTGGAGGAAGCAAACAGTGAGAAACGGTAAGAAGTATCGGCAGACAGTGCTAAAACAAGACATTTCTCTAATTTGGTGGAATTTATGATAGAGCAATTAAGTGAGTCTCCAAAGAGGGAAGAGCACTGCCTTACCAGTGGGAGCAGAAGAAAGAAGAAGATGAAACCAGCACAGAATCAGTAGAGAGTGAAAGTGATTGTAATTGCTGAGTTGAGAATTTCTACTGATTTCTGAGACTGGATCTGCAGTAATATAGATTGAAAGTTTTGTGTGGGTGTTGAACAGATTGGAAAAGAAGGAAAGAACATACTCTTTTTGCAATAGAAGAGACAGAGGTGGAAGAAAACAAAGAGAAAGGACAGTGACTGCAATTTGAGGGCAACTGTCATTTTGAACGTGGAGAACAGGGAACAGGTTGATGAAGGACTTTGGATTGTACACATTTACAACCAGCTTTGTACACTTCATATATCTTTACATTATTTATGTTATTTAAATATTGTTATATGTATCACGGTGATCTTTAGATCTAAAAATTTAATATTTTATAAGCTATAAATTTTATACTCTACATACATTTAATATAGATTCAAACATATTTAAAACAGGATAGAATTTATAGCCACTTCTTTTATTACTGCATATTAGAAAATCTATTTAGTTTTAAAACAGGAATTGTTGATTAATAGTAACCTCTAATTAATTGATTGATTGTGCATACCAATTTATGTATTTATGAATTTATATAGATTAGTAATAGACTAACAAATTATAGATATTATATATATTTATTTCTTTTTCTCTCTCTCTCCCTTTAATACAATTAAGTTAAGTTAGAACAATTTATAATAACTAACTACAAATATAATAATTTATAACTGTGATTTACATATATAACTGTCTATATAACTGTCTAAAGATAATTGATATTAATGGTTGGATTTAATCAGTGACTTATATTATATTACTATTATTAATTATCAGATTAAAAAAAGAGGGTATAGGAGATGGGACAGTGACTAGAGAAAGACCTAGAGTGAAAGATTGAAACTTATGGTACTGTGGAATATTTTTTTCCAAAAGCTAAAGATGTCAAACACATCCACAGTTACCAAAACTGTAAAGAAAACACTGCCAATGATAGCCTCTCCAGCAGGGCAGAAGTTAACAACAGACATGCCGAGCAGTGAAAAAACAGGATCTGCACCAACCCTACAAAGCCTACAAGCCTCATTAAACCTGATCCAGGAATTTATGATAAAAACACAAGAATCAATAACCAACAACATGAGGAAATGAAAGGTGATCTAGGGGAGGTGAAAGAAGATATAAAGAAGTTGGATGACAGAATGGGGAAGATACAGGAAACAATAGCTAAAAATGAGCAAAAAATAAAACTGGTAGAAGCAAGGACAGAACAAACTGAAAAGAAATTGGAAGCAATGGAAGACTGACAGCAGTGAACAGAGAACTGGAGATGGCATTAGTCCATTTAGAATTGGAAAGTTCCTCTTTCTATTTAAGATTTCAAAACAGCAGAGACAAAAGATGAGGACCTACCAAAACTCATAATGGAACTATTAGCTGACTCACTGGAAATGCATAAAGGTGAACTGCAGAATAATATCGATGAAATCTACAGAGTGCATACCAATTAGGCACAAAGACACAGGTTACCTGGTGAAATACATATAAGATTTGCAGGGGGGGGGAAAGCTGTCAGAGATGAAATCCACAAAAGAGCAAGGGACAAACAGCTGACCCATAAAGGAAAAGAAGTCATAACCCTCAACAGATACCAAAGAGAATCAGAGAGCAAAAAATGAATTACCAATTTCTCTCCACACAACTGATAAAATATAAAATAATGTTCCATTGGTTGATAGATGAAGGCATGCTAATATCCTGGCAAGACAAGAAAATAAGGATTGGCATCATAGATAAAGCCCAGGAATTCTATGAATATTACATAGAGGAAGAATTATACAGCAGAGAGGAGTTGGAAACCAAAAGCCAAGAGTAGCAACAGAGAGGAAAAAGGATTAGACCAAGAAGTGAGAGAGAGGATTGATACAGAAATTCAGGAAAGAGAAGGAGTGAGGACAAGAAATCAAAGGGAAACAAAACCAAGGAGAGGAACAAGGGCGATAAACAAGTAATAGAATGGAGGAAGAAGTGAAATTAATATCGGTAAATATAAATGGATTAAATTCACTATAAAAAGAAGACAAATAATGTCTAAACTCCAAAAACAAAACACGGACATCACATGCCTACAGGAGGTGTTTATTAAAAAAGGAAAGGGTATTATCCTTGAATCTCCAAAGTTAGGGAAATTACATCTGGCCTTGGCCGAAAAGGGGAATTGCAGTATATATAAAGGAATAGCTAAAACCTAAACAAAAATATGTGGACAAAGAGGGAAGAACACTATTAATTGAAATATCAATACAACAAAAAGAGTACTAATTGCAGTTATATATGCACCAAACATGAACCAGAAAGAATATTACAGTAAATTACATAAGTGGATTGCAGAATTGGAACTGGACAATGTATGTTTACTAGGGGACTTTAATGTGGTGGTAAACCCAAAGAAAGACTTTAAAACAGATTTTAAAAAATTATGAAAGGAGAACACTACCAAATACATTTTTTGAAATGGCCTGAGAATTAAATCTGAAAGATGTTTGGAGAGAAATCAATCCACAGAAGAGTCAATACACATTATTTACAAACCCCCATAATTCATAGTCCAGGATCGACATGGTGTGGATGGACCCGGAAATGGAGAAGGATGTAGAGGAAAAAGAAACAACACCAAACATGTGGGCAGACCATAAGCCATTAACAGTCAAATGGAAAAGAGAGGCAAAAAGGAAAAAGAGATGGACCATGGATCAAAGGGTTGTGAAAGAAAAGAACGATGTTCAATACATGGAAAAAGAATTAGCATTTTTCCTAGAGGAAAACTGGAATGAACAGACAACCATTCAAAACCTATGGGATACAACCAAAGCCTATGTGTGGGGCACTATGATAGTATACACAATGCGAAGAAACAAAAATAAAAAGAAACAATATACAGACTCCAAGAGAAACTGGGGAAATTAGAATATAAAATGCAGAAAGACCCTCAAAACTAGGAAGTTAAAGAAGAAAAAGAAATAATTAAACATAGATTAAATTTAATTACACAAGAAGTAGTGGCCCAGAAAATTAGATCAAGTAGATAAAATTATTTCGAAAATGCCAATAAACCGGGGAGATGGCTGGCCTATAAACAAAAAGAAAAAGAAAAAGAAAAAGAAAAGAGATTAATACAGCAATTAGAGGATGAAGAAGGGGTGATACACAACCAGAAGGAAGGAAAAAAAGCATAGCAGTAAGATACTTTCAAGCTCTGTACAGCTGAGAGAAAATAGAAGAATATTAAAAAAATATTACAGAAGAGGAACCTTCCAACCTTACGAGAAGCAACAAAGGAAACACTAAATGAGAGAATAATGAGGCTAGAATTTAAAAGGGCAATCCAAAAATGAAAAAAATAAAACCCTGGGTCTGGACAGAATTCCAGCAGAATTTTATAAAGAACTATAAAAATCATTAGAGAACATATTATTTGAAATGTACAATGAAGTACTAGAACGAGCTAAGATGCCAAAATCTTGTACGGAGGCAGTGACGTGCGGTCACTAGAGGCAAGGGAGGCAGGGCCTCACCTCTCTTCATGGAATAATAGTATATAATATTATATACTATATATATAATATTATATACATCCGTCCGGCCGCGCCTGGGAGGTGCGGAGGCAGAAATGTTGTCGGCGCCTCCGGATGACGAACCAGTCGCTTGCTTTCGTCATCGGGAGGCCGACAACATTTCTGCCTCCGCGTCTCCCGGGCGCGGATGGACGAAGGTAGCCAGAATGGCGCCGAAGCAGTCCGGCGAGCGAGCGAGCGAGGCAGCGAGATCTTCGGTCACTTGTCCACCGGACTGCTTCCGCATCTCCCGGGCGCGGATGGACGAAGGTAGCCAGAATGGCGCCGAAGCAGTCCGGCGAGCGAGCGAGCGAGGCAGCGAGCGAGGCAGCGAGATCTTCGGTCACTCGTCCACCGGACTGCTTCCGCATCTCCCGGGCGCGGATGGACGAAGGTAGCCAGAATGGCGCCGAAGCAGTCCGGCGAGCAAGCGAGCAAGGCAGCGAGCGAGGCAGCAAGATCTTCGGTCACTCGTCCACCGGACTGCCTCGGCGCCATTCTGGCTACCTTCGTCCATCCGCGCCCGGGAGATGCGGAAGCAGTCCGGTGGACGAGTGACCGAAGATCTCGCTGCCTCGCTCGCTGCCTCGCTCGCTAGCTCGCCGGACTGCTTCGGCGCCATTCTGGCTACCTTCGTCCATCCGCGCCCGGGAGACGCGGAGGCAGAAATGTTATCGGCCTCCTGATGACGAAAGCAAGCGACTGGTTCGTCATCTGGAGGCGCCGACAACATTTTCTGCCTCCGCGTCTCCCAGGCGCGGATGGACGAAGGTAGCCAGAATGGCGCCGAAGCAGTCCGGCGAGAGAGCGAGCGAGGCAGCGAGTGAGGCAGCGAGATCTTCGGTCACTCGTCCACCGGACTGCTTCCGCATCTCCCGGGCGCGGATGGACGAAGGTAGCCAGAATGGCGCCGAAGCAGTCCGGCGAGCGAGCGAGCGACGCAGCCTGATCTTCGGTCGCTTCCAGAGCCGGAGCGGGATGGAGCAGCCACCGCCTTGGAAGTGAGTCGCGCGGACGGAGCTTTGGGGCTGAGGAGAGAGGCAGGGACGGAGGGAGTGGGGGGAGAGGAGCCACCCCCCTCACCCCCCAGGCAATGGGGAAAGCTTTCCCGAAATGGGGGGGTGTCACAGGAAATAAAAAGGGCGCGCGCTGGGGGGGACGAAGGAGGCTTTGGCGTGCCTTAGAGGCAGGCGGGCAAGCAACGAAAGGAGCAGCGAGGGTGGGCGGTGGCTGCAGGCGGCAAGGCTTGAGCGGGGTGAAAGGGACTGGTGCCGGTGGAGGAAGTAATGCTATGCCGCGGTCCCCTTAATGTACACTCAGGAAGGCGGAGAACGAGACCACGTGGTCTGCACACGTGGTCTGCACACGTGGTCCCATTCCCCGCCTTCCTGATGACGTCACCAGCCTCCCCAGCCATAACCCTCACTGCACGTCACTGTACGGAGGCATTAATAACATTAATCCCCAAAGACAACACTGAGAAACAAAAGATTCAAAATTATAGGCCAATCTCATTGCTAAAATGCTGATTATAAAATATTTATGACAATAATGGCAGAAAGAATTAAAACTATACTAAACGAAATCATACACCCCGAACAAAATGGATTTCTACCCAATGGACACATAAAAAAACAATATACGGACGATAATGAATATATTAAAATACTATGAGATACATTCAGAAAAAAAGCAGCATTGATATTTATTGATGCACAAAAAGCGTTTGATAACCTGAATTGGAATTTTCTTATAAATCAATTAGCAGTAATGGATTTCAGAGAGAAATTTGTTAGGATCATCAGAGCAATATAGTTTAGCCAGATGGCAAAATTTTTACTAAACGGAGAAGCAACAGAAGGTTTCAGCATAACCAAAGGGGTAAGACAGGATGCCCTCTATCCCCCCTGTTATTTATCCCTCAATTGATATTACAAATTAGACAGAACTAGGAGATAAAGTGATTGAAAATTAGAACACAAAAATACAAAGTGCAGGCCTTTGCAGATGCTCTAGCATTCATCATAGAGGAACCCCTAGAAACTTGACCAATACTATTACAAGACATAAACCAATTCGGTAAAGTGTCAGGGCTTAAAATAAATAAAGAGAAAACCAAAATATTAACTAAGAATCTAACCAAAAGACAAAATGAAGAACTGGAGGAGAAATTGGGAATTTTGAGAGTCAAGAAAATTAAATACCTGGGAATATGGTTTTCAGCAAAATGTAATGATAAAAGAAGACAAATACAATAAATTGCTAGGACAAATACAAAAAGATCTGGACAATTGGACTAAACTACAAATATCACTAATTGGGAGAATCTCAACAATTGAAATGAATGTATTACTCAAACAACTTTATCTTTTCCAAACAATACCGATTAAATTAGAGAATTTTTTTTTTGAACAACTAAATAAAATGGTATCCAAATTTATCTGGTCAGGGAAAAAACTGCATATTAAATACAAACTTCTACAAGATAGTAGAAACAAAGGTGGCTTTGGCCCCCCAGATTGGGAACCTTATTATCAGGCAGCAGTCCTGACATGGCTCAACTAAAAAATAAAAGGATTCTTAAACTAGAAGGACATGATCTCCAATTAGGCTGGCATGGCTTCCTCTGGGAGGGAAAGAATAAATCTCATTCCTACTTCCAGAGACACATAGTAAGAGAAACCCTCTTTAAGGTCTGGGAAAAAATAAAAAAGAACCATTTTATGAAAATCCCAATCTGGTTATCAATGATGAAGACAATGACATGCCCAAATACCATAGATCTCAGTAAAATGGTAAGCTATGCAGAACTTTTAGATGAAAAAGGAGAACTAAAATCAGTACAAGATCTGAAAACACAAGGAATAAATATGGAATGGTAGCCTTACTTAAAAATTTTAAAAAGATTTTAAAAAGATCAGGAACAATATGGAATACATGAGAAACAAATGAATTAAATAAAATATTATTAAAAACGGGAGGAAAAATAATTACCAAATTATATAATTTTCTTTTAAGATATAAAATGGAGGAAGAGACAGTAAAGGAGACAAAGATTAACTGGGCAAGAAACTTTGGCCATAATATAGAGTTAGAATAAGGAGACAAACTATGGGAAAGAAGTTATAAATTTACGACAGCAGTAGCCTACAAAGAAAATCCTCTATAAAATGTTTTATAGATGGCATTTTCCCCCAGCGAGATTGGTTAAAATGTATCCAAATTTATCCCCCAAATGTTGGAGATGTAGCCACAAGTCTGGAACATTCTACCATATGTGGTGGACGCGCTACATTACAAGGAAATATTGTTGTAAAATTCAGAAATGTATGGAGGAAATTACGGAGCAAAAGTTAGAATTGTTACCAGAATTGTTCTTATTAGGAATATTAGACCCGAAAATGGACAAAAAATTTCAATACATAATATAACACATACTCACTGCAGCTAGGATCGCCTTCGCACAAAACTGGAAATAAATTAATATACCCACAGACGAAACAATAATTAGAAAGGTACTTGAATGTGCAGAGATGGACAAAATGACCATGGAACTAGAAGAAAGAGAAGAATTGGATTTCTATAAAATAGGGATGAGAATTTATAAGTGGCTAGAAAACAGAAGCCAAAACAGGAAATAGAAGTCTTTTTTGTGTGTTTTTTTCCTAAACTAGTATTGAATAAAAATTATCCAAAGTTACTAATTACTATCAAACTTAAAATATTGACCACAATGTAAATGTAATGGTAATATGAACAATTAATATTATTACAAGTGTTAGTAAAACTGTTATTACACTATTACAGAGGTTAAAATCAATAAGAAGGCAATGTAGAACGGAGAATTACAAAGGCTAAACATGAATGCCGATACAGAAGGGTGTATAACTATTTTATATTGTTATGTTTGCCTTGTTTTTTCTTGTTTTTTCCCCTGTTTTTAAAGGTAAAAATGTTTAATAAAAACTATTTTAAAAAATTAACGAGTGCAATATTCTTTATCTTGATGTTACTTTTAATTTACTGTAGAATATTTATTAAAACATTCTTTGTCATTTTTTAAAGAAGTGCCATAAAATAAACGGGCCATTATTTGTTTTTCATTCTGTCATAATTAACATCATAAAATGAAACCATAATGCACAGAAATAATCTAGGGGGGATGAGAAGTATAAAGCATAAAAAGGGATTTGCTCAAAATGTACCAATGCAAGTACATGTATTGGTAATGTATCAATACAAGTACAAATATATGATAGAATTGAAAGGGATCTTGAAGGTTTTCTAGTCCAGAGAAGGAAAAGATACAAATGTTTATCCAATTTTTGTTCAAAACTGGCAGTGATAGAGTTTCCAGGATACAGATTCTTCCACTGCTTCAAACCTCATATTTTTCTTGATGTCCAGTAGGTTGTAAGAGATTGAGCACTGGAATAATTGGTTCTCTTAGCTGCACAAGCCAGCACTTTTGCCATGGATAAGAAAAGAATCTCAAAAATTGTAAAACATATGCTCAGTGAGTCCCTTACACTGAATATACTGTATATTAGTTATACTGCTCCAAAGTTACAATCATACTGGGGAATCAGGAAGCAATTTAGCTGTAACAGATTAGACATTGGCAACAAATGGCAGTCCAGGAAAGCCCTCACATTTGCAACTTTGAATTTCAGAATGGAGTAGTATGTAATTAGTACATTAACGTTTGGTATGATTCTAAAAATCTGTGGCAATCTAAGAAATGGAAGGCTCAATAACAAACCAAAGGAAAACTATAGTTCTATTTCTGGGGATATGGATTACTGGCAACTCTCTTAGAAGCTGTTTTCAAGAGTCCCCTATCAGACAATTAAGGGAACTTTGGAAACAGTTTTCATTTGGTTAAACTTCCAGGAGCAGAGGATTATCCCTGCATCCAAGACTCACGTTTGTATGCTAATTCTCTGCTTTATAACACAACGTAGCATAACATCATAGCGGAACACAACACATAACATAATATACATACACATTCATTCATGCACACACACATATATACATACACATACATACACATACACGCGCGCGCGCACACACACACAAATACTTTTAATCATTTCACACCATAAATAAAATAATCTGAATACCTATACAATAACAATCATTTTTCAAAGCATACTTATTAGAATGGCATTATACATAATCCTCACAAGATTTTTTCCCTACCTTTCTATGAGAGTCCAAGTGCATTTAAACAGGACTGGTGCGCCATCTAGTGTCATAATGATTAGCGAACTTTATTTAAATTGTCCCTTCCTTGAAATAAATGCTAATCAAAATTAAATATTTTATTAAATATTAACACAAACATCAGATATTTTATTAGACTATAGTGAATTTGCTGTACAAACTTGTAACAAGAATTAATTATCATTTGCTCAAAACAGAACAATAAATAGCAGATGATAACAAAGTTGTATTAATTTAAATTGGAAACAGATCATCAAATGGAAGATTGTACTTTGCAACAATTTCATCTGATGTGTATATTATTGCAGGAACATAGGAGTTGTTCTGCTGCAATCCATTCTTATGCATCTCCCATTAACATCTAGGTGGAAAAACAATGTGAACATTGCTGTTATTGGATGCCTTGGTACATTAGTATTTTAACGATGAAACAATCTAGGATAGGTAGTAAAATGATTACATTGAATGGGTCTAAAATTAAATCTGTATGTATATTCCAGCAAATCCATTCTAAGCTTTCTCTGTAATGATGCACCATTTTTCCCCTGAATAATTTAACTAGGCTAATATTTATATTTATTTATTGGGTTGTTATTAAATATAACTCTGCATCCTGCATTGTTTATTTCTCCTTTTTTCTTTCTTTCTTTTAATAGAGAATACTCTGCAGGAACTTTGACTTCTTTAAAAAATCAAAGAATTATTTTTCTCAAACATTCCCAAATATTGTAGTACTACAGATATAAATTGTATGCACAGTTCTTCATTCAAATTAGTGAATCAGTCATTTATTAATTTCAAATAAAATTGTCTCTCTATGCTATCTACTTTGCAGTGAGATGGGCAGCAAACAAATTTAATAATAAATAAATAAAATGACAGCTCAGAATGAGTTTCAGAAATGCAATTGAAATAGCTTGATAATAATTATATGCAGCAGGTCCAATAATAGCTGCTTTATTAATTTTCTAGGAATGTAGGATTTACTGCGTGGAAATAGGCAGTCCTAAAATCTTGATGCTAAATTGCTTAAGACTATATATTACTGTAAACACCTGGAATTGGCTTTGAAGTCAATCTTAGTATAAGTATATATGATGTAGGATCTTGGCAGGTTTATCACCTATCACTCAAAAAAAAATCACCCTCCTCTCCATTTGCTGATAATTTCTAGCTATTCATCATTAATGGGGGATCCCAGGGACCTCCTGACAGCAATCTGGTCTTTAAGAAGTAAATCCCCAGTGAGAACAGGCTTTAATCCTAAATTGTGTCCCTAAAATTAGGAACAACTCTGATGAACAGAAGTTTCTTAGGTACATCTTTTGACAGGAATGAGAGAAATAAGAATAGAAAGGAAAAAAAATCTACAAATGTCCAGGAAGATACATTGGCAACACTAACAAAAGGACACAGAGATGTCCCATTCCCTCTTCCTCATCTCCTCTATAGATCAAGCACCAGGGTGATAAAATTTGTATTCATGTCAAATCCACATCTAGACCAAAGCTCATTATCTACATGTCCTGTAGCTCAAAGCTTTTCTTTACCAGCTTAGCTAAACATGAAATAGAAACAGCCAATAATAATAAAAAGTTTGGACAAAAGATAAGCAAGAGCATTATCACCATCTCTTTTAAGTGAACAAAATACTCCACCTGAAAAAAAGGAATGTTAATTTACAGAGTCATAATAGGACAAAGTATCCAGAAATCCATGTAAGGTAGGCTGAGATCAAGCCTACAAGGACTAACATACTAAAATCTATTGACTGTTATTGTTAGGCACATATACTTCCAAATACAATTATTTTGTTTTAATAAACAAATACCATGACCATTCTTGATATCTTTACAATACCATACTTTACATATTATTATTTTACATTAACAAATATATTATTTATGCCCATCATACTATTTTCTTTAAACATGATATAAGCCAGATGAAGAAATACTATAAGCTACAAAAACTTGTATCTAAATGTTCATATTATTTATACATATATTTTTGTCTCTGTACATACATTTGCTTTTATCATATCCCTGTTCTGTTTCATATATTACCTTTGGTTCCTTATGTCTACTCAAATAATATTTTAAATATGCATGGAAAACAGGATATTATTTAAATTGAATTTGCTTTATATGCAGTTTAGATTTTGAATGAAATAGTTTTAAATCATTTTTTATTATTTTAACATATTGTTCTCCTTTCCTTTTTATAAAACAAGAACAACAAAACACAACTTTTTTCTTCTTTCCTTAGATTTGATGTTGATACAACAGAACTTCACAGTTGGATGACTCGTTCAGAAGCTGTACTACAGAGTCCTGAATTTGCAATATATAGAAAAGAAGGAAACGTATCTGATCTCAGAGAAAAAGTTAATGTAAGGGGGAAAATATATTTACTTAATTTATATAACGTTTGTAGAACTAGTATGTTATCAGCTTGAAGTTTTACTATGTATGTATTTCCATTTGATAAATGGCTGTAGATTAATTTCAGGTTTGAAATAGATTGATAAAGTATGCATAAATGCTCTTATGCTTTAGTTTGCTATCATCCTGTCCAAAAATATAAATAATGCAACTAGGTGTATTCAGTGACTGCTATAAAATATAAAGCCTGGCTTCCCAAAAGTCAATAATGTTATATATTTAAATGCATTGCTTTGAGAAAGATTATAACTTGTCAGTGTGACATTTGAATAAAAGAATGTTTACAGGCAGAAGATCTTTGTAAAATATATAATGCTGAGATACATTTGAGTCATATTAATATGCATTTTTTAAATGCTCAGCTTTCTGAATTCCTTTTAATTGTCCCATTTTAAACCCCCCCCCCTCTTTGGCTTGCATTTTTTTCTCTGCAAAATTGTATGAAATTTGTTTTGCAAACTATTTAAAGTTGTAATGGAGAAATATTATTATTTCAGAAACATATTTATGACATTTCTTGGAAGATGCTCAGAAAACATTTTTCTATTTTAATGGGATTTCATCTCTAACTTGGAACTTGAAGAATATTCCCTGGCAATGCTATGTAATTGTCTTTGACACTACAATTATCTTTTGTGTTGAATAGCCCTAAAAAGTTCTAGTGGCTGATTTCTTGTACCATCTGGTCATGTCCCATTAATCTATCGTTTCAGTGTTATACAATTTTTGCTTATGTACTTACAACTATTTTCTAATTTATATTCTTGGAGAGAGCATGTAAAATGGCAATCCGTGCACATGTAATTGGAAGCAGAAGGGGACAATTTCTGAACACTGAGTTGTTAATAATTCAGAGAAAGGTGATAAGCATTCACATGTGCTGAGAGCCTTGTTTCAGAGGATTTCTGTAGCTATGCAATATCTACTCTCTCATCAGTTCTTCATAAAGCATTCATGTAGTACTCATGGGGTTAAAGTGCAGGTAGATGAAGTATGAATTAGATGCAACAATTGCAAAGCAGCAAAATGTTGCATTTAATACTCAATAAAAGATATAAACTATTACTATACGGAGGAAGCAGTGATTTCAGTAATAGTTTATTATTGCTGCTTAGGTTAAGTATAATTACTGCTTCAAAACAGATTAATAAAAGGGACATTTAAAGGAGTCATTAAATATTTCATATTTGATTAATTGCAGAATCTGATTAACCAAGCAAATAGGTGGAATTTAGATAAATGAGGAATGATTTAAGTTTGTATGGACTGAAAATATCATGAATATTTAAATATAGCAATATTTTTCAGATTTATCAAAGATAGAAGACAACATGATTGCTTTTGAAACCATATTCATCTAATCAAGGTTTCTATTGGCCAAACTTTGAAAAGTGTTTCATGTGAAATGTTCAACTTTTTTTTTTATCATGTTACAGATCATAGAAAGAGAAAAACCTGACAAATACAGGAAGCTTCAAGATGCCATTAGATCATGTGAGGCCCTCGTGGAACAGATGGTGAATGGTAATTACATGGCAGTGGATTTATATAACACTCTTAGTGGGTTTTTTTTGTTTTTTTTAAGTTTTATTTACAAACATGTAAAATACACACACATAAAACTTAGACGTACACCACATTTGCACAATACAATACGAACAGGAGCTTCCTGTTCTTTCTAATAGCAATTTCCAATCGATATCGCTCACCTTATATTGTTTCCCCTTCTATTATATTTCATTTGCATTTCACCATTCTTAACCCTCTTATCTTACTCATCTGTCTGCTATATTGGCTGATTACCTCTAGTAAGTTTAAACCACTTCTGGGCAAAGGCAATCCTTGCCGCCGTAATTATATGTAATATTAAATACTGAATTTCTTTTTTATATTTCGCAGTCATTATTCCTAATAAAGAAACGTCAGGTTTCCATTCTATTTTAACACCTGTTATTACCTCTAGCCACTTTTTTATCCTTTTCCAAAAACTTTTTAGCCTCCTCACAGGTCCACCATAAGTGGTAGTATGTTCCATGTATTAATTCACATTTCCAGCATTTTGGGGAGGTATTTGTTGAGATTTTAGTTAACCTTGTTGGTGCCAGGTGCCATCTGTAAAATATTTTGTACTGATTTTCCTTGTATGCAACTGATAGTGTCATTTTTAAGTTTGTTCCCCAAAATTTTTCCCATTTATCCAATTTAATATTATAGCCAAAGTTCTGTGCCCATTTTATCATTTGTTCTTTCACGATTTTCTCTTCCATTTTATGCTTCAGGAGAAATTTATATATTCTCCCTATCATCTTTCTATCTGAGCTGTGGATTATTTTATCCAATTCGTGTGGTTCTGTTTCGATGTCATATATTTTAGTATCATTATTGTGTTTAGTTTTGATTTGCAAGTAGGTTAGCTAGTCCACTTTCATGTTTTGTTCTGCCAATTCTTCAATTGTTTTTAAATTTCCTTATCTGTCAATTATGTCTCTGTATCTTAGCATTTTAGTCATATCTATAAAATTTGGATGGATCATCCTATCCGTTGGTGATAGCCAATTTGGGATTTTTACATAGTGTTGTTTTTTTTTAAATTTGAGCTAGTTTTGCAATAACGCTCGTCTAATTAAATGTTTTTGAAAGTATTTCTGTGTTTTATTTTTATCATCTGATAGGAATGTATGCCATCCTGCTTGCAAATCATGGCATTCTAAGGTCAAAATTCTTTTATTCTTTAGCACTATCCAATCTTTCACCCATGTTATTGTTACTGCTAATGTGTATAAGTCCCAATTTGGTAATGCTGAACCTCCCCTCTCCTTGCTATCTTGCATTGACTTTAGTTTAATCCTCGCTTTTCATCCTTGCCAAATAAACCTAGTGGTTATTTTGTTTAATTCTTGAAAGATAGTTTTACCTGGGTTAATAGGTGCCGCCTGCAACAAGAATAAGATTCTTGGTACAATATTCATTTTGACTGTGGCTATACGTCCCATTAGTAATAGCTGAATATTTTTCCAGCTTTCTCAATCTTTCTTTATTTGTGTCACTTGTTTATTATAATTATCGTCCTTAATTGTGGAACATTTTGCCGACACCTAATTCCAGTTCCTCTTCTTGCTTTTTTGTCATATTCTTGGTTATCATTTTTGTTTTGACTTTATTGATTTTTAATCCTGCCACTTCGCCATATTCTTCTATTTTTTAAATTAATTTCAGACTAGATTCTAATGGATCCTCTAGAACGAATACTAAATCATTTGCATAGGCTTGGGCCTTATATTCTTCGTTTTTCAGTCTCAAACCTTTTATTCCCTGGTCCTTCCGAATTTCATTTAATAAAATTTCCAGGGTTAATATAAACAGCAAAAGAGAGAGGGGGCATTGCTGTCTGACTCCATTTTTATTTCGATCTTCTCTGTTAGTTCTCTGTTCATCAGAACTTTGGCTGTCTGACTGTTATAAAGTTTTTCTATCATTTTTGCAAATTTTCCTCCGAATTTCATCCTGTCTAATAGTGTTATTATAAATTTCCAAATTACATGTCGAATGCTTTTTGTGCATCAAGGAAAACCAGTACCATATGTTTTTCTGGTTGTGCCTCGTAATATTCTATTATGTCTAGGATGACTCTCATATTATTTTTAATGTGTCTGTGAGGTAAAAATCCGTTTTGGTCCGGGTGTATTCGTTCATTTAAAACCTGTTTAATTCTTCCTGCCATAATTGCTGCAAATATTTTATAATCGGAATTTAGTAATGAAATTGGTCTGTAGTTTTGGATTTCTTGTAGATTGGTTTCTTCTTTCGGGATTAGCGATATTATTGCTTCCGTCCATGATTCAGGCTTCTTGGCTTTTCCTAAAACTTCATTAAACATTTCTACTCCTAGTTCTTCCAATATTATTTTATTATATTTGTATAGCTCCACCGGTATTCCATCTGGTCCTGGGGTTTTGTTAGGAACTGGTGCGATTAAGCACTAGCAATGAACCCCAGGTCGAGGTTATAACAGAGCAACCCTGTAAAGTATACGCAACGTGCGATAGATAAAGCAACCACACTGAATAATGGATAGTAAAGTTACAAAATAAACTTTACTTTTTGAAGAATATAGCAAAATCCATAAACACAGCCAAAAAGTCATACACAGAAAAAAACAGTCCAATACTACCAAGATAACTTGGATACAAGTAGCAAATAACTTACACACAGTAAGTAGTAGCAACAGTAGTAACAGTTAGACAGCAGTTATCATACATCAATCAAGAGAGAGAGAGAGAGAGAGAGAGAAACAACATCAGCTGCAGTTTAAATGCTGTAATCTACTAATTAGCAGAGCTCCTCTCTTAAAGATACATAACATGCCTTGTGCAATATATTGTCTACCCAACTTGTTGGTTACACCCTAACATTCTCCCCTTTGGGTAGATCAATATATCCACTCACAATGTAAGATGATAACCTTCACATGATGAGGTATGTTTCATTGAACTTTGTGCCTTAGTGAAGTTGTCTGCTAAATTGTCTTCAGTTGAACAATATTCCAACTTTATCAGGCCATCCTTAATGCTTTGTCGAACATTAAGATACCTCAAATCAGTATACTTCGATCTCGTCTTAATAGCTAAACTAGTCGCCATTTTTATTGCTGCCTGATTATCCTCATAAACAGTAAAAGGTTCATTGATACTTAATCCCATATCTATAAGCAACTGCTTATAATATATCAGCTCAGTACATGTCAACGACAAACATGAAAACTCAGCTTCCATTGTGGATAAGCTTATGTGTTTCTGTCGTATCGACTTCCATCCAATCAGTACACCACCTAGCATAAAGGCTATACCGGAAGTTGACTTCCTATTATCTATAGCAGCTGCAAAATTCGCATCAGCATACACAGTCAAAACTAAATCCCTATTCGGTTCTAAATATAATGCATAGTGGATAGTTTTCTTCAAATAACGCAGCACACGCTTTGCTGCTTGCCAATGCCTCTCTGAAGGACTATCATTGAATCTAGCCAGTTGGTTCACACAAAATGATATATCTGGTCTAGACCAATTACTTAGGTACATTAGGCTACCTATCAAAGATTGATAGATTCCCTTATCAAAACCAGTACCCTCAGTAACCTCAGGTTTAAACTCCAATGCCATTGGTGTCTTTGCAGTCTTACATAGCTCCATGCTATATTTCTTAAGTAAATGATTAATTTTACCAGCCTGCGACAGCTTAAAACCTTTACTGGTTCTAACCACGTCTAAGCCCAGATAATGCTTAATTTCACCCAAATTCTGGATTTTAAATTTACTCTCTAATTGTGAAACAATGTCAATAGCTTCCTGCTCAGACCTAGTAATAATAGCTATATCGTCCGTGAACAAAAGCAACAACGAGATCAAACCATTTTTCACCCGTCTAAATAAACAAGGATCAGCCAAACCTGGAATAAATCCCATAGCTTTTAGTTCATTTACTATACATCTGTTCCACTCAAAACCGGACTGTTTTAAACCATAAAGGCTTTTTTTAAGTCTCCAACAACCAGTCTGGCCATTAGAATCCACACCTGGTGGCATCTTCATATAAATGGTATGCTGCAATGGAGCATGCAGATACGCTGTTTCAACATCAATATGGGTAACATTACACCGATACTTAGCAGCCCACACCAATGCTGCCCTCAACGTAGAGGCTTTCAAGCTCGGAGCAAAAACCTCATCGTAATCCCTCTCAGTTTGGGAAAACCCTTGAGCAACTAAACGAGCCTTATAAATAGCATTGCCAGCAGCATCGTTTTTAATTTTAAACACCCATCTACAGCCAATTGCACTCTCCCCTGAAGGGAGCCTAGCTTCTTCATAAACCTTCAATTCCTGTAAGGATTTCAACTCCTTCTCCATAGCTGTTTTCCACAATTTCTTTTCCTTTTCAGGATACAGCCTTAACTCTGCAAAACTAGAAGGTTCTATGCTAACTTGCAATACTACACTGGCTTGGTATCTGTCGGGTGGATGCCTGTCCCTAGTAGACCTCCTAGGCAATACAGGACTTGCAGAATCATCCTGTTCCACCTCACGAGTAGATTCTACATCTACATCTTCCTCCCTTTTCAGAGTAATAGATGGACCATCCTGATTCTCTAACTGCTCATTTGATGTATCATGATTAACCAAACGATCAACATCTATATCATCACAAACCTTGTGAAACTCTTGTTCTAACTTCTCCCAACCAACATGTTCTGAAAATTTAGCACTAGCACTGTGCATAATTCTCCGAGTTCCAGGTTCCCAGAACCTAAACGATCTATGATTGGAATTGTACCCAACAAAAACCATCTTCCTAGCTCTGCTCTGATCCTTCCGTCTAGTCTGTGAGGGAATATGCACCCAAGCAGGGACACCAAATGTGTGTAAATAACTCAAATCAGGCTTCCTACCATGCCAAAGAGTATAAGGAATCTTACCAGTAGTTGAGTTAACTACTATGTTCAGAATATGGTTTGCACACATTATAGCCTCACCCCAAAGCTTTTCTGACAAACCAGAATCAACCAGCATAGTTCTGGTCATAGCCTGCAATGATTGACCACGTCTTTCAATAAATGAATTATGTTCTGGCCTGTAGGGGGCAGAACGCCTATGTTCTATACCAGCATTCTCCAACATTGATGTAAACCTATGATTAGTGAATTCAGACCCATTATCAGTGACTAGGCAAAGTACTTTTTTATCCATCTTACGTTCAACAAACTTTAACCATTTAGTAAAATGTTGGAAAGTTTCTGCCTTTGATTTCATTACATAACAGAAACCATACCTAGAATAATGGTCCATAATGCTGAGTATATAGCAGGCACCTCCTAAGCTAGGTTTCTTAGGGCCAATTAGATCTGCAAACACTACATCCAGTGGTTTAGATGTCTTGAATCCTTGAAACCGGTTTGCAGGGGTAACCTTACTTTTAGCCTGGTTACAGGCATTACAGTTAAGATATTTTGAACAAGGTTTCAAATTGATTCCATTAGATAGAATAACAGTTTGACGTACCATTTTAAAATTTACATGGCCTAAACGTCTATGAAGTAGATGTATACAGTTATCATGGGGCTGTTTATTCTTATAACCAGGTTCAGAACTCGCAATATTTAAAGAGTTCTCATGTAGAATAAATAAATTATTCTCCAAATTGGCAATAACACTATTACCTTCCTTTTCAATAATGCATCTATCATTCTTAAATGTTACTGTAAACCCACATTTCACAAGGTCTTTTACAGATAATAGGTTAAATTTCATTTTAGGTACATATCACATTTCCAATTTTTCATTAATACATGGACAATAAGCTGTACCTTCACCTGAAGCCTTAATTTTCCAACCATTTGCTAAGGAAATGTGCTGTTTGCTAGCCTTCATAGTAACAAACCTTTCTTTAACCTTAGTTATAGAATGGGATGCGCCACTGTCAACCACCCAGAAACTATGGTTTACAGCCTTATCTACCTTAGCTACAGTTACAGTAACATTGTTGCTTTTTCTTTTACTATTAGCAACACTCCTTTTCTTGCTATTTTTACAGTTCTTAGCAATATGCCCCTTACCACCACAAGAATAACATTTCTTAACAAAATTTACAGTTGAAAACTGTGTTTCTTCTTGTGATTGATTGTCTCTGAACTGAACTCTATCCTCTCTTCGTCTGGACTCTTCAAGCAATCTCCCGGTAACCTCAGATAATGGCAGTTCAACTCGTGAAAGAACTTCCAATGAGGAAACAAAAGAGCCGTAGCTTTCATCAAGCGATGATAGAATAATATACACCTGTTGAAGCTCAGAAAAAATCAACTCTTTTTCTTGCAAATCCTGCAAAGTTTTCTTCATGAAGTCTAAATGAGCCAACATATCACCACCTTTTTGCAAACGGGCTCTAAACAGTTTCCGTGTGAGATGAATATGAGCACCCACACTGTCCCGAACATAAATTCTCCGCAATGTGTTCCAACACCTAGCAGCAGACTCTTCGCCACGAATATGGACCAGTTGCTGGTCATTCAGTGTTAGTCCAATAATGCAGAGAGCTCTCTCATTGTCCCTGTTAAACTGCGCAATCTTCTTCGCATCCTCATTATCAGCAGGATCCCAATCTGTAACATCTGGTGGGTTCTGAACCACAAACCACAGTCCTTCTCTACACAAAAGTAGGGAACACTTCAAGGACCAGGAAACATAGTTGGTTCCATCAAACCGGGTAATCATGGAGAGTGCAGCAGACTGTTCTTGTGCCATATTCACAAAAATAAACTATCCAAAAAGTGGTGCTTAAAAAAAAAATTATGGTTAAGGCAGGGCGTCTGGGCCCATAACCAATGTTAGGAACTGGTGCGATTAAGCACTAGCAATGAACCCCAGGTCGAGGTTATAACAGAGCAACCCTGTAAAGTATACGCAACGTGCGATAGATAAAGCAACCACACTGAATAATGGATAGTAAAGTTACAAAATAAACTTTACTTTTTGAAGAATATAGCAAAATCCATAAACACAGCCAAAAAGTCATACACAGAAAAAAACAGTCCAATACTACCAAGATAACTTGGATACAAGTAGCAAATAACTTACACACAGTAAGTAGTAGCAACAGTAGTAACAGTTAGACAGCAGTTATCATACATCAATCAAGAGAGAGAGAGAGAGAGAGAGAAACAACATCAGCTGCAGTTTAAATGCTGTAATCTACTAATTAGCAGAGCTCCTCTCTTAAAGATACATAACATGCCTTGTGCAATATATTGTCTACCCAACTTGTTGGTTACACCCTAACATTCTCCCCTTTGGGTAGATCAATATATCCACTCACAATGTAAGATGATAACCTTCACATGATGAGGTATGTTTCACTGAACTTTGTGCCTTAGTGAAGTTGTCTGCTAAATTGTCTTCAGTTGAACAATATTCCAACTTTATCAGGCCATCCTTAATGCTTTGTCGAACATTAAGATACCTCAAATCAGTATACTTCGATCTCGTCTTAATAGCTAAACTAGTCGCCATTTTTATTGCTGCCTGATTATCCTCATAAACAGTAAAAGGTTCATTGATACTTAATCCCATATCTATAAGCAACTGCTTATAATATATCAGCTCAGTACATGTCAACGACAAACATGAAAACTCAGCTTCCATTGTGGATAAGCTTATGTGTTTCTGTCGTATCGACTTCCATCCAATCAGTACACCACCTAGCATAAAGGCTATACCGGAAGTTGACTTCCTATTATCTATAGCAGCTGCAAAATTCGCATCAGCATACACAGTCAAAACTAAATCCCTATTCGGTTCTAAATATAATGCATAGTGGATAGTTTTCTTCAAATAACGCAGCACACGCTTTGCTGCTTGCCAATGCCTCTCTGAAGGACTATCATTGAATCTAGCCAGGTGGTTCACACAAAATGATATATCTGGTCTAGACCAATTACTTAGGTACATTAGGCTACCTATCAAAGATTGATAGATTCCCTTATCAAAACCAGTACCCTCAGTAACCTCAGGTTTAAACTCCAATGCCATTGGTGTCTTTGCAGTCTTACATAGCTCCATGCTATATTTCTTAAGTAAATGATTAATTTTACCAGCCTGCGACAGCTTAAAACCTTTACTGGTTCTAACCACGTCTAAGCCCAGATAATGCTTAATTTCACCCAAATTCTGGATTTTAAATTTACTCTCTAATTGTGAAACAATGTCAATAGCTTCCTGCTCAGACCTAGTAATAATAGCTATATCGTCCGTGAACAAAAGCAACAACGAGATCAAACCATTTTTCACCCGTCTAAATAAACAAGGATCAGCCAAACCTGGAATAAATCCCATAGCTTTTAGTTCATTTACTATACATCTGTTCCACTCAAAACCGGACTGTTTTAAACCATAAAGGCTTTTTTTAAGTCTCCAACAACCAGTCTGGCCATTAGAATCCACACCTGGTGGCATCTTCATATAAATGGTATGCTGCAATGGAGCATGCAGATACGCTGTTTCAACATCAATATGGGTAACATTACACCGATACTTAGCAGCCCACACCAATGCTGCCCTCAACGTAGAGGCTTTCAAGCTCGGAGCAAAAACCTCATCGTAATCCCTCTCAGTTTGGGAAAACCCTTGAGCAACTAAACGAGCCTTATAAATAGCATTGCCAGCAGCATCGTTTTTAATTTTAAACACCCATCTACAGCCAATTGCACTCTCCCCTGAAGGGAGCCTAGCTTCTTCATAAACCTTCAATTCCTGTAAGGATTTCAACTCCTTCTCCATAGCTGTTTTCCACAATTTCTTTTCCTTTTCAGGATACAGCCTTAACTCTGCAAAACTAGAAGGTTCTATGCTAACTTGCAATACTACACTGGCTTGGTATCTGTCGGGTGGATGCCTGTCCCTAGTAGACCTCCTAGGCAATACAGGACTTGCAGAATCATCCTGTTCCACCTCACGAGTAGATTCTACATCTACATCTTCCTCCCTTTTCAGAGTAATAGATGGACCATCCTGATTCTCTAACTGCTCATTTGATGTATCATGATTAACCAAACGATCAACATCTATATCATCACAAACCTTGTGAAACTCTTGTTCTAACTTCTCCCAACCAACATGTTCTGAAAATTTAGCACTAGCACTGTGCATAATTCTCCGAGTTCCAGGTTCCCAGAACCTAAACGATCTATGATTGGAATTGTACCCAACAAAAACCATCTTCCTAGCTCTGCTCTGATCCTTCCGTCTAGTCTGTGAGGGAATATGCACCCAAGCAGGGACACCAAATGTGTGTAAATAACTCAAATCAGGCTTCCTACCATGCCAAAGAGTATAAGGAATCTTACCAGTAGTTGAGTTAACTACTATGTTCAGAATATGGTTTGCACACATTATAGCCTCACCCCAAAGCTTTTCTGACAAACCAGAATCAACCAGCATAGTTCTGGTCATAGCCTGCAATGATTGACCACGTCTTTCAATAAATGAATTATGTTCTGGCCTGTAGGGGGCAGAACGCCTATGTTCTATACCAGCATTCTCCAACATTGATGTAAACCTATGATTAGTGAATTCAGACCCATTATCAGTGACTAGGCAAAGTACTTTTTTATCCATCTTACGTTCAACAAACTTTAACCATTTAGTAAAATGTTGGAAAGTTTCTGCCTTTGATTTCATTACATAACAGAAACCATACCTAGAATAATGGTCCATAATGCTGAGTATATAGCAGGCACCTCCTAAGCTAGGTTTCTTAGGGCCAATTAGATCTGCAAACACTACATCCAGTGGTTTAGATGTCTTGAATCCTTGAAACCGGTTTGCAGGGGTAACCTTACTTTTAGCCTGGTTACAGGCATTACAGTTAAGATATTTTGAACAAGGTTTCAAATTGATTCCATTAGATAGAATAACAGTTTGACGTACCATTTTAAAATTTACATGGCCTAAACGTCTATGAAGTAGATGTATACAGTTATCATGGGGCTGTTTATTCTTATAACCAGGTTCAGAACTCGCAATATTTAAAGAGTTCTCATGTAGAATAAATAAATTATTCTCCAAATTGGCAATAACACTATTACCTTCCTTTTCAATAATGCATCTATCATTCTTAAATGTTACTGTAAACCCACATTTCACAAGGTCTTTTACAGATAATAGGTTAAATTTCATTTTAGGTACATATCACATTTCCAATTTTTCATTAATACATGGACAATAAGCTGTACCTTCACCTGAAGCCTTAATTTTCCAACCATTTGCTAAGGAAATGTGCTGTTTGCTAGCCTTCATAGTAACAAACCTTTCTTTAACCTTAGTTATAGAATGGGATGCGCCACTGTCAACCACCCAGAAACTATGGTTTACAGCCTTATCTACCTTAGCTACAGTTACAGTAACATTGTTGCTTTTTCTTTTACTATTAGCAACACTCCTTTTCTTGCTATTTTTACAGTTCTTAGCAATATGCCCCTTACCACCACAAGAATAACATTTCTTAACAAAATTTACAGTTGAAAACTGTGTTTCTTCTTGTGATTGATTGTCTCTGAACTGAACTCTATCCTCTCTTCGTCTGGACTCTTCAAGCAATCTCCCGGTAACCTCAGATAATGGCAGTTCAACTCGTGAAAGAACTTCCAATGAGGAAACAAAAGAGCCGTAGCTTTCATCAAGCGATGATAGAATAATATACACCTGTTGAAGCTCAGAAAAAATCAACTCTTTTTCTTGCAAATCCTGCAAAGTTTTCTTCATGAAGTCTAAATGAGCCAACATATCACCACCTTTTTGCAAACGGGCTCTAAACAGTTTCCGTGTGAGATGAATATGAGCACCCACACTGTCCCGAACATAAATTCTCCGCAATGTGTTCCAACACCTAGCAGCAGACTCTTCGCCACGAATATGGACCAGTTGCTGGTCATTCAGTGTTAGTCCAATAATGCAGAGAGCTCTCTCATTGTCCCTGTTAAACTGCGCAATCTTCTTCGCATCCTCATTATCAGCAGGATCCCAATCTGTAACATCTGGTGGGTTCTGAACCACAAACCACAGTCCTTCTCTACACAAAAGTAGGGAACACTTCAAGGACCAGGAAACATAGTTGGTTCCATCAAACCGGGTAATCATGGAGAGTGCAGCAGACTGTTCTTGTGCCATATTCACAAAAATAAACTATCCAAAAAGTGGTGCTTAAAAAAAAAAATATGGTTAAGGCAGGGCGTCTGGGCCCATAACCAATGTTAGGAACTGGTGCGATTAAGCACTAGCAATGAACCCCAGGTCGAGGTTATAACAGAGCAACCCTGTAAAGTATACGCAACGTGCGATAGATAAAGCAACCACACTGAATAATGGATAGTAAAGTTACAAAATAAACTTTACTTTTTGAAGAATATAGCAAAATCCATAAACACAGCCAAAAAGTCATACACAGAAAAAACAGTCCAATACTACCAAGATAACTTGGATACAAGTAGCAAATAACTTACACACAGTAAGTAGTAGCAACAGTAGTAACAGTTAGACAGCAGTTATCATACATCAATCAAGAGAGAGAGAGAGAGAGAGAGAGAGAGAGAGAGAGAGAGAGAGAGAGAAACAACATCAGCTGCAGTTTAAATGCTGTAATCTACTAATTAGCAGAGCTCCTCTCTTAAAGATACATAACATGCCTTGTGCAATATATTGTCTACCCAACTTGTTGGTTACACCCTAACAGGTTTTATTATTTTTCTGGTTTTTCAAGACTAATTCCACTTCGGCTAATGTTATTGGCCTGTTTATTGTCTCCCTTTGTTCTTTTGAAATTGGTGTTATCTTTTCTGTGTTTAAATAATGTTTTATCTTGATTTCCTCCATACTATCTTGTACATATAGTTTTGTGAAGTATTTATGAATAATATGCTTCTTTTCTTCTGCTTTGTATTGAATTCTTCCCTCATCATCTTTTAATTGGTATATCATCCTTTTTTCTCTTTCATTCTTCAATCTGTATGACAGCCATCATCCAGGTTTGTTGGCTCGTTCAAAGTAATTTTGTCTGGCCGCTTTAATTTTCTGTGCTAATTCCTTTTGAGTTATTAAGTTGATCTTATGTTTTATCATCTCTCTTTTTTCTTTTTTGATTTTATTCTTTGTGTCTTTCTGTAGTTCAGCTTCGGCTTCCATAAGTTCTTTTTACATAAATTCTTATTGCTCTTTTTGTTTTCTAGTTTTTCTCGCAATGTAGGCAATCGTGAGGCCTCTTGTGTATGCTTTCATAGTGTCCCAGAGATTTTGAATTGAGATGTCTTCTTTTTTATTTATTCCAAAAAATTGTTTTAATTCTTTCTCCAGCATTTGAGTGTATTCTATTTCATTTACAATATTTGAGTTCATCATCCATCTTTTTCTTCTTCTTTGACCTTTCCATCTTAATTTTATTGGATTATGATCTGCCCACTCATTTGCTTCTATTTCAATTTTGTCTAATTGATTACATAGACCAGATGAAATCCAGGCCATGTCAATTTTTGAAAATATTTTCATATTCTAATTCATTTATTTTGTTGTGTAATTTCCTATAGAATTTCTCTTGTTTCTGATTTGGTGCATATATGACTATTAATAATATCGGTTTTTCTGTTGTCTCTAATTCAATCATTAGCATCCTGCCTTCTTCATCAGAGTAGACTGCTTTGAGGTTTATTTTTTCCTTTATATAGGTTGCTATCCCTCTTTTTTCATCTGCTAGTGCTGTATATAATTTCCCTAACTTTTTGTTTTCCAGTAAATTCCTATGTTCCCTTTTAATATGCACTTCCTGTATACAGGTTATATCCGCCTTCAGTTTCTTAAGTTTATTAAACATCTGCGCTCTTTTTTTTTGGTGCTTTCAGTCCATTCAAGTTTATCGAGATAAGTGTTATTTCCTGGTCCATCTTTAGATGAGGTATTTTCTGTTGCTTCTGGTTTGTATCTAACTTTTCTCTCTCGCACTTTCCCTTTCTGCTCTCTCTCTTTCTTGCCTCTTTTCTTCTTTCCTGTTTCTTTCCTTGTCTTCTGATGTTGCTTCCTCTTGACTTCTACTTTCTAGGTCCTCTTTACTTCCTTGTTCTTCTTCCCCTGTGCTGTATTTTTCATAGAATTCCTGCGCTTCCTCTATATTCTCTATCTTATATCTTTTCCCTTGCCATGTCACCAGTACCCCTTCTGGTATCAGCCATCTGTACATTATTCTGTTTTTATTTAACTGGTTTGTTAGGAATTGGTATTGTCTACGACGTTCACAGATTCTCTGTGGAATCTGATTAAGCGTGATCAACTCTTTTCCCTGGTATGTAATCGTCCCTTCTCTGGTTTTTTTGTACACTTTGTCTCTAGTTGGTTTTTTGGCAAATCTTATCGATGTCCCCTCTCAACTCTTGCTCTTTTGTCTGTAGAATTTCAGTGAAGATTCTGATCATTTTTCCTTTCAGGTCTTCCTCCTTCTCTTCCGGTATGTTTTGGAATCTTAGATAAAATGAAGCTCTTTGATAACTCTAATTCTTTATTGACCTGTCTATATTTCAGCTCCATTTTTTCCATCTTCTGATCTGTTTGTTCTATTTTTGTTTCGAAGTTCTGGATTTTCTGTTCGTTGATTTTTTGTCAAAATATTTTATTGATTTTAAAAGTTTTACAAGGGAAAAGGGGTTAAGAGGTTATGGAACATTTTGACAGCTACATCGTGCAGGGGGGATAGAAGCCCCCCTGGGTCTTGCAACTTTTACAAAAAGGAGAAATAAAAAACTATAAACTTTTGCATAGATATTAGCATTTTTAAGTTTACACAAAATCATCAATATGTTTCAATCATTTTACTTTTGTCACTTCCTTGAAAATACATTGTAGTGGGGACTGACTATCTGGTGGCAAGGGTGTACCCACAGACTTAGGATATCAGGGGGCCCCCAAACCCTCTCACACCAGCAAGCAGAAACACCACCCAAGCTGGAAACCTCCCAAGAAAGCTCACGAGAACACCTGGCAACCACATCCGACAAAACCCCAGAGGCCGAACTGATTCTGATTCTGAGTATTCAGCGAGGCCGAGTGCGATGTTTTGCCTCCCCACCAGGAGACAGATTGTGCCATCGAAATCATCCCCGGGGCAAAACTACCCATGCCCAAATTGTATGCCATGACGCCCCGGGAAATGCAAGAGATGTGCAAATACATAGACAAAAACCTAGCAAGGGGACTTCCAGTGGCACTGTAGACATTGAAAGACATTCCTTTGGGAACGCCAGCCTCGTGATCACGTTTAAGCTGCTAGAACAGTGTAAATCAGCTGTCAAGCAGCTTGAAAACTCCCCCTCGGGAAAAGAGGGGGAGGAGAGCAGTCGGGCAAGGGTAGAGCTCCCCATAGACCCCCAGGAGCAATTATGGGGCTCGAAGGGTGAGAACCCCCCAGCAGCCCGACAAGGCTCCGCATCTCGGGACACTTCTGTTGCAGCAGAAACAAAATGCCACAACCACCCCTGCAATCAATGTTTTAATCTACAATTGAATAAGAAGCAGGCAGAGCAAAGACAGGAGCAATTATAATTACAAGTATAAAGTGTAACTCCGATGCAGTATCACTTCCTTCTGTGAAGATTGAGGAGAACAAAGGGTAATAAAGATGGCGTCTGCAAATCAAAGGGTGTGATCAAAGCGAAACTTAAAAGGAAAGTATTTGTTAAGTGTTTGTTAACGTCATTAAAAGACTTAAGAGCTCAAGATTAAAGAGAACAGTTTTGGTTTACTAATGAGCTATAAGATTTAACAAGTTTGGGGATTAAGTGGACTTTTTGGACTCTGCAATTTGGTTGTTGGAAAGTGTGATTTGAATATTTGGAAATGCCTTCAAAACAAATCAAAATAAGTGCCTCTAAGAGTGCTGGAAGTCACCCGGCCCAGCCACCCAAATTGCAGTCTTTATTATCTTTAGCGGATACACAAACAGTGACATTTGAAGATCTCCAAGGTGCTTTAAAGGCACAAGCCTCTTTTCTGCAAGAAAAAATTACATCTGCCCTTAAAGATGTGTCTGATGAGATGTCTAAAATTAAGGACTTAATTCAAACCCATAATCAACAAATAAGAGAGGATATAGTGGATGCGTTTAAGGGGTTGTTTGCTTTTGTAACATCATTGGATGGCAGGATAGAAGAAATTACTCAGTCTAATGTGAATTTGGAGAATAAAGTTGATGAGATTCAAATCAAGATTGAAAAATCAGAGGCAGAAGTTACAGTGATACAATACAGAGAGATGGAATTTGCTTTGAGAATAAGAGGACTGAAAGAAGATAACCAAGAAAATTTGAAAGAAATCTTTGCAGAAGCTTTTGCTCAGTTAACTGGTTGAACCAAAAGCAGAATATGATTGGCAGATTGAAAAAAATTATCGTGTGAATTCATGGATTGCCAGACAGAGAAAACTACCAAGAGATATTGTAATCTACTTTGTTACCAGGAAAACAAGGAATGGAATATTACAAGCGACTTACGAAAGCAAACTACAGGTGGCAGGACAGGGGGTGGGAGTACTGAAGGAAATTCCTTTTTAAATATTGAGATCCAGAAAGGATTATGCATTCCTAGTTGATGAACTTAGAAATCTCCAGATACAGTATAGATGGGAGGCCCCAGACGTATTGGTGGTGAATTATTTAGAAGAAAGATATTGTCTTAATTCAGTTTGGACGACAAAATATTTTTACAGTATTGTACTAAAGGCTGGATATCCACCAACCCCAGGATAAATCCAAAAGAATCAGAAAAATAACAGGATGTGAGATAGTAAAAAAGGTTATCCACTTAAGACTTTATATTACAATTTTAAATGGGAGATTACATAAGTATAATTATGACCATTATGGCACAAAATATAGATAGAGATGGATAAATGGGAGAACTTACAATAGTTTTTGCTGTGAAGGATAATAGTTGTAAAATGAAAGTCTTGTTTAAGTTTTTATTTTTTCTTTAAATTATACCAAGATTTTTTTTAAAAAAAAGGAAAAAAAGATGCAAATATGGAAGAATGGTAGAAAGGCGTTGATAATTTTGTCTAATAATGATGGGAATATGGGAAAGAATTTTGGTAAGAAATGAAAAATTTATGCAAGATTAAAACTTGATAGAGTGTTTTTATAAGATGTTTTATAGACGGTCTTTAGATCTTAAAAAGTTAGCTTGTGTGTATCCCAATTTATAATTTAAATGTTGGAAATGTGATTGTGTTGATGCTATGTATTATTATGTATGGTAGATTTATAAAGAAGCTAAAGCATTTTGGATAAAAATATGGTGGATTATTTAAAATATTCTAAAAAAGAGGATAAAGTTCACTCTTCAGTTATTTTTGCTAGGTATAATTACAGACTGTACAATTATAGAGACTAATTTGATTCTGAATTTGATAATGGCAACAAGATTGCTTACTATTCAAGATTGGATATTAAAAGTAGTTAATTTACCAGAGACGGCTAAAATTTCAGCATATTGGAAAGACTATTCAGAGGAGAAACACAAGTTGGAATGGAGAAGACAGATTGACTATATTCAAATAAACATTGGACTAAGGAACTTCAATTAGCTTATGAATGAATAAGGAATGTTATAGTTTATCCAAATTTAGCTTAATAAAGGGGGAGTTAAAGTACAAGAGGGAGTTAAGATGTTATAGTTAGTTAGCTTATGTTAGTGTATGATTGTTAAATGTTTATACCCTGTATTTTGCTCTGGGAAGTTGGGGGGAGGGAGGATTGGAGGGGTGGCACAGTTGGGGTGGAGGGAGGGAAGAGGAAGGGGAAACATCTGTAAATTCTACTAAAACTTTTCAAAACTTAGCAACGGGGTTCATTGACCCTGCCAAGCCACAGGTCGCGGCACCAGTCCTCTTCAAAGAAAAAAAAGATGGAACCATGAGATTGTGTGTGGACTTTCAAAGGATAAATGAGGTGTGCATACACAACCTATACCCCCTCCCCCTCATGAAGGACATGCTGTCTCATCTCGCCAAGGGAAAAGTCTTCACCAAATTAGACCTCAGAGAAGCATACTACTGAGTACATATCAGAGAGGGAGATGAGTGGAAAACAGCATTCAACTGCCCCCTAGGGAGCTTTCAATTCATAGTGATGCCTTTCGGGCTGCAGGGCCCCTCAGCAGTATTCATGCAGTTAATAAATGAGGTGCTGCACGAGCACCTCTACAAGGGGGTCCTCCTCTACCTAGATGAAATCCTTATCTACACAGAGACCATGGATGACCACGTATCCCTGGTCCGCCAAGTCCTGGAGAAACTTCTGGCATCCATCCTGCACGTCAAGGTATCAAAATGCGAATTACACCATGCATGGTTAGACTACCTGGGTTACCGAGTGTCAAATGAGGGAATAGAGATGGACCCAGTGAAAGTGCAAGCTGCCCTAAGCTGGTATCCCCCTCCCACCCGCAGACAGTTACAAAGCTTCCTAGGGTTTGCGAACTTCTACAGACAATTCATCCCATCCTTTGCGAAGATTGCCAAACCCCTGACAGACCTCCTAAAGACAGGAAGCCCAGGAACGAAACCTTGTCCAGGACAACCCCTACCATGGGACTTAACCTGCCAAGAGGTGTTCGAGACACTAAAAGAAATGTTTGCAAAGGAGCCAGTGCTGAAGCATCCTGACCCCGAGCAACCTTGGTTTATTTGCAAATTGCTTAGCATTTTTATTTTTTTTGCTAATTCTTCTTTATCTATTATAATTAATTTGTGTTTTATTAATTCCATTTGACTTTTTAAATTCTTTCTTTGTGGTTCTTTTTGTAATTCTGTCTCTAGTCTCTTATATTCTTCTAATGTCTTTTGATTTTGTTTCTTATTGTTATTTTTCTTTCCCATATAAGTTATGACTAAACCTCTAATATATGCCTTGGCTGTATCCCATAAATTTTGTGGGGTCTCTTATTTCTATTCTCTTTGAAGAAAAAATCTAATTCCTTTCCCATGAATTGAATAAATTCCTTATCTTTTAATATTGATTGATTCAACATCCATCTTAGTTTTCTTTTTTGTCCTTTCCATATAATTTTTATTGGATTATGGTCTGCCCAATTACTTGTTTCTATAGTCAATTCTTGTACATTAGATTTCAATTCAATTGACATCCATATTGTATCTATTCTTGACCAAGACATATGTCAATTTAAATAGAATAGAGCAGGGGTCTGCAACCTTAAAAACTCAAAGAGCCACAATAGTCCTAAACAGAAGCCCCCCCATTCAATTCTGGAGCCGATCAGAAGTCCAGTTCCCCCACCATAGAGTCTGCTTCTAGTGCGCCATCCTTTTTCCTCTACCTGTCCTAACCAAAAGACGTATCAATTGTGGAATTGACCAGAGACATGGAGCCACAGCAGAGGGATGAAAGAGCCACATGCGGCTCCAGAGCCACAGGTTGCTGACCCCTGTAATAGAGTATTGATTTTCCTTAGGATCAGAGGTAGGTTGCTCCCGGTTCAGCCTGGTTCAGCCGAACTGGCAGTGGTGATTTGGCCTGGGTCACAGAACTGACAGAAACCCAGGCTGGCTTCACCCCTGAACTGGTTTCCCAGTCTCTTCTACCATTGCCGGCATGTTTCTGCACATACGCAGGACAATTTTCAGTCAACTGCACATGCACGAACAATGCATGGTGGGGGTGTGTGCGTGCGAAGCAAGCGCACAGCAACAGGAATCCACCCCTGCTTAGGATATATCTCTTGCCATACATCTTGGATGCCTACCAAGTTTCCCCGAAAATACGACAGGGTCTTATATTTTTTTGACCCACGAAATATGGCCTTGGGCTTATTAAAGGGGGGGAGTATTATTTTTCAGGTGCAGGAAGCAGCAAGCCCACCAGCCCCACCCTCTCCGTCCCACCATCTGCTTGCCTGCGGCCACAATGACCCAAGTTCTCCTTGCATCCTGGACTTTGCCTGCCCTGCTTGCTGGCCGCAGAACAGCTGACTGTGCTGCTCTGGCCTCACAGGCGGGGGGAGCTCTTCCTGGAAGAACAAATGAACTAACACACACAGACACCCTCCCCCTCCAAGGCAGCCACATCCCTTTACTAACCTGCTTTCAGCTCCATTCTCCGTTCCACGTGCAGGACAAGAAAAGTAGACTGTGTGCCTATGATAAAAAAAATCCCAGAAAATACCTTCCAAGTTCTCGCAAAAAAAAAAAAAAAGATCTCGCAAAGTTGGAAGTAAACTAACAAACTACTTTTCTTCCCTGCACGTGGCAGTGGAGAATGAAGCAGGAAAGCAGGTTAGTGGAGGGATGTGGCTGCCTTGCGGGGGGGGGGGGTAGGGATCCCCCTCTCTCTCTCTCACACACACACACACACACACCATCCTTTCCTTGGGAGCTCTGCACAGACGCAGAGAAGGCTTCGGATAGAGCATTTGGGGGATGTGCGTCTGCACTGAGATCCCAAGGAAAGAACAATTGCCAGGAAAAGGGGTGGGGAAATTTTGCCTCTTATCCTATTCTGAGTCTGTGCTGAGCTTCAGAACAGGGTAAGAGGAAGGAAAATCTCCCCTCCCCATTTTCAAGCCGTTCGCAAAAATGCCTCATTCCGATCCTTCAATCCTGCAATCTTGCAATATGCTGAAGGCTCGTAATGGAACGTTTTTGCAAACCGCTTGAAAATATGGAGGGGGATATTCCTGCCTTTCCCCCTGTTCTGAAGGTCACAGGATAAGAGACAAAATCCTCCCTCCCGCGTGCCTTCAGTCCTGCAATCCTGGATAATGTGAAGGCTTGGAATGTGGCGTTTTTCAAACCTCTTGAAAATGGGGAGGGGGGATTTCGTCTCTTACGTATCCTGTGCTGATCTTCAGAACAGGGGCAGAGGCAGGAATATGTCCCTCCCCATTTTCAAGCCATTCGCAAAAACGCCCCATTTCGAGCCTTTAATGTGAATATGCAGATGAAAAACTCCTACCTCCTGTAGGCATTAAAATCCATACTCTTGGGACATCAAAAGAAGCCCTGCAAGGAGACACTGCTGCCGAGGTTCAGGAAATCTCCCCCCCCCCCCCAACCTGCAGATCGTCCTTTCAAAGAGGAGTTTCACCAGGATGAAGAGGTGGATGAAGAGGTGGATGAAGGCGGCGTTTCTGTCACCTTCATCCTGGTGAAACTCCTCTTTGAAAGGACAATTTGCAGGTTGGTGGGGAGGAGATTTCCTGAACTTCGGCAGCAGCGTCTCCTCACATGGCTTCTTCCGATGTCCCAGGTGTATTGATTTCCATGCCTTCTTTTCCTGTTTTCGTGGACAGAATTGCGAGCTGCGACTGTCACCGTTAGGCAAGGAGGGCCTGAGGCATTTGGATTGTGTTGCTTGGGCTCCGGCTTCTTTTGCAGCAGTGATTGGCTGCAAAAGCGACTGGCATTTGCTGTAGGTAGAGGCCTGAGCGGCACCCACGAATCAGCTCTTTTGTGAACAGAGCAGTCCAACTGATCCAATTAAGGGCCAAGAAGCTCTGAGGTGACCGGGGAAGGGAAGGGCTGCCCCTTGTTCTGGCTAAACCCACTCCTTCACTAGGGCTTATTTTAGGGGGAGGGTTTATATTTTTGCCCATCGCTAAAATCTGGCATGGTCTTAGTTTCAGGACATGTCGTATTTTCGGGGAAACACGGTAGTTCTTCAGTCATTTTTTAAAAAGCCTTTGGAAGCATTTTTCTTGATTTTGTGTTCACTTTTCAGGTTTTTTTTATTGTTCAAATTTTTTATTAGTTTTAAAAATTTTACAAGGAAAGGGGGTTATAGGGTTATAAAACATTTTGACAGCTACATCGTTTGGGGGGGAGAAGTCCCCCCAGGTCTTTTACAAACAAAGATAGAAAAATATCAACATTTACATAAGTATTAGCAGTTTTAAGTTTAACACAAAATCATCAGTATGTTTCAATCATTTGTTTTGTATCACTTCCATGAAAGTACATTGTAGCAACAATTGCAATAGTGTTCCAAATCACTTTTGTGATCTGAGTCTTCTAATTGTTGCATCCTCCCTCCCGTCCACCCGCTGAGCCTCAGCCCCTCCCTCCTTTGTTTCTTGTGTATCATCCCCCATTCCACCTAAGAGAGCACTGTGCTTTTTTAGTGAAAGCCTCTGCTTCCACTACTGTGTTGATTCTAATTCTGCTGCCCTCCCAAAAAATCAACATGCCTTCTGGAAACAGCCACCTGAACCAAACCCCATTATTATATATCATTTTTGCTAAGAAGGAATATTTCCTTCTGTTATCTCTTACTTTCTTTGGGATCTGTTTAAGAATGGTTATTTCTTTATCTTTATATTTTAATGGTCCTCCCCTTTGAGCTCCTAGAACCTCATCTCTTGAAGTTTTTCTAAGAAATTTGACATGAACTTCCCTTGGAACATTGTGTGTTCTTGCATAGGCTGAATTAACCCTATAGATCAGATCAATGTCCCACAAAAAGGTGTTGTTTATCTCTATTAATATATTCTGCTAGTATTGTGGTCATAATCTCCTTAAGATCTTCGTTCTCAACTTCTGGCAAGTTTTGGAACCTAAGAAAAAAAGACATCCTTTCAAATTCCATTTTTAACATCTGATTTCCAAATTCTGCATTCCCCTTTGGATTGTCTTCATCTCATCTCTCATCCCAACCACCCCCTCCTCCAGCACATCTATCCTCTGTTCATTCCATGTGGTTTGCTGATTCGTCTCTCTGAGCTATTCATTTAAGTCCTGCAGTTGTTTTTTAATTTCATCCTGTCCCTTTAAGATGATTTGGAGCATCTGTTGAGTAGACAAGTCCTTTGCACTCTCTTCAGGGGCTTTAGGTTGTAGAAAAGATCCCAGTTGTGACTGGTGAGCGGGGCTGGATGTGGAAGGTGTTGGGGCCAATGAGGCCTTACCAGGCGGTAATTTCTTTGGACCCATCATGAGGCTCAGAGATAGTTGTTATTCTGTACAAAGAGATGGCGTCTGTGGGAGAGCACAGCTGGTAGGGATCACCAAACAAACAAGTCCAAAGGAGAATAGGTCCTCTAGTAGAAAACTAGAGCAAATAGGTGGGTCAAAATATTCCAAATCCAGGGGAATAAAGTACTTGAAGAGGCTCCTGGAAGTCTCTGGGGTGGAGATTAGTTGAAAGCCATAAAGTTTTCCAAGGGAGGAGTCTCATTCATAAAGACAAAGAAGGAGGAAGTTGCCATATTGGCTCAGCCAGTACAGGTGGTCAGGAAACAACAAAGTCGAAATTCCCATAGATAGTTTAGAGAAGAATCAGTTCAGCCATCCTTTCTCTCGCAATTGTAGCCAAGAAAAAAAAATTCCCCCATTATTTAAGGGAAGTGAAAGTAGTTTTCAAACTTTCTCTCTCCCCCATAAAAGGGAGAGATTTTTCAAGTGCCGCTTTTCCAAGGGGGGGGTGGAATTTCACCCCCTCCAATCTAAGCTCCTCCAGAAGTTGAAACAAACAAAACAGGAAAACTGCAAAACAGTCAAAAGTGTAAGAATAGTTAAAGACCTGGGGAGACCCCTTGGCTCACCGCTCTTCAGCTGTTTCGTTCCAATTAATTATTTCCTTCCAGGCTGCATTCGGAGAAGCGCAAATGGTGGCATTCTGCGCACTCCCTACGCTCCCCGGCTCCTGGGGCAAGGCTTGAGACCCCCCCACGGCCGCTGCTGTTCCAGGGGGTCCCAGCGAGCCGCCCCTATGGCAGGGCTCCCCTCCAAGGCACCCTGTGCTCCCCCTAAACTTCAGGGAAGCCCACCAGAGCAGCGAGAAGGCGGACGCGCGCGTCCGTCTCCTTTGGCTGCCGGAAGTCGTCCACTTTTCTGGTTTTATAATCTAGTTCCATATCTAAATTTGCATTGAAATCTCCGACTACACAAATATTTTTGTAATCCAATTCTACTATTTTCTTATAAAGTTTACTATAAAAGTCCTCTTGTTTACTATTTGGTGCATAAATTGCTACCAGGGGTGTCTATTTGCAATTCATTGTTATCTCTACCATCAAAATCCTCCCTCCTTCATCCATAAATATTTGTTTAGCATTTATTGTTTCTTTTATAGAGAGAGTTGCTCCTCTCTTCTTATGTTGTGATAGAGAGGTGCATAGTTTCCCAATTTTGGGGTATTCCAATATTTTATTGTGTTATTCTTTAATATGTACCTCTTGTAGAAAAATGATATCCAACTATAATTTTTCCAATTTACTATAAATCCTCTTCATTTTTATAGCTGAGTTCAGTCCATTTATATTAATAGATAATAATTTTATTTCTTCTTCTATAATTTTACTTATAAATAGGTTTTGTTGTTCTGGTCACTCTTGTCTCTCTCTGTTCTTTTGCCTTTGCCTCTTCTCTCTTTGCTATTTCCTCTTATCTTTCATCTTTTTTGTTGTATACCTCTCTCTCTCCTGTAGCTTCATCTTGTTGTCTATCCTCTTTTTCCTCTTACTATCATTCCCTCTTGTGCTCCAAAATAGTGGTCATAAAATTGTTTTGCTTTTTCTATGGAATCTAATCTATGTCTTTGCTCCATCCAAGTCACTGATCTTCCCTTTGGTATCAGCCATTTGAAATTTACTCCATTCTTAATAAGCTGTTTTGTCAAAAAATGATATTCCCTTCTTAGCTCTCTTACTCTTCTGGGAATCTGTTTTAGAACTACTATTTCTTTCTCTTCATATTTTATGGGTCCATCCCTTGCTCTTTCTAGTATCTCTGTTTTTATTGCTTTTTGGTGAACCTCACAAGTACCTTTCTGGGAAGTCTGTTTCTTGTCAGATATCTAGTATGAACTCTAAATATTTCATCTATTTCAGCAAACACATTTTCTTTGGATATCTCTAAGACATTTGCCAGCAGCTCTGCCATTATCTCTGCCAAATTTTCTCCCTTTTCTTCTTTGATGTTCTGAAAATGTAAGTAATAATCAGCCTTATCCATCTCTAATAATATTATTATTCTCTCCCGATTTTTATCTGCCAGTGTAAGTCTGTAATCAACCTCTTCCACTCTTTGATCTGTTTGTTCAGCTTTCTTTTCCACTTTCTGAATACATTGTTCTTTTTTAGCCATTTTTTGAAAAATTTCTATTCTATCCTCTACTTTTCCTACCCTTTCCTAGAGGTCTTCATGCATAACTTGGAGAAGAGCTTTAATCTCTGCCTGCATCATGTTCATCTTTTCTTTCTGCAACATCAGGTCCAATGAACTTTGACTTGCTGGGCTGGATGCTGCTGCTTCTGAAGATGGTGCAGATGCAGTTTTCTTCATTTTGTGTTGCTTTAATTATAATTGTGGTTTAATTGTAATCCCAGAGACATGTGATTATAATCCACAAAAACAAGGAGATGAAATTATTATTTACAATCCAAGGAGAGGGTGAAAGTGAAAGTATAAATTGTAATCCAAGAGTTATTAGGTTGCTAGCCCTTCATTCTTCAAAAAAAATCTGCTCTCTTTGCTAAATTTATAATCCACATAGGCCCACCAAATCCCAGAGTTCAACCAGCCAACTGTCTTGTATCTTCAAAGGGAGAATTCACAGAGCAACAGACAAAAAAAGACATCAAGTATTTACTGTTCACTTTGTCTGTTTAGCTTCTGCTTAAATTCCAAGAGCTACACTATTTTTAAAAGTCTGTGTTTCGCTCTCTGTCTCAGCTCTCTTCTAGCATAAACAGCTTGCTGGTATAGATATTGTTTATTTTAGCAGGCAACCTTTATCTTCTTCTTCAAGAATATATATATCCTTGAGAAAATTATTTATATATATATTCTCTCCCTTGCACCCTTCAACATCTGTCAGCAGGTGTCACTGTTGCTCTGCTTCTATCCCCTTTCTTTTATATTGTATTATCCAGTCCAGGTTTTCAAAAAAAGAAGAAAAAATGTTTTGCTTTTTCCAAATTAGTCAATATTATAGTTGAGGTCTCCAGTCCAGCTTCCTAGTTTTAAGGTTTTTCACTCTCTAAAAAATTCTCCTTGCTTCTTTTCAGTTTTAAAAATTGCTCTCTGGCTTGCTCGCTGCTTTTCTTGGGAGGTGGAAGAAGAACAAGTTCACCTCCTCTTTTTTGGATCCCACTCTCACCCATGTTAGTTTCCAGAGGGCTTTTTCCTCAATAGCAATTAGAAGTTAGAAATCTCTCACCCAGATTGTTCACACTGTTCCTCAATCTTTTGCACTTTCTTCATCGGTCATCTGTCCCGGCTTTTATCAAGTACGCAATGACCATCTTTTTCTCCCTGCTGGATTCAGAGCCTTCTCTGGATCAATCAGGAAGTTTGTGGGTTTACTGAGATGAGTGGAGTGTGGAGGTGATTCAGGTCCATCAGAACCTCCTTGCAGTTCAAATTTTGGCACAATCCCATGGAGTCCCATGGGATGCATCATATCACCGGGATGTCATCCCAGCCCCTCCAAGTTGTTGTTTTTCAAATAAAGATTCTTTGAATTGTTTATATTGAGAAGCACCACACTAAATACTAAATTAATTTGGCATGATACACATGAGGTACCACATGAGGTACTGTGTTGTCAGTAAAAACAACATGTCAAGTTTAATCACGCTGTTCTATACTGAATGTATAGTAATAACATGATTCGCAAATAAGCTAGTCAACAAATAGTTTGTACTATTTGTTATGCATGGGATGTAGCAATAAAATGAATAAAGCACTTTGGATACTGATCTCTCAGTCCTGTGAAATAAAATGCATTTATTCACTGCCAATATAAGGGATTGTTCTGAATATAAACTGGAAAACAATTTATGAGCGATTAACCTCAAAATTAATTTATATTGCCTCAAAATTAAAGTTTTATTAGTCACCATTCCTACTATTGATGCAGCAGTTATCTACATGATTAACAGTGGAGACAGGTTCTTTCCCATATCTGGAATTCAAAAGGACTCATTGTTAAAATATAAAACAAAATTAAGCTCATTATATAATAAAACTTGTGCTAATTATGAAATTATAGTGTTGTACTATTAGTGGATCAAATGCCTTTTGCTAATTAAAAAGTGGCCTGACTTCCCCAAATCTTTTATAAAACACTAATATTTTGAAATATTCTTTTATGAATATTCACTGCTTAGTGATTGTATTTAGAGATACATTTACAGGTGTAGGATATATGAATTCATATCAAAACCAACACACCTTTTTAAACCAAAAGATTTTGACATTGTCCTTCAGACCCTTAATACTTACCCAACTCTTACAGATATCATCAGAGGGTTTCTGATATGTGAGCATTCATTCTGTTACAAACCATTTACTGTTCTCTGTTGGGATCCCATGATCTGGAATGGTTTGTGTTTGAATGCCTGAGTTTTTTGTTGAGTCTGCTTCCTATTTGTTGTTTTATCTCTGAGTCATTTGATTAGCAGTTTGTAAGTATAAATGTGTTAATCATATTTTAATTTATATGATATGTTAAACTTTAAAATAGACTGGACTACATTTCCATAGGTAATATATGAAATGCTATGGCCTTGTTTTACATTTTCCTCCTAATGTGTGAATGCTTGTTTTATGTACTAACATGCATACATAGTGTGTGTGTGTGTGTGTGTGTGTGTGTGTGTGATATGCATGTGTATACTCAAGATCATTTTTATAAATCCTCTGGTTCAGATACAGTTATTAAATGTCTGTCTTACATTACTTTTCTGTATCCACAATAAACTAAAAATAAATATGCTCAACTCTTTCCTATCTTTTTTTTAGATGGGCTTAATGCTGACAACATCAAACAGGCTTCAGAGCAGTTGAACAGCCGGTGGATTGAGTTCTGTCAGTTACTGAATGAAAGAGTGGCATGGTTGGAGAACCAAAATAACATTA
The DNA here is from genome assembly GCF_964273705.1 of Natrix helvetica. NCBI lineage: Eukaryota > Metazoa > Chordata > Lepidosauria > Squamata > Natricidae > Natrix > Natrix helvetica. The sequence goes on from NC_138550.1 coordinate 64,165,620, forward strand.
TTGCCTTCTACTCTCAGCTGCAGCAATTGGAGCAGATAGTAATTACTTCTGAAAATTGGATGAAAGCACAGCTCTTACTGGCAACAGATCCTGATGCAATGAAAACACAGTTAGATAGGTGCAAGGTTAGAAATTCTGTCCTAATTTTTGTGGTATTCTGTTGCATACATATGTTTCATTTATTCAGGTCCCTGTTCTTCATAAAAACATCTATGATGTTCAGTTGATAATCTTATAAAAAGGAGAAAAAAGGTATACAAGCTTGTTCACATATGAAACTGCCAAGATACAAATGTTTGAAGAATGTGTTGATCATTGCCAGGAGCACATAAATAACTGAAGCACATTTGAAAGTACTAGATGAGAATTAGTATAGTAGCCTGCATGGAATACAGAAACATTTCTGTTGTACATGTAAAATCAAATGAAAGGCAAAAAGGAAAGTTGTTGTTATGAATTTTTATGGTGTATAAATTGTCATTAATGAAGTAGAATATTTTAATATATCTCAAGTTCTATTCACCGGAGAATAGTAGCAAAAGGGCTTAAATAATATGTAATAGTAAGTAAACAATAATAGTACAATGATAATAACACTTGACTGGTCTAACATAGCTCCCGAGGTCATTGGTTCATATAGCTGTAATGTTTTGATGATAGTGGTTATGATAATGAAGGTGATTTTCATATTTTATTTAAAAAATAAAATTTAAGAATGCTTTGCAATTTTTTTTTTAAAAATTAACCTTTTTTTAAAAAAAAGCAATAACAATATACAATTCAGAATCATTCTAAATCATTTATAACTCCTAGCAACCATCTGGATAGATTCTTTTTATTTGTTAATCATTCTGATCTGTTTTCCCAATGCTATGGTGTGACAATATCTAAAGCGTTTCCATGGCTACTATCAACTTGAGAAGGGGGAAAATTGCATGCATACTTTTGGCCAGAGTAAAAAGTCTCATATTTCTGTAACTGGGATGTGAATGTGCCTGTCGTAATATCCTGTTGGAGAATGTGATTGATGATTTCAGGCAGAGGGGAGGGGACACAGGGGTAAAGTTCAGATGCCATTAGGTGGGATTTAGTTTCGGCTCCACAGAAGTCCGTGCCAAGATGTTAGTCCTAATAAATGAATGGGATTTTTTCCAACTTTGTCTTGAGAGTCGTAAATTAATTAGGTCAGCTCATGGAAACTTCACAGAGAGCCGAAACTGACTTTAAAAAAATTATGGGTTTCCTGAATCCCAGGCTTTCTGAGCACTCCCCCAATGTTTGGGCTGCTTGGAGGGAAAATCAGGCAACAGGAGATTGATTGCGGCCAGAGGTATGCGGCAATGCCAAGTGGTGATGCCTTTCTAAGAAGCAGAAGCAAGAGAAGATAGGTACTGGTGGAAATTCCCTTGCCCTAGTCCCTAGATACAGGGAAGGGTCTCAAGCAAGCTGGCAAGGGTGGACTGGAGGTGGGACTGGAAACAAGTCAGGCTCCCAAAGCCCCAGATGGAATCCCGAAGGGAGTGCAAAAGAGCAACAGAGGGAGGATTTTTACTGAGCCACCCTTCATGATGAGGGGCCATCATGCCACCCAAAAGAGAGGGGAGGGACATCTGATCCTGTTGAAGTGAGGAGATGCAGACTGGAGCGCAGCCTCCCTCCCCCTCCCAATAGAAGGAGAAGGAGCCCAAAACGGCAACCAGTGCCTCTCACACGCAGCAGGCAGGCTGCCAAGAGCAGGCAACCCCCTCCCACTCTCCGAACTAGGGGTGAAGAAGATGACCAGCCATACCAGTCCTCTTCAAAGAGAAAAAATATGAAACTATGAGGTTGTATGTGGACTTTCGAGGGATAAACGGGGTGTGCATACACAACCTATACCCCCTCCCCCTCATGAAGGACATGCTATCTCATGTGGCCAAGGGAAAAGTCTTCACTAAACTAGACCTCAGAGAAGCATACTACCAAGTACGTATCAGAGAGGGAGATGAGTGGAAAACAGCATTCAACTGCCCTCTAGGGAGCTTTCAATTCAAAGCGATGCCTTTCAGACTGCAGGGGGCTCCAGCGGTATTCATGCAGTTAATAAACGAGGTGTTGCATGAGCACCTCTCAAGGGAGTCCTCGTCTACCTAGATGACATCCTTATCTACACTGAGACCATGGATGACCACGTACTCCTGGTCCGCCAAGTCCTGGAAAAACTTCTGGCAGCCGACCTGTATGTCAAGGTACCAAAATGTGAATTCCACTGTGCACGGTTAGACTACCTGGGTTACTGAGTTTCAAATGAGGGAATAGAGATGGACCCAGCCAAAGTGCAAGCCGTCTTAGGCTTGCAACCCCCTCGCACCCGCAAACAACTACAAAGTTTCCTAGGTTTCGTGAATTTCTACAGGCAATTCATCCCCTCCTTTCCAAAAATTGCCAAACCCCTAACAGACCTCCTGAAGACAGGGAGCCCAGGAACGAAACCCCATCCGGGACAACCCCTACAGTGGGACCTAACCTGCCAAGAGGCGTTCGAAACACTAAAAGAAATGTTTGCAAATGAGGCGGTGCTGAAGCATCCTGACCCTAGGCAACCTTTTGTGATCCAGGCAGATGCCAGCAACATGGCAGTGGGAGCGGTGCTACTCCAAAGTAACAACCAAGGAAACTTACAACCCTGCGCCTACACTTCCCGCAAGCTCACAGACACAGGGAGATGATGGGCCGCGTGGGAAAAGGAGGCTTTTGCAATGAGATGGGCACTGGTAACCTGGAGACACCTGTTGGAAGGGGGCCAGAAACCATTCGAAGTCTGGACTGACTACAAAAATCTGGAGGCGCTTAGGACCCCACAGAAACTATCACCCAAACAAGTCCAATGGGCGCAATACTTCAACCATTTTGATTTTGTTTTAAAGCACATTCCTGGGGGGGAGGAACTTTCTAGCTGATGCCCTCTCCCGCATGCCTCAGTATAAATGCGAATGGGAGCACATAGTGGATGCCATCATTCCCTCTACCCAAATCACTGCCCAAGTGACCACCAGATGGCAACGCTGTGACTGGCAAAACCGAATCGCAAGTGACCTAACCACAAGGCTCAAAACTGAACTGCTAGCAGACCCCTGGTTCCAAAACAACCAACACATCTTGACAAAAAGAGATGACCTTGCATGGAAGGGGACAAAACTCTACATCCCAGAATCCCTACATAACCTAATTCTCCAGAGGAGTCATGATGCCAAACCACAGGCCACTTTGGGTTCCTAAAGAATTTACCCTTAGCCCGGAGGCAATTCTGGTGACCTGGCATGAAGAAAGATGTAGATAATTACGTGAAAAGTTGTACCATCTGCGCCACAATGAAGAGATGACCAGGAACACACACACACCCCGGACTACTGCAAACAGTAGCAGAGCCAACGAAGCCGTGGGAGGAGATCGCAATGGACTTCATAGTAGAGTTGCCTAAAAGTGGGGGAAACATGGTGATTTGGACTGTAATAGATCTCTTCTCCAAACAGGCACACTTCATACCCTGTAGTGGACTACCCTCAGCTCACAAGCTGGCTAAACTGTTCATGCAGCATATCTACCAACTGCATGGAGTACCTCGAAGAATTATCTCAGACAGAGGGGTCCAGTTCATGACTGAACGCCATGATAGAGCAGTACCTGAGGTGTTACGTGAACTATCAGCAGTCCAATTGGGCAGGACTTTTATCTTTTGCTGAGGTGGCATACAATAATGCTGTTCACAGTAGCACAGGACTCACGCCATTCAAAATAGTGAGCAGTATGGACTTCGTCCCAATGCCTGAGTATCCAAGGGATCCCCCCTCCTCAGTCAGCTTGGCTGATTGGATGTCGATACTGAAAGCGACCTGGGAAAATGTCAAAAAAGCATTGGCTAAAGCGGCACAAACCTATAAGAAACAGGCAGATAAACACTGGGCTCGGCAACGGCCATTCCAGGGGGGAGAGAAGGTTTACCTCTCCACAAAATATTTGAGATTAAAGCTTCCTAGCAAGAAACTGGGGCCGAAGTTTATGGAACCATTCCCCATAGTAAAGATCATCAACCCAGTCACAGTGCAATTGAAACTGCCTCGATTGTTGGGGAAGATACACCCAGCATTTCATAGTAGCCTCTTAAAACCCGTGATTGGATCCACTCTGAGACCTCGGGAGCCCCCGGGCCCTATGGTCATAGGGAGCCAAACCCATTATGAAGTTCAACGTATCCTTGATTCACGGTGGCAGAGGAGAGAACTGCAATACTTAATCAAGTGGAAGGGCTACCCCTTATCAGAGGCATCTTGGGTGAAAAGTAGAAATATCCAGGCTGATCACCTTATAGCAAAATTCCATGCAGAAAATCCAAGCAACCCTGGGGGAGGGACACATTTCTAAGTACAGTATACACCTGTACTCAAATTGCTTTGTTTTACACAGGTCGCTTTCAGGAAGCGAGGAGAGCTGGATGTCAATGTCTGAAGCATTTCCATGACTACTATCAACTTGAGAAGGGGGGGAAATGCCATACATACTTTTGGCCGGAGTAAAAAAGTCTCATATTTCATTTCATTTCATTTTATTACACTTATAAGCCGCTCCCTCTCCTTGAAGGGACTCAGGGCGGCGTACAATAAATACATATCATATGTTACACAGGAGGAGGTATAAAAACTCACAACAACAATTTTAAAAATAACACGATAATTACAATAATTAATGGAGTTAAAAACATTAAAATACCCTAAAATTTAAAATTGCCAGGGGGATTAGAGGATAGAGCTATGGTTGCGCCAGGCCGGCTAGTTGGAACAGGTGGGTCTTAAGTTTCTTGCGGAAGGAGCGGAGATCAGTAGTAGTCCTAATGTCGGGGGGGAGGTCATTCCAGAGGGCTGGGCCCATCACAGAGAAGGCCCTGCTCCTGGGCGCCGCCCTCTGGCACTGCTTCGTGGACGGCACCCAGAGGAGTCCCTCTCTGTGAGAGCGAATTGGTCGCAGGGATGTATGGGGCAGGATGCGATCCCGCAAGTAACTAGGTCCTGTAACTGGGATGTGAATGTGCATGTCCAGAACCCTGCCATAACGTCCTGTTGGAGAATGTGATTGATGACCTCAGGCAGAGGGGAGGGGACACAGGGGTAAAGTTCAGATGCCATTAAGTGGGATTTAGTTTTGGGTCCACAGAAGTCCGTGCCAAGATGTTAGTCCTAATAAATGAATGGGATTTTTTTCTAACTTTGTCTTGAGGCTCGTAAATTAATTAGGTCAGCTCTTGGAAACTTCACATGGTGATTATAACTCAGTCAATTCACCTTGCTCTCATCATCACTTTTCTTCTACATTTCCCAGCATTAGAGGTTTTTCCAAATAGCTGGGTCTTTGTTTAGTATGTCTAAAGGAGGATAATTTGAGCCTTTGCCTTGAAATGTCTGTTGGATTGTTCAATGATACACCCATTGTTTTATTGTCCTCAATATTCTTAGATGTCTTGTTAACATCAAAGTTCAAAGTCATGAGTACTTTTACTATCCCACATCTTTAAACTTAAACTTTTGGTTCCATAGAATATCACAGGGAATTCTATGGCTTGCACAATTCTGAACATTGTATGTATAGAATGTGTTTTTCAAATCTTTCATAACTATTCTACCAAGTGCTAGTGTGCAGCGTTATATCTTGACTACTGGTTTCTTTACTGTTGAAAAGTTAATCATAAAAAGCAGAAGCTATCCACACTTCAATATCTTCATTGTTAATTCTCAGGCTGGTTGTTCTATCTGTTGTCATTAGTTTGGTTATATTTATATTTAATTTTAGTCTCATTTTTTTCACCATACACTTTGACTTAGCATGTGGGCTTGCAGATCAAAAGTAGCACCATCAGCATAGCACATAATTATTATCAATCTTTCTTAGGAAGCAATAACCATCAATAAACTAAAACAAAGATAAAATAGTATTTAAAATCTAAAATTATAAATGTTACCCTGACACGGAGATATTTTAAACATTAATATTAAATATTTATGCCCTTGTCTTCCCTAAGGTTTGTTGAGGTGGGTAATCTCTTAGGAAAATATTATTAATATATTTACAGATGCCAAGTAAATTTGATTGAATTATTTCCCTTATTATGGAGCTCTTTTTATTGCTGAATTAATCTATTGGCCAATTTTGCACATCAAAATATTAATGATATAGTAGATTTGAAGATGGCCACTCTGTCAGCCTCTGCTTTGCTTACTTGATATCGGCTGCCATAGAAACAGGGAGGGTGGGGCATGGTATTTGCAATGGGAATAAATGGTACAGGAAATGATATGGAAAAGGAAGTTTTCTGGTCAAGGCCAACCGTCCTGCATACCAACATGATAATGCCTTTTGGAGATGCAATCCACATGACACCTAAGGGAGTTGCAGATTGGACACTGGGTCGGGGTCATTGGAGGGAGGGGCTGGGTTATCATTTGATATGTACTAGTTCACGCCTTTCTAGCTCAGATCTTGCTTTACTTTTGCTGCTATCTTTTCATAACCAGTAAAAGTATTCTAATTCCATGAACAATGGAGTTGGGAGTTTTCTTTCTTGCTTATTGATGGAGGCACGCCTGACAATAAGCAAGATCTCACTTCGCGCTCATCCTGGAGCTAACACCTTCCAAGGGGAGTGCACTTAAAAACAAAAATCCTCCACAGAAATGTCAAATCCAGGCAGTGACCAGGAGGACAACATGGGGGCTACCGATCCTCATGCCCTTTGGAAATGGAATGGATGGCTGAGCTGGACTTGGAGGAAAGATCCATCCATCCCAGGTGGTTGTTGGGAGTGGGGCAGAGGAGTGATCCTGAGGAGATTCCGGCCAGAGTTACCACCAACCGATGCCAGTGACCTGAGGCTTGGCAGGAAGCTGAACAAGAGGACCTCATGATGACCCATGCTTTGAAACTTTTTCAAGAGTCATAGGAGAAATGCAATTTCTGTGAGATCCATGCTGAGAGGGAAGCTGATTTTGCTGATCAAGAAGAGAGATGTGCGGAAGACGTGTCTAACCCGGGGAGTGGGGGCAGATAGCACAGCTGATTGGGATGGGAGAACCCCAGCAGCAGCAGCCTTCTGAGCCCCTCCAAGGGGGGGAGGGTCCCCCCGCAGACGCCGAATGCCAAACATTCCTTCCCTTGGCTTGACATTCAGAGGAGACCCCAAAGAATTGGGATTTTTCCTGGTCCAGGTCTGGAATTCCATGCAACAGTATGGAGAGCATTTCCCTAACAAGGAAGCCAAAGTAAGAGCTGTTATTATGGCATTGGAGAACAAAGCAGCAGCCTGGATGGTTGATTTGCATAATGATGACTCCCCCCTGCTGAGGGATTACAATGTGTTTATGGCTGCCTGAGGAAGCACTTTGATGACCCCCTAGCTGAGTGAAAGGCGAGAACCCAGATGAAGTCTCTTACTCAGAGAAGGAGTCCAGTGGCTGAGTACATCTAAGAGTTTCATGAGTTGTCTGTGCATATTGCGGTGCTGGTCCAAAGAGGCTTTAATGGACAGTTTTATGGATGGTCTGAATGAAGATATATACCAGAGCTGTGTGAATAGAGGGGCCCCACACAACCTGCAATGCTGGTATGAGATGGCAGCAGATGTGGAAATTGACCTAGCCAGGAATAAATATCTGGGAGGCAGCAATAAAGCCAAGAATCCCCCTCCCACCCACCCCCAAAGGAGCTCTGAGGGGAGGAAAGGGCTGGTCTGCAAGCAAGCCCCTATCTACTGCTTGTTTCCGATGCAGGAAAGGGGGGGGGGTGCAGGGCAGCAAGCTGCTTCTCAAAAATTGGTCCAAAACCCATCACTGCTGGAGAAAAGAAACCAGACCAACAGCCAGGGAAATGCAAAGAAATTGCCTTGAAAGGGGTGGAAGCTGTTGAGGATTTCCTTCCCACCCAGGAGGGAGAAGAACCCTCCTTTCTTTTGGGAGAATGTGAAACTGACTTCGATGACAACCTCTTTGTAAGTCCCTGTTAGGGCCCATGACCATTCCAGTAGAACTTAAAGTGCCCTCAACTGGAGCCCAAGGGAAAATGCTGGCCCTCTTAGACTCTGGATGCACTTGTTGCATAATTAGCCCAGAAGTGGTGGAAAAAATGAGATTAAGACTGAGGACTTTGAAAGTGCCCATTGCCTTTTGGCAATTGGATGGCTCAGTGGCTGGGGGAGCCCCTGCCCATTTTGTAACTGAACAATAGAAATGTGGATGGGGGATCACCAAGAAACCTTGAGTTTCATTGTTGCACCTGGGATGGATCGGCCCCTCATACTGGGATTACTGTGGCTCTGGAAATGGAACCCCTAAGTGAACTGGAGGAAAGTGTGGTTGCACATCCGTTCTGCTAAACCCCCAGAGGGGAAGGGGAGGATCTCCCATACAGCCAATGCTGAAACAAACCTAGCTGCTGCAGTGCAGGAAAAGATTGAAGGAGAAGAGAAAATCCCCAAAGAATATTGGGACCTCAGGGAGGTTTTCAGTGAAAGGACCTTCGACAGACTTACCCCCCCCCCCAGCACCACTGATTGCAGCATTGAGATCCTCCCAGGGGAAAAACTCCCTAAGTCTCAGATTGATTCAATGATCCCATGTGAAATGGAGGAATTACGAAAGTTCATTGACAAAAATTTAAAAAGAGGATTCATACAAACGGCTAGACAATGGGTGGCTGCACCAGTATTGTTCAGAGAAAAGAAAGATGGCTCCTTTCACTTATGCATTAACTATAAAAACCTGAATGCCATTTGCATGGAAAATGTGTACCCGCTACCACTCATGAAGGACACGATGGCCCAGTTGGGTAAAGGGAAAAAATCCACGAAGTTGGACCTAAGGGAAGCCAGAGTCAGAATAAAGGAGGGAGATGAGTGGAAAACTTCTTTCAACTGCCTTTTGGAACATTTCCAGTTTAGGGTACTCCCATTTGGACTTCAGGGGGCACCAGCAGTCTTCATGCAATTAATAAATGAAGTATTATATGAGCAAGGGGGTACAAGGGGGTGTTGGTTTACCTTGACGACATCCTTATCTACATGGAAACATATGATGAACACGTGACTTTGGTGTGCTCGGTTCTCAAAAAAACTCTGGGCCATAGAACTTTATGCCAAATTGTCTAAGTGTAAATTTCACTAGGAGAGGATCGATTATTTGGGATACCGTATCTCCCACAAAGGTATCGAGATGGACCCGGCAAAAGTCTGGGCTGTCACTGAGTGGGCACCTCCTCGCACCCGCAAGCAACTACAAAGTTTTTGGGGATTTGCAAATTTCTATTGCCAATTTATCCCCTCATTTGCAACCATTGCACTGCCAATTACCAATCTCCTAAAATCAAAGGGAGAGGTTAAACCTAGGCCGGGTAAACCTCTGAAACCTCTATGGAATGTCAAGCAGCTTTCGAAAAATTGAACTGTCTGTTCACAGCTGAACCTGTTTTGAAACACCCAGACATGGATGCACCATTCGTGGTTCAAGATGATGCCAGTGATGTGGCTGTGGGGGCAGTATTGCTCCAAACAAACATAGAGGGCAAATTGCAACCTTGCACTTATACCTCACGTAAGCTTACAGAAACAGAAAGGAGATGGGCCATATGGGAAAAAGAAGCTTTTTCTGTCAGATGGGCCTTGATGACCTGGTGACATTTCCTGGAGGGGGCGCAATACCCTTTTGAAGTACAGACTGATCATAAAAACCTGGAAGCATTGAAGACCCCATGTAAGCTATCACCTAAACAAGTGCGCTGGGCACAACATTTCAACCATTTCAACTTTACCCTAAAATATATTCCAGGAGGGAAGAACTTTATGGCTGATTCCCTGTCCAGGCTTCCCCAGGACAACAGCACCAGACCAACCATAGTTCATCCAGTCATCCCGGCTAAGAACCTAGCTGTCCCAATGGTTACTAGGAGCCAGGGCCCAGTGGATTTAGATGTGATCACTGACCTTATGGACAAACTTAAGAAAGCTCTCTCATCCAATGACTGGTTCAAAAAACATTGTGATGAATGCACCATGAAAGATGGACTGGCTTGGGTGGGAGCTAAGCTGTACGTTCCTGCCAGCCTGAAAACTGTTTTTCTTCAACGGGCCCATGACTCGAGAATGGCGGGTCATTTTGGGTTTCTAAAAACTTTGCATTTGATTAAGAGGCCTTCCCTGAAAAAAAGACATTGAGTCCTACATAGCCAATTGCCCTGTCTGTGCAGCCACTAAGAGACCACCAGGGAAGGCTCAAGATCTCCTTCAAAGTGTTGCCTGATCTGGGGCCCTGTGGAAGGAGATATTGATGGATTTTATTGTGGGGCTACCAGAAAGCCTTGGAAATACCGTCATTTGGGTAATCACCGATCTGTTCTCCAAACAGATCCATTTTGTGCCCTGTTCCAAGATCCCATCAGCAAAGTCATTGGCTAAATTGTTTATTTTACACATGTATAGATTATATGGAACACCTAAACACATTATTTCGGACAAAGGAGTCCAGTTCACCTCTCACATTTGGAAAGAGTTCATGAAATTGATTGGCTGTGCCCAGGGACTAAGCTCCACCCATCATCCACAGACTAATGGGGCTTGTGAACGTGCTAACTTGGTTCTGGAGCAGTACCTTTGGTGTTTTATCAATTATCAACAGGATAATTGGGCTGAACTTCTGCACATGCAAAGGTGGCATACAATAATTCAGTACATAGCAGTACCAGAATGACTCCTTTTAAAGTTGTGTTTGGCCAGTAATTTGTACCAATTCCTGAATTGCCTCAAGAGACACCTCAAATTTGGAGTTGGACAAAACCAATATTTGGTGTCCTGGAAACATTTTCCACCATCTCAGGCTGAATGGGTGGACAAATCCCACGTCAGAACTCCCAGACTTTTGCAAAAGTTCTACACCAAGTATCCTGGTAAGCCTTAATTTTATTCTATACTATTGGTTGTTATTGTTGCTTTGTTTCTTATTTCCCCAGGTATGATGTCCTTTTCTGAAGGAGGGCTGGATGTCAGCCTCTGCTTTTCTTACTTGCTATCGGCTGCCATAAAAATGGGGAAGATGAGGGCATGATATTTGGGAAGGTAATAAAGGGTACAAGAAGTGATATGGAAAAGAAAGTTTTCTTCTCACCATCTTCTGCGCATGCTGGTGGCCGGTGTTTGGACCTGGTCAAGGACAACCATCCTACATACCAACATGACGATGCCTTTTGGAGATGCAATCCACATGACACCTAAGGGAGTTGCAGATTGGACACTGCATCGGGTCATTGGAGGGAGGGGCTGGGTTATCATTTGATATGTACTTTTTTGCACCTTTCTGGCTGAGATCTTTACTTTCACTGCTATCTTTTCATAACCAGTTAAACCAGTGATGCTGTGGACCGCATTGTTGTACGCCACTTCAGCAAAGGGTAGCGAGTCTGACAAGTTGTCTTCTGATAGTCCACATAACACCAGATGTATTGTTAAACCATCGCATTGGGTCTCTCTATTGCGTCGTTCGTGTTGTGATGAAACGCTGAGCTGAGTTCTTGTGTGGACCCAATGGAGCTCAGGAACTCTCTCCATAACTTGGCGGTGAACTGAACTCCGCAGTCTGAAATGATCCTTTTGGGCACCCTGTGCAGGTGATATATGTGTTTCACAAACATTTTTGCTAATTTCTTGGTAGACGGCAACCCTGAGCAAGCAACGAAATGCTCCTGTTTGGAAAACGAATCAATAACTATCCAGATTACTCTATTCCTGCTGCTGTCTGGGAGCTTGACAATGAAGTCCATTGCAATCTCTTCCCATGGTCAGCTAGGGCTGGCTACTCGTTATGGTAGTCCAGGGGGCTTCCCCGGCCGTGTTTTCATTGTTGCGCAAATAGCACAGCTTTTTACATAATCTTCCACCTTTGATTTCATCTTTGGCCACCAAAATTGATGCCTGGCAAGGTGGAGCATTTTTAGGAATCCAAAGTGGCCTCCTAGTTTTGCATCATGGCTTTGCTGTAGGACTTCCAGCCTCAACCTCGCAGGGACATACAGTTTGGATCCCTTCCAGGCTAAGCCACTGCTCATCGTTAGGATGTCCTTGTTATTGTTGAACCAAGGGTCTGCTAGGAGTGCTGCTTTCAACTCTGTCATCAGCTTATCCTGGCTTTGGGTGGTGACCTGGGCCACCTGTTGGTGGGAGGAAGAAATGATGGGTTGAACAACTTCTTCCTTCTTACTATCATACTGCGGTTTTCTCGACAAAGCATCCACCAACAAGTTATTCCCTGCAGGGATGTGTTTAAGTTCGAATTGGAACCTTTGGAAGTATTGTGCCCAGTGAACTTGTTTGGAGGATAGTCTTTGATGGGCATAGATAGCTTCGAGGTTGGTTGGGTTTTTCACCACCTTAGGTTGGTGATCCACCTCCTGAGGTTGTTGGCCCAGATGACTCTTTTGTGGTGGCTTCCAGGGCCTTCTCGTTACCACGCTGGCGGTTAGTGTGCACATTTGTGATATTGGGGCTGGAGCCGAGCACTCTAACACTCTGTGGCCGAATTGATAGCAATGGTGGCATTTTATTGCCCCCCCCCCCGAGGGATGGAACCAGTTGTATCTCTAAACTTAGGAACCACCTCATCACATTGTTCTGCTATCCATCCTGCAGCTTCCCCCTCATTCATCCCTTCTTCCATTGTCGAAAACTCTTCTCTGTAGGAAGGTGGGGTAAGAACCTGTTGGGGCATTGCAGGTGAGACTGGACTCAGTGGGGGGGGTCAATCCCTGGGTTGTCCACTGCCCAGTTATCTGCCATGGTGACATCTGCTGAGGGAGAGCAGGTACCCACTGGCATCTCTCCCATCCATGACCTGGGGTCAATTCACAGGTTGCAGCTCAAACAACAATGGCAGACTAGGGAGAGATATGCCCTAGGCCCTTTCTGCTGGCTAGTTTGATTTTCCCATGTTGTTGGCCAAGCAGGTGCCCACTGGCATCTCTTCCATCCATGACTTGGGAAGAAAGCCGAACCTGGTGGTGCTTGATTCAAAGGCTGCAGTCCCAACATTGGTGGCTGACTAGTGAGATATGCTGGCCAAATCCCTTCCTGCTGGCTCAGCTCATTTATCACTGTATGGAAGGAGTAATTATCTCCACTCCAGTATATTTCTGAGCCTTTGCTGGGGAATTGGGAGGGGGAATTTCCACTCACGTTTGGCTGCACAAATTGGTCTGGGAGGCTCCAATCATCTTGTCATGTGTGTGTGTAGAATTAGCCTTTCCAGCCCCCTCCGGCTGCATGTTCCCACACAAATTCCTTTGCACTTTGAAAGAATTTCAGAGAAGCAATTCATCATAAGCTTCTTTTCTCAAAAGGCTCTATCTTAATTATTCGCTGATATTTTACGTTGACCGGGTCAGGTCAGTGTTGGGAGTCAGCACCGCTTGCCAGCACCCTGTGCCGGGGTTGCTGGTGATTTATTTTAATGGGAGATTCAGGTTAATGTCTGTGTTCCACATATCATCCAGAATTAAATCAGAGTTCAAGGCAGAGCTTTCCTCAAAGTTCCAATTTATTAAGAAAGACATGTTGGTACATCTGTGGGAAACCTGAATCTGAAAGCTTCCTGGGTTTTCCACCCAGTTGAAAGTTCAACCCTTGCTCCCACACCCACAAGTTCATCACATGATCCAATCTTCCACTGCCACGCTGGCAATTCCACCCATTCACTTCTGGTCAGGTGCAGAGGTGTAAAGACAAAGGATGACCTTGGGCTTCTAGAAGGAATGTTTTATTTTGACAACAACATTCTACTCCTTACTATTCCCCCTCCCAATTCCCCACTAAACAAACAGTATAGTAAAATAAGAGAGTGTGTGGCAGGCCAAAGATCCTAAAAGGAATAAGACTGGAGGCCTGACAAAATAGAAGAAAATATAGAGGGGAGGAATCAAAGCTGGAAGAAAGACTTTTCTGCTTCCTTTACTCATTTTAAAGAATTCCAGCAATTAAAAGTAAGAATTACTTAAAGGAATGTTCATAAAATAGAAGGTCCTCTTCTAAATTAATTCAAGAAGCACCGCAAGATCTAGAAGAAAAACTGGTTTGTCTTAACACTGATATCAATGACATAAGTGATAAATTAATCTCAAGTAAAATAAAGAATTCAATAATTGCAGATGACAGATCTGTAATTGTCTTCAATTGAGAAGTTTATAGAGAGAACTGAACAAGTTGGAAGCTAGAATACAATTCATGGAAACAGAACCTTTGCGTGGTTATGAGATGTGTACTCTGAGGAGCATGAGAGCTGGGTCAGAGATTCAGGTCTGGGCAGGTCCCATTAGAGGAGCCAGATGAAGAGTGTTTTTTCTGTACAGTATATTAGGACATAATTTACAGAAACCCATACTGAATCAATCATTGCTCAAGTCAAGAAGGACCACACTAGATATTAGTATCCCTAATATTTAGTGCTATAGCAGGTGTCCTCAACCCCAGGCCATGGCCCATTGGGAACTGGCCCATGCAAGCAGTGGGTGAGTGTGTTAGCTTGTGAAGCTACATTCATGCATGTGCAAGCGTGAAACCATCCCCCCCTCCACACAAACACTGTTGCTGCCAGTCTGCAATTCCAGAAAGATTGGGAACTTAGGACTATTGAAAAAAAAGCTGCAAATATACAAAGATCGAAAACAAAGAAATAATGATCTTTTATTACCAACCAAATCCAACAAGAAAAGGACATCTGACAAGAATGTAGCAGTTCTGGAAGGAACAACATCCAGAATCAGAAAGAGCAGAAAAGAGACTAGCAGATTAATGTTGATTTATAGTATGGAATAAAGCATTCATGAAATCAGAATTGGAAGAACTGCAGAGCTCCATCCAGGGCAAAGAAATTGAAGTATTCATTCATTCATTCATTCATTCATTCATTCATGTACAAAATAACAGGTATAAGTTTAAACATGGGCATGAACAAAGGAAATGAGTACAAATAAATGGGGGCAGTAGGACAGGGACGGTAGGCATGGTGGTGCACTTATGCATGCCCCCTTTACGGACCTCTTAGGAATGGGGTGAGGTCCATGGTAGATAGTTTAAGGTTGAAGCTTTGCGGGTTTGAAGATGCAACAACGGAGTCAGGTAGAGCATTCCAGGCATTGACCACTCTGTTGCTGAAGTCATATTGTCTGCAATCAGGTTTGGAGTGATTTACCTTGAGTTTGTATTTATTGTTTGCCTGTATATTATTGAGGTTGAAGCTGAAGTAGTCATTGACAGGACATTGTAGCAGACAATTTTGTGTACTATGCTTAGGTCAGACCATAGACGGTGTAGTTCCAGGTTGTCCAAGCCCAAAATTTTGAGCCTAGTGGCGTAAGGGATTGTATTGTGAGCAGAGCAGTGGAGTACTCTTCTCTGAAATACTTTTGAACCCGCTCAATTGTATTAATGTCCAATAAACAATGTGGATTCCAGGCAAATGAGCTGTATTGAAGAATTAGTCTGGCAAAAGTTTTGTATGCCCTAGTTTGCAGTACAATGTTACTGGAGAAGAAACTTCGCAAAATTAGGTTAACAACTCTTAATGCCTTTTTGGCAATGCTGTTACAGTGAGCTCTGGGGCTTAGATCATTTGAGATTAGTACTCCTAGGTCCTTGACAGAATGAAGGTTGTCTACGAGGTCGTATCCACCCAGCTTGTATTTAGTGTTCTGATTTTTGTTGGCTATATGTAGGACAGCACATTATTTAACAAATGCTCTGTGTGTCAGAATGGTCGCACAATTGGCAACTCCAAATCTCATCTGAGATTTGGATTTGCCAATTGCGCGACCATTCTGACACATAGTCAAGGTCGCTTTGTAGGGTAGCAGCATTGTTAGTGGTGTTAAATAGTTTTACATCATCAGCAAAGAGGACACAGCTGCTTATAATATGATCGCAGAGGTCATTTATGTAAAGCAGGAATGTAAATGCAGAGCAGAAGCCATTGCTGTTGACAAAGACCGAACTAAAGAACGTGTTGAAGAGATTGGCCTTAACAGCTTCATCATTACAGTCTTTCTCGTTGTGTCCCTTTAGGGGTGGGATAGTTTTTGAGTCTTTAAGTTTGGTATTTACAAAATTATAGAAGGCTCGGGTGTATTTTGAGTGTAACAACTCTTCTTCCTGTTTGTAATGGTAATTGGTGCATTCTGCCTTTATCTGGCAGCATAAGGTTTTGTAGCGGTTTTAAAAGTTAGCTACGTAGCCAGTTTTGTTTTCTTGCCAAAGAGATTTTTTTATCGAAGCTTTCTTATTGTTATGGGTATTCTTTTTTTGCTTTAGGGGTTATTAATGGTATGTGTAGTTTAATGACTCTATTGACTTCAAGCAAAAATCTGTTGTAATGGTCTTCTGCAGTATTACAGCCAGCGAACTGAAGGTGCCAATCAAGTGATGAGAGATCAGTAACTATGTGATCATAATTTGCTTTTTAAAGTTATAATTTGGGGTCCCATCAATATGACCCTCTTTGCAAGGATGTAAATTGAGACAAAAATCAATCATGTTGTGGTCACTGTTGGAAAAGGTTATTTAACTTGTAGACCATAAATTGAATTTAAACTATTGCAGAAGATGAGATGTAGGCAGTTGTTGAGCCTAGTGTTGTTTGTTACCAATTGATCCAGCCCCAGAGTTGTAACAGCATTGTATAGAGTCACATATATAGGTTCGGTTGTACATTCGTTTAGGGTCCAATTAATAAGTGGTAAATTGAGGTCACCAAGAAAGATAAGTGGGTGCAGGCAGGAAGCTGCGCACATTAGTAATGCAGTTAGTTTGATCATATGAGCAAGGTCGTAATCAGGGGCTCTGTAACATAGTAGAAGTGAAGTGTGATATTTAGGGACAGTTTACAGACAATGGTCTCAGGAAGAGTAAGCTACTGTGTAACTTTAATCTTTTTCAAATTTAGGGACTTTTTGTAGAAAAGTTTCAACCAAACTTAGCACACGGACAACCTACAAAGCTAGCTATGACATCTGACAGCAACCTATCAGGATACTCTTCCTGTGCCCCAGGAAGTTCAAAGCTCAGAGAGGGCATAAAATGCAGGGACTCTCAGCATCTCTTTCCTTTTCACCCAAGAGCTCCAAGGCATGTGATCCTGTCCACCATTAAACCATCTTTCCAAACAGCCTCCATGTTTGCAGGATCTTTTTCCCCACTTGGAACTGAACCCAGATGGACATTTCTTCCAACAATTTCATCCTTGCTGAAGTAACTCAGATTGCACAGCCAAACTAGTGGAAATCAGTATTAAAGGAAACTAGCATAACTATTAAATCATTTTCATTCTCAAACCAGGCACCCTGTCTTCGGCTTTCTCCTCAGAAAGATCAAATCCCCTTACCCAAAGAAGAAATATTGAAACAAAAAATAGCTGGGCATCTAGGACAGCACAAAAAGAACAAAAGAATGTTTCCTAGCACAAGTATTAAAAGATGCCAAAGCTGTAATATCAAATACTGTATAAACACTAGATCATGTAAGAAACAAACTAACTAATGTACAGCACAGATGCAGTTATAACTGAATACTGTGGATACAAAATTAGCAAACAAGGAAAAAACAAACAGTACACTACAAAATGGAAGATCAAACTGGAAAATAAGATCCACTTGCAGAGATCAGGTGCAAGCAAGTTAGAACAGATGAAAGAAAAGAAGCTGAAATTAAGAAGACCAAGAATTCTTGATCAAGAAATGTCACCTAGATACAAGAAGATTAATTAAGTACTGGAAACAATAAAGCAACAAATAAAGCAATAAACAACTAAAGCCAAGAAGTTTAGCCGATACAAAACCCAAATTGCACACTATTGGGAGAATCTCCAATCTCAGTCAAAACAAAAACTTTTGTACCAATCCATCAGTGGAGAGAATACCATGCACAGGTCAAGATTTGACAAAGAAAAAACAATGCCGTTTGGGGCACACAATGTAGCAACACAAAAAATACAACAAAAATACAACTTCAGTAAAGGAGGTAGTTAACAATAAAATGGTTGAAATTAGAGAACTTATAATAACAGCAGAAACTATGGGAAAAAGAACAAAAAAATCAAGGATTAGTCAGCATCAGGTGAAGATGAGCTTCATTGTTGAAATATCTGACTTGTCTGCTCTTAACCATTGTCAAGCAGTTTAGCAACAGACTGCAAAGAGCTGAAATTGAAGATTGGTTAAATCTGGCAAAACCTACCTGATAATGAAAGATCCAATAAAACTGGCAGCACCAGGCAACTCAGGCCAATTATGCACCTATTTACTAACAATTTTCAGTTCCACCTGATGCTTAGGGAGTCCAACAGCATCTAGTTGAAAAGAAAGTAAATAGATATGACCTGAGAAAGGAGATGATTTCAGGTTTCTTCATTTCTTTTTTTATTCCAATCCCCATTTAATGCCATAGCATAGCACCTTAAAATATCTATCTATCTATCTATCTATCTATCTATCTATCTATCTATCTATCTATCTATCTATCTATCTATCATCTATCTATCGAAAAAAACCATTTATTCTTACTATGTTTCTGAATTTACATTGAATTTAATTGCATATGTAATGTAGGCACTGTATAATACAGATGCCTAAGCATCAGTATATGCACTAGTTTTACTAAGCATAAATTTGCTGTTTACTGAATTATACTTCTGCATACAATGTGTTATTTCTGTTTCATGGATTAGTACATTATATAAATCTATAGAACCTAGAACTAAAGAGAAATTTCCTGACAGTTAGAACAATTAATTAGTAAAATGACTTGCCTCCAGAAGTTGTGGGTGCTCCAGCACTGGAAGTTTTAAAGAAGATATTGGACAATCATTTGTCTAAAATGGTATAGGGTTTCCTGCCTGAGCAGAAGGTTGGACTAGATGACCTCCAAGGTTCCTTCCAACTGTGTTATTCTATTATAAATAAGTAATATATACCTTTACCTATGTGTCCAGTCTATTACCTATCATTAATGAATTCTAAGAAAATTCATGTAAGAATAGCATTCCAATTATAAAAGAGCACTTCAATTATCTAATGTATAATGAAAGAACTACATGGATTCCGAAGCCCAATATACAAGCATATATCCAGTTTTGCAACTGATCAGTATTAGAAGTTAATATAAATAATGTACCTATATAAAACAAATATTGACTACAGTATTGCTATTAAATAAAAATCATACAAATGTATGATTGAAATGGCAGCTTGAATAGCAGTTCATAAAGACAATTTATCTCACCAATGTTACAATATTGACATTCCTTTTAAAATCATTTTTGGCAGGATGAAGTGGTCCGCTTTTCAAGCATTCAACCTCAGATAGAAAAACTGAAGGTACAAGGCAAAGCACTAAAACAGAACCAGCAGTGTCCAGTGTTTTTGGAAGCAGATCTTGTTGCCTTTAGTAATCATTTCGCTCAAGTGTACAATGATTTGAAAGCTAGAGAAAAGCAGCTACAAACAAGTAAGTGCTGATACTAATTATTGTCAACAAATAGCTCAGAACTAAAATGGGTTTGGAAGGTCATTTATATATTTAGCTATGTAACAAAAAATCAATGGTCCTGCAGCTAATCATAACTTTTAGTCATTTTTCTATCCTTCTTCTGTACAAGTGCAGTATATATGCAAAACAAAATATAAATTTTGTTTATTTGGAATTGATTTGGGCTTTGATTAAAAAATGCTGATTGTACATCACCTACAGAAATTGGTGATCAAATTTAATGATAAGTAGAACTAGGGTTCCATTAGGTCATAATGTCATTATGCATTATACAATGTTTATTGTAAAGAATAAACCAGCATCAAACTTACTTTACTTCAAAATGCCAGTTATTAGAGTCATCTAAAGTTGAGGGGACACAGTGGCTCCTTGGCTAAGATGCTGAGCTTGTCAATCAGAAAGGTCGGCAGTTCGGCCATTTGAATCCCTAGCACCACACAATGGAGTGAGCTCCAGTTACTTGTCCCAGCTTCTGCCAACCTAGAGTTCAAAAGCAGGTAAAAATGCAAGTAGAAAAATAGGGACTATCTTTGGGGGGAAGGTAACAGCATTCCATGCATCTTTGGCATTTAGTCATGCTGGCCACATGACCACAGAGATATCTTCGGACAGTGCTGGCTCTTCAGCTTTGAAACGGTGAAGAGCACCTCACTCTAGAGTCGGGAAGGGCTAGCACGGGTGTTTGCAACCTGTGGCTCCAGAGCCACATGCAGCTCTTTGGGCCCTCTGCTGTGGCTCCCTGTCAGGTGATCCCACCACTGACTGCCCCTGCCCCTTGCCCTTCCCTCCCAGTCACTCCTTGCCTGGTCTGAGAAGGTAAAGGCAATGGCAGGGGATGGGGCTGATTCTCTGGAGCTGATTCTCTGGAGTTTCTTCTGGCCCTTGTTGGTGCTGGGCATGACTTGGCCACTTGGGGAGACATGCAACCTGCTCTTTGGCCCAAGATACTGTCCCAACCCAGCCAGGATTTGATGCTGGCTTCACTAACACGAGGGCTGGTGTCCTGGGAATGGGATCTGGGATGATGGGATGACAGAAAGGGGATGGGCCCACAACACCCAGCCCAGATTTAAAACTTGTACAGGGGACTTTCACCACCCAGAAGACATTTTTCAATGAAAGCAGGCAGTGGCACATCTCCGCTGGAAGAGTAAAGTTCAGGGCAGTGGGAAAAGGGGGCTGGCCCTGCCAAACCTCACATGCACACCCTGGGGGTCAGGTTCAAAGAAAGCCAGTGCCCTTGCCAATGACATTCACCAATCAGCCGGTCTGCCCCCTCTCTGTATCTGTGTGTCTCTGCGTCTCTCTGTCCATCTGTCTGTCTGTCTGTGTGTGTGTCTTCTCTCTCTCTCAGAAAGCCGAGGCTGGGCCAACCTGGCAAGTTCTTCTTGGGGCTCTTTGCTACTCCTTTTCTTTCTTCTTGGCAACTTTTTGGAAATCCAGGCTGAATGAGCATGAGCCGTGGTGGAGGCTTTCCTTCGGGTGAGCCTCCCCCTCCTTCTTCTCTCGCAACCACAGCCAGCCAGAGAGAGACACACACACAGAGGGAGAGGGGGAGAGAGAGACATAGAGAGACACAGAGATAAAGAGAGAAGGGGGAAAGAGGGAGGGGAGAGACACACAGAGAGAGAAACAGAGAAAGAGGGAAGAAGAAGGGAGGGAGAGAGAGAGAGAGAGAGACAGAGAAAGAAGGGAGAAGAAGGGGGAAGAGTGACACACAGAGAGACCCTATATAATCCTGATAGGCATTAAAAAAATCGCTGCTAACATGTCATGTAAAGATAAATGTTGGATAAAAATAAACTTGAATTTCTATATAATGAAACTTTTTGTTTTCCAAGTTGACTAAATAACTGTAGCTGGATTTTAAGTATTACATTGCAAAAGAAGTTAATGATTATTTTTGCTTGGACTCAATACAATCTGTCAGCAGTGCTTCTAAAATTTCTCTTAATTAGCAGAGAGATAAGATTGAAGGATACAATTCTGTATGCTTCTTGTGTTGCTTAAAATTGGTTTGCAGGGATTTAGTAATAATAATATTAATATTATTAATTCTGACTGTACTGTGACATTATTTTAAGGGGGTTTGATTATGCTTTTTCCATTGAATTAAATTGGTTGTTTTTAGTTTGCATTTACTTTTTAAAGAACATAACTTGTATTTCAGTGATTTGGTTTTAAATTAATATATTTCAATTATTATTTGTGCTGTTTATTAAAGTGTATTTTTAAAAGTGTAGTTATGTGTTTGTGTGTATACACACACATGCATATTCACAGATTTTTTTTTAAAAAAAATCCTTCTTACCCCTATTAGTGATATATCTTGCATTTTTCTGGAGCTCCTTTTTCAATATGTTGAAGTACTGCATAACTAGATTTTGTCAGTAATGTACATTTATGTCTTCTTCCCATCCATAGTTCCCTCATATATTTCAAACATCATCTCTCATTAATTGTTGTAATAGTATTGCATTAATTGCAAGTTTTCTTATGCATGAATGGTTGCTTCCAGCAACCAACCTAACATCTGACACATATTAATCCAGGTGATGTCCAAAGTGGCATGATTCTTTTTGTTTGTATTGTCCATGTTAGATCGGGTAGAGAGGAGGCAGACACTGGCTTAACGTAACAACAGCTCTTTATTGTAAAGCAACAAGTCTGTACAATCCAGCAGCTTCTTGGTCTGAAGCAGCCCTTTTATAGGGAGGTGTCAGACCTCTTAACCAATAGGATTCAATCTCTGTTTCCGCCTGAACAGAGGACCTGTTTGGAAACTATAGCAGATAGAGTTAATATCTAACACCACTCCTCTCTTAGTTAGGGTGTTTCTATTGGTCACGTAATCCCGTAGGTAGGCGGGTTTTTGTTTCGTCCTACTAGACCTGCGCAGTTCATTTGGAACTGGTTCTTTGGGCAGGTCGGAAGGGTCTGTCTGCTCTCCAGCTCTGCTTGGTAGAACCTCCTGGAACTTTTCCCAGGCCGCGGCTGGAGCTTCTAGGACTTGCTCGTTTGGAGCTCACTGTGGGCCTGCATCAGATTCAGATAAGTCCCCCAGTACCCTCGGGCTTGAGTTGGCTGTAGAGGGAGTGAGCACTCATTCCCTTTGGGTAGGCCCTTGGCTGAGTAGTTCAGGAGTTTCATCTGGTGTTCTGAGATTGGAGTGGGAGAGGCGGCCATGGAGTTGGTCAACATGCCTCCTCCAATTTCTACCATCCTCTAGCTCTAACAAATAAGAGCGAGGCCCGGTGATGCCTATCACTGTAGCAGGGATCCACAGAGTTCCCCCTGCGTAGTTGTGGGCATATACCGAGTCCCCTATGCTAAAGTTTCGAATTTTGCTTGTTGAGTCAGGGGGCAATATGGCAGAATAGTTTGGGTATAGCCGGTCTAAATGGGACCTTAGGCAGCGACCCATGAGAAGCTCGGCAGGGCTTCTCCAGATATTGGCACTTGGCGTGATGTGTTGGATTAACAAATAGTGATCAACCCATGTTTGCCAATCCCCCGGGCCCATCCTGGCGAGGGCCTCTTTTGAAGATCGCACCATTCTCTCCGCCTGACCATTGGAATCCGGATGGAATGGAGCGAACAGAGCATGCCGAATTCCTGACTTGCTAAGTAGGTCTCAAATTGCATGTCTATGAATTGGGGCCTGTTGTCAGAGACCAAGACATCGGACAGGCCATGCGTGGTGAAAAGTCGCCGTAGCACCTTGATGACCACCTCTGCCATGGTGGAGGCCATCAGGACTACCTCTAACCACTTCGAGTACGCGTCCACAACTACAAGGAAAGTTTGGCCATGAACTGGGCCAGCAAAATCTATGTGCACCCTAGACCACGGTGCTTGAGGACGCTCCCACTCCTTAGCGGGCGCCTCTGGGGGAGCTGGTCTTGACTCCTGGCATGGTGTGCAGGTAGCCACCAATTCCTCTATCTCCCTGTCCATGTTAGGCCACCAGATGTAGATCCCAGCCAAAGACTTCATCCTTACAATACCAGGATGCCCCACATGTAAAGCCTCCAATACTGCCTTTCGCAGCTTGTTTGGAATAACCACTCGGTCCCCCCACAGCAAACAGCCATTAATGACAGACAATTCATCACGTTTTGTAGCATACAATTTGCACTCAGCCCCAACAGGCCCCTTGGGCCACCCCCTCCACACCCAGTTCAAGATTTGCTTGATGGTGGGGTCTTTTGCCAAAAATCAGGCAACGTCATTGGACGAGACAGGTCCAGTGTCCAAGCAGTCAATAAGTAGGACCGGTGTCTCGGGAGTGGGGTTGGCCAAGTTCGAAGTCCCGGCCATAAAGGTACTTGTGGAACCTTTTGACACCCACTACTGCAGCCAGAGCCTCACGGTCCATCTGGCTGTAGTTTCCTTCTGCTGAAGACAAGGTTCGTGAGTAAAACGCAATAGGGGCTTCTGTGCCATTGGACATGCGGTGGCTCAGAATGGCGCCCATGTCGAAGGGCGATGCATCACAGGTTAACACCAGTGGTAGGGTCTGGCTGTATTGGATTAACAGGGAGTCAGCTGTCAGCAGTCGCTTGACCCCAGCGAATGCGGCAGCCTCAGCTCGGCCCCAGGACCACTTGGCGTTCTTGGCCAGAAGACGGTGGAGCGGTTCAGCAACAGTAGCTTTCTGTTTAAGAAAGACGCTGTAGAAATTAAGGAGCCCAAGGAATGCCTGCAGCTCGGTTTGCGTGCGAGGTGTGGGGGCTTCCTGGATTGCTTTTACTTTTTGTGAAGTCAGGTGAATCCCAGAGCCATTGATCATGTACCCCAGGAACTCGACCCTCAGTACATTAATTTTGCATTTTTCTTTTTTAAGCTGGAGGCCCTTTTCTCTAATTCTAGCCAAAACCATTCGAACTCTTTTTAAAAGTTGTGCCTCGTTTGCAGCCGATACCAAGATGTCATCAAAATAGGGGACGACTCCTGGTATCCCCTGCAAAAGTCATTCCATGATGCTTTGGAACAGTCCAGGGGTGATACTAACTCCAAATTGCAGGCGGTGGCATTTGAATACACCCCTGTGCATCACAATGGTTTGAGCCTCCGCTGTGACACCATCTACAGGCAACTGCTGGTATGCCTGCGCCATGTCCAATTTAGCAAAAAAATTTCCTGGGCCTAGCGAATGTAGTAAATGCTGTACAATGTGCTTTGTTGTAGCACGTTGGTAATTGTGCATTTATAGTCCACGCAGATGTGGACTGACCCATCGGGCTTGACCGGGGTCACAATGGGAGTTTCCCAGTGAGCGTGGTCGACTGGTTCCAGGATTCCCTGGCTCACTAGCTTGTCAATTTCCCTATCAATTTTTGGGTAGAGAGCGAAAGGGACTCTCCTGGGCTTCAGCCTAATTGGCGCTATGTTGGGGTCCAAATTAAAAGAAATCGGCGTCCCCACATACTTACCAAGACTGGGGCTGAAGACGTCCTCAAACTCCTTAAAGATGGCCTCTGCACCGTCTTCTTTCACGGAGTTGATTCCAGTCACCTCCAACCCTAGGGCTTGGAACCAGTCGAGCCCCAGGAGGCTCTGCAGGTCTTTTCTGGCCACAGTCACCGGCAGGTTGGCGTGGAATTCTTTGAATTTTACACGGAAAATGCTGTGGCCGATGATGGGGACCTGGTTCCCCTGATAGTCGTGCAGGCTGATGTCTGGGGTGCGAAGCTGCCGTTTCTTAAGACCCGGAATGGCTTGCTTCAGGGTTGACCAAGACATGGTCATTAAGGACGATCCAGTGTCTATTTCAAGCTCGCAGGGAGCGTCCTCTATGAGGACAGTGAACTTCTGCTTTTTTGGCCGCCTAGTGTGGATTTGTCCTATCGCAGTGTGATAGGTGACCTTTGATTCTCTCTCTGGGCGCCCTTGTATGATCACCTTCCTGCTGCCTAGTTGTATGGTCTTTTTATTGTAGATTTCATTTTGATTTTACCATATATGTTTTTATTAAAGTTATCTTTTAATGTGTTTTATCTTAAGTTACCCAAAGATCTTTAACTATTGGACATTTTGAAAATTTCCTTCAGTACACATTTTCAAATAGCTGCTAGGAAACATTTATCCTAAATTGGTTTACTGTAAGAATGCCTATATGTCAGGAGAAAACAGCATCCTTGCTTTTACAAGATAATATTATATAGTGCAATACCAAGAGGATTCTGTGTCCCTTATGTTTAAAAATATCATAATCCATTATAGCCCTATTTTCTATTAAGAATAATGAACAATACGGTCCCATTCTTGATCTTTTTCTTCCATGGACTACTTTGAGAGTATGATGAAACATGCATGCATGCATGTATGTATGTATGTATGTGTCAGAGTTCCAAATAACATCCAAAATTAAATCAGAGTCCAAGGCAAAGTATTGCTCAAAGTTCCAATTTATTAAGAGAGTCATGCTGGCACATCTGGGGAAAACCCAAATCTGAAAGCTTCCCGGTTTTCCCCACCCAGTTGAAAGTTCAAGATCCCGCCCACACACCCAGAAGTCCATCACATGGTCCAATCTTCCACTGCCATGCTGGCAGTTTCACCCATCCAGTTCCAGTCAGGTGCAGAGCAGTGGTGGGCTCCGGATCCCATTCCAACTGGTACGGTTGGAACGGGCCCGGTGTCACCCACATGGACATGCGTGGTGCACAAATGCATCATACCTGCAACCCCTCCACAAGCCTCCACGACGCACAGCTTCACGCAGGCACCGTAGTTGCCATGCGCATGCACGGAAGTGCCAAAGGCTTAAAGGACAGGTAAGGAGCTCGGGTGGGCGGGTGGGCCCTCTGGAGCACCGTACCAGAATGGTACCCGTGCTCCGGGTAGGCTCTGGTACACCCGTACTGGGACATACTGCTTGCAACCCACCACTGGTGCAGAGGTGTAGAGACAAAGGATGACCTTGGATTCTAAAAAGGAATTTTATTTTGACAAGCTACATTTCAATTGGAGATTAGTGAAAAAAAGTTCCTCAACCAACTTCACAGACCCATTGAACTCTATTGATGGAACACCAAAGGGCCCATGATCCTCAGATTAAGAACTTGAAGTATACCTTCCATTAAATAATGGAATTTTAACATCTATATTACTTTGATTGAGTCAGGACTTTAATATTTGCCATTTTTATCTTGGCAGCAATAGTATTTCATTAAAATTCCATAAATTTTGGTTGTTTATCCTAACAGATTGTTGCAATAAAATATGTTAGTAATGAGATGATAAAGTGTCTGTTTGTATCAGATGTAAAACTGAAGGTAATGGAAAGCCATATCTACCACCTATTTGTATCAATGCAATTCTTAAAAAACTACTTTAAGGAACTAAACTTTGAAGTTTCATCAGTTAGAGAAATAAATAAATGTTAGAACTCCAGTCACATATTATATTATAAAACCAAAAACTTACATGAAAATTAAACTATAGAGGAAAAAAAATGAAACAGGACAGAAACAACTTATTTTTGAAAAAATATAATGAAACAGATGGAAAATATAAGGAATGTCTAGCCCAGCTATCTGCAACCTGTGGCTCCAGAGCCGCATGCTGCTCTTTGGTCCCTCTGCTGTGGCTCCCTGTCAGGTGATCCCACCTCTGGCTGGCATATCAGTCACTCCTTGCCTGGTTTGAGAAGGTAAAGGGAATGGGAATGGCAGGGGATGGAGAAGTGGCCAGGGCTGATTCTCTGGTGTCTCACTCTTGCTGGAGCTCCTTCCAGTCCTTGTTATGCTGGGCGTGCCTCAGTCGCTTGTGGAGACATGCAACCTGCTCTCCCCCCCCCTGAGATACTGGGCCAACCCAGCCACGACTGACGCCAGCTTCGCTAACATAAGGGCTGGTGGGGTGGGAATGGGATCTAGGAGGATGGGATGACAGAAAGGGGGATCGGCCCACAGCGCCCAGCCACAGCTTTAAAACTTGCACAAGGGACTTTCGCTGCCCGGAAGACACTTTTCAATGAAAGCCGGTGGTGGCACTGCTCTACTGTAGGAGTAAAGAAGTTCAAGGCAGCAGGAAAAGGGGTCTAGCCCTGCCAAACCTCACATGCCCACCCTGGGGGTCAGGCTTGGAGGAAGCCGGAGTGCCCTTGTCAATGACGCTCACTCATCAACTGGTCTCCACCTTCTCTCTCTGTATCTCTCTCTCTGTGTATCTCTCTGGTTCTCTCTCTCTCTCTCTTGGTCTCTGTCTCTCTTTCTCTCTCTGTATCTCTTCTCTCTCTCTCGGAAAGCCAAATCTGGGCCAACCTGGAGAGTTCTCTTTGGGGCTGTTCACTATTCCTTTTCTTTCTTCTTGGCAACTTTTTGGAAATCCGGGGTAAATGAGCACAAGCCATGGTGGAGGCTTCCCTTCGGGTGACCCTCCCCCCTCCTTCTCCTCTTGCAAACACAGCCGGCCAGAGAGAGACGAACAGAGAGAGGGAGAGGGAGAGAGGGAGACATAGAGAGACATAGAGATACAGAGAGGGGGAAGTGGGGAGAGAGATACAGAGAGAGGGGGGAGAGAGGGAGAGAGAAACACACAGAGAGAGATAACAGAAAGAGGGCAGAGAAGAGGTGAGAGAGAGGGACAGAGAGAGAGTTACAGAGAGAGGGGGAGAGGCAAAGAGAGAGAAAGATATGTCAAAAGGATTTTGTGGTTCCAAGTGTTTTTTAACAACTGGTTCTCTGCCCTAATGACTGGCTGGGTAGGCGTGGTTAGGATGGTCATTTGACTGGATGGGAGTGATACCAAGTTGGCCATGCCGACTCATTTTTTGTGGCTCCTGGTTTTCTTTTATGTGGGAAATGGGTCCAAATGGCTCTTTGAGTGTTTAAGGTTGTAGACCCCTGATCTACCCAATGTCTAGCCCAGTGCTAAAGTTTTTCTAATATTTATAATTATCTAGTGCTTGGGTAAAGCAGGCCTGCTCTGGATGCATTCCTAAAGCTAGTAGAAACTGGGCTGGAGATTATTATTTTTTCTTGAAATTAGATTCAAAAAGACTGACATTTAATAATAAGCTTAACATTATCGGCAGTAAGATAATGAGCCTTAGGTAACAAACCGTCAGTCTTTATAGGTAAGAACCAGCACATTGAATAAACTGCAAATGTATAATTGAAAAAGTGCATACTAAGAAGAAAAAGGAGACAGACTGGACCTTAATTACTCTATGCTTAATTTACTTTGCTGAATGGAATTGGCTAAAGATAAACTGCTTTTCATCTCTTTTTGGAGGTTATTGGAGAGCTATTGTTCATTGTACATACCTTAAAAGAGGGGTGTTAATTTGTTTTTATTCACAATAGAATCCAATTGCTGAACTAAATAAAGCAGGATTTCTTTACTTTTCTCACCTCTTGTGCAGCTTTTGATATTTTGCCATCTGTACGGTATAAAGAAATTATGAATGCAATTCTCTTGTGGATACAACAATCAGAAACAAAGCTCTCCATCCCACAAGTCACTATCACAGATTTAGAAACCATGGAGAAAAGGCTCAGGGAGCTAAAGGTAAACAGAGAAATACTGTCTTGCATATCAACATTGAGATTTAATGTAAAAGCAGTGAGTTATTTATAAATGTTATTTCAAACATACACTCTTGAGTGCTAGATGATCCTGTAAGATCATTCTCAGCCTGACTTGATAGAAGCTAAAAACTGATAATTTCACATATTACAGGCCTTACAAAGTTCTCTGCAAGAACGGCAGAATGGAATCAATTATTTAAGCACAACTGTAGAAGAGATGTCTAAGAGAGTTCCTGCAGGGGTCAGTCAGAAGTACCGGTCAGAACTTGAGGTAATCCTTAAACGTTGGAAGAAGTTATCAACTCAGCTGGTGGAAAATTGTAACAAACTTGAGGAACAGATAATGAAGTTGAAACAGTTCCAGGTTGGTTGAACTTGTTTTTTGTGGACTAAATTTTACTTGATAATATTGCCAAGAGACTTCAGTCTGGGGCAAAATGAGTGCTTTCTTGTTTGTATTTGCTTAATTTGTAGAATGGCAAACAAGCAAGTTTACAAAAATATTATTGAAGGTTGCTATGCTATTGATAAACTATAATATATTACATACGTATGTGTCTGTATGTTTCTATTTGCATAGATACACCTACAGAAATTTATTTTAAAAACTAGAAGTTATTTTTTGATAAACACTTATATACATGATTAATATATTTCTTTTACTTTTATTATTTTTAAAGATATTTTTTTTGATATATTGTTGAAATTATCCCCTGATTTAGTCACAATGGCATACTTTCATGCAGTGCAATGCTCTCTTTTCAAAACCAGAATGATACAAAAACCCTGAAAAAATGGATGGCTGAAGTGGATATTTTTCTAAATGAAGACTGGCCAGCACTTGGAGATTCAGAAGCATTAGAACAGTGTACAGTAAGTTTCCATCTTATGCTCTATTTCATGGGTGTAAATATCATATGCATAACTGTTTTACAAATACAGTTACTTTCATTTTGTATATTTATATGTTTCTGTAGGAAAAGTGTGTGAGATATCTGTGCAGCTACGGCTTCTGCTGGATTATTGTAGACATTTTTTTTTTCATTTTAATCACTATTTTAAATGGTCTTAATTTCAGTATGTTTTTCCTTGTTTCTTTTTCAAGAAATATGGTTAAAATTGCATATACAAGCAATAAAATTGAGTACTTTTCTTTAAATTATGGGTTTCTATATAGTATAATTGTAGTGAAATTGTACTTAAAATTGTCAGTTTGTGTAGACAATTCAGAATAAGTATGCATTAATATATCAATTTTAAATTTTTCCTCATTAAATTTATATACTGCATTTCTGTAAAATTATTCAATATGCCATAACATTTTATGTTTTATTTATTGAATCATGTCACATATCTTGACATCCTGGAAATTTGTTATACATTGATATATTTTCCTTATCAGGCTTTGGTGAATGACATCCAGACAATCCAGCCCAATTTAAATAGTGTTAATGAGATTGGACAAAAAATGAAGAAGGAAGCAGAGTCAGAGTTTTCTTTGAAATTAAATAATGATCTTAAAGCACTGAATGCTGAATGGGATAATATTTGCAAACAGGTATTCTATTAGGATATGTAGCATTAATTTATTTAAATTCCAGAGTGCTATTTAATATAATTTTCTCTACTTGGTACATAAATGGGAAAAGTGGAGTCAGAATATATCATTCAGAATAAGAAATCTTTAATAACTACTGTATATAAATGCATGCAAAATAGATAAATGTGACAAACAAATAAATAATTCTTTCCGGGAATTTGAAAGACCAGAGGTTGGAAAATACACAAAACATTTTGAATAATAATATATAGCAAAATATAATTAACTCTTATATCTTCATTGACTTTCACTTAGCACAAAATATTTTAATGTTGTAAGTATAGAAAACTAACATATGTGCCATTACAATTTTGTTATATATCCAAAACTAAAATTTCAATTATAAATAACTTGGAGCTCCAAATTATAGCATATTAATTTTTTATGTATGTTAAAAGCATCTCTCTGAGAAAAGCTTTATTTTCTCAAAAGAGTAATAGTAAATGAAAACAAAATTAATCTGGAGTAGGCAATGCCACAGCATAAAATTTGATAGTAAACTTTTGGATATTTTAATATTGTTTAATTAGAAATTACAAACTGGAGAAACAATGTCTACTATATGTTGTACTATATGAAAATACACAATTCATAGTTTTTCCACAATGTGACTGCATTTACCCGTCATCCTTATGGCATCATTTCTAAATATATAGAAATGATATTCTCAAACAAAATAGGAAATGAATGCAGAACATAGATTCTTGAATTTTCCACTCCTTTTTCTACTAAGTAGACATAGAAATAGCTAGAAGAAGAGTTTATATTTTCTTTTGTGTAACAAAGTAACTTGTTACGCTTATATGCATTTTTCTTCCAGAAACTTATCAGTGTTTATGTATACATATGGCAATATTTGAAATATAAACATGTTCTAAACATTTCAGGATTTTTAATTTATTTTAACTGTGAGACTCATACTCTGGTTATTCATTGGGTTCCAAAGTAGAGTTTTATCACTTTTTTGAGAGGAAAAATAACTCTTTTTTATTATTATTAATGCAAGGCCTATGCTAAGAAAGCAGCATTGAAGAATAGTTTGGATAAGATTGTAAGTCTACGAAAGGATTTGTCAGAAATGCATGAATGGATTACACAAGCAGAAGATGAATATCTGCAGAGGGATTTTGAATACAAAACACCAGATGAACTACAGAAAGCTGTTGAAGAATTAAAGGTAGTATATCAAACTGAATTGTTTGATTTGTCTCCAATTCTACTTTAAAGTTACCATCTATTTGAAATGGCTTATTTGAAAAAGTTGACCAAGTAATTTATTTATTTTTTGTTAGTTAGCATTTTTTTAAAATACATTGCCAAGATTTTTTTAGAATTTAATTTTATTTCAAACCAAATTCTCCTCCCTTCCATTCTTTCTTCTTATCATATAAGAATTAATTCCCAGGCTGTTATTTTCTTCCATTCTTCCCGTGGTTTTCTGTAGCCAGAATTGTATTTTGTCATAAATATTTGGAGCAAATTTGTGTCATGTGGCTACTAATTCTGTAAGTTTTTAAATGTCTGTTAGAATAGATCCTCATGGAATCCAGGAGATTCTTCAATGTTCTGCTGAAATTTGTAACTATCCAAAATAGTGTTGCACTGCAGATGTAGGGCAATTCATCAGTCCTAAAATACCTACCATATTCTTTGGAGTATAACATGCACTTTTTAAAAGCCGCACTTGGAACTGCCAAAAATCATCACCCAAAAAGTGTGGCTTTCTTTCCCAGTTACTAAGAGGCTTTGGTTTAAGGTGGCGCTTCTTTATGCAGCCCTCCTCTTCCTTCTGCAAGCAAGAGGTGCCTCAGAGACTTGGCTGGAAGGAGTGTGTCGATTACTGAGAAGTTCTTTTCTGGAAAACATATTGGAGTACTCCTGCAATCTGAAGCGACTACTCACTTTCCCAAAAAAGACCCCTCTCATGCTCTGGGGGGAGGGTCAGGGCACAGCCTCAGGAATGAACCTCTTCAGGATGGTCTTGGGGGGGGGGAATCTGCCCAATGGCCTTCAGTGAACAGGGTGAGCCCCATGGTTCATGGCTGGTCCCCCTCTGGCCGCCACTGGGCAGTTCAGGGGAGACAATGGCCATGATGACTTCACTCCCCAGCAATGTGAGGAGCCGCCACCGCCACCTAAGCCCTCTCTGTGCCTGGAAACCAAGCTGAGTGGGAGCCCCAATAGTGAAACGTCCCACCTTCCCGGGCACCACTACCCATTGGCCGATTCCCCAATGCAATTCACAGAACCGCTTGCCCTCAAACGCGGGGGCACTGGTTTTCTGCAGGTTCCAAGCAGCACTCTAACTGCTGCCACCGCCAATCTCCCAGTGTGCAGAGACTGTAAAAGCGATGCTTATTTTTGGCAATCCCCATTGCCTGGAACGGCATTGTTTGAACAGTTAGCCATTTTTTTGGCCTCTGCCCAAATCGCGGAGGAAAGTGTTTTTGGGCGGCAGCACTGCAATCCCCTCCCTGAATCCAAAAACAGGATGTGCAGCTGGCGCTGCTACCTGAAAATGTTTCCTCCCCGGTTCCCGGTTGCACATTGCAGAGCTGCGCACCCTCCTCTGCCTCCTCCGCAGACTCACCTCTTTCCTCCTGGGCCATGAGCAGAAACTGACTGCCCTCTGCCTGAGTCATCTGGAGAAGGGGCAGGCAGAGCTGCTAGCTGCCTTGCCTTACGCCTCCTGCGCAGCACCCGCTTCGCCAACCAAGTCTCGACCTCCACGCTTCCCTGGGTTGCTTGAGGAATCAGGCTCCAACAGAGGCAGCAAAGGTGCAGGGGGCTTGCTGGGAAGCCCAGCACTGTGTATATGAGATGGCAGCCTCCAGGAGGCCTTGAAGTACTGCGTCTTTATCGGGTCTTGCTGCGAGAAAGCCAGGCTTTCAATGCCTAAGACTATAGGTAGGAATATGGGGGCGTCTCAGGAGCGGAGCCTTTGGTGTCAAGTCCCTCTTCTGCCCCCATGAAAATCATCCCCCACCACATTCATTCCAATTAAATGAGTGTAGGGTGATAGGGTTTGTTTTAAATAGATAAAAATATCTGTGTTGCTAGTTATCAAAATCGGAGTGGAAGTTAGGACGCCACTGATCCTGATGCTGGTAGGCAGAGGCAGAATTCTTTTTTTCTTGTGTCCCCTCCAAAAAATTTCAGTCTTATGCTCCTGTGTGCCTTATACTTTGAAAAATACCATAATTATGATTACTACTTAGAAATGAAAACATAAAGTTCATTTTGTTCAATTTACATTTTCAAGAAGCCTCTCTCAACAGAATTTTTAAAGTGACACAGGCTGAAATTGGGATTTCAAAAACCATGCGTTTATAAGGTGCTTTTTCAGGAGGCAACTGTACTTTCTAGTTTTTTTTTCTTTGAAGACATTTAGTTTTTCATCCAAGAAGCTTCTTCAGCTCTGACAAGATAATGGGGAATTGAAGCATTTATATTCCTTGTAGATAGCTGGTAATCTGCATCCTTTTAGAGAGTTGTTGTAGCACTTGGAGGTTTATTCTCAGAGTCACCTGAGTAGTGCTTCTGGTTCCTGTAGTCTGCAATTTTCCCACCTGGAAATCTATTCTTACTCCCACACCATTCAAAGGGTGTTCATCCCAAATTGTATAACTAAAAGTCTGTAGAGATTCTCAGTCATCCAGATCATGGTTGTCCTGAAGGTGCTTTTTATATTCCATGCAGACAACCTCCATGTGAAAAAGCATCTTTGGGAGAACCTTGACCTGAATGACTGAGAAACTCTACAGACTCATGCATTTGTAATGAAAAGAATGTTTATATTTAGGCAATGCTAGGTTTTGATTCTACTGAGGTACAAAATAACATTACAAAAGTGTATAAGAAACTGCAATGTGAAGATATTAATAAGACTCTTATAGTAAGATAGTCTATTGACAGTTGACCAGTATGGTTTATTGGAGGAAAAGATTTCCCATGGTGGCCCATTATTGAATAAGGAAATATCTCCACACTCTTTATATAAGCTTTATGTGGCTACTACTTCTTCTTAGAGAAATACTAAACCTGAAGTTTTTAATAATCAGCATTTGTTTGATAAGGTGCTTGAAAAACTGGTGAACATTAATAGTTCTTAAAATAAAAAGTTGCTTAGATTAAAAGAAAGAAATCCTTATTTGTTTTAAAAAGTAGGTAGTCTTTTTTGTTATATTACTTGAGAAGCATTTTCATATTATGCATTTGCACATGGCTGTGACATATGTAAAATTAAAAATTAGTACAGCAGATTTAGGCAATCTCATTCATCTAGTGTTTCTCATAGTTTAACATTTTTATTGGATTATCTGACGTCACTTCCAGGATCAGATGACGACAGACGTGTTTGTCCGCCGCTCGTCTCCTCGGTGGGTCCCTTAAGGGACACAGGAGGCCTTGTAGGGGGCTCCTGCCGAAGGGCGGCCGGCCGAGGCACCACGCATGTGGCGGCAGCCAGCTGGGGTGCTTTTCGGCTTCGCCTAGGAGCTGGGGAGTGGAGGGGGGGCGAGAGACAGCTTCGCGCTGTCTGCCCTCTCGTCGGATGGCTCCGGAGGCTAAAAGAAGAGTCGGAAAAGTGCAGCTGGAGACTGAAGGTGGGGATCCTGACCGGTGCTCGTGGAGGATTTAGGAGAAAAGCAACAGTCACTTTGTGAGTTTTTTGTGTTTCTGTTCTTGAAGAGAGATTAGAGGGGGGGTTACCATTCCCCCCCTCGGACTAAGCGGCTTTGAAAATGGACCCTCGGGAAGAGAGAGGATAAAAGACTGATTTGTCTGACTTTTAATTGAAAATGACTTTCACAATTGCTGGAAACGACTCTGAACTGTTGTTTTAAAATAAAAAACTTTCGGCGACTTCTTTCCCTGCGAAAGGGAGGGCCTAGATGGCGCTCGCCCCTCTTTCTTTGTCTTTATGCAAATGAAGTCTGTCCTTTGAAGCTACTCCCAAAGAGAGAATAAAGAAAAGTGAATTGTTTGTTTACTCTCCCAAAGGGAAACTGGGACCTCCTCCTGTGTATGGATCTTCTGATCTTTGGCTGACTTTTCTTCTCATTCATCTTGGTGTATTTTACTCTTGGAACTGCAAATTGGGCGCCTTTGCGATTGTTTTCCTTTGGAGACCAGCATAGCTGCGAAACCCTCTGACACCACCTTTCTTGGGCAAGGATTTGCATCTCTGAATTTAAACAAATGGCGGCAAGGAAACCCCCGACTGTCAAGGCGCATTCAGCCCCCTCATCTGCTGCCCCAAGCCCCACGATGCAACAGTCCAAGATATCGTCAATGTTGCAGAAAGCAGTGGCTGGGGAGGACCCAAAGGAACTATTTGTTACGGAAATGTTTAAAGAACTTATGAAGGGACAGAATGAAATGAGGACTGAGATCATAGAAGAACTCAGAGTGGTTAAAGAACATATAGCTGGAAATACACAGCGAATTTTGGTGTTAGAGGATGGAATGGCGGGGCTGGGGGAAGAAGTGAAAACAATGCACAAGGGAAACATAGATATGGAAAATTTTCAGACAAAAGTAGAATTTGAAAGAATGTCCTTTTTTCTTAGATTCCAGAACTTACCAGAAGCAGAGAACAAAAACCTTAAAGATATTATGAGTACAATTTTAGCAGATTATCTTAAGAGAGACAAAAAACAAGTATGGTGGGATATGGATCTAGTATATAGGATAAACTCAGTGTATGCTAGAAGACACAATGTTCCAAGGGAGATACATGTTAAGTTTGTCAGGAGATCAACAAGAGACGAGGTACTTGCAACCCAAAGGGAGGGACCATTAAAATACAAAGATGAAGAGATCACCATTCTCAAACAGTTCTCGAAAAAAATAAGAGATAGAAGGAGGAAATTTTCCTCCCTAGCAAAAAAATTGTATGAAAAGGGGATCTGGTTTAAATGGTTGATACCAGAGGGGATGTTAATCTTTTGGGAGGGAAATAGGATCAGAATCAATACAGTTCAGGAGGCGGAGGCCTTCACTAAAAAGAATTTTCCGCTCTCAGAGGAGGAATTGAGTGGGAGTAGTGAAAGAGACAGTAAAACACAAGACAGTAAGACTCAAGACGGGAAGGAGGGGGGCACTGAGGCTCTCTCTGGCGACAGGGAGGAAGAAGCAATATCGAAAAGGCTCAGATCCCAAAAATAAAACTATTTGGAACAATAGCAGTTAGTGATATATTAGAAAACGACAAAGAGAAACATGTAGGAACACAAGACTAACAATATAGAGTAAGATTTGGTTTACTGTTTTCTTCTATAAATTTGTTGTACAATGTTATATAAGTGAGTATCGTGCTGGGAGCTCTACTAACAGAATGAAAGCTGCCAAAAAAATTTGTATACCTATTTACCCTCCCCTATATATTTGAAAACCAATAAATTTTTGTTTAAAAAAACACATTTTTATTGGATTATAAAATAAAATAAGATACAAAACATGAAAGTAAATAGGAAAACAGTGGGGAGGAAGAGGGAGAAGAGAAGCGAGGGAGGATAAGAAAAAAAGAAAAAGAAACAATGACTTGCAGTAAAATAAGGCATTAACATCAAATCACACCTTTTTGTTTTTTCCTATTAATATGAACAAGCCATTTCTATAAAGATCTAATTGGTAAAACTCAAAATCAAAGTTTCATTATTTTCCACTTCAAGCACAAAGTTCAGAAGCAGTCTCCATGTGGAAATAAAAGAATTTATATTCTTTTCTTTAATCAAAACAGTCACTTTTGCCATTTTAGCCAACTTCATCAACTTCTGCAACCATTCGTACATGTTAGGAATTGAAGTGCCCTTCCATTTTTGTGCATACAGTCTTGCTGCTGTCAACAACAAAGTTCCAATTTTTTTCTCCAGGTTTTTTCCATTTAGACCCAAAAGGAAAAATTCTGGTTTCATCTTTATCTCCATTTTCAAAATTTTCTGTAAAATATGAATCATATTCTATTTTTTTTCTTTATCAAAAGTAAAGAAGGGACTTTTTATCATCTATAATGGACACATTATAGATGATAAAAAGTCCCTTCTTTACTTTTACATTTCCAACATTCATTTGACATACCTTTATACATCTTAGGAGTGTAACTTAACTTATCTCAGGAGTGTCAAATTTGTGGCGTCACATTATCATCACATGATGTATTCTGACATTTTTCCCCTTTGCTAAACTGGAAGTGAGTGTGGCCAGTGCATGATGCATCCAGCCCGCAGGCCATGAGTTTGACACCCCTGACTTATATGGTGTTAAATCCCAATGAAAAATCATCTTATAGAAATTTTCTTTTACATCATAATTTAATGTAAATTTTAAACCCTTCTTCCACATATTTTCCCATTGTTCAAGCATCATGTTATATCAAAAATTCCTTGCCCACAGAAACATGTTTTACATATTCATTTTCCAAATTCAATTTCAATAACATTTTACTTTACTTTATTATCATTGTATGTATATACACAGTTTACATATACAACGAAATTCACATAACACCCAGAGACCAGGCCCAACACACATAAAAATCCCCAACCACACCCCCACCCATCAAAAAAAATTCCCCACCCCTAAACAACCCAAGCATCCACACAACAGACCAAGTAGTGCTGTCCAAAGCTCACTGATGGTGGTCCTTAAGTTCATTGTTGAGTGCAATTATAGCTCTGGGATAAAAGCTATTCAGAAGATGTGTGGCCCTAGTTTTAATTGTTCTCTATCTTCTGCCAGAAGGCAACAATCTAAAAGATTGTAAGCAGAATGGGAAGAGTCTCTGGGAATGTTATGCAACTTCCTCAAACAGCAAGATGCGAAGATGTCATCCAGGGCTGGTAGCTGGAGCCCGGTGATATTCTGGGCAGTTTTAATGATTCTCTGTAGAGCATTTTTGTCTGCTGCGGAGCTGCTCCCATGCCATGCAAGAATGACATATGTCAGGACACTCTCAATAACGCTGCAATAGTAGGACAGATGCTGAGATAGATAGAATATCTTCCTTAGCAGTCTCAGGAAGTACAGCCTCTTCTGTGCCTTCTTCATAAGCATATTAGCATTCATGGTCCATTTATAGACCTAAGCAATAATATGCTCATCGTTTCCACATAATAAAATTTCCAATTCATTTTTAACAAAGTCAAATCCATAGTACTTTTTATCCAGTTTAAATCTTCATTTCAGTTGTCGTTAAGTAAACCAGTGGCAAACATAGCCTTCTGATTAAAGTTCTTCGCTCAGCTTTAATATTGGGTCACCCGAGTTAAAAGATAACATTTTACCATATGTCAACCAATTTGGCTTTGCCACCATTTTTTTCTTTTTTTTCTTTTTTATTTATTTTAATTAAACAAAAACACAAAAAAAAAGAATCATCCTTCATTACATCTTGTAGAAAGCGTGTCGATTGGTTACAGATAACTTTCGTGCATTTCTTCCACAGTCATTACTTATAGTTAATATTAGATTATACACTTTAAATCAAAAATCTTTGTATATCTTACTATCAATGTACCACAATTCTCATTTGACTACAATTATTTGAACCTCAAATTATTAATACAGTCCAGGAGGTGGAGGCCTTTATCAAAAAGAATTTTCCGCTCTCAGAGGAGGAATTGAGTGGGAGTAGTGAAAGAGACAGTAAAACACAAGATAGTATGACTCAAGACGGGAAGGAGGGGGCACTGAGGCTCTTTCTGGCGACAGGGAAGAAGAAGCAATATCGAAAAGGCTCAGATCACAAAAATAAAATTATCTGGAACAATAGCATTTAGTGATATATTAGAAAATGACAAAGAGAAACATGTAGGAACACAAGACTAACAATATAGAGTAAGATTTGGTTTACTGTTTTCTTTTATAATTTTGTTTGTACAATGTTATATATGTGAGTATCGTGCTGGGATCTCTACCAACAGTATGGAAGCTGCCAAAAAATTTTTGTATACCTATTTACCCACCCCTAAATATTTGAAAACCAATAAAACTTTGTTTAAAAAAAATTATTCATACTTTAAAATACAACCACATAATGGCATTCATTAGCTATTTCAAAAATCCTCCAATAGCATTACACTTTTATGGCATATTCTAAGTAAAAGTCAATTAATAAAATTTCTAAACTTTTCCCCCCTTTCCCCCCCAACTCACTGTTTAGAGTTTGTATCCAAATTACTTTTACCAATACCAGAGCATGTATATATTATTAAACAATATCCATTGACATTTCCTTGTTGTTATTATAATTGGCTAAAAATAATTTACTATTTATATCCCACCTCCTCTCATCAAACCCAAAAAACATTACACCTTTATGACAAGACCTAAATAAAAGTTTGTTAATAAAATTTATAGGTCTTTTTCCCAGATCACAATTTGCAATTTATATCCAAATTTATTTTACTAGTTTGCCAGTACATTATATATACGAAAACATACCACTGAGAACACCACTCAGACCCATAGTCAGCTCCATAGGCTCACCTCTACAGAATCTTGCCAAATTCCTCGCCAAACAACTCCAACCCTACGCAGAAACCATCACCTCAAACGTACACAACTCATTCCACTTCATAGAAACAATAAAGAAACAAAACATACAACCCAGCGACCTACTTGTGAGTTTCGATGTCATATCCCTCTTCACCCAAGTGCCTATAAAAGAAGCCTTGACAGCCATCCAGAAAAAACACAACCCCCCCAAACACATCCTGGACCTGACCAACCACTGCCTAACCAACACATACTTCATCCACAATGGACAAAGATACAAACAGATAGAAGGAGCACCCATGGGATCACCCCTCTCACCTGTCATTGCAAACTTATACATGGAACATTTTGAAACCAACGCCTTAGACAAATCTGAACACAAACCCAAACTCTGGCTTAGATATGTTGATGACACTTTCGTGATTTGGCCACACGGAAAAGAAAAACTGGACAACTTCCTCACACATCTCAACAGCCTACACCCCAAAATACAATTCACCATGGAAATAGAAGCAAACAACCAACTTCCCTTTCTGGATGTCCTAATCTACAAAAAACCTAATGGCTCCCTAGGACACCATCTACCAGAAAAAAACACACACCAACCGCTACTTAAATGCACAATCCCATCACCACCCTGCACAGATCAACTCTGTAGCCAAGACCCTCATCTCCAGAACCAAATGCCTAGCCGACAAAGACCACCTGGAAACTGAATTACACAAACTCACAAAGGTATTAATCTCCAATGGATTCCAAAGAAAAACAATCACCAACCTAATCCAAAAGGAGACTCCCCCCAAAAACCAAGATACAGAACAGGAAAATGGCATCGCCCTCCTCCCTTACATCAAAGGCACCACAGATAAAATCAGCAAAATTCTCCACAATAATAATAAATTTGGATTTATTAGCCGCTCCCTTTCCGGGCAGGACTCGGGGCGGCGTACACCAAGACATATATAAACGTACATATATACAAAAGACATACATGCACGGAGGAGGTAATAGATTAAAACATTAAGACAAATTAAAACCATTAACAAATAAAAAATCCAATATACAATAAAAATTTTAAAATTTAAAAAAGACAGTCAGGAGGAATATGAGAAGATTACGGTTGAGCCAGGCCGGATGATTGAAAGAGGTGGGTCTTCAACTGTACACGGAAGGAGCGGAGATCGGAAATAACCCTGATGTCACGGGGGAGGTCATTCCACAGGGCTGGGCCCATCACAGAGAAGGCTCTGCTCCTGGATGTCGCCCCCCGACACTGTTTGGCGGACGGCACCCGGAGAAGTCCCTCTCTGTGTGAGCGAATTGGTCGTAGGGATGTGTGGGGCAGGATGCGATCCTGCATGTAACTAGGTCCTCTGCCATGAAGCGCTTTAAAGATCATAATCAAAACCTTGAAACGCACTCGGTAGACCACAGGAAGCCAGTGCAGCTCGCGCAGGAGAGGTGTTACAGGGGAGTATCTAGACCTCCCCATAATCACCCGCGCGGCCGCGTTCTGGACCAACTGTAGTCTCCGAGTGCATCTCAAGGGAAGCCCCATGTAGAGAGCATTGCAGTAGTCCAGGCGAGACGTCACTAGCGCATGGGTGACTGTGCGTAGGGCATCCCGGTCCAATAAGGGGCGCAATTGGCGCATCAGGCGGACCTAGCCACGGCTGTTACATGGTCATCCATGGACAGCCGGGCATCTAGGAGGATGCCCAAATTGCGCACCTGTTCCATGGGGGCTAGTTGCACGCCCCCAATGGCCAGAGATGGAAGCACCTGGTTGAACCGGGAGGCCGGAAGCCACAGCCACTCCGTCTTGGAATGGTTGAGTTTTAGTCGGTTGCCATCCATCCAGACCCGTACGGCCTCCAAACACCGGGACATCATTTCGACGGCCTCATCGGGGTGGTTCGGGGTGGAAATGTATAGCTGAGTATCATCAGCATACAGATGATATCCCACCCCAAAGCCACGGATGATCTCGCCCAGCGGTTTCATGTATGTGTTGAACAGGAGAGGCGAGAGCACCGATCCCTGTGGCACTCCACATGTGAGTGACCTCCGGGTCGAACTCTGCTCCCCTGCCAACACACGTTGCGTCCGGTCAGAGAGGTAGGAGCCAAACCACCGTAAAACGGTGCCCCTGACTCCCAGCCCCTCTAGCCGGTGCAACAGGATACCATGGTCGATGGTATCGGACGCCGCCGAGAGATCTAATAGGACCAGGATAGAGGAGCAACCCCTATCTCTGGCCCTCCAGAGATCATCAACCAATGCGACCAAGGCCGTCTCCGTGCTGTGCCCGGGTCGGAAGCCGGACTGGCGCGGGTCTAGATAATCATTTTCCTCCAGGTGACGTGGGAACTGCTGTACCACCACATTCTCTACAACCTTCGCTAAGAAAGGAAGGTTGGAGACAGGACGATAATTGGCTAGGTCCGTTGGGTCCAGGGAAGGCTTCTTGAGCAGGGGCCTCACCACCGCCTCTTTCAAGGCGGCCGGTAAAGATCCCTCACCCAGCGAGGCGTTCACTAGGCCCAGGAGCCAGTCGCGCGTAACCTCCCAGGATGCCGGTACAAGCCAGGAGGGACACGGGTCCAATAAACATGTGGTGGGTCGCAGACGTCCACGCAACCTGTCCAAATCCTCGATGGCAACCGAGTCAAACTCCTCCCAAAGCGGTCCCTCAAGACTCGCCATGGGCGTCTCTACTGGACCACTGAAAGGGGCCCATCCCATCCGGATTTGAGCGACTTTGTCCTGTAGATATTTCCCAAACTCCTCTGCTCTGCCCTGTAAAGGGGCTTCCCGCGGTCTCTCAAACAAGAGGGAGCGGGTCACCCGAAACAGGGCGGCAGGGCGGTTATCTGCGGACGCAATAAGAGCGGCACAATATTGACGTTTGGCCGCTCTTAGTGCCACAAGGTACGTCCTCAAATAGGCTCGTGCCTGTGCTCGGTCAAATTCGGAACGGGAGGATCTCCAACGACTCTCTAGGCGTCTCTTGTGGCGTTTCATCACCCTTAGCTCCTCAGTAAACCAAGGGGCCAGGGT
Organism: Natrix helvetica; assembly: GCF_964273705.1. NCBI lineage: Eukaryota > Metazoa > Chordata > Lepidosauria > Squamata > Natricidae > Natrix > Natrix helvetica. The sequence continues at coordinate 64,208,908 of NC_138550.1, forward strand.
GGTTCGTCGCCGCAGGAGAGGCCGCAAAGGCGCCACCCGGTCTAGGGCCCCGGCAGTCGCACTGTTCCATGCGTCTACCAGGTCCTCTACTCGAGGGCGGGTCAGATCCACAGGAGGTGGCCCAAGCTCCGTCTGGAACCTATCTGGTTCCATCATGCGCTTGGGGCGGAACCATCTAATGCCTTCCGGTTCCGCCTCCTCGCGGTGGGGGGTAGCACCAGGGAAGTCAAGCCGGAGAAGTGAGTGATCCAACCATGACAGGGGAATAATAGCTAGATCCCCTATTCCCAGATCACTCGTCCATTGGCCAGAGACAAAGACAAGGTCCAGCGTGTGGCCTCCCTCGTGAGTAGGGCCCTGAATTAACTGGGTCAGGTCCATGGCTGTCATGGAAGCCATGAACTCCCGAACCCCCTCAGACGCTTCTCCCATCGACGGCAGATTAAAATCCCCCATCACTAACAGTTTGGGGGTCTCAACCGCCACCGATGAGATCAGCTCGAGGAGTTCAGGCAGGGCCGCTGACGTATAGCGAGGAGCCAGGTATACTATCAGCAGGCCCAACTGCCTCCCTGGGCCCCATCTCACGACAAGGGACTCACACCCGGATGTCTGTGGCACAGTGAACTCTCTCGGCTCTAAGTCTTCCCGGATAATCACTGCTACCCCACCGCCCCTTCCCTGGGCCCGAGGCTGGTGAAATGCTCGATAACCTGGCGGGCACATTTCCACGAGGGGTAAACCACCCTCGTGGCCCAACCAGGTCTCGGTTATTCCTGCGAGGTCCGGCACCCCCTCCAAAATTAGATCGTGGATGAGGGGGTTAGGACAGCCTTCACCACTGACCAAAAAATAGCCAACATCTTAAGAAACCCCAAAGACAAAATCCAGCTAGAAAACCAAGGAGTCTACAAAATACCATGCAAAATCTGCCCAGCAATATACATAGGACAAACAAACAGGAGAATAAATGCACGCATCACAGAACACAAAAATGCAGTAAGAAAAAAAGAAAAAACTTCTTCCCTTTTCCAGCACCTTAAAGCTACAGGACACGAAATCAACTTTGAAGGAGCCAGGTTAATCTCCAAAACAGAACACCTCCACAAGAGAATAATCATGGAAGCCATCGAAATAGAGAAACACCCCCACAGCATGAACAAACGTGATGATACCTCCCGCCTACCAAACATCTGGAAACCAGCCCTAGCCAACAAACGAACACCACCCACCACCCAAGCCGTTAAAATACAAAACAACAATGCACACACAACCTGCACCAATCAGCACCAATCTACCAATCATGATACAACCACACAACCAATCATTCCACTTACTGAAACAAAGCCAGCACCCCATCCCCTCCCACCAAGACGTACAGAAAGATGGCAGCTCCGTTCCCATTTTAAGCCCACATTTTGAGCCCACGCTTGAAGATGGCAGGTGAGATCCTGCCGAAACGTTGCAAAGACAATCTCAACCTTACACGGGAAAAGAGCCGAATACAACAAAACCAGCATACCTACACCCATGAAAATCTACGAAAACAAATATCTTACCTCTACGGGGAGGAAACCTTCTTGCTCACCAGATCCTACGAGAGGCTTGAAGTCCGAAGAGCCACCATCTTATGTGACCTAACATTCCTACGCAACTGCCGAGACAAAAGCCTGATCCCCACATGCTTCCAACTAAAATTCCATTCACAAACCTCAGCCACCGAAAGGATCCTGAAAAGAACTGAATTAGCCCTAATCAGAAACGAACTCCACAGGAAAAGATTCCTACTAGACCAAACCAACCGGGACCTACTCACTCTTCACCTCAAACTCAGCAAAAAAATCCACCCAGCACTCTGGGACAAATTCAAACAACTAGCCATCTGGAGAGCAGAAAAAGAAACCTTCTATAAGACAGAAAAACACTCCAACAAACTCTACAGACTAGAAAAACGACAGAAGCCTAACCTCCCTCCTCAGCAACTCATGAAACAAACAGTACACAACATATCAGACAGAACCCTCACCACAGCTGAAACCAACGTTCTTTCCAGAGGATTCAACTTTGCAGTTGCCCCTAAACGCATCCCAACTGAAGACATCATATGTGGAGTTGAAGCTACACTCATCAAAATCAACCCAGATGAAGCCAATAAAATCAGACTTGCAGTCAGCAACGTCTTTTGCTCCAGTAATCCACCCAGAAGCAACTTACAGCAACAAGAAGAAAAAGCACTCTCCAACCTCAGGAAAGACAACAACATAATCATTCTCCCAGCAGACAAAGGAAATGCCACAGTGGTGATGAACACATCTGACTACCAAGCCAAACTATCCAACCTACTCCAAGACCCTGCTTACAAACCTATAAACACAGACCCTACCACCTACCTGGAAAAAACCACCAAATCCAAAATAAAAGCCTCTGCCATCAGTGAAGAGATCCAGCAAAGAATCATCCCCAGAGAGAAATCTTCCAGATGCCCCAAACTCTATGGGCTCCCCAAGATACACAAAGAAGGAACACCACTCAGACCCATAGTCAGCTCCATAGGCTTACCTCTACAGAATCTTGCCAAATTCCTCGCCAAACAACTCCAACCCTACGCAGAAACCATCACCTCAAACGTACACAACTCATTCCACTTCATAGAAACAATAAAGAAACAAAACATACAACCCAGCGACCTACTTGTGAGTTTCGATGTCATATCCCTCTTCACCCAAGTGCCTATAAAAGAAGCCTTGACAGCCATCCAGAAAAAACACAACCCCCCCAAACACATCCTGGACCTGACCAACCACTGCCTAACCAACACATACTTCATCCACAATGGACAAAGATACAAACAGATAGAAGGAGCACCCATGGGATCACCCCTCTCACCTGTCATTGCAAACTTATACATGGAACATTTTGAAACCAACGCCTTAGACAAATCTGAACACAAACCCAAACTCTGGCTTAGATATGTTGATGACACTTTCGTGATTTGGCCACACGGAAAAGAAAAACTGGACAACTTCCTCACACATCTCAACAGCCTACACCCCAAAATACAATTCACCATGGAAATAGAAGCAAACAACCAACTTCCCTTTCTGGATGTCCTAATCTACAAAAAACCTAATGGCTCCCTAGGACACCATCTACCAGAAAAAAACACACACCAACCGCTACTTAAATGCACAATCCCATCACCACCCTGCACAGATCAACTCTGTAGCCAAGACCCTCATCTCCAGAACCAAATGCCTAGCCGACAAAGACCACCTGGAAACTGAATTACACAAACTCACAAAGGTATTAATCTCCAATGGATTCCAAAGAAAAACAATCACCAACCTAATCCAAAAGGAGACTCCCCCCAAAAACCAAGATACAGAACAGGAAAATGGCATCGCCCTCCTCCCTTACATCAAAGGCACCACAGATAAAATCAGCAAAATTCTCCACAAGCACAATATCAGGACAGCCTTCACCACTGACCAAAAAATAGCCAACATCTTAAGAAACCCCAAAGACAAAATCCAGCTAGAAAACCAAGGAGTCTACAAAATACCATGCAAAATCTGCCCAGCAATATACATAGGACAAACAAACAGGAGAATAAATGCACGCATCACAGAACACAAAAATGTAGTAAGAAAAAAAGAAAAAACTTCTTCCCTTTTCCAGCACCTTAAAGCTACAGGACACGAAATCAACTTTGAAGGAGCCAGGTTAATCTCCAAAACAGAACACCTCCACAAGAGAATAATCATGGAAGCCATCGAAATAGAGAAACACCCCCACAGCATGAACAAACGTGATGATACCTCCCGCCTACCAAACATCTGGAAACCAGCCCTAGCCAACAAACGAACACCACCCACCACCCAAGCCGTTAAAATACAAAACAACAATGCACACACAACCTGCACCAATCAGCACCAATCTACCAATCATGATACAACCACACAACCAATCATTCCACTTACTGAAACAAAGCCAGCACCCCATCCCCTCCCACCAAGACTTACAGAAAGACGGCAGCTCTGTTCCCATTTTAAGCCCACATTTTGAGCCCACGCTTGAAGATGGCAGGTGAGATCCTGCCGAAACGTTGCAAAGACAATCTCAACCTTACACGGGAAAAGACCCGAATACAACAAAACCAGCATATATATATATATATATATATATATATATATATATATATATATATATATATATGTGTGTGTGTGTGTGTGTGTGTGTGTGTGTGTGTGTGTGTGTTTGTGTTACAACCCCTGGTATGCCCAAATATGGGAGGGAGCTCACCCCTCCCTCTTTCTGTCCTTTCGGCTCATCACAGAAAACCATCCAGGCAGAAACCCATATTTTTATTTTCAATGTTGCCTTTTTATATTTGTGTTGTATTTGTGCTGATAAAATAAAGGGAGACTAGTATAGATCCATTTCGAGCTATTTAGCTCTCATCAGCTAGCCATACCCTTACTGGGTTTTGAACCTGGGCTGTATTATACACTAGGCACTAGGATCTATACTAGTCTCCCTTTATTTTATCAGCACAAATACAACACAAATATAAAAAGGCAACATTAAAAATAAAAATATGGGTTTCTGCCTGGATGGTTTTCTGTGATGAGCCGAAAGGACAGAAAGAGGGAGGGGTGAGCTCCCTCCCATATTTGGGCATACCAGGGGTTGTAACACAAACACATACTTATTTCCCTGGCTCAGCTGATAAAGGAGGAGAAGCCTGTGGCATAGTGGCTAAGACTCTTGCCTAGTGTATAATACAGCCCAGGTTCAAATCCCAGTAAGGGTATGGCTAGCTGATGAGAGCTAAATAGCTCGAAATGGATCTATACTAGTCTCCCTTTATTTTATCAGCATAAATACAAATATATACTCCACAGCAAGTTCGCTGTGGAAGAATCTGCCATTTTTAATGGACAATAAAAGGTGCCACTGCTTTCTTAGGCATTAGTTTGTTTGTTTTTTGCATACTTACCTTTCATGCTGTAAGAGCTTTCTCTAATTGCAGCTTGCCATTTTTTTTTTGTGGATTTATCATCATTTTTGAGGCTTTGTGATTTAAGATGGGGAGGAGCTGAGATATCTGAGCCAGAATAAGAAGCCTGATATAATTTGAAACTAAAGCAATGTGGAAACTATGCTTGAAATATTTTTTCTAATTTTTGACTGAAACTTCTCAGAAAATTTTATATCATTAGCTGACCCAACAGACTTGGTTTTCAGAGTTTAAACAAGAACTCTCCACATGAAGTATGGATACTGCTGCAAGGGTGTGTATGAATAGTTTCATTTTTAACAGCTTCAGATTAGTCATTTGTCATCATGCCCTGGGAAAAAAACTTTTTTGAGGCCTTTTCATATAATAGGGCTACTTCACCACAAAAGAGAACCAAAACATTATAGTATTGCTAACTCTTTTTAAGAACACGTTTAGTCTTATCAAATCCAGTGTAACAGAGGTTCCAAGTCTATAATTTTGAAACTTTTAATTTTTAAAACTATTTTTTTATTTTAAACCCATAAGGATAACAAGAAAGAAGATGAATTAGAATGATTATCAGGAAATATAGAACTGTTAAAGCCATTTATGGATGACTACATGTCAAAAACTCAAGAGCTTATTTAAAATGTCAAAGCAAAGCTGAAAGATTTTGACATGACAATTTACTGGCAAGGGAACTCTGGGATGAAATCTACTGTCTGAAAAGGAGGTATGAAACAGGTGAAAGCCAGAGTAGATTGTATAGAGCATGGATTGGAGAAGACAAACTCTTTATGTGAAGCTGAATGGGATGAGATAACAACTCTGGAAGCTTGGATTAAAGAATTTCCATTAAGATTTCTTGGAATACTTGAGCAACCAGGAGAAGATATTAGATTAAAAATGGTGAAGCCCTTGACGCAATTAATTAATAACCAAAAAATGAAATGGAAATTGATATGGATTTAGTTAAGACATACAGAATAAATTCCAAATCTGTTGCCATGAGAAAGTTACCAAGGGATGTCATAGTTCACTTTCCAAAAAGAATAACAAGGGATCAGGTTTTGGAGAGCCATTTTAAACACAGGCTGGAAATGAAGAATATAAATATTATTCTTCTGAAGGAAATTCCGGTAAGAATTTAAGAAAAATGAAAGTTTATGTTTTCCTTATTGACATCCTAAAGCAGAGAAAAAAAATATTCCATTGGGATGACTTGGAAGGGGTGATACTTACTTACCATGAGCAAAGATTTAGGTCAAATTCCATAGAGAAAGCTAAGGACTTTTTGATCAGATATAAATTAATTCCAGATCCAGGTGGAGAAATGGTTATAGAAAAGAAGTTAGTGATTGAGCAAGTCCCAAAAGGTGGCATTGAAGATGATGTTGCAGAAAGAAAAAGAAAGAAAAAAGATGTGGCCTAGTACAGGAATCTACTATGGTGCTTAAAGATGGAGATTAAATCTATTACGTGGAATATTAATGGAAGAAACGCCCCATCTAAGTGTAAAAAATTATTTCATTATTTGAGGAAACTTAATGTTAATGTTTATATTGTCTGTCTCCAAGAAATACATATTAAAAAATAAGAAATATTTGATAAATAAATGACTAAGGGATGAATTTATATCAGCTAGTGTAAAAAAGACTAATGGAGTTGTTTTATATATAAAACCCCATTTTAAACCCAAGCTACTTATAACAGATGAATATGGCAGATTTGTAGTAATGAAATTGAACTTAATAGAATAAAATCAATAGTGGTGGGCATGTATAGGCCAAATGATGATAGAAGCAATTTTGTTTAACATTTAATGGACCAGTTACTGCCTTTCTCATATGGAAATTGGCTTATGTTGAGGAGTGGAATGGAATGACTACACCAGTTTTGGATAGAACATCCATCAATGGGGTCAAACCCTCACAGGGTAAATTATCCAAGACTTTCTTTGAGATGATGGGCAATCTAGTACTAATAGAGTCATGGAGATACAAAAATGGAGATGTCAGAGTATATATCTTCTTTTCTGAAAGACATAAATCTTTTTCAATGATTGATATGATATGGATATCTAAAACTCTCACAAATAAAATTCTGAAAGTGGACATTTTGGCTAAATCTTTCTCTGACCATATTCCTGTGCTTTTGGTTTTAAGAGGAAAGAGTTTGAATTTTAGATGGAAATTAAATGAAGCTATTGTACAAAAGGAAAGGATTGTAAAAGACTATAAAAAGAAACTGCAAGAGTGCTTCGAGAATAATTTGGGCAAAGGGACAAGCTTAATGACAATATGGGATGCTAGTAAACCAGTTATGAGGGGCTATTTTATACAGTACAATCACTTAGAGAAGAAAAAATCCCAGGAAAAGACACAAGGGATATTGAATGAAATTAGACAGAAAGAAATTCAGCTGCAAAAGACAATTATGGATCCTAAAACTTTACACCATATCAATGCCGAAGAGAGCCTACCTACCCAGGTTAGAGAGTCAAAATACCCAGGTAGAAATTAAATGTAATGAGAAAAATGCTAAGGAAGTTACCAAATGGATGCTAGCTCCAGAAACCATAGAGCAGGGGTGGCGAACACGCGGCTCGCGAGCCACATGCGGCTCCCGGCCAAAATAAATGAGGCTCTTTGCCTCTTATCATTATTTAGTATACTGTGGCTCAGATCGCGCGCTCCCTTTCAGAAGCTGGGGAGGTCCTTTGCAGGCAGCTAGAACGGGCCGCCTGCAAAGGACTTCCCCAGACTTGCTTTGAGGAGCACGGGGCGACTGAGGCTAGTTGTGAAGCCCCAAAGCCCCCACCGCCACCGGAAGAACTGCTGCCACCTCCTCCTCATCCTCCTCTAACAGGCAGCACTGCCGGATTTGCCGCCTGGCGCTGCGGCTGAGATGAAGCCGCCAAAGCTCCAGCCGGCATCTCTGCACATGGCAGCGGCGCCTCCCCTCCGCTCGGAGCAGCTGAGCTCAGTCAGCGCTGGGTTACCCCTGCCCCCTCCTCTTCCTCCGCCGTGCTTTTGAGGACCCATGAGGCTGCAGGAGCCAGTAGGAAGGCGGGGGGAGCAGGGGAAAAAAGCCTCATGGCTCCTCAAAAGCACGGAGGAGGGGGAGGGGGCAGAGGTAACCCAGCGCTGAGCTCAGGAGCAAATCTGGTGATTCTGTTGGAGGAGGAGGAGGAGGAGGAGGAGGTAGCAGCAGTTATTCTGGTGGCAACTCGTACTCGTCGGCATCTTCAGCAGAAGCCCTGCCCACAATGAAGAAAGCAAAGATGGAGCAGATCCACGCAGATGACGTCGCTGCAACATGACTGGAGGAGGAATTCTGGGAGATGAAGTCCACAAGTGTTAAAGCTGTCAGGTTTGAAGACCCCTGGGGGTTTTTTTCCCTAAAGGGTTAGGGGTGCAAGGGTCTTGTAACTTGACAGCTTTAAGAGTTGCGTGCTTCAAATGCCAGTTTCTGAGCCAACATTTTGGTTGCTAAGCAGGAGCGTTGTTAAGTGATACTGATATTATATAACACTTTGAATTAAGCGGGTACCTTGAAGAAACATAACTTTGAGTTTCAAATAATACTGATTTCGTTGTTGTCTTAGGTGACATCTGTGAAAAAAATTCGGGTGCTCAGGCATGAAAATGTGCCGCTCAAACACTATACTTTTCTGCTCACATCGAAAAAAAATTAGAGGGAACATTGCTTCCGGGTCTGTTTTGGCAGGTCACTGCGTGGTGTGGCTCTCTGACTCTCACAGTTTAAAATTTTGGCTCTTTTTGTCGAACTTGTTCGCCACCCCTGCCATAGAGCTACGTATATCTCTACACGGAATAAGTTTGGAGGATTTTACTTAGAGGGGTTTGAAACTTTAATTTTAAATCTGAAATCGGTTCTCACTAACAGAACACTAGCTCACTCCAAAAGGCCAGTCTCAAAGAATAAAAAATGGTTCAATAGAGATTGCCTGCAACTAAAAAGGATATATAATATGGAGTACAAGAAAAATAAAAATGCCCCTTTTGAGGATCACACTCACTACTTAAAGCAGCTGAAAGCACAATATAAGAACCTTCTAAAAGAAAAGAAAAGTGCGGCTCTGAAGGAGTCTTGGCATAGACTAATTACGCCAGTCAGGACAAAAAATACATCCCTTTTTTGGTACATCACCAGAGGATTGGGGAAACCACCCCTACCCTAACTAATCAGGTCCCTGATACATGCCTGGGAAGAATATTTTAGGGAGCTTTATACAGATCCTGACTATGTAACCAAGAAGAGCCAAACTAGTTTGGACCAAACTCCTTACTGGCCCCCTGTTACACAAGAGATATCCCGGTTTATCGGAGCCCTAAAGGCTAATATGGCACCCGGTGCTGATAATGTCCTGCCAGAAATAATCAAAAAGAACGCCACTTGGTGGGCCCCACTTTTAGCATCTCTGTTTACATTTGTAGATAAAACAAGCCATATGCCAAGAGATTGGGAAAAAACAATTATCATATAAAAAAGGTAATAAAATGACTCAGGCAATTATAGACCCATTAGTCTTCTGAGCGTTATTAGTAAATGGTATGCCAAAAACCTAAATTATAAACTTCAAGATTGGCTAATTTCAGGGGGGGTTATCAAAGACGAACAAGCTGGTTGTAGAGAAGGAAGATCTCCAGTGGATCATATCTTGGTACTACTTCATTTAGTACAAAAATACACATATTAAAAAAATCATCTCTATTTAATTCTAAATGGATCAATATTTTTCCTGTTTTAAAAGCCTATTGAGCAGTCTGGAGATAAAAAGTAATGGCTTAAAATAGTTTTATGTGATTTCATAATTGAATAGACTCTCATCTAGAATTATATTGGATAATATTAAACTGCATTATGGTTGGCTGCATGGTCAGCCATATGTTTAGACTGGATTTGATATTTTGGTCCACCTATCGAGTCCTTCTCAAGAGTTTGCTGTTTGATAGCATTAAATATATCATCACAGGATGTAAGCTGTGCCTTAAAAAACTGCCTTTTGCAATTGACTGAGGTTGATTTTGTCAATACTGATAATGTTCAAGTGGTGCTCTCTATGTTTTGGAATTGCATCCAAGATGCCTATTACTATTGATACTACTTTTGCTTTCTTTGACCATATTATTACTATTAGTATTATTAAACACATCATTTTTAAAGCAGATTTTTTATTGTTTTTCCCTCTATAAAACCTTACAATCATCACATTAACATCATTATGTCATCATACCTATATATATCAATCTTATATCGCTTCTATATTTATATACATTCATCTTCAGTTCTATACATTATTCTTTCTCGGCTGAATTAACTTTATTCCTGTTGTGCAACCATTTATACCAGTTAACCCAAATTTCATAGTATTCAGACTCTTCTTTGTCCTTTAATCTTAATGTTAAGTTGTCCATTTCTGCACAATCTAAAATTTTCTGAATCACTAATTCATCTGGGGGAATATTGCCTTATTTTTCAGAGTATAAGATGCACTTTTTTCCCTCAAAAAAGAGGCTGAAAATCTGGGTGCATCTTATACACTGAATGCAGCATTTTTTGCCTCCCGAAACCCCACCCCCTTCACCAAAATGGCCATTCATTGCCTTTAGGAGGCTTCCAGAGTGCTCCTGGGAGCTGGGGAGGGCAGAAAAGAGCAAAACCTGGCCTGTTTTTTTGCTCAATTTTGCCCCAGCCCCCAGGAGCACTCTATAAACCTCCTAAAGGCTATGCATGCCCTTTTTTTTTGACAAGAAATGGCCCTGTTTTCATGAAAAATGGGCTGTTTTTTGCTCATTTTTGCCCCCCAACCCTCAGGAGCACTCTACAAGCCTCCTAAAGGCTATTCATGCCCTTTTTTTGAAAAAAAATGGATCCGTTTCTGCGAAAAATGGGACATTTTTGGAAGGTCTGCAGAGTGCAAAAACTTTTTTTTAAATTTGCCTCTTAAAAATCTTGGTGCATCTTATACTCCTGTGCGTCTTATACTCCAAAAAATACAGTACTTTTTTTCCAGCATTGGGCAAATGATATTCTAGCTGTAGTCAACAGGTGAATTAGTATATATTTATATTTTCCCTTGGTTATTCCCAGAGCAAGAGTTCCAGTTGGTATTCTATTTGCTCCTCTTAATTTGTTGTATCCATTTCCAAATTTTCATCCAATATTTTTGAGTTTCCAGACAGGTCTACTATATATGATAGAAAATCCCTTGCATTTTTTTTTGCACTTTCAGCAGTTTGGATTCATGTTTGGGTACACTGTGGCCAATTTCATTGGTGGTAAATGCCAATGATAGAACATTTTGTACATGTTTTCTTTGAATGCTACTGATCGTGTTAGTTTATAATTTGTGTTTCAAATTCTTTCCCAATCCACTAGATCTATATTGTGTCCAAAATTTTTGGCCCACGCTATCATGCAAACTTTAACTACTTCTTCTTCCAATATTACTTCTAATAAATATTTGTACATTTTTGTAATGAATTTATCTTCCGGGCCTGTTAAAATTGTATCCATTTGTTGTAATTCTGTGTAGATTCCATATTCTTTTACATCTTTTTTGTACCTTGATTGTAGTTGAAGATATGGCTGCCAATCTATATTTATATTTTGCTCCTTTAATTCCTGATTTGTTTTTAGATTCCCTGAATGTCTACAATTTCACTATATCTAACACTTTTTGGTAGATCTAGTGTATTGGGATATGTCATGGCTTCCATAGTGGAAAGCCATGTTGGTATTTTCATGTAGTGTTTTTCCCTAATTTTATTCCATATCTGTATCAGTGCATCTCTTCCATAAGAAGAAATGCCATCCCGTTTGCAAATCGTGGCCCTCTAGTGTTAATGCTCTTTTATTTTTTAAATTAATCTAATCCCTAATCCATATTAACACTGCTGCTTTATAATAAAGCTCCCAGTCAGGGAGTCCCATACCACTTCTGTTTCTGTCATCCTGTAGCTTTCAATTTTATCCTGGCTTTCTTCCCTTGCCATATGAATTTTAATATAATCTTATTCAGTTCAATGAAAAAATTCTCTACTTTTATGGGGATTGTTTGAAATAAGTATAGAAGTCTCGGTAATACGTTCATTTTTATTGCTGCTATTTTCCCTAATAATGATAGTTGTAGCTTCCCCCATAATTCTAGATCTTTTTCTATTTGTTACACTAATTTTGTATAATTATTTTCTTTTATAGTTGAGCACTTTGCAGTTAGCCATATTCCAAGATATTTAACTTTCTTTGTCACTTGCAGTCCTATTACCCTTTCAAATTCTTTATTTTGTTCTTCCTTCAAATTTTTAGTTATCATTTTAGTCTTTTCTCTATTGATCTTTAACCCTGCTACATCTCCATATTTTTCTAATTCTCGGATTAGACTACTTCCTGTTTCTAGTGAATCTTCTATAATGAATACCAAATCATCTGCAAAGGCCTGAATTTTATAATCCTCTCTTTTAATTTTAGTTCCTCTTATCTCCGAATTTCATCTAATTCTTATTAGCAGATTTTCAAGCATCAAGATAAAGAGCAGAGATGATAGTGAACAGCCCTGCCTTACTCCTTTCATTATTTTGAAGGTCTCTGTACTTTCCCCATTTAATAATATATTTGCCCTTTGGGTAGAGAATATCGTTTCTATCAGTCTTTCAAATTGCTCTCCTAATTTCATATTCTTAATTTGTTGCATCATGAATTCCCAATTTAAATTATCAAATGCCTTCTGTGCATCCAGAAAAATAAGTGCCACTTGTTTCTCTGGATGCACCTTGTAGTACTCTAAGATATGTACTATTGTTCTGGTATTATTCCTAATTTGCCTTGTTGAGAGAAATCCATTTTGGTCTGGATGTATATAGTCATTTAATAACTTTTTCAGTGTCTCCGCTATTATTGTTGTGAACATTTTATAGTCAGCATTTAACAATGAGATTGGCCTATAATTTTGAATCTGTTTTTTATCCGCACCTTCTTTAAATATTAATGTAATGTGTGCTTCTCTCCATGAATCTTGTATTTTTGCTTTCATCAGTACCTCATTATACATCTCCAACATCAAGGGTTCTATCAGCTCATTCAATTCATCTAATATTTGATACCATTCTGCTGGGAATCCATCTGGGTCTGGCGTTTTATTATTTTTCTGTTTTTGGATCGCCTTTCAGTTCTAGTCTCATTATTTCAGATTTAATACAGATTTTCAAATACTTATAGGCAACCTTTTTCTTCCCTTCCATTTTATATTCAGCAGTTTCATGTTGAAGTTGATATATTAATCTTTTCTCTCTCTCTTTTCTCAATCTGACAACCACCTCCCCTGTTTATTTGCTTGCTTGAAGAAGTTTTGTTTTATTAGCTTTAGGCCAGTGGTGGGTTTCAAAAAATTTTGGAACCTACTCTGTGGGTGTGGTCTGCTTTGTGGGAGTGGCTTGCTGGCCATGTGACCGAGTGGGAGTGACTTGCTGGCCATATGACTGGGTGGGAGTGGCTTGCTGGCCATGTGACCGGGTGGGAGTGGCTTGCTGGCCGGGTGGGAGTGGTCAAGATGATGTCAGCATTCCCAGTCAAGATAGAGGTATAAATTACATAGAGGCATCCATACACCTGAATTTAACTTCAAAGCAGTGGCAACAACTTAAATTCATTAAATAATAATGTTTGTTAGGGCTATGCACTTTTTTTGAATATATAGGAATGTAAAGCTCACAGCATCTACTTGGTACTTTTTAAAGCAGCGGCACCTTTTTCCTGGATTCATGAAATAGCTACTTTAAAGAGTTGTGGGTGGGGTACTATACTTACAGTCTTGTATTCTCTTCAGTACTTTGTTTGCAACAGAATCCAAAGTACCATGCAGTCCTAGCATTTGTACTAAAGCTAGGCAAGTTTTTTTACAGGGTTCTGAGCACTCCTCCAGATCTGGTCAATGAAGCAGATGTTCCAAAGTACTCCCACAACTTTCCAATGCTTGAAATCCCACCAAATGATTTATACAGGCCTATTTCATACTTTTTTCTTTATGGCGATCAGGGTGGTTTTACATATGATTCACATGGTCTATTTTCCAAGTACTTAGAGAGCCAACAACTGCCTTTCCTAGATTGCAGCTTTAGTTTCCTTGAATGTTAACACACTTTCAGGCCATTCAAAGATAGACTAGCTCTGATCCTGGAACCATATCACATGCTTTATATATTATTATCATATTCAATGCAATTATCATATTCAATGCAATCATTATTGCTAAAAAAACAGGCAGCAGTTAGAGTAGTTTGTAATAAAACATGGCAATAAACAAAAAGTTGATTCACTACCACCCCTATTTTAGCTTGTTTCTGTCTTATCTAATATTTTCCTGCAATTCTTCCATAATCCAGACTACTAAAAAGAGTTCTACATAATGATACTTTTAAAATAAGTTTGATGTCCAACAGATTTCCTACTTATTAATATGAACAGTTTCTTGCCTGTTGCTTAAAAAAATAAATTCATAAATATATCCCCAATAAAAAAGAATAGTATGTTGGAGTACTGAAAAACTCAGCCAAATGGGAAAAACCAAAGAAAAAAATATTGGACTTCTGGCATGTGAAACAGTTTTGATGAAAGTTGCATGATATGAAACTTCTCTCCTTTGAAATATGGTTTGGTTTTAATTCCCCAATGAATCAAAATGAATGTTTCACGCTTCCTTGTTACACAGCATTTGTTTTAGCTTTCCATAGCTCTCCCCAAAACCAACCAAGGAAGATAAAACTACAGAAATCTAATACTGTTGTGCACAGCTTTGCACTAAATTATCTGTATAGTAAGCCAAAAATAGTTTAAGATTATAATTAGCCCACCTGTTTTCCCCATTAACATGCAAATACATTTTTCTTGTTCAGAAACTGCATGAGAGATTTCCTAGCCTTTGCAAAATATTACACATCACATAAAGTGAGCAGCAACTCCTCTGTGAATGGGGGGAGAGTTCTGCTTCTCTCTGCCATTTAAAGGCAGCAGCAGGGAGAATCCCAACTTTTTTCCTATCCTTCCATTTACAGAGGAGCTGCGGCTCCCTTTATGCCCCCCCACACCCTCCCTCCCAAGGGTCGAAGCACCTGAAAGGAACAGGCAGGCTGCCACAGCTTAACTGAGAGGACATTTCTGAGAAGAGAAACTTCTCCGGTCCAGCTGCACCTGAGCTGGTGGAACACCCGTGCGATCGGAGCAATCACCTCACTGGTGAGGCTCACCTCACTGGCTGTCTGCCTGGTGACGGGCCGGCAGTTGCGGGCACTCCACCAGCTTGGGTGCAGCTGGACCGGAGAAGTTTCTCTTCTCAGAAATGTCTTCTCAGTGGAGCTGCGGCAGCCTGCCTGTCCCTTTCAGATGCTTCGAACCATGGGACAGAGGGGGCCAGGGGGAGCATAAAGGGAGCTGCAGCTCCTCTGTGAAGTGGGGGAGAGAGTTTGACTTCTCTCTGCCATTTAAAGGCAGCAGCAGAGAGAATCCCAACTATTTTCATCTCCTTCCATTCAGAGCGGAACTGCTCCAGCCTCACACACACACACACACACGTTGCCCAGTAATCCTAACCTTCGCGCTTTTATCCGCACTCTCCTCGGCTCCTCACGACTGCAATAGATGTCCAGAATCGGCATTTGGGGCTAGGGTTTCCAGCCCCCGCCACTTCTGGACATCTTTTGCCATCACGAGGAGCTGAGGAGAGCGCAGAGAAGAGCGCAAAAGTTCTTGGCGCTCTGGGAAGCCACGAAAGTGGCTGGAAGAGGCACGCTGCTTGGTTTAGCCTCCCTGGACATTGCAGCAGCAGCCCCAAGTGTGCCAATCTTGCCATTTTTTGCATCGGGGCATGCTGCAAGAGGGGGGGAGCGAAGACCTTTTCCAGCTGACGTAAAGGACTTCCTCAGACTTGCTTTAGTGAGCACGGGCCCGCACCTCCACCACCAACAATCCGGAAAAGGTCTTTACTCCCTCTCTCTTGCAGCACGCCCTGATGCAAAGAATGCCAAGACCTTGCAAGGTCCCCGAACTTGGGCCGACCGCGCCGCGTAAGCTCCCACCGCTGTCCCCACCCCCACGCTTTCTGGCGGCCCTGCGCTATAAGCCCGGGATCCTTGCAAGGCCACAAAAGGTCACCGGACTCGCTTATAGTGCAGGGCCATGGCAGGCCCCCCTCCCCATGCTTAGTTGCAGCTTACTTACCTCAGCAGGCAGAAATAGAGAGCCAAACAGGAAAAAAAGGTAAGTGGGTTTAGATAGGGTTCTTAGAGGTGGGCGGGGCAATTGGTGAGGTAGCCAATCAGTGAGCAGTGGGCAGGGCTAGGATAGTGCAGATGGGCGGGGGGAGCAAGCAATGGAGCGACTTCTGGACGGGTGGGTGTGAGCGAGCGAGTGAGTGAGTGAGTGACAGGGCTGGGGCAGGAACTTATTTCTGGGTCCATTGACCAACCAGTTCATCTGATCCGGTGCGAACTGGCAGAAACCCACCACTGCTTTAGGCCTCTTACCATTTTTTCCTAGTCTAATATATTTAATTTGTGCTTTACTAACATCCAATCCTTTCTTATTTTGTCATTCTGTGGCTTATTTTGTGGTTCTATTTCTATATTTTTAATTTCATCCTCTGGTATCTTCTATTGTGGCCCTTTCTCTTTGTTTCTTTTTGATGAATACGCTATAATAATTCCATGGGAATAAGCTTTTATGGTGTCCCATAGATTTTGTATAGATGTCTGTTGTTTTGTATTTTCCTTAAGGAATAGCTCCAATTTATTTCTACATTTTTTAATAAATTCTTTTTCTTTTAGTATTTTAACATCCATCTTCATCTAGTTTTTTTTTACCTTTCCAAATTATTTTATTGGAGTTGTGATCTGCCCATGTATTTGGTAATATTTCAATTGTATGTATTTCTGCCCCAATTTCCCCATTCATCCATGCCATATCAATGCATGACCAAGATTCATGTAGGTTGGAGTAAAAGGTAAAAAAAAATGATTCCAGTTTTCTCCAAATATCAGTTAAATTTAGCTCCTCCATCATCTCAAGGCAAGTTGTTGGTAATACTTTATTTTTATTTTTAGTTTTTTTTGTCACTTACATAATCTTTTTTACTGTCCACTATGGCATTATAATCTCTTATTATACAAATATTCCTCAATCCAATTTCTCTAATTTTTTCATGTAATTTTTTTATAAAAGTGCTTCTGATTTTCATTTGGGGCACATATTGCTACCAATAATACCGATTTTTGAATTATCCATATCTCAATCATTAATATTCTTCCCTTTGGGTCTCCATTAATTAAATTTGTCTTTATCCCATCTTTAACATATGTCTCTATCCCTTTTCTTCTGCTGATGCTGCATATAATTTTCCTAATTTAGGACATTCCAGGTATTTTATATCTTGTTTTTTAATGTGTAAGCACATCACTTTTAACCAATCATTGTGAACACAATTCTGCTATTGATTAAATGGAATTTTCTGTATTATTCTTATGTTCTTAACACAACTAATGTCATGCAAATTCAGAAGAGTATACTGTATTTTTTAAACCCTGGCTGTTACCTTTTTATTTATATAATATTTTATTGGTATAAAATTTATTCTAAATTTCTGTTTTTCAGAGAGCAAAAGAAGAGGCCCAACAGAAAGAGATTAAAGTAAAATTTCTCACTGATTCTGTGAACAATTTTATAGCAAAGGCTCCACCTGCAGCTCATGAGGCTTTGAAAAAAGAACTTGACGTTTTAACTGAGGATTATCAGCGACTGTGCAGCAGGCTAAATGGAAAATGCAAAACACTGGAGGTTGGTTCCGTCTAAAACTAAAATAAGAATGTTTCTAGGCCTTTTCTTCCTCTGACAATATCCTACTCCTTGTTAGTTTGAGAAAATTAATATGGAACTAATAAAACCTTCAGAGTTTTTTGGAAATATTTTTGGAAAATATTAAACTGCAAAGAGGTATATGTGTACATATGAAGTAATATGGTAAGGTCCAACTCATATATACTCCCTGTCAGGTGTGCCTCCTACAATAACCAAGAAAGAAAGCTCCCAACTCCATTTTTGTAGAGATAAAGATACTTTTACTGGTTATGAAAAGGCAGCAGTGAAAGGAAAGCAAGATCTGAGCCAAAAAGGCATGAACATGTACATATCAAATGTTTGCCCAGCACCCCCACCCCCCCAATCACCCCAAACCAATGACCAATCTGCAACTCCCTAAGGTGTCATGTGGGGTACATCTTCAAAAAGCCTCATTCAGTTGGTATGCAGAGACAGTTGACTTTGACCAAATCCAAACACAGGCCATCAGCATGCACAGAAGATGGTGAGAACCAATCTCCCTCCTGATAATCCTCCAGCACCATAAATTCCTCATTCCAAATATCTCAAGCCACCTCCCTCCCTATTTCTATGGCAGTTGAAAGCAAGCAAGCAAAGTAGAGGCTGACATTCGGCCCTCGTTCAGAAAGGACATCACCCCTGGAGAAAAAGATAAAAATGGAAAACAACAATAATAACCAATATATGCATCACAATTAAGGTTTATCAGGATACTTAGAATAGAATTGTCATAAAAGGTTGGGAGCCCTGACATCAGACCTATTCGCCTACTCAGCCTGGGATGGGGGGAAATGTTTCCAGGACAACAAATACTGGATACGTCCCCTATGTTTTCTGGAATCCAATATTTCTTTAACTTCAAAATGTTGTTCACCTTCAATAAGGAGGGAGACAGGGGATGAGGATTGGGGTGAACACATAGAAGATGTGTGTTCCGGCTTCAGTCGGTTTACATGAAACACAGGATGGATTCTCCTAAGAGTTTTTGGCAATTCCAATTGCACTGACATGGGATTCACAATTTTGACAATGGGGAAAGGACCCACATATTTCAGGCCCAGTTTCTTTGATTTTTGGGTAGTTTGAAGAAACTTGGTGGACAAGAATACTCTATCCCCAACCTGATACTCTTTTGGCTTTGCCCTTTTTTAATCACCTTGTTTTTTGTGAGCTTGGTGAGCCGCATCTAAGGCCTTGCGGGTCATAGACCAGAAACGTTGAAGCTGGTCACTCCACTCGGACAAGGACAAATTCTGTGGCTTCTCTTTAGGCAATTCAGGAATGGGTACAAAAGCCTGGCCAAACACTACTTTAAAAGGGGTCATTCCAGTATTGCTATGTACTGAATTGTTGTATGCCACCTCTGCATGGGGCAAGAGGTCAGCCCAATTATCTTGCTGATAATTGACATAGCACCTAAGATACTGCTCTAGAACCAAACCCCATTATGGATGGTGGGCAGAACTTAGCCCCTGGGCAGAGCCTATTAACTTTAGGAACTCTTTCCAAAATAGAGAGGTGAATTGGACCCCCCTATCTGAAATAATGCATTTAGGAACCCCATGTAACCTATACACATGTTAAATAAACAGTTTAGCCATTGTCTTTGTCGATGGGATCTTGGAACAGAGTACAAAATGCACTTGTTTGGAGAACAAATCAGTGATCACCCAGATGACAGTATTTCCAAGACTTTCTGGCAGCTCGACAATAAAATCCATCCATATCTCTTTCCACATTGCACCAAGATGGGCAACACTCTGAAGTAGTCCTTGAGGCTTCCCTGGTGGTCTCTTTGCTGCTGCACAAACAGAACAACTAGCTATGGAGGATTCTATGTTTTTTTTCGAGTCCCTTTGGGGAGAGGGGGTGGTATAAAAGTCTAAATAAAAGTAAAGTAAAAAGTTTTTCAAGGAAGACCACCAAAACTGCCTTTTAACCAAATGCAATGTTTTCACAAAACCAAAGTGTCCCACCATTCTTGAATCATGGGCCCATTGAAGGACAACAATTTTCAGGCTGGCAGGAACATACAACTTAGCTCCTACCCAAGCAAGGCCATCTTTCATAGTGCACTCATCGGAGTGCTGCTTGAACCAGTCATCAGATGTGAAACCTTCCTTCAGTTTTTCCATCAGATCAGTGGGTACCTCTAAATCCACTGTTCCCTGGCTCCTAGTGACCATCATGGCAGCCAGGTGTTTAGCTGGGAAGACAGGATGAATCACCACCAATTAGGTGCTGTTGTACTGGGGAAGCCTGGACAAGGCATTGGCCATAAAATTTTTCCCCCTAGTGATGTGTTTTAGAGTAAATTGAAATTAGTTAAAATGTTGTGCCCAGCGAACTTGTTTTGGTGACAGCTTTTGTGGGGCTTTTAACACTTTAAGGTTTTTATGATCAGTCCATACCTCAAATGGGTGTTTAGCCCCTTCAAGGAAATGCTGCCAGGTTAGCAAGGCCACCAAACAACAAAAGCTTCCTTTTCCCATATTGCCTATCTTCATTCTGCTTCTGTTAGTTTTTGGGAGGTGTAGGCAAAAGGTTGCAGGTTTCCAT
This sequence comes from Natrix helvetica, assembly GCF_964273705.1. Taxonomy (NCBI): domain Eukaryota; kingdom Metazoa; phylum Chordata; class Lepidosauria; order Squamata; family Natricidae; genus Natrix; species Natrix helvetica. Next base: position 64,229,360 of record NC_138550.1, read on the forward strand.
CTGCATTTGTTTGGAGCAACACTGTCCCCATGACTATGTCACGTGTATCTGCTTGGACCACAAAAGGAGTATCCATGTCGGGGTGTTTTAAAACTGGTTCAGCTGCAAACAATCATTTCAACTTCTCGAACGCTGCTTGACATTCCATAGTCCAGTTCAGAGGCTTACCAGGCCTAGGTTTAGCTTCTCCTTTTGATTTTAGGAGATTCGTGATGGGCAGTGCAATGGTAGGTAATGAGGGAATAAATTGGCGGTAAAAGTTAGCAAAACTCCAAAAACTTTGCAGCTGCTTGTGGGTCCAGCACCATAAATTCCTCATCCCCAATACCTCAAGCCCCCTCCCTCCTTGTTTCTATGGTAGTTGAAAGCAAGCAAGCAAAGTAGAGGCTGACACTCCTTGCCTTTGTCAAAAATGCCCAATGGTTACCAAATGCCCAAGTCATGGTCATAGAGTTGCTACGACTGTTATAAGTGTGTAGACTGGTTGTTTGTCATTTTTTTCAGTGTCAGTGTAACTATAAAATGTTGCTAAATTAATGGTCATAAGTTGAGGAATATCTGTAAATCTCTTTTAGCCTCCCATACATTTATCATTGGTATTTCTTTCCAAGAAGAGTATTGATACTGCTTAGCAAAAAGCCAGCAGTAGAAAAGGGTCATGCAAAAAGAGAGATTGCCAATTGAATTTGCTTGCTTTTCTCCTCCCTCCCTGAAGAGGGAAGACTTTGGAGGGGAGGGGCATTCAAGAGAATGCATAGTGTTTGCATAGTGTGCTCATAGCTCATAGCATCATATTTATGGCCAAATGCATTTTTTTATTGTGTACAAGACAGTAGATCATCCACTCGAGAATTGTAATAAGCAGAAGATTGGATAGGAGGCAAACAAAAATTGAAGGTGTGAAACCAAGCAATTTTGTCTCTTTCCAGCCAGAAAGTACAATTATCTTTTAGACAGTACAAAATATATTTTAGATTGTTTTTTTTTTAAACTGTTCTTAATTGTTTACTTTTTGTAAACTAATTTATCAGGAAGTATGGGCATATTGGCATGAACTTCTGTTGTATTTGGATATTGAAAACAAATGGTTGAATGAGCTGGAATCAAAAATCAAGGCAACAGAAAATATTCAAGAAGGTACAGAAGAAATATCAGTAGCACTAAATGTAAGTAAATTATCCATGCATATTTTTATTTATTTTTCTTATATTGATTTATATAGCTGCCTATCTCACAGTTGCAACACTGGGTGAGGAACAAAATATCAAAACTAATGCATAACAAAAAATAATAATAATTATAATGAAAGAAAAGAGAAAGATAACAATACAAAGACCTGTAAATAGAAATAGAATGACTGTGGCAAAAGAAAGCAAAGACATTACCGATATTAATATGCACTTTGGGTGCTATCATAAAACTACTGGAGCACCACTTGAACACCATTAGCATTGAAAAATTCAACATCAATCAATTGCAAAACGTAGTTTTACTTGAAACAGCTTATATCTTGCAATCCTATGACACCATCACTGATTGTGTGACAAACCATAATTCCTAATAGAATAATAGTAATAATTCTATTAATAATAATAGAATTGCTGAAATTATTTACTATATTATATTTAACTGATCCCTTTTGATGGATGGATGGATTGATGAATTGATTGATTTGACAGTGAAATATGAATGTATACACAATGATTTTAATTTGAGTATCAATAGACAAAGAATGTTATCTGCTGATCTAGTAACTGATCTTATATGTGCTCATTCTTAAAACACATCTAAATAACTATATAAGATTGCCATGTTTTTGGATTCTCGAACTGAAACATTTTTTCCTGTAATTGTCTCACACATTTTTAAAGATTTTCAGTGTTATAAAAGTAGTACTACTTTTATCTTGCATAATGCTTAACATTTTCATTATATCCAACTTGCTTATATTCCTTATTGCAAACAAGAAGAAGATGCCCTGTTTTTGCTCTAATGAATAATTTTTCTCTTTAAGCACAGTGGGCTTGCATCAGACTTATTTCTTCCCCGGTGTAATGACTTGCCTCTCCTCTCTCCTCAAGAAAGCAGAATTCTTGAAACAGGCATTATTTCAAAAGGAAACTTTTATTGGGGGAAAGTGATAGCAAGGAAAACAAGGCAGGATCTGAAGTTTCTGCTCAAAAACCCGCTAGATTAAATGTTGCAGAAAACCCTCCCATATGTCCAGTCTGAGCTGAGCCAGTCCTCAGGTGCAAAGTTGTTATGAAAACTCGAGCCAAGAAAGGTGATAAGAAGTTATTCTCAGGTGCCACTTTGCCCATCTCTTCAGAGCTGAGACAAAACAGATGGCTCCAAGCAATTCCCTCCCCCCTCCCTGTCCCAAGTAGGTAAATCAAAGTGACAGGATAACCCAAAACACAAATGGGGTTGTAAAAAAGTATCCAGGGCCCCCTCCCTATCAGAATGGCAGTGTCCTGATAGGGATTTGTGGAACCATGACATGCTGCCCCTAGAAGAAAGTTGGTCTGCCTGGAAAGAGATACAAATGGAAATAATTAATGAGGTTTATCTGGGTACATGTCATGAAAATGTTTCAATAGTTTAAGAGCCAAATATGTTTTTTGTGGACCATTCATTTTCAGAGGGTGGGAGGTGTTTCCAGGCAACCAGGTATTGGGTTGCCCCATGATGTTTCCTAGAATCAAGTATTTCTTTGATTTTGAAATGTTGTTCCCCCTCCACCATAATGGGTTGTGGTGGTGTGGCTGTCTTAGATCTGAGGGGTGAGGTTATTTTGGCCTTTAAGAGGCTGCAGTGGAATACTGGAGTATTGGTCTTAGGGGTTTTGGCATTTGGACTTCTATTGTGACTCAGTTTATGATTCAATGGATAGGGAAGGGTCCTATAAATTTTGGTCCCAGCTTTTTAGAGGGTTGTAAGGATTGCAGGAACTTAGTAAATAAATACACCCTTTCTCTGTCCTTATATGGCTTCTGTTCTGTTCTTTTTTTATCTGCCTGTGCTTTGTAAGCTGTCCGTGCCTCTCCTAATGCTTTTCTCACAACTGGCCAGGTGTTTAGCATCTTTTGTATCCATTCCTTCAGGTTCTTCTGCTAGTAGCTCTGGCATGGGGTTGAAGTCCTGGCCAGTGGCTACTCTGAAGGGGGTGAACCTTTGCTGGAATGGACTGCATTGTTATAGGCCACCTCTGCAAAGGGCAATAGGTCAATCAATCATCCTGTTGATGATTGATGAAGCATCTGAGGTATTGTTCTTGAATCGAGTTCAAACATTCCATCCCGCCATTAGTTTGAGGATGGTGACTTGAATTCAGGTCCTGATTGGTTCCGAGGGGGGCTAGGAATGATCTCCAGAATTTGAAGTGAATTGGACCCCCCTATCAGAGATTATTCTTTAAGGGGCCCCATGTATGCAATATATGTGGTGTATAAACATCTTTGCTTGGGCCTCAGCCATGGGGATTTTCCGGCATGGGATGAAATGGACCTGTTTGGAGAACAGGTCTGTAACCACCCAAATGACAGTGTTCCCTGCACTCTCGGGTTCTTCAATGATAAAATTATTTCCATGGAGATCTCTCTCCAGGGTGCTCAAGGTTCAGCAACCATCTGCAAAAGACCAGGTGATTTTCCCTGTTGCCTTTTTGCTGCAACTCAGACAGGACAGCTTGCCACATAGTTCTCAATGTCCTTTTTGGGAGATGCCCACCAAAACTGCCTCTTTATCAGGTGTAGTGTTTTCATGAACCCTAAGTGGCCAGCCATTTTTGAGTCATGGCAAGGTTGCATGAGCTTGAGCCTTTGGCTTTCCAAAGCATACAGCTTCCTCCCCCAATCCATGTTAAGCCCTCTTTCATTACACAAGAGTTCTTATGGTTCTAGAACAGTGATGGTGAACCTATGGCACATGTGCCACTGGTGGCACATGGAGCCCTGTCTACGGGCATGCCAGTCATTGCCCAGCTCAGCTCCACTGCACATGTGCAAGCTCCTCCTGCTGGCCAGCTGATTCAGGTCTCTGAGGCACGTGCATGCGTGGGGAGTGGGGGGTTGCACGCGCATATGCAAGGGAGCAGGAATGCATCATGCAGTATTCCCCCACCCCCATCTTGGGCCTAGCAGGCCTCCCTGAGGCTTCCTGGGACAAAAGATGGACTGCGGGGTGTTGTGGTGCCCCCAGTGCCCTATTTTTGGTTCCAGGTAGCTTCTTTTTCAAGTAGTTTAATCAAAATGCAGTTAAAACCTGAGCATCAGCCAGAAAGTTCTTTCCCCTGGCAGGCATCAGAGGGTGAAATTGAAGCATTGGAAGTATTGGGCCCAGCGTACTTGCTTAGGGGATAATTTCCATGGGGTTTTGAGGGCTTCCAGGTTTTTATGATCTGTCCAAACCTGGAAAGGCATTTTCCAGTCTTCCAAGAAGTGGTGCCAATTTAGAAGGGCCCAGCGGATGGCATAAGCCTCTTTTTCCCAAACTGCCCGCCATTGCTCCATGTCTGTCAGTTTCTTTGAAGGGTGAGTGCATGGCTGTAACTGCCGCTGCTCATTTTCCTGGAGCAGGACAGCCCTGACTGCTACATCATTGGCTTCTGCTTGGATCACAAAGGATTGTTCAGGGTCCAGGTGATTTAATACTGGCTCAGCAGAAAAAAGTCTTTTTAGCTTTTCAAGTACCACTTGGCATTCCATTGTCCAGTTTAAGGGCTGACCCGACCTGGGTTTGTCACACACCCCTTTTGTCTTTGGTAAATTGGTGATGGGGAGAGCAATTTGGGCAAACACTGTAAAAAACTGCATGTAGAAATTGGTGAAACCTAGAAAACTCTGTAGTTGCAACCTTGTGTGTGGCAGACCCCAGTTGAGTATGGCTTGCACTTTTTCTGGGTCCATTCCCACCCCTTCTTGGGAGATGTGATAACCCAGATAGTCTATTTTTTCTTGATGAAATTTGCACTTTGACAGTTTAGCATGGAGTTCGCTTAGAGCTGCTCAGACTAATTTTATGTGCTTGTCTTTTGTTTCAGTGTAGATCAATATTTCTTCTTTTTATTGTTCAAATTTTTATTGATTTTAAAAGTTTTACAAGGAAAAGGGATTATAGGGTTATAGAACATTTTGACAGCTACATCGTGTGAGGGGGGGAGAAGCCCCCCCAGGTCTTACAACTTTTACAAACAAAAATAGAAAAATATCAACATTTACATAAGTATTAGCAGTTTTGAGTTTAACACAAAATCATCAGTATGTTTCAATCATTTGTTTTGTATCACTTCCATAAAGGTACATTGTAAGAACAATTGCAATAATGTTTCAAATCACTTTTGTGATCTGAGTCTTCTAGTTGTTGCGTCCTCCCCCCCCCGTCCACTGGCAGAGCCTCAGCCCCTCCCTCCTTTGTTTCTTGTGTAGCATCCCCCATTTCACCTAAGAGAGCACTGTGTTTTTTTAGTGAAAGCCTCTGCTTCCACTACTGTGTTGATTCTAATTCTACTGCCCTCCCAAAAAATCAACATGCCTTCTGGTAACAGCAACCTAAACCAGACCCCATTATTGTATAATTTTTTTGCTAAGAAGGAATATTTCCTTCTGTTATCTCTTACTTTCTTTGGGATCTGTTTAAGAATGGTTATTTCTTTATCTTTATATTTTAATGGTCCTCCCCTTTGAGCTCCTAGAACCTCATTTCTTGTAGTTTTTCTAAGAAATTTAACATGAACTTCCCTTGGAACATTGTGTGTTCTTGCATAGGCTGAATTAACCCTATAGATCAAGTCAATGTCCCACCAAAGCTGTTGTTTATCTCTATTAATATATTCTGCTAATATTGTAGTCATAATCTCCTTAAGATCTTCATTCTCAACTTCTGGCAAGTTTTGGAACCTAAGAAAAAAAGACATCCTTTCAAATTCCATTTTTAACATCTGATTTCCAAATTCTACATTCCCCCTTTGGATTGTCTTCATCTCGTCTCTCATCCCAACTGCACCCTCCTCCAGTACACCTATCCTCTGTTCATTCCATGTGGCTTGCTGTTTCGTCTCTCTGAGCTGTTCATTTAAATCCTGCAGTTGTTTTTTGATTTCGTCCTGTCCCTTTAAGATGGATTGAAGCATCTGATGAGTAGACAAATTCTTTGCACTCTCTTCAGAGGCTTTAAGGTTGTAAAAAAGAACCCAGTTGTGACTGGTGAGCAATGGGGCTGGACGTGGAAGATGTTGGGGCCGATGAGGCCTTACCAGGCAGTAACTTCTTTGGACCCATCATGAGGTTCAGAGATAGTTATTGTTCTATGCAAAGAAATGGTGTTGTGGGAGAACACATCCGGTAGGGATCACCAGGCAAGCAAGTCCAAAGGAGAATAAGTCTTCTAGTACAAAACTAAAGCAAATAGTTGGGTCAAAATATTCCAAATCCAGGGGGAAAACGTACTTGAAGAGGCTCCTGGAGATCTCTGGGGTGGAAATTAGTTGAAAGCCATAAAGTTTTCCAAGGGAGGAGTCTCATTCATGAAGACAAAGAAGAAGGAGGAAGTTGGCCATATTGGCTCAGCCAGTATAGATGGTCAGGAAACAACAAAATCAAAGTTCCCATACATAGTTTAGAGAAGAATCAGTTCAGCCATCCTTTCTCTCACAGTTGTAGTCAAGAAACCCCCCCCCCCATTATTTAAGGGACTCACATCCGCCTATCTGAGGAACAGTGACCTCCTGAGGTCTGAGACTTTCCCTAATAACCATCACCACCCTCCCGCCCCTGCCCTGGGCTCTCAGCTGGTGAAACGCCCAGAAGCCTGGTGGGCATAGTTCACTAAGGGGAACACCCCCCTCATGGCCCAACCAGGTCTCTGTAATGCACGGCAGGTCCGCTCTACCCTCTTGTATGAGGTCATAAATGAGCCTTATGTACCATGGACCTGGCGTTAAGCGACCCAGCCGGAGACCAGTGTGCTGTAATCCCGAGCACCCGGGAGTGCGAGAAGGGCAATGAGGGTCTGAATGCGCGAACGCTCTTAAACAGTGAACATAATTTGGCTCTTGGCCCCCACCATATCTGCCTCTCCCACAAACAGTAGAGATGGTGAACCCCCGAATAGAATGGCTTAATGTCTCCCCCAGAATCCCAACCCTTCCCAGCACTCCTGACCCACACCCATTAGTTAGCTCTGGCCTGTGCCCTAGCAGACTTCCCCCCAAGCCTGTCTGAGCCATCCGAATCAACCCCCCCTGCCCCCCTTAAAATTTGATTTAAAAACCCTTGTAAGAAACCCCTAAGAAGTCTCTGCTTCGCATGTCACCTCTCGGGATCCCAAGATCCGTCATTAAGGAAGCGGTTTGATAGGCAAGAAGGCCTTTCCAGGGAAAGGGGGAGTTCCTGAAGGGAGTAAAGTTCTGTCGCAGTATAACATAGAGGAGAGTGTGGCATCAGCCAAATGGGATGACATCATGGGGAGATGGAACGAGGAGATGACATGTCCATGGGGGGGGAGGGGGCAACTGACAGTGTTCAAGGGGGTAGCGGGAAGCTTATGTCCATCATAGCAATGGTCGGTGTTAAGGACAATATATAAGAGTAATGGCCAGATGTCAAAATTGCAGCAGATGATAAATTGCAAGGTGGTGAAGCGGCCAGTGATGGCGGCTTGGAGGACAGCGGTGGCAGCGGCAGCTGCTCCAACTTCAATGACTCCAACAGCTGAGCTCCGTCCACACCAGCCACACTCATATCCGTCGCCAGGGCCGCACTCCGTTGACCTAGTCCATAGTGTCACAAGAGGAGGGGCCAAATGGCCAAATGGCACAGTACGGTGGCCCAGGCAATGGCAGTGATACCAGAGGGGGCCACAACGAAGGATCCCCCCACTCCAACCACGCCCACGCCAACTACTGAAGCCATCTTCTGCTGACATCAATATCCATGCCAGCTGTCTCAGCCACTCCCCGCTGATCCAATTTACCATGTCCATAAGCAAGGTGGAGGGGGGAGCAACCGGGATAACACCATGGCGTGGGGAGTGGCAGCTGCAGAGATCCCAGGCCAGGCATCCCGCCGCCACCACCGACCACACCCACACTGGCTGCAGAGACCCCAGGCCGGGCATCCTGCCGCTGACCACACCCACACCGGCAGCCGGCGATGCTCTCCATTCTCCTTTCACCGCCAACCACCCCGTTTCACTCACGACATTCCAGCTACAAGGCAGAACATCGCAGCTCAAGGGTATCCCCGAGGTCCCAGGAAGTTCTCATAGCTGGACCTGGAATCAACAAGGTACCCCCTGCAAGCCCCGAGAAGGACAATCATCTCCCCGAAGCTCTCCTCAAACGTGACAGGACACCATCTTGGGCATGCGCAGATCTTCTCCTTCTAGAGGTGACATTCCATTTTAACATCTACTGTATATGAAACCATTGTGAAGATCATCTAGAGATTACAGGATTAACAGAGTTGGAACCTTCCAACCCCCTACCCAAGCATGAGACCCTACACCATTTCTGACAAATGGCAGTCCAGTCTCTTCTTGAAAACCTCCAGTGATGAAGCTCCCACAACATCTGAAGGCAAAATGTTCCATTGGTTAATGGAACATCTATATTTCTATATTGAATCTCTCCTTGATTAGTTTCCATCCATTATTCCTTGGAGAATATCTTGACCCCTTCCTCTTTGTGGCAGCCTCTCAAATATTGGAACACTGCTATCATGTCTCCCCTGGTCCTTCTCTTCACTAAACTAGCCATTCCCAGTTCCTGCAACTGTTCATTGTATGTTCCAGTCCCCTAATCACCTTGGTTACTCTTCTCTGCATTTTTTTTAGAGTCTCAACAACTTGTTAATAGTGTGGTGTCCAAAACTTGATGCAGTATTCTAGGTGTGGTCTTACTACGGCTTTATAGGGTGGTATTACTGCGTCACTTGAACTTGATTGTATCCCTTAGTTAATGCAACTTAGTATTGCATTGGCTTTTTTGGCTGCCACTGCACACTACTGGGCCATATTTAACTAATTGGCCACTAAGCTTCCAAGATATGGGCTGAGAAGCCATCAAAATGCATTTGGGCAGGTGAGTGATGTCCTACCTGATCTACAATAGTCCACAGTAACCCTAGTAGAGTAGGTTCGCAGTTGGGGGTATTCCAAATTCCATTATTATCCCTAGAGAGTCATGTGGCCTCAGTGACATAGAATGCCTTTCATCTGCTTTGGTTGATTTAGCAACAGCAATGTGTCTGGCCAGATGTCTCTACCCCCAACTGCAAACTATGTCTTGCAACAGTTATTCAAATTTTGATAATTTCTCAGTTGATTATGTCAGTGTGTTATATGTGTGACTTCTTCTGAAAATTGCCCGGAAAATTCAATTATTGAAAATAGTGTCTGGATGTCTTCCTGATAGAACATATTATGTCTGCCATCTCCACTGGCTCCAATTCATAGCTCAGGTTTTCAAATATAAAGCCCCAAACAGCTTAGGATCAGGTTACCTGATAATAGCACCTTTTCCCATATACTTTAAAACTTTAAATATATAACTTGAAGAATTTAAAATCTAATGAGGCTATCCTCAAGGTCCTTCCCTCAAAGGAAATATTTATATATTTAAAATAATCAATTGGTTTAGGTAAAGTATAATCAGGCATGCAGGAGTTTGTTATGGTAGCCTGTCTCAATAAAATAGGTTTGATATTCCTGCAATTTTGATTTCCTAATTTGGTCTATCTCAGGGTCTTGACAAATGAAAATGAAATATTTGTTTTTCTTTTATATAAATGAAATATCTCAGTAATATCTTTTTTGGATATTTTTTAGTCTCTGGAAACATTAAGGCAGCATCCAGAAGATAATCGCAACCAGATTCGTGAATTGGCACAAACTTTAACAGATGGTGGAATTTTGGATGAATTGATCAACGAGAAACTTGAAAAATTCAATGTTCGGTGGGAAGAGCTACAACAGGAGGTATATTTCTCTGTTCTAATGTTTTGCTTTAAACACTATTTTAGGCATAATTGCTAGGTGGTTCTACATAAAAATAAAGTTATAACTTATACTATTCTATAATTTTTTTAAAAATAATTAAATAGTGTGAATACAAATAAAAGAAATAGTGGTTGAGTTATTTGGATTATTTAGAGAAATAGTATTCAATGTGTTATATGTACGTTAAAAATCGAGACTTTTGTGCTGTCCTTTCAAATAAATTAGCAAGTTTGTGTATTATTCCCACACTCTCAATCTAAGGATATTGTTGGCCTCTCACAGTATATTACAATCATTTTCTGTTTGGAAATACCAAATTCTACTAGGAATTTGGAAGGAAGATGTTAGGAATGTAAGCTAACAGTTGGTTTAGCAATATATAAACCAGGATGGTAGTACTGTTTCTTTAAGTACTGCTGTAATGTGATTGGTTGCTGTTACCTCAAGCAGCCATAAGATGGAGCCAGAATGGCTGTTAGCTCTCTGTTTGTTAGATGCTGATCGGTGGATGTATCGTGAGTTACTGTGCTTTTGCTACTGTTAGCTGCTTTGTGTGCTAAACTGATTATTTGATATTGGACTGTGTTCAAAGGATCATTCCTTAACTGAGAGCATTGATAACTGACTGACTGAACCCTGTTTGACTTGGACTTTAAATTGAACTCTGAATACCTCTATATTTCCACATAGTAAACTACTATATTTTATACTATTCGGTGTCCCTGTATGCTGGTTGTGTGTGTTCTTCCATACCACTCTCATTACGCTTCTTTGCACACTCGCTCTCCTAACGGGGAACTTACTTGCTTAACAGAAGACACAGCACATTAATCTTTATATGCATTTATAAATACTTGTTTTCAACATTAATGACAATTTAATTTTTCTATTTTAAATCCTAATTTGTTTTTGAACTAAACAAAATGCTTACCATCCCAACAAATTATGCCATATAATAGCTGAGTGGGCTATAGCTTTCCTAATAGGGGTCTCAAATATGTATGCATATAAAGTAGGAAAAACATCCCTTATTGCACTCTATATTGGCTGCAACCTGCAACTTGATCTGCCCAGGTCTTGATTCCTGCCTAGAAGTAATTGTTTGCATGAACACATGCAATAAACAAAAAACTAGAATTCAAAGCTAATGATTAATATTTCTTTGGTACAATATGAGAATCCAATATGACACAAGTGAACAGAGTAGCTAGTAAAATATATTACAAGGCATTGTCTTTTATGAAGGTTCATGAAAATGACTTTAAAAAAGTGTAGTGATCTTGGATTATAAAATATTTTTATTTAGGGATGCTCCACATATACATATTTTAAAATCTTTACTCCCCAGTAATTTTTCTAATAAAAATTCTCACAATGTAATTTTTACAATTGCAAATATCTTAAAATTTGTAGTTATGTATTTTACATTTTTCAGAATATAAAAGTTTTAGCAAAAAATCAAGCAGATGGGTTATTTTCAGGGCCAACAGCCCTGGCTTCAGAATACACAAAGGAAGGAGTGATGCACCTGAACCAGAGACTTTTCCCAAACATCTGCCTGGCCAAGGATTGAACTCTGGTTGCCTGGATACTGGAGGGTGGGCTCTTGGGTTTGTTTCAGTTCATTTGTCCATGTGCATTTTGCTTCAGAACTTGCCTGACTTTTGCTGCATTCCGTTCTTTCCTAGTAAAAGTACCTTTTCTCTAAATCTATGGAGTCAAGGGTTTTTCTTTCTTAGGGATTGTGCAGAGGCCACCCTGACATTAGGCAAATTCTGCTTTAACAATCAACCCAGAGACTGCAGTCTCCCATGGGGGACTGAGCATCTAAATGTCCAGCCACAAAAGTGAGCTAGAAGGGACTAGAGCTATGATTGGCTCCTAGACCACACCACACTCGAGATGAGGCAGAATGGCTGGACGAGCTAGACCTAGATGAGGAACCTGTCAGATCCAGATGGTTGATGGGCGTGGGGCAAAAGGAAGACCCAGAGAAATGATCCTTGAGGGTAACCTTCACTTGAGGTAACAGAGGTTCCCACAGGCTGGAATGGCATGAGGGGATGAAGCCCTCCCTTTTGATGAGAACCTGGAGGGTGCCATGCTGAGCCATGCCCTGTACCTGTTACAAGAGGCACTGAAGAACTGAAGAGCCTGGGAAATTCTTGTTCAGGTGACTTCTTGGGCTACTGCAAGCCAAGCTGTGGATGGAGCTACTGTGGCAGAGATCACGGCAGTGGTCGCACCTGCTCTGCCTGGACCAACACTAGTCCCTTTGCCTGAAGGGGCTATCCCTCAGAGATGTTGAGCCTTGAAGGTCTCAGCCTTGAGGGGTAAAGTACGGGGGAGCTCCTAATAACAGGGGTTCTTCTGGTGCAACTCTGGAATTACATGCGGGAGTATGGGGTTGAATTGGGGATGTCACTGATGAATGGATGGTTTCCCTCCTCAATGGTGATTCCTGCCAACTGTGAAATTATGATCACTTTATGGCAGCCCTTTGCCAACAGTTGGAGGACCCACTGGCAGAATGCAAGACTCGGACCTGGATGAAGACCCTCACTTAAAGGTGGAGGTCAGGGGCCACATACACCCAGGAGTTCCAAGTGTTAGCATGCCAGCTAGCCACATGGCCTAAAGACATCCTGATCTATTGCTTCAAAGATGGCCTTAATGATGGCATCTACCTGTATTTTATGTGGGGCTCTATGCACCCTACAACACGGTATGTGTTGATGGATGAGGTAGAGATTGACCAAGCTTGAGAATGACACCATGGTGGCCACTGATGGTGCAAATTCTCCCCTCCTGCATGCAAAGAAACCTTAAAGTCAGAGCAAATCTGGACCTAGACCGAGATCCACAGCATGCTTCAAGTTCAAGAAAGAGGAACTCCGAGCTGCAGATTGTTGATCAATCAAGCCCAATCTCAAAGCCATGGTGACTCAGGGGAAGAAGCTGGAGAAGCCAGATCTGAGGACCCAGGAAACAGCACTGAAAGGCATGGGGAGGGGGTGTCATTGAGTTCACCCACCTGACTCTGAGGGGCTGGGAGCTCCGACCAGCTTGGGTGAAAGTGAAAGGAACTATGACGGTGACCCCCTAGTAAGTTGACATGTGATCCCTGTAACCTTTCATGTGGAACTAGTGGTGCCTTCCTCGGGAATCATGGGGAGGATCTTGGCTTTGCTGGCCTGAGGTGGTGAAAAAGCTGGGACTAAGACTCAAGTGGCTAAAGGTGCCAAAAAATTTTGCCAACTGCATGAGACAGTAGTGGGGGGGGGCAGCTCATTTTATAACTGAAACAGTGAAGATGAAAATGGGAAAGCACAAAGAGACTGTGAGTTTCATAGAGGCACATAGAGGGGTGGAGAGACAGCTCCTATTTGGACTCACCTGGCCCCAGAAATGGAACCCTTATGTAAGTTTGGGGAGAGGGCTTTTAAAGATTCAGCACAAGATGGCTAAGAAAGGGGAAGAGATTCTGATACCCAGAGGCAGGAAAACCAAAGGACAGAAAGAGTTGGGGGCAGCAGCACAGGAACACCCAAAAAGCAAGCACAGAATCCCCAAGGAGTACTAGGAGCTATGGGACATTTTTAGCAAGAAGGGCTCTGTCACAGTCATGCCCCATTGCCTCACTGACTATAGTATTGGAATCCTTCCTGAGGCTAAAGACCCCAAACCTAAGCTTTACTCAATGACTCCATTAGAGTTAGGAGACTCCGCGCTTTCATAGATAAAAATGTGAATTTATTCAACTGATTAGACCGAAACTGGTAGCCCTGCTATTGTTCCAGGAAAAAAAGGATGGAACTCTTAATGTGTTGACTATAGGAGAATAAATCTGGTGTGAATAGAAAATGTCTACTCATTGCCCCTGATGAAGGACATGCTGGCACATCTAGCCAAAGGCATAATCTTCACTAAATTAGATTTGTGGTAGGCTTATTACTGGATTTGGATCAAGGAGGGCGATGAATGGAAAACTGTGTTCAACTTCCCTCTGGGATATTTTCAATTCCATGTGCTTCCTTTTGACCTGCAGGGGGCCACCAGCTGTGTTCATGCAATTGATCAATGAAGTGCTACATGACTTTTTATACAAGGGGGTGTTGGTATATTTGGCAACATTTTAATATATACTGAGACTATGGAAGAACATTTAAAATTGGTGCAGGGGGTCCTAAAAGGGCTCCGAGCAGCCAAATTGTATGGAAAGTTTTCTAAATGTGAATGTCACCAAGATAAAATTAATTACCTGGGTTACCATACATGTAATGAAAGAGTGGAGATGGACACAGAAAAGGTGAGGGCAGTGGGCCCCTGCCCATGCTAGGAAGCAGTCACAGAGCTTCCTGGATTTTGCCAATTTCTACCTGCAAGTCATCCCTTCATTTGAAAAGATTGCATTACCAACCTTTTAAAAACTAAGGATGGGGGCAAGCTAAAGCTGAGTCAGCCACTTAAGTGAACAATGGAGTGCCAAGCAGTGTTCAAGAAACTCAAGCAGCTGTTCATGGCAGAGCCTGTGTTAAAGCACCCAGCACAACTACTCCTTATGTAATTCAGGCAGATGAGAGTGATGTAGCGATGGGGGCTGTGCTGTTACAAAACAATACTCAGGGCCTGCTACAACCATATGTGTACACCTTTAAAAACTTACCAAAACTGAACAGAGGTGGGCAGTGTGGGAGAAGGAGGCATATGCAGTGCAGTGGGCCCTGCTTACTTGGTGGCATTTCCTGGAAGGGGCAAAACCCACATTCAAGGTGTGGACTAACCATAAAAATCTGGAAGCCGTGAAAACTCCACACAAATTATCCCCTAAGCAAATCTTCAACCCTTGATACTTTAATTGGTTCAATTTCACCCTGCACTATATTCTAGGAAAGAAATTGTTTATGGTTGATGCTTTCTTTAGGTTGCCCCAATGCAATAGTATTAAAGCCAAAGTGGTTTGACCAGCCATTCTCTTGAAGTAGCTGGCAGCCCCAGTAACCACTAGATTTCAGGGGGAAAAGGAGCCTGAGATTTCAAATGAACCTTAATGATTTTGCATCTACATTGAGGAAGTAAACAGTGGGGTACCACAAGGTTCTGTCTTAGGCCCAGTACTCTTCAATATCTTTATAAATGACTTAGATGAGAAAATAGAAGGGGGATTTACCAAATTTGTGGATGATATTAAGCTGGCAGGAATAGCCAAGACCCTAGATGATAGGCTCAAGATCCAGATGGATCTTGACAGACTTGAACACTAGGCCCTATCTAACAAAATGAAATTCAATTTAGAGAAAAGTAAAGCCTTACACTTAGACAAGAAAAAACCAAAAGTACACATACAGGTGAAACTCAAAAAATTAGAATATCGTGCAAAAGTTCATTTATTTAAGTAATGCAACTTAAAAGGTGAAACTAATATATGAGATAGACTCATTACATACAAAGTAAGATAGTTCAAGCCGTGATTTGTCATAATTGTGATGATTATGGCTTACAGCTCATGAAAACCCCAAATCCACAATCTCAGAAAATTAGAATATTACATGCAATCAATAAAACAAGGATTGTACATAGAACAATATCGGACCTCTGAAAAGTATAAGCATGCATATGTACTCAGTATTTGGTTTGGATCCCTTTTGCAGCAATTACTGCCTCAATGTGGCATGGCATGGAAGCTATCAGCCTGTGGCACTGCTGAGGTATTGTGGAAGACCAGGATGCTTCAGTAGCAGCCTTCAGCTCTTCTGCATTGTTCGGACTCATGTCTCTCATCTTTCTTTTGGCAATGCAACATAGATTCTCTATGTGGTTCAGGGCGAGTTTGCTGGCCAATCAAGCACAGTAATCCCATGGTCATTGAACCAGATTTTGGTGCTTTTGGCAGTGTGGGCAGGTGTCAAGTCCTGCTGGAAAATGAAGTCAGCATCCCCATAAAGCTCGTCTGTGGAAGGAAGCATGAAGTGCTCCAAAATCTCCTGGTAGAGGGCTGTGTTGACCCTGGACTTAATGAAACACAGTGGACCAACACCAGCAGATGACATGGCTCCCCAAATCAACACAGAAACTTCACACTGGACTTCAAGCATCTTGCAGTATGTGCCTCTTCATTCTTCCTCCATACTCTGGGTCCTTGGTTTCCAAATGAGATACATAAGTTGCTCTCATCAGAAAAGAGGACTTTGGACCACTGAGCAACAGACCAGGTCTGTTTTTCTTTAGCCCAGGTAAGACGCTTCTGACATTGTTTGTTGTTAAGGAGCGGCTTGACAAGAGGAATACGATATTTAAAGCCCATGTCCAGAATCCGTCTGTGTGTGGTGGCTCTTGATGCGCTGACTCCAACCTCAGTCCATTCCTTGTGAAAGTCCCCAACACTTTTGAATGGTCTTTTCCTGACAATCCTCTCCAGGCTGCGGTCATCCCTGTTGCTTGTGCACCTTTTTCTTCCACACTTTTCTCTTCCACATAACTTTCTATTAAAGTTATAGAAGTTATGTGTTTTGATACAGCACTTTGGGAACATCCAACTTCTTTTGCAATTACCTTTTGAGGCTTTCCCTCCTTATGGCAGGTGTCAATGATGGTTTTCTGCACAACTGTCAGGTCAGCAGTCTTTCCCATGATTGTGATTCCTACTGAACCAGACTGAGAGACCATTTAAAGGCTCATGAAGCCTTTGCAGGTGTTATGGCTTAATTAGCTGATTAGAGTGGGACACTTTGAGCCTCGAATATTGCACCTTTTCACAATATTCTAATTTTCTGAGATTGTGGATTTCAGGTTTCCATGAGCTGTAAGCCATAATCATCACAGTTATGACAAATCACAGCTTGAACTATCTTGTTTTGCATGTAATGAGTCTATCTCATATATTAGTTTCACCTTTTAAGTTGCATTACTGAAATAAATGAACTTTTGCATGATATTCTAATTTTTTGAGTTTCATCTGTATACACTGGGTGAAACCAAGCTTAATAGCAGTAACTGTGAGAGGGATCTTGGAGTCTTAGTGAACAACCAGCTAAATATGAGCCAACAGTGTCCAGTGGCAGCCAAAAAAGCCAATGCAATACTAAATTGCATTAACTAAGGGATACAATCAAGTTCAAGTGAGGTACTAATATCTCTCTATAAAGCCTTAGTAAGACCACACTTAGAGTACTGCATCCAGTTTTGGTCACCACACTATAAAAAAGATGTTGAAACTCTAGAAAGAGTCCAGGAAAGAGCAACCAAGATGATTAGGGGACTGGAGGCTAAAACATTCAATGAATGGTTGAAGGAACTGGGCATGGCTAGTCTAGTGAAAAGAAGGACCAGGAGAGACATGATAGCAGTGTTCCAGTATTTGAGGGGCTGCCACAAAGAGGAAGGGGTCAAACTATTTTCCAAAGCACCTGAAGGCCAGACAAGAAATAATGGATGGAGGCTGAACAACCTGGAAATAAGAAGAAATTTTCTGACTGTGAGAGCAATCAACCAAAGCTTGCCTTTGGAAGTTGTGGAAGCTTCATCACTGGAAGTTTTAAAGAAGAAACTGGACTGCCATATGTCAGAAATTGTGTAGGGTCTGCTTGGGTGGGGGGGTTGGACTAGATCAGGAGTCAACAACCCATGGCTCCAAATGCAACTCTTTTGCCCTCTGCTGCGGCTCCCTGTTGGTTGATCACATCACTGGCTGGCCCCATCCCTCCCCTCCCAGTCACTCCTCTTCTGGCCTGAAAAGGTAAGGGCAATGGTGGGGGATGGAGACTCTCTCCATATTCCAGAGTGGGAGCGAAGCACCCGTGTAGTTGCCTTTGCACATCAAAAGCATCCTGCCTTCATCACGTTACATTTGTGCTCAAGGCAGACCTCGCCTCCCACTGCTTCTTGCTTGGAACTGTTGCTGCCTCCATGGTCTGCCTGCTGCTCTCACAATGCCTTGCACATCTCCCCAAGTGACCAAGGTGCATCCAGCACCAACAAGGACCTGAAGAAGTGACCACGAGACCCATCAAGAGATGAGCCGTAGTTCATCGTTTTTCCAAATTGCTTTACGCCTCACTCAAGATCAGGATTTTTATGGGCTTAGCTGTTGGAGGTCTTATCTCCACTCCCTTCCTAGGTATTTGAATATCTTGTGAGATGATGCAAACTCACCCAAGTTTTATATGAATAGTTTAGTCTTGCAAATGCTTTTATAGAAGCTGCATTGGCTTTTGGGTCCTTCTGAATATTTTTACCTTAGACCCTGATGAGACTGGCTGCAAAAAGGATAGAGTTAGCATTTGATTTTAGACAGTATTTATTTATCAAGTCTAAATAGCTATGCAGCTCACCAAGCTATGCAGCTCACTGGGTGGCACACAATGAGATAAAACTATAAAGACTATAGATGTAAAACATAAAAATCCATATTAATAAAGTAGCCGCCCGCAGTTTCTTGCTGAAACTGTTGGGCAGCGAGACCCAGCTAGAGATGAGGTGCAGGAGAATCAGAATCAGATGGCGGGGGGACACACAACATTTTTACAGAATCATAGATACATTGAAGCCTTTGAAGTGGGAGGCAAAGTCATGTGTGACAAGAAGGAGAGGGGTGAGGCATGGCCAGGTGTGGCTGGGGGGGGCATGTGATTGAGTGGGAGTGAATGACATCAAGTTGTCCATACCCACCCAGGTTTTGTGGCTCCTAGTGTTTTCTTTTCTGTGGGAAACAGGTCCAAATGGTTCTTTGAGTGTTTAAGGTTGCCAACCCCTGAAGAAATGACTGCACTATGTGCGATGGACTGGCTTGGGTTGGGGATAAATTTTATGTGTCCTCAAGCTTGAGGAGCACTGTTTTACAAGGTGCTCATGACTCTACACTAACCACTGTAGGTAATTGACTGGGTAAGATGACCTCATCCTTGTGCCATCCATCTCCCTGTTTTTAGTTTTATGCATACTGTATTTTTTGGAGTGTAAGACGCACCTTTTTCCATCAAAAAAGAGGCTGAAAATCTGGGTGCATCTTATACACTGAATGCAGCATTTTTTGCCTCCTTAAACCCCACCCCTTCACAAAAATGGCCGTGCAAAGCCTTTAGGAGTCTTGCAGAGTGCTCCTGGGGGCTGGGGAAAGCAGAAATGAGTGAAAAACAGGCTATTTTTGTTCAATTCCCCCCCTCCGCCCCCAGGAGTACTCTATAAGCCTCCTAAAGGCTCTGCATGCAATTTCTTTTGACAAAAAATGGGCCCGTTTTCACAAAAAATGGGCTGTTTTTTGCTTGTTTTGGGGGGGGCACAACCCAGGAGCACTCTGCAAGCTCCCTAAAGGCTATTCATGCCTTTTTGGGGGGGAAACAAGCCCATTTTTGTGAAAAATTGGCTGTTTTGGGGATGTTTGCAGAGTGCAAAAACTTTTTTTTAATTTGCCTCTTCAAAACCTTGGTGCGTCTTATACTCCAAAAAATGCGGTAGCTTTAAAAATGTTAATTGTTTGCAATTAATTTTTATTACTGTCTGTAAGTTGCCCATAGTTGTCTTATAGATTAGAGGAGTAGCATCTAAAATACTGTAAATATTTTATAAAATAATGCATACTGTATAATTAATAAGGTGACCAACCGTCCTCCTTTAGGGAGGACAGTCCTTCTTCTGTAAGTTATGTCCTCCCTCGAAAAGTGTCCTCCTACATGTCCTCCTTTTCGATATTTGAAGACTAATCTGTTGCACGTTATGTGATGTATTTGTATTTGACATGACAATTCGTCAAGACTCGGTATAGTGCAGTATAAGATGCGATTATGAGACGCTTGCGCTCCGCATGGGAGACCTTGAGAGAGAGCGTCGCGTGCAAGTGGCTTTGTTTACTTCTTACTGAAACACGACACGGCACATACACACGCAGTAGACTGAGATTGAGATTGAATGTTGATACTCTAGCTGCAGCACTTGCCGTAAAATTCAATATGAAGGATATTTCTTGTTCAGATATTTCCAAAATATTGTTAGAAGATGATACAGTGACAAAAAATATTAATTCAATGGAAAAGTACTCATTTAAATAATAATTAACAGGCATGTAAGCATAATTACAATATAAAATGTTACAAATGTTTTTATTATGCATATATCATATTTTAGTGTATTATTGTTGCAATGAATAAAATATTTCTTTTATTTACGATATTTTTCCCCAATTTATTTGTCCTCCTTTTCATTGTAAAAAAGTTGGTCACCTTATAATTAATGAATACACAGCATGTATGTTTGTATATACACTATTATATGTGTACATTGTATATTCATTCATATATTCTGTATGTGTATATACAAAGCAGAACTGAAAAATAAGCAAACATCTGCTAGTCTATCTTAAATTTTAAACGAGAAATAATTGAACAACTTGCAAAAAGTGACCTTTGTAAACTAGTGAACATATTCATTAGATTTACATTTTGGGACAAGTTTAAAGTGATATAACCAGACCTGCTTTAGTGACATTAAAGTTAGTCTGATTACTACATGCTTTAGTTTTTGGTAATTTTAAATTGAATGCTACTTTGTTAAGAATTTTTATAGGTAGGCTTAGTAGTGATCCATGCAATGAAAGACAAAGAATAAGGAACTAACCATTCCTGTGATTAATCCATGCTCTAAGAAACTATTTATATCTTATGTTCCAGTTGCTTTATAAACAGCATGTTTATCCCTGTCACTCATTACAGTGGATTACCTTAAAATGGATTGTGGTGACTGTAATTCTGTTCTGCCCAAAAGAGATCTCTTGGGATAAATAACAAGTTCAGGTATATCTGTGGCCTCAGAATAAAAAACTATCTAAGCAGAATGTTGAACTTCAATTTGTAATATTCTATTCATCATCAAATTCTTCAATATCCCTCTTTTTTTACACATTGGCTATTTCTCAGTTATTTCCTTAAAAAAATGGCTGGCAAGAAGAGAAGAAATTTATCTTACAAAAAGGTAGTCATATATTAATTGGAAATTCTAGTTTGTACTGCAAGATATTTTGTAAACAATACTTTGAAAATATTGAGGTGTAATCCTTTGTATTATTTTCTAGGCTGTGAGAAGTCAGAAGTTTCTTGAACAAAGGATCCACTCTGCTCAGGAGATTGACAAAACCCTCCAATTAATTCAAGAGTCCCTGGCCTTCATTGATCAACAATTAACAGGATTTATTACAGACCGAACTGATGCAGCACATGTACCTCAAGAAGCACAGGTGAGCCATATAATATGTATTATATAACATGTAATTGCATTAAATAGTTCTATCTTTCAAGGAGTCAGTAAGGTTTACTTTATTAGATTGTTCTAAATTTACAGTGATTCTAGAATTATCATTGATCTAATTCTTACAAAAATTCTAGCTGGCAAATGAAACAGGAACTGCATAAAATCAAAAAGATCACATATATTTTAAAGTACAATGATCTTTTATGTTTATCTTTCCTGATGCTAATGTAACATTATTTTATCACACCAAATTTAAAGTTTGAAAATGTTTACATTGTAAAATTAAAGAAACAAACTCAATATTATAATTTTTGTAGTGCTAATTTTATCATGCCATAAGTTACTCATCGTGATTAGTATTTTCAATTAACTTATATTTACATCCCAAGTGAATTCTTATTGAATTGCATACAGATATTTGCATTTAATTATTTGAACAATTTTATGCATATTGTTTTATATAAAAGAGCAGAGTTATATAGATAGATGAAAGCCAATTTTATGTTGTAGTTAAGGCATCAGACTAGAAACCATGAGACCATAGTCCTGCCTTATATTCAAAGCCAGCTCAGTGACCTTGGGTTAGTCTTTTTTTCTCAGCTACTCTATGTATGTACGTTTGTGTGTGTTCTCGTGTGTGTGTGTGTGTGTGTGTGTGTGTGTGTTTCCCATTCAATTATTTTGATTCTTGGAGATTTGCAGGACAAGTCCCTGAAGTTTTCTTGACCAGTTTTTTTCAGAGGTTTGGTCAAGAAACTGGCCAACATTTGTTTGTTTGTTTGTTTATTAAATTCGTATGTCTCACATTTCACCAAGAGGTGATTCTAGGTGGCTTACAACTAATTAAACAAGATAAAGCAATAAATATTAATAAATATTAATGTTAAAATTTACTTAAAATTAACAAAGATGACAAGAAAGAGAGCAAGATGTACATGGGGTGAAAGTGAATTATCTCAGTCCATTAACCATCTCAGTATGACATGCCCTCATAGGGGCCCCAGGCCAATGGCAGAGTTGTTTTCAAGGCTTTTTGGAAGGCCAAAATGGTGAGTGTGAATCTCACTTGACATTCCAAAGAGCAGGAGCCACAACTCTTTATCTGGATACTGCCAACTGGAATTCCTTTACCCCTGGGACTAGAGCAGTGATGGCTAACCTTTTTTCCATCATGTGCCAAAATGGGGGGAGCGCAGGGGGTTGTGCACGGGCGTGACCACACCCATAATTCTATGTGTACGAACACCCGAAACAACCCCCCTCCAGCTGTTGGCGTGCGATGGACCCATTTTTCACCCTCCCAGGCTCCAGAGGCTTTCTATGAGCCTGGGGAGGGCAAAAACGGACTCCCCTGCCCGCTCCCCCCCCCCCGCAGAGGACCTCCAGAGGCTTCAGGAGGCTTTCAGAGGGCAAAAAACAGCCTAAAATGAAGGCGAAAAACAGCCTCCAAAGGGTGAAAAACAGCCAAAAATGAAGGCGAAAGTCAGCCGGTCAGCATGCACAGGGCAATGCCTCACATGCCCTAACAAATGACTCCATGTGCCACCTGTGGCACGTCTGCCATAGGTTCGCCATCATGGGTCTAGAGCATGCACGGTTGAGGCAGGCCAATCCCATTGTATGACATGGTTCAACAGGTAATCTGGACCCATGCCACAAAGGGCTTTAAAGGTAATAACCAAGACCTTGAATTGGACTTGGAAGCAAACTGGATGGGTATGTCTGGGGCAGTTCAACCCCATCCAGAACTAAATATGTGAAAGTCCCAGATCCTGAACCTCATGCACCAAAAGCCACTCAGTCTTACTATTATCTTACCATTAATATTACTATTGGCTTTACTTTTTGACATCTCATCCAACTATATATTATATAGATCAAAGACAAATCATCCTTTAATATTTTAATGCAAAATATGATTTCCATTTTATGAAGAAAGATAATAAAACAATAGAATACTAGAAATATCATATATCACAGAAATTGAACTTGAATTATCTTTTTCTTAATACTTTGAAGGGATTACTACAAAAAATATAATTATTTTTGTAGCTCTAGTATATGTCAGGCTGACAGCCAGTTCCTTTTAGGATCTTTGGCCTGCCACATTACTATTCTATTCTACTATGCTGTTTCATTAGTGGGGAATTGGGAGGGGGAATAGTAAGGGAATGTGTTGTTGTTAAAATAAAATTCCTTTCTAGAAGCCATCTTTTGCCTCTACACCTCTGCACCTGACTGGAACTGGATGAGTGGAACTGCCAGCATGGCAGTGGAAGATTGGACCATGTGATGGACTTGTGGGTGTGGGGGCAAGATCATGAACTTTCAACTGGGTGGGGAAACTCCAGGAAGCTCAGATTCCCTGGCATTAACCCAAATCTCCCTTAAAATATTTCACCAGCAACCCCTGCATGGGGTGCTGACTCCCATCACTGACCTGACCCGGTCAGAGTAAAATATCAGCAAAGATGAAGATAGAGCCATTGGAAATAGAAGCCAATGACGGGTTGCTTCTCTGCAAACCTTCCAAAGTTGCAAAGGAATTTGTGGAGGAGGAAAACTGGAGATTTATAGCGTCTGGAGATATGTGGCCACAGCCGGAGGGGGTTGGAAGGGCTATTTCAACACACATCTGGAGAGGACAAAAACAAACACCCAGTAACCGACTAGATGATTGGAGCCTCCCAGACCAACCTGCGCAGTCAAACGTGAGTGAACCTCCTCCCTCCTTCCCTAGCAAAGACTCTGCAACGGACTGGAGTGCAGATTTTTACTCCTTCCATACAGTGACAAATGAAATGACCCATTACCCTGCAGCTGAGTTGCAGACAGATCCCCCATCAACATGTGGAATTCAATCCAGCCAGCAGGAAGGGGTTTGGCCAACATCTATCCCTAGTCAGCAACCAATGTTTGGGTTGCAGCCTGTGAATCAAGCACCACTGGAATGGGCTTTCTTCCCAGGTCATGGATGGGAGAGATGCCAGTGGGCGCCTGCCTTCCCTCAGAAGATGGCACCATGTCAGATAACTGGGCAAGGGCCAACCCAGGGATTGACTTCCCCACCCAGTCCAGTCCCACCTGCAATGCTCCAACAGGCTCTTACGCACCTTCCGACAGAGAAATGTTCTTGACAATAGCAGAAGGGATGAATGAAGGGAAAGCTGCAGGATGGATAGCGGAACAATGTGACGAGGCGGTTCCTAAGTTTAGAGATGCAACTGGGTTCCTTCCCTTGGGGGGGGGGGGACAAAATGCCACCATTGCTGTCAACCTGGCCACAAAGCGTCAGAGTGCTTTACTCCAGCCCCCGTATCACAAACGTGTGCACCAACTGCCAGCACGGTAAAGAGAAGGCCCCGGAAGCCACCAGAAAAGAGTCATCTGGGTCAACAACCTCAGAAAACTGATCCTAAGGTGTTCAGTGAGGAAGATGTCAACAATCTTCCCCCTCACCGGTCCACAGATTGTGCAATAGACTTCAATAGGCAGGGTGGGCTACCCTACCAAAGCTGAAAATGTACTCCATGACTCCCAAGGAGATGGTTGAATTGAGGAAGTACATCGACACCAATTTGAAATGGGGCTTTATTGACCCAGCGAAGTCGAAAATAGCGGCACCAGTGCTCTGCAGAGAAAAGAAAAATGGCAGTGTTCATCTCTGTGTTGATCTGCGAGCCTTGAATGCAGTATGCGTGAAGAACACCTATCGCCTTCCCCTCATGAAAGATATGTTGAACCATTTGGCTAAAGGCAAGATCTTCACCAAGCTGGACTTGAGAGAGGTGTATTACCGCATATGAATCAGAGAGGGAGATGAGTGGAAGACTGCTTTTAACACCCCCCTTGGCAGCTTTCAATACAAAGTCATGCCCTTTAGACTACAAGGAGCACCCACAGTCTTCATGTATATAAATGAGTTGCTACATGAGCACCTGTACCGCAAAATACTCATTTATCTTGATAACATCTTGATCTTCTCTGAAAACCCTGGAACAACACACGAAGCTGGTATGATAAGTCTAGAAAAAACTTCTAGCCGCCAAGCTATACGCAAAGTTGTTGAAGTGTGAGTTCCACCAGACCTCACTAGACTACCTGGGTTATCGCAGCTCCAACGAGGGGATAGGAATGGATCCAGAAAAAGTGAAAGCTGTGTTAGACTGGAAACTTCCAAGTACTTACAGACAACTACAAAGCTTCCATGGATTTGCCAATTTCTACAGGCAGTTCATTCAACTTTTGCAGAAATTGTCCTCCCACTGACTGAGCTAATAAAAATGAGGCCTTCCCCAACAAAGCCAAAAGTAAACCAACCCCTAAAGTGGACAATGGACTGTCAAAAAGCCTTTGAGAAATTAAAACAGCTCTTTGCCCAAGAGCCCATACTGCAATACCCCGAGCCAGAGCGACCACTCATAATCCAGACAAATGCCAGTGATGTAGCAATAGCTGTGGTGCTACTGCAGAAGAATAAAGAAGGCCACCTCTTGCCATGCGCTTACATCTCCAAAAAATTTACCACTACTGAAAGTGGTGGGCCATTTGGGAGAAAGAGGCATTGGTGATCAGATGGTGCCTGCTCATGTGGAGATATCTCCTGGAAGGGGGAATATGTTCAAGGTCTGGACTGATTATAAAAACCTCAAAGCTTTCAAAGCCCATTGAAGGCTACCTGCAAACCAAGTTCACTGGGCACAATACTTCCAAAGGTTTCAATTCAACTTATACACATCCCTGCAGGGAAGAACTTATTGGTGGATGCTTTGTCGAGAAAACCGCAGTACAACAGTAAGAAGGAAGAAGTTGTTCACCCCATCATTTCTTCCTCCCACCAAAAGGCAGCCAAAGTCACCACCCAAAGCCAGGATAAGATGACAACAGTGATTGGCGCTCCTGGCAGACCCATGGTTCAACAATAAGAAGGAGATCCTAATGATGTGAATGATGGCTTAGTCTGGAAGGGATCCAAACTTTACATCCCTGTGTGGTTGAGGCTGGAAGTTCTACGCGAAGCCACGATGCGAAACTAGGAGGCCACTTTGGATTCCTAAAAATGCTGCACCTCGCTAGGCATCAATTTTGGTGGCCAAAGATGAAATCAGAGGTGGAAGATTACGTAAAAAGCTGTGCTACTTGAGCAATGATAAAAACATGGCCGGGGAAGACTCCTGGACTACTATGAGTGGCCAGCCCTAGCTGACCATGGAAGAGATCGTAATGGACTTCATCGTCGAGTTCCCAGACAGCAGCAGGAATAGAGTAATCTGGACAGTTATTAATTTGTTTTCCAAACAGGCACATTTCATCGCTTGCTCAGAGTTGCTGTCCACAAAGAAATTAGCGGAAATGTTTGTGAAACATATTTAGCACCTGCACCTGGTGCCCAAGAGGATCATTTTAGACTGCGGAGTCAGTTCACCGCTAAGTTCTGGAGGGAGTTCCTGAGATCCATTCGGCCCACACAAGGACTGAGCTCAACACTTCATCCCAACACGAACTGCACAGTGGAGAGGGTCAATGCGATGGTGGAACAATACATCCCGTGTTATGTGGACTATCAGCAAGACAACTGGTCAGGCTTGCTACCCTTCGCTGAAGTGGTGTGCAACAATATGGTCCAGGGGAGGAGCGGATGTCACGATGACATGACGTACAATCTCAATGCTCTGAGATTGCAGTCAACACTTTTGCCACTGGGTGGTCCATATGGACCTAAACCGTCCTGCAGAGATGGTGAACAGGAAGAATATGTCTTGCTGATCTCAGGGACATAGCAAAGTCCCTGATCGATCCAAGAGAAGTTCTTCAAGCCGGTGACAAAAAATCCAGCCATTTGGCTGATGAAGTCGGGGCAGCTCCAAAATGGAAGGATATGGAAAGACAAAGTGTTTCCAGCTGGTGAGGAATTTTTACCATTTTAAAAGTGACTGCCTATAAAAAAACTTAAAATAATTTGGAGAACAGAAGAAATAAGCGGCGGAATTAAATTTGGAATGGTTTTTGACAGTGGGTTATCTTTTTTTTTAAATGCTATCTTCACGAATGGAATTTATGTAAGCCTTTTAAAATGAATGGATTAAGTTCTCTTCTTCTATTTTTTTAAATTACTCTTTGTAACCTATGGACTAAAATTTTCCTCTTTCATTACTGTGGGTGTTTTTCTAACTCATTTAAGAACCGGGCATTTTTTTTAACTTGAAATACAAAAAGATACAAAAAGAAAATTGCAACATTGTAACAATAACACTGCTACTCGGAGGCTAGAGGTATGTGTATTGGAAATGAAACACTTTTATTTTCTTTCACTGATTATCCTGGCTTGGCACTTCAAGGTCTTACTGCTTGTTTATAGAGAGTGATAAGAAGAAAAGCACACAGATGTTCCTTTGAAGTATATTTCTAACCAGAGAAAGGTGAAAATGAAATGATTATTGTGAATCGATGCTTAATCTTTGTTAAAACCTTCTAAACTAGAGCAGCAGTGTTTATTAGCTGGAGATAATGACGCAATTTCAACAGGAGAAAGAAGTTTTAAGTCCACAAAAGATATTCTCAGAAATACAGAAATTATCAAATACACGTGAGAGGATAGAAAAGAAGTTAATAATAATAATAAATAATAAATATTTATTTCTTAGCCGCACCCTCTCCCGAAGGACTCGGGGCGGCGTACAACAAAACATAGGAAATAAATATATCGACATACATATAACAAAACATATACCAAGACATATATACGACATATACAAGGAGGAGGTGAACTGATAGATAAAAACAAGTAAAAACACAATGTTTAAAAACCCCTAAATAAATTGAATGCAATTAAAATACCTCAAATAAAAAACCCGTCAGGAGCGATATAGTTGGATCAAAGTTGAGCCAGGCCAGCAACTTGAAAAAGGTGGGTCTTGAGCTTTACACGAAAGGAGCGAAGTTGGATGACTTAGTGCATTTAACAGCAAAATATGACAGAGAATTTGAAGATGTTCATCAAATGGAAAAAGTGCTGGTTAAAATCCAAAAAATCGAAGAGGAAAATGAATATAAAGAAATTAACGAAATTAAAATTGCTGATATTTATGGTGATGGGTTTGTTTCTGAAAATGGAAAGAGTGGAATACTGAAAGAGGAATTAAATGTAGGGGAAACCTACCCCAGATGGCAAGATACAGAAGAAGAAAAAATAAAAGAATTTATAGATTTAAAGAGAGAAATTTTATTAGCAATAGTTTTGATAACACCATCTACAATCAAAGATAAGATGATTAAGAAAACAAGAAGGGCATCGAAATTACATGAGAGATTTTATAAGCAAAGAGTTGCTAAGAGGAGTCCATACAAAGTGGATTAAGGAGATGATTAGAGGACTGATGCCACAAATGGCAGAAGATATGAGACTGTTTTGCTACTGGAAAGATACAGGTTGATAAATGGAAGAGTATAATTTAAACTTAATTAAACTTAAACTTAGTGAAATTTAGTGATAATAGATATAGTTAAACAAATAATTGATAATGATAATGATGTATACAATGTGTAGTGTCATGATAAGCCATAATGGGATATGAATATTGAATGGTACCCATGAAAGGAAGATTAGAATTTTTTTTGGATTATATATAAAGGTTAATAAAAAAGAACTAAGTTAGATATAGTTAAGTTTTGAATATTAGGGGGGAAATGTTGTGATACAGGGTATAGTTAAATAAAGGAGGGATGTTGTGGCCCAGCCGGTGCCGGTGCCACTGCCACCAGACTCCGAGAGTGATAGTCCCTACGAGTCAGCTCCAGAAGAGATGGGCGATCCTGGACAGGATTCAGAGGCTGAGCAGGGATCCGAGAGTCTGGTCGGCCACCAGGAGGCGCCAGAGGCATGGAGCAGCGGTGAGAGCCAGAGGAGGAGGTCTCCCGATGCCATGCCTTGGAGCAGCGGGGAGGACTCACGTGACAGTGACTCAGGACTTAGCAGGGCGTTTCTAGATGCCTGTTACCGGCGCGCCCACAGACGCAAGGAGCGTAGGCGTAATTATAGGCGGTAAAGGGCTCTCAGGTGCAGTTTGGGAGACGCCCTTTTTAGGTTATAAAAGGGTTGACTCTGGAGACACTCTTTGCAGCAGTCAACAAAGGACTAATGCCAGAAGCTCTAGTCTGGGATCCTGGCAAGCTGGATAGCTGCTTTTGTGTTCTGTTCCTGTGAGTTTTGTCTTGGTGGCTTGCTGCCACGGAACCTCTTGTCTGTTCGTGTAATAAACCTTGTTCCCTTGTACTGTTCCGGAGTGTGTGTGCTGTGTGGGTAACGGAGGAAGGGGGGTCAGAACAGAGGGATAATGATAACGTATATATAGGTATGGGTACAACATAAGGAAATTGGATGTAAATTGTAAACAGTGATTTGGAAAGAAGGATTAGAAAACTTTGTTATTAAATATTATGGGTGTTTAGCTAGAATAGGACATAAGGATTCAGTGTTATTGGAGGATTTTAGAAATAGTAAATGAAATGCCAGTATGTGGTTATGTATTAAATCTTGATATATTCTATGATGAAGGACGTTTAAACAATTACAGTCAAATGAAAGTGGAGGTATGATGATGGTAACATGTATAAATATCAGAGTTAAAATACTTGAGTTAATATGAAGTATGTTTGCTGACTGTGGAAGAGATGCACGTAAGCCTTTATGTAACCAACTGATACACTTTCTACAATATGTAAAGGACGATGTGTTTGTTTTGAAAATTAAAAATTAAAAAACTTTTAAAAAAACAATACACTCCACAGCAGCACTGGATTAACTCCTTTCCAGATTATCAGTGGCATGGAATTTGTTCCCATGCCTGAGCTGCCTAGAGAAACTCCCTCCTCCATGTGTCTGAATGAATGGATGGACACGCTAAAGAAAAGATGGGAAAATACGAAGAAAGCTCTAGCAGATGTGGCAGAAGCCTACAAGAAGCAAGCTGATAGACACTGCTTGCTCCAACCCCCCTTTCATGTGGGGGACAAAGTTTTTGTATCTACCAAATACATAAGATTAAGAATGCCTAGCAAGAAATTTGGCCCAAACTTTTTAGGTCCATTCCCAATAGTGAAGATAATTAACCCAGTTACAGTTCAACTCAGTCTACCCAGAATTCTAGGGAAAATTTACCCAGTATTTCATTGTAGCTTGTTGAAGCCAGTAATTGAGTCCAGCATGAGACTGTCCACACAAGCTCCCCCTCCTCCTATAGTGATAGCAGGGGAGACACATTATGAGGTGAAAAAAATCTTAGACTCCAGGCTGTATAGGGGTCGCTTACAGTATTTAGTGCATTGGAAGGGGTACCCTTTATCTGAAGCTACTTGGGTGAAAAGCTGGAACCTAAAAATGGATAAGTGGCCTGCCATACTAATATTCTATTATACTATGCTGTTTCATTAGTGGGGAATTGGGAGAAGGAATAGTAAGGAGTATAATGTGTTGTTGTTAAAATAAAATTCCTTTCTAGAAGCCAAGGTCATCTTTTGTTTCTACACCTCTGCACCTGACCGGAACTGGATGGGTGGAACTGCTAGCGTGGCAGTGGAAGATTGGACAATGTGATGGACTTGTGGGTGTGGGGGCAAGATCATGAACTTTCAACTGGGTGGGGAAACCTCAGGAAGCTCAGGTTTGGGTTTTCCCCAGATGTGCCAACATGAGTCTCTTAATAAATTGGAACTTAGAGCAATATTTTGCCTTGGCTTCTGATTTAATTTTGGATGTTATTTGGAACACTGACATTATATGTATTTTAATTTATTCTGTTCATGCTGTGGTATTTAATTATTTATTTATAACTTTTATATAGTTACCCAATGCAAATAATGCAACTGAATAGGTTACAAAAAGTTGATATTGGAACACAGTTGTATTTTGAACACACACATCAAATTTATCATTATTTAATTATTTGTTTTTTATTATTACATTTATATACCACCCATCTCTCTCTTTGGGGCAAGTCTAGGTTTTAGAGTGACTCTTATACATTCATATTTTACAAATCTCCACTTGCACAACGTCTATTTCTGGTTTTGGGCCATCTGTGAAAATACAGATCAAATTTGATCTAGAGCCGGGATGGCAAACCTATTGCACGCATGCACAGGTGGCACACAGAGCCATTTGTCAGGGCATGCGAGGCATTGCCCTGTCAGCTGGCCAGTGTGCATGCGCGCTCTGGCCAGCTGAGTTCAGCCTTTTTTAAAGCCATTTTTCGCCCTCCCCAGGTTCCAGAGGCTTTATAGGAGCCTGGGGAGGGCAAAAAGAGCCTCCCCTGCCTTTCCCGGAGGCCCTCCGGAGGCTTCAGGAGCTTTCCTGAAGCCTCCGGAGTGCATAAAAACCGGCCCTGTGGGCAAACCAGAAGTTTGGGAATGGACTTCCGGTTTGCTCATAGGGTCAGTTTAAGCCCTCTGGAGGCTTCAGGGAAGCCTCCTGAAGATCCCTGAAGCCTCTGGAGGGCCTCCGGGGGGGAGGGAGGTTGTTTTTGCCCTCCCCAGGCTCCTGGAGCCTGGGGAGGGTGAAAAAACAAGCAAAAAATGGGGGGAGCGCCTCTTATGCGCACATGCGCACTGGGGGGTTTGCACATTGCATTATGGGTGAGGCACACCCGCACACGACCCACCTGCACTCCCTCCCTTATGGCACGCGAGCCAAAAAAGGTTCGCCATTGCTGATCTAGAGCATTACCAACTTCCAGAGCAAAGTTTTGAAGTATACAAATAAATATAGATGAAGTTAAAATCCATTCCATCGACAATCTATAATCTATTAGTGTACTGATAGTATTGGAATTCAACTTTAATAATTTAAATTTATTTATTGCAATGTTTTTGTGTAAGTTCAGACATATTAGTCTTGTAAAAATAATATAATTTGATTCAAACATGTCTTCTCTCCATCACCACTACCTTTGCATTCACCCAGAAAATTCAATCAGAGTTGACAAGCCATGACATTACCTTGGATGAAATGAAGAAATGTAACTGGGGTAAAGATTCTGCCAAAAGGATATTCTCTCAAATTGATACTACACAGGTTTGTGAACTTAATTTGCTTTTGCAGATTAATTTAGAATCTACTTTCAAATATTTGAAATAAAGTTTAATTATGTGTCTGAAAAAGAACTGAGATTGTGCAAAACTTTGGATCTGATTCAAAAATGTGCTTCATAGCACACAGATTCTTGTTTAGTCTAAAGTTTATAATGATCACTAGAATTTATAAAACTAATATTGGTTAATTTAACAGGTTAATTTAACATGTTAATTAACCACTGCACACTCTATTTATTACATGACAAAACTTGACCACCCTTAAAGTAATAAATTAACTTGATTTCATTGACATACCAAAATTATGGTATATTAATTAAACTGATCAAATGGCTGGGTAATTTTTTTAGATATGGAGTTAACAGCTCATGGTGGGTAGCAACATAAAATGAAAAATATGACATAGTTTATCATGCAGAATTTCCAAACTCTGTTGAAATACTGTATGTAAAGATAAACATAAATGTCGCCTTCTCTTCCAGAAAGATTTATATAGTAGCTATAGGTAAAATGTTGTTTTTAAATTACATTTTTGGGTAGATAACGCTTTTTCTTTCATATTCACATATTTTGCACCAACCACCAGAGGCTGATTGAATGTATTTGAGGAATAATATTTCTTAAAGAAATCCATGAATTAACATATTTTCTAAATTGAGCGCATACAATTAACTGCTATTTCCATGCTGATAATGAATTCTAAATATTTGATCACAACTATTTGTTATTTATGTGAAGTGGTATACTACATCAATTTTTTTTTAAAAAATAATATAAATTAATACATAAGACAAGGAGAACTCTACAGTTGTTTTTAGTCATTTCTATGTAGATTGTCTATTGATTCAGTCACATTTAATTTCTTTAAAATATGTTTCAGTCCAATTTTTATATACTGTACGTTCAAAAGAATAGTAAAGTATAGAGATCCAAGATACGTATATTGTACCAGTGATAGGTTTCAATTTTTTTTAGAACCTATTCTGTAGGTGTGGCCTGTTTTATGGGAGTGGCTCACCGGTCATGTGACCCAGTGGGCATGGCCAACTTGGAAAATGTGGTGAAACTCACTTAACAACGCTCTTGCTTAGCAACCAAAATTTTGGGCTCAATTGTAGTCATAAGTTCTCTTTCTTTCTTTCCTTCTTCCTTTCTTTCATCTCTCTCTCCCACTTTCTTTTTCTTTCTTTTTTATTTTTTTCTTTCTTTCTTCCTTTCTTTTTCTTTCCTTCTTTCTCTTACTCTTTCTTTCTCTCTTTCTCCTTCTCTCTGTCTCTCTCTCTCTTCTCTCCCTCTCCCTCCATTCCTTCCTTCCTTCCTTTCTTGTGTATATCTCTCCCACTTCCTTCCTTCCTTCCTTTCTCTCTTCTTTTCTCTCTTTTTCCTCTCTCTCTCCCCCCCTCTCTCACACACACATCCCTTCCAATTATATTCACAGATATATTCTATGTACTAAAACCTGTGCCCAATAAATCCTATGATCACAGCATTCTGTGTACTACAAGCCAATACACAGAGCTACCAATTCAGTCTCTTACTGTTCTGGGGGCTAACCGAATATGTTTGGTCATCCTGTTATCTCTTGGCCTTGGTTCCCACCTTTTTAGCAGAGTGGTAGAGAGGGCTAATTTCAAACGGCTTTATTTCCTTTTGCCAAAGCCAGATTTCTCTGCTGCTTGATGGGTTGGTGTCCAAAGGTGTTGGGCATGCCATGGAAGGCACATATGTCACACACACAGAGAGACACACTGCGCTTGCAGCAGTGCAAGGCGCATGTGTAAGGGGGACTGGATCAGCTGGGAGGCTGGAAAAAAAGCCTCTGTTTCTCTGCTGCCATGGCTCTTCATTTACAGCTCATCACCACTGCCCCTGCAGCCCACCAGCTGCAGCCCTGCCGGGTGGCTGGCTGGCTGAGAAAGCAGCAAGGGGGTGAGCGCCAGCCATCATCCCTGCCTCCTTCTTCTGCAAGCTGCCGCAGCAGAGAAACAAAGGCTTTATGGTGTGTGTGTGTGTGTGTGTGTGTGTGTGTGTGAGAGAGAGAGAGAGAGAGAGAGAGAGAGAGACAGCCACTTCATTTCCAATGGGGGGGGGGAATCCAGGCAGCTGTCAAAGAGAAGGGAGCAGTGCACACCACGTGGGCTTCTTCCAACAGCCAAAGAAGGAACAGGAGGGGAGGATTCGACTGTTGTGAGAAGTCCACATGGTGCGTGCTCCCTTCTCTTTGACAGCCGCCTGGTTTCCAATAGGGTGGGGTGGGGGAGAAATCCATGCATTTTTCCTCCCTCTACACCACATGGGCTTCTCACAACAGCTGAATCCTCCCCTCCTGTTCCTTCTTTGGCTGTTGGAAGAAACCCACATGGTGTGAACTGCTCCCTTCTCTTTGAGAGCTGCCTCATTTCCAATGGGGGGGAATCCATGCAGAGGGAGGAAAAATGCATGGATTTCTTCCCCACCCCCACTGGAAACCAGGCGGCTGTCAAAGAAAAGAGAGCACACACCACATGGGCTTCTCCCAATCCTCTGCTCCAGCAAAGGAAGTGGGTGGGTGGGGAAAGCCTGGTGCAGACAGGTGGAGCGAATGAGCGAGCAGTGACTGGGCAAACGGGAGGCGCGAGCAAGCGGAGACTGGATGGGCAGAGGGAAAGAGTGGGGGGGCAGGCAAGGGGAGGAGTGTTCTGGTACAGGGCCTCCGGAAGCTCAGGTACGGGAAGGCACAGTAAATTTCATGAAGGGGTATGCACGTACCAGTGCATACTGGCTGAAACCCACCCCTGTATTGTACCCTATTTTAATGGGCTAAGGAGAGGTATAAGTCTATTGAATTGGATTTATTATTGAAGTTAAAGCCTTGTGCTCATATCTTTCCTTCCTTATATATTTTTCAGAAAAAATTACAAGACGTCTTTATGAAATTTCGCTTGTTCCAAAAGCCAGCCAATTTTGAGCAGCGATTACAAGAAAGTAAAAATGTTTTAGATGAAGTAAAATTGCAAGTACCAAAGTTGGAATGGAGAAAAATTGAGCAGGAAGCAATGCAGTCACAGTTGGACAATTGTATGGTGAGTATTTCAAAGGAAGTTATCTGTCATGCATTTTATTATCCTCCAGGCAAATTGCAAACATGAGTTACATTTTGCTTAAATAAAAATACAGTTCCTCTTTTCTTGTGTTCACTAGAAATTATATAAAACTCTTAGTGAAGTGAAATCTGAAGTGGAAACAGTAATAAAAATGGGGCGTCAGATTGTACAGAAGCAGCAAACCGAAAATCCCAAAGAACTAGATGAAAGGCTGACAGCTTTGAAATTACAATATAATGATTTGGGTGCCAAGGTATGTCTTCCAGCTTATTTTCTGATATTTATGTAAAATACACTTTGTATTTATTTGTTTATTTTTATTAGAAAATATATAACTTTCATTACTGAATATGTAAAGTGGTCAATTAATGCAGACAATTTAAATGTAATTCATGCCCTTGAAGGAACAAATTATTGTATATTTTATTTCTCCCTTATCTCTTATTCATACATATTGTGTTTATGTTAAGTATGAAAGCGAACAATATTTTTTTATGTAAGGATTGGCCAAATGTACATGCTCACATATGTTCTTGTCTGTGATGCTTATATAAGCATTTATCAAACAATATCAATTTTTCACAATTATTTTTATGAATCTATATGCATCTATGTTTTATTTTCTGTATATGTAGATACATATTTAGAATAACTCTCTACCATCTTTTAGACAAATTATTATAATGTAGTGCAACTACATTTAGTTTGTGACATTACTTTTACATAGTATAAGTTATACCAGGGGTTGTCAACCCACAGCTCTGGAGCCTCATATGGTTCTTTCATCCATCTGCTGCAGCTCCTTGTGGCTGTTTGACTCCACAATTGATAGGGCTTTCAGTTAGGACAAGTAGAGGAAAAGGGACGTCACATTGGAGGAGACTCTATGGTGGGGGAACTGGATTTCCGGTCAGCTCCAGAATTGAACACAGGGCTTCCGGTTAGGACCTTTGTGACTCTTTGAGTGTTTAAGGTTGCTAATATAGTATTAGTAGTTATACTGAATTTATAACAGTTAGAATGTTTAGCTGTTTCTTATTTATATCTTCTAAATAACTTGTTTTAGTTTACATACAAACTCATCTTAAGAAGAGACCTGGAACAGAATTCATTCTTAATCTCAAGACTTCCTATACTTAGAATCAGGAAAAAAAATAACCTGTTAATGATTTTAATGTAATTGAGATAAGATAATGGTAAAGTTGTATAAGGCCGAGCCTCTCCCCCTTAATCAAGGAAGTAAAGATTCTTGAAACTTTGCATTTCAAAAGGTTCCTTTTATTGAAAAAGAAGTGATAACTGGGCAAAAGCAAAGCAGGATCTGGGGTCCTTAAGGCAATACAATAGGAATAAAAGAAGTTAGAATTCCCTCCCAACCATCTGATGAGGATTTGGCCAATCTGCAGGTGTGAAGATGTTTTTTGTAAGGGACACCCTGGAACAGTGATATTCCCTCCCCACCCATTCCTCGAAAGGTGAGAAATTGCCAGGCCTCTAGGCACCAGGCTAGAAGTTATAAAGCAATTAATTACATGGTAGAAGATATATAGGAAAGAAGGATAGAAAAGTGTAGAGGAATATAAGGCCCCTCTCTTTCCTTGAAGAATGGCAGATTCATGGATCTGACAAGAAGCTTTATTAATGTAGATATTTTTAACATCTTCTCAAAAATTAGTCAGAAAAATTGCTTAATTCATATATAATATCATAGTGGAAAATAATATTTACCAACATGATGTTAATCTTTAACCTACCTGAATGTCTATGGAGATTCTCAGTCATCCAGGTCAAGGTTGTCCCAAAGGTGCATTTAAAGAGGTGACTGGACTTTCTGGTTTTTCTTGAAGATGTTTCACTTTTTGCCCAAGAAGCTTCTTCAGTTCTGACCTGGATGGTGGGGAATGGAAAGATTTATACTCCTTGCAGACAGCTGCACATTTGAGTCGTTAAGGCCACCTAGAGATTTATCTATGTCATCAGGATCACCTGAGTGGTGCAAATTGGAGTGGAACCTTCTTGGACCTGTTGAAAGGACTGTGTTGTAAGTTGGAGATAGGTGATGTCATATACCTCCCCCTCTGTTGAGAGAGGATTGTTTAATTTTGGCATTGATGGCCTCTTTGATCCCTCTTTCAAACCAGTGGTCTTCTCTGTCCAAAATGTGGACTTTGCTGTCTTGAAATGAGTGGCCTGTGTCTTTAAATTCAAATGGACTTAAAAGATGATGAGGGAAGAATTCAATACAAAGTGGAAGAAAAGAAGCATATTATTCATAAATACTTCACAAAACTATACGCACAAGATAGTATGGAGGAAAACAAAACAAAACATTATTTAAACACAGAAAAGATAACACCAATCTCAAAAGAGCAAAGGGAGGCGATAAACAGGCCAATAACGTTAGCTGAAGTGGAATTAGTCTTGGAAAACCAGAAAAATAATAAAACCCCAGGACCAGATGGAATACCAGTGGAGCTATACAAATATAATAAAACAATATTGGAAGAACTAGGAGTGGAAATGTTTAATGAAGTTTTAGGAAAAGCCAAGATACCTGAATCATGGACAGAAGCAATAATATCACTGATCCCAAAAGAAGAAACCAGCCTACAAGAAATTCAAAACTACAGGCCAATTTCATTACTAAACTCCGATTATAAAATATTTGCAGCAATTATGGCAGGAAGAATTAAACAGGTTTTAAATGAACAAATACACCCAGACCAAAACGGATTTTTACCTCACAGACACATTAGAAATAATATAAGAATCATCCTAAATATAATAGAGTACTACGAGGCGCATCCAGAAAAACAAATGGTACTGGTTTTCCTTGATGCACAAAAAGCATTTGGCAATGTAATCTGGAAATTTATAATAACACTATTGGATGAGATGAAATTCTGAGAAAAATTTATAAAAATGATAGAAGGATTTTATAACAATCAGACAGCCAAAGTTCTGATGAATGGAGAAAATTGAAATAAAAAAGGAGTCAGTCAGGGATGCCCCCTCTCTCCTTTGCTGTTTATATTGACTTTGGAAATTTTATTAAATGAATTTCGGAAGGACCAGGGAATAAAAGGTTTAAGACTCAAAAATGAAGAATATAAAGCCCAAGCCTATGCCAATGACTTAGTATTTGTTCTAGAGGACCCATGGCGAAGTGGCAGGACTAAAGATCAATAAAAACAAAACAAAATGATAACCAAGAACATGACAAAAAAGCAAGAAGAGGAACTGGAAGTAACAACCAGAATGCAAATAACTAAGAAAGTGAAATACTTGGGGATCTGGGTGTTGGCAAAATGTTCCACAATTAAAGACGATAATTATAATAAATTAGTGATACAAAGAAAGATTTAGAAAATTGGAAAAATATTCAACTATCACTCATGGGACGTATAGCAACAATTAAAATGAATATTTTACCAAGAATCTTATTCCTGTTGCAAGCCGCACCTATTAATCTGGGTAAAAAAATTCTTTCAAGAATTAAACAAAATAACCGCTAGGTTTATTTGGCAGGGAAGAAAAGCGAGGATTAAACTAAAGTCAATGCAAGACGGCAAGGAGAGGGGAGGTTTAGCATTACCAAATTGGGATCTATACGCATCAGCAGTAACAATAACATGGGTGAAGGATTGGATAGAGCTAAAGAATAAAAGAATATTGACCTTGGAAGGCCATGATTTGCAAGCAGGCTGGCATACATTGGAAAGCTATGCCAAATCTAGACAGCATACTAAAAAAGCAGGGACATCACCCTGCCAACAAAAGTGCATATAGTGAAGGCTATGGTTTTCCCAGTTGCGATGTATGGCTGTGAAAGACCATAAGAAAGCCTGAGCGCCAAAGAATTGAGGCCTTTGAACTATGGTGCTGGAGAAGACTCCTGCGAGTCTCTTGGACTGCAAGGCGATCAAACTGGTCAGTCCTAGAGGAGATCAACCCTGACTACTCTTTACAAGGCCAGATCCTGAAGATGAAACTCAAATACTTTGGCCACCAAATGAGAATGAAGGACTCACTGAAGAAAAGCCTAATGCTGGCAACCGTTGAGGGCAAAAAAAGAAGGGGATGACTGAGAATGAGGTGGCTGATCATCATAGCTAGATATAATCAGAAAAGTGTTGGCCTGTGTGGAAGCAGATAGGTTCACTCTTGAACTTAAAAATAAAGAAGAATCAGAATATTTTGAAGTCTGGAACAGATTTTATGATTGGTATAAGACAAGGTGACAAGACTGGAACAAACTGTATATATTGTGATTGGACAGAAGGATAAATAATGCACTAAGTAAGCTAATAGTTAATGGTTGAGACTAATTGTGTATAATGTGAATGTATGGTCACTTCGACTCTGCGGTACTACATTGTTTTAAATGTAAAAATAATAAAAATATATTTCAAAAAAAAAGAGAGAGCGAGAATGAGGTGGCTGGATGGAATCACTGAAGCAGTAGGCATGAGTTTAAATGAACTCCAGAGGATGGTAGAGGACAGGAAGGTCTGGAGGAATGTTGTCCATGGGGTCATTCATTCATTTCATTTCATTTATTGAATTTATAGACCGCCCCCTCTCCCCGAGGGGACTCGGGGCGGTGTACAGACAAAAGCTAAAACCATATATACAATAACAATATTAAACACCCCTTATTAAAAACAAATTAAATATAGGGTCTGTACAGTGATAATAAAAATTAAAACAGGTTAAAAGGACAACCCCTTAAAATTTAAAATGCCGGTCAGGAGGATTGAAAATTGAAACTATGGTTGGGCCAGGCCAGCTAATTGGAACAGGTGGGTCTTGAGTTTCTTGCGGAAGGAGCAGAGATCGATAGTAGTTCTGATGTCGGGGGGGAGGTCATTCCAGAGGGTCGGGCCCATCACAGAGAAGTCCCTACTCCTGGGCGCTGCCCGCTGGCATTGCCTAGTGGACGGCACCCGGAGGAGTTCCTCCCTGTGAGAGCGAATGGGCCGCAGGGATGTATGGGGTAGGATGCGATCCCGCAGGTAGCTAGGTCCTGTGCCATGGAGCGCCTTAAAGGTGATAACCAACACCTTGAAATGCACCCAAAAAGCCAGAGGTAGCCAGTGCAGCTCGTGCAGGAGAGGTGTTATATGGGAGTATCTAGTACATCCCATGATTACCCGCGCAGCCACATTCTGGACCAGCTGCAGCCTTCGGGTGCATCTCAAGGGGAGCCCCATGTAGAGAGCATTGCAATAGTCCAGGCGGGACGTCACAAGAGCATGGGTGACTGTGCGAAGGGCGTCCCCGTCCAATAGGGGGCGCAATTGGCGCACCAGGCGAATCTGGTGGAACGCCCCCCTTGCCACGGCTGTCACATGGTCGTCCATCGACAGCCGGGCATCCAGAAGGATGCCCAAATTGCGCGCCCGTTCCACGGGGGCCAGTTGTTCGCCCCCGATGGCCAGTGATGGAACCCACTGGTTGAACCGGGGCGCCGGTATCCACAGCCACTCCGTCTTGGAGGGGTTGAGTTTGAGTCTGTTGCTTCCCATCCAGACCCGCACGGCCTCCAGGCACCGGGACATCACTTCGACGGCCTCGTTGGGGTGGTTCGGGGTGGAGATGTACAGCTGAGTATCATCAGCGTACAGATGGTACTCAACCCCCAAACCACGAATGATCTCACCCAGCGGCTTCATCTACGTGTTGAACAGCAGAGGCGAGAGGACCGACCCCTGTGGCACCCCACAAGAGAGTGGCCTCAGGGTCGACCTCTGCTCCCCTGCCAGCACGCATTGCGTCCGGCCAGAGAGGTAGGAGGAGAACCACCGCAAGACGGTGCCCCTCACCCCCAGCCCCTCCAGACGACGCAATAGGATACCATGGTCGATGGTATCAAAAGCCGCTGAGAGATCTAATAGGACCAGGATGGAGGAACAAACCCCCTTCCTTGGCCCTCCAGAGATCATCCACCAACGCGACCAAGGCTGTCGCAATGGGTCAGACACAACTTTGCAGCTAACAACAGCAACAATATTTCAAGAGGCACAGTTTTCAAACAATTGTAGCCAGTTGGTGGTTAAATGGAAATGGGAGGAAAATTACAACCAAGCATGTAGACTTGAGTAATAGTAGCAGTTTGGGTGGTAGACACTTGTGAATTGGGTTTTTAAATTTTCTTCCTTTTTAACATAGGTAACAGAGAAAAAGCAAGAACTAGAGAAATGTTTGAAATTATCTCGGAAACTCAGAAAGGAAATGAATGCTCTGACAGAATGGCTGGCAATGATAGATTCAGAACTGACAAAGAGATCAGCAGTAGAAGGAGTGCCTATCAATTTAGATGCTGAACTTGCCTGGAGCAAGGTAAACATTTTTGTCTTACCTTTAAACTCACATATTTTTCCCTGCAGTCATCACCCTTTCTCAAAACAGTTTTCCTTCAGCATTATAAACTGCATATTATTTGATCCATAAATACTTAGGCTTTTGTCTTTTACTATCACATGATTTCAACGTTTCATGCTGTGTACCAAACCAGACAAACAAACCAAAACTATATGTCGTTATAAGTTTCAGGTGTTATATTGTTTAGTGAGGTACTGCTCTAAGTAAACAAAAGAATTTCATAGCAAAAATAATCAAGCATACTTTTTGAAACTGTTATTCAATTATATCCTTATTTTCATTTTTGTTTATTTTAAATTAAGGTGATATGCAATTTATTTATTAGAATTTGTCAAAAAAAATGAGAACAAGAATAAAAGAAAATCTTTGGATATTATTTGTTTTAAAGCATAAGTTTTCATCTTTTCAAAGCTTTTCCTTATAAATACAGCTGCATACAATATGCAGTTTTCCCCAGATTACAATGGCTATTGGGATAGGAACTGCAAATGCAGTGGTCAAGTGCAATGCCACATGATCACTTATTAATGGTAATCTGGCAGTCCCACTTATTGTTGTAACCCCAGGATGGTGTGGGTTGTTAAGTGGAAAAAAGCAGAGGTCCAAAATAAGGAAGATAAGTGGGTGTGTGGATAACATGGGGATTGTGCAGGTGGGTGCTGTAAAATGATTGTAAATGTGGACAGATGTGTAGGGACTGTGCTCAAGTGGGGATTGCTGCAGGGGGGCATGCTATAGACTTCAAGCAGCCAAAAGATGCTAGATCCCTGGACTCTCTTACTCTCTTACTCCACAGTGGGGCACCTTGAGAGGAAAAAAGCAGCAAGGATGGTCTTATGTAAATGATTTGTGTTGTTTATTAAGTTTATTAACAAATATATCTTTGCTATTTTACTTTTTTATATGATGACTATTTTATATGAATTCATATTCAGAATTTAATTACTTCATACATAATTATGTCATTATATCATAAACAAATGATTTGGCATGATTTTTACTTATATAAGGTGATAAAGTGCATTTCACCACATTTTTTTTCTTTTAAGGTGCATTTCACTACCAAATACATCTTGTTAAAGAAAAAAGGTGTTTTTTCATATATTTTACATATTTTATTTTTTTTAACGGAATTAAACATTTTGTTTCAACTTTTTAAACTGCTTAGCATTCATTAAAAGCAAGAATTTGAAAGGGGTCTTAAATATGTAATATTTTAAATAAATTTTAAATCTAAGTAATCAACATTTTTTCTATTTTTTTATTTTATTCAAAGGGAAGTTAAAATGAAAAACTCCAAAATAATAATAATAAAAAATTAATACTTTAAAAAGTGCATTGAAAAGAAAAAAAACAATATAATGTTATTAGTTGA
This sequence comes from Natrix helvetica, assembly GCF_964273705.1. NCBI lineage: Eukaryota > Metazoa > Chordata > Lepidosauria > Squamata > Natricidae > Natrix > Natrix helvetica. The sequence goes on from NC_138550.1 coordinate 64,272,521, forward strand.
TTAATTTCTGCTCGCTGGTAGATGGCTCTTTCCAATCCACAATACAATCCAACAGCTGACTGTCAATAGCTATCCACAATACAATACAACAGCTGACTGTCAATAGCTTTAAATAAAAAAAAATAAGGAGAAAAAGACTTCCCCCTGGACTCTTTTTTCTGTTATTTAGTTTCTTCACTTCCAAACTGCAGAAGACAAAATCCTCTGAGGCTTTGGTATTTTAACCTCCACTGCCTCCTTTTTCTTCAATAAAATTCCCCAAAAGCCAGTTAGCCGCTAATTCCACTTCGGAACCCTTTTTAAGATTGAAATCAGATTTTCTTTTTACCTGTGAGTTGGCCAATAACTCACCCGGTTTCAGCACTCCATTCCAACACCGTTCTAACACAAATAACTTAATCCAGATGCCCCAGCTTTGTAGCAATCATTTAGTTACGGCTGCCGCCTCTGCTTCCAGTTTGAAGAGCTTTTTCTCTGACCTGCCGAGGAACTGCTGGTTCTTCTTGGTTGTCCGAGAAATCTTTTTTTCTTCCCCATCCCTCCAGGCTGGTTCCAGTCCGAAGACCTCCTGACAGCAGTTTGTCAGGCTGGATTTTCACAAAACCTGGCATTGCTCGCTATTTTCCAACCAGTCTTGCCACAATGCTTCTGGTTTCCACCACATTTGTTTCTTAATGGTATCCGTTATCAATTATTGTCTAATTAAATATAATAAACTTTGAAAGAGCTAATTTTAACAAACTCAGAGAGAGCCTAGAAAGGATTCTATGGATGAAAATCCTAAAGGGAAAAACAACTCAAGAAGCGTGGGAAACTCTGAAAAATGTGATCATAAAAGTCCAGTCCAGCACAATACCATTGAAAAAGAAAAACAAGAAATCCAAGAAGAAACCAGCATGGCTACACAAAGATCTATCTGACAAAATGAAAGATAAAAAGGACAAGTACAAAGAATGGAAGGAGGAACACTTAACTAAGGCAGAAACATGCAAAGATGAAGTCAGAAAAGCAAAGACTCAGAATGAACAATAATTTTAAACAAGTTTCTTTCAACATATTAATAAGAAACAAGTCAAGGAAACAGTTGTAGGAAGTTATCACCCAGCCCTCTCCCAGAAAAATGAAATATCCTAGGAAATATTGAAAAGGCAGAATATTTCTCTGGATGTGAAAAGAAACATGTTTCAAAAAGACAAGGTAACTCTCCCTGCAGCTTCCTGCCCCCATGAGCCATTAAAGCCTGAGCCAGTCCCTTTACATAATAAAAGAGTTCTCCCCTTCAGCTCTAGGGGGATGGGAATGAAGGCATGATAATATAAGCCTTTACTCAATTGACTACATGGCATCTGAACTCAACCAAACCTGGGTTCAAAACTCAGCCTAGAGGGTTGCCCTTGCATGGGCCCATGTGAGTCTGAAACCAATCAGAATACATTTCTTACACAGGAACAGGAAACAGATAGGTGGGGCCGAACAGATTATAAAAAGCCCTGCAAGCCCTTCTTCGACCCTTCTTCCCTTCTCTTCTTCATCACCCAACACCTGGAAGCATGTGATCACCTTTTTCCCGAGGACCTCCAGCCATGCGGTCCTGTCCTCCATTAAAACATTAAACCATCTTTCTAAGCAGCCTCCATGCCTCCAGTGTCTTTTTCCCCACTTGGGGGCGAACCCAGAAGGACATTTCTTCCAACACAGTAGGTCCGTTAAAGAGAGAAGATGGCAAGGAAGTAACAGGCAGTAAGGAGAAAGCAGAGCTTTCTTTGTATCAGTCTTCACACAAAAAGAAATTATAGTCCAACATCAGTGGTGGGTTTCAATTTTTTTTGGATCCTACTCTGTGGGTGTGGCCTCCTTTGTGGGAGTGGCTTGCTGGCCATGTGACCTGGTGGGAGTGGCTTGCCAGCCATGTCACTGGGTGGGAGTGGCTTGCTGACCATGTGACTGGGTGGGAGTGGCTTGCTGGCCATGTGACTGGGTGGGAGTGGCCAAGATGATGTCACTGAATTCTTTGCCCCAATGGATGAACTACAATAAGATTAAAATAAGTACAAAAACAATAAAAGAGCTACTTACAGAAGGAAGATGACTGTTCTTGTCAGTCTTCAGTATCACGGACTCCAATGAATGGGCTGCACAAAGAAGAGACACAGAAATGAACTCTTTCATTGCATGCACTGCATTGGGATGAAACCAGCACACAAAATAATAGAAAAGGAAAATTACTCTCCTTTTTTGCGTGTTCTGCACCACCACCTCACCACCTTGCTCCAACAACCTGCACAAAGGAGAGACACAGAAAGCAAGACTTTAATTGCATGCACTGCATTAGGATGAAACAAGCACACAAAATAATAGAAAAGGAAAATTACTCTCCTTTTTTGTGTCTCCTGCACCACCACCTCACCACCTTGCTCCAACAACCTGTACAAAGGAGAGACACAGAAAGCAAGACTTTAATTGCTTGCACTTCACTATCTCAAGGATGGACACAGCACAGAACACACCACACCCAGCAATAAAGACAGCTACTTACAGAGGAAGGATCCCTGGCTTGCCGGTCTTCTGCACACTACCTTATCGATTTACTTTGCTCAAAAAACCTGCACAAAGGACAGACACAGAAAGCAAGACTTTAATTGCTTGCACTACTATATTAAGGATGAAACAAGCACACAAAGCAATAAAACAGCTACTTACATAGGAAAGATGACTGTCCTAGCGGTCATACTCTGTTGCCTCTTCATCCTGTTAAATAATACTAACTGCAGAAGATCTAAAACAATATTGGACTCAATTGTGGTTGTAAGCTGAGGACTACACTGCAGATAACAGAAGGGACCTCTGTTTTCACCCAACAATGTACAGTCTTTTCAGGAAGGATGTCCCCCAACAAACAGGAAAGATATAGTCTTTCATCCAAGAAGATAGTTCAAGAATGAATGTCATATTCCCAGAGCAATACAGATTTCCTTTTTCTGAAATTTAGTTCTCAGTTCCAAAAAACAGGAATATATGAATTAGGTTCAGTAGTTAGGTCAGTCCAAGTAGCTATTCAGAAGTTAGTGGTTAGAAGCAATGGTAAAGCAAGATATGGAATTAAAACTAGAAATATTTTGTTGGCTATTTGAAAGGGAGTACAATATATATTTAATTTTACACATGTTAGCAGCTGCTGGAATTGCATAACAGTGGAAAAACAGAGATATGAAAATGAATAAATATTACAATGTGCAGGAATAAATAAATTGACAATTAAAATCAAGAAGGTTTTGAATACTTTTTCACGTGGGATTTGTTTTAGCAATTGCTAACTAACGGAAACAGAAATTAGAAATCCAAAAGTATGAAAGAAAACACCAATTATGTAAGGAAAGGTCCCTAAAATGTATAAGGAAATATTACTAGATCATTATTAATGCGTAGATAACTGCGGGACATTACACACCCACACTCACACAAACTATGATAGTGCCAGGAAAACACCAAAAAAGAAGACACCCCCCCCAAAAGACTCCAAATGAAACCAGTTTTTTTTCCTAACCCTAAGGACAGAAAAGACAAAGCCACTGGAATAAAAACCATCAAGGCATTGTGGGAAATTATAAAGGACAGTGCCAGGAAGCTCGCAGAACCATCAACCACCTCAGAATTACATAAACAACAAGGGTGAAACACACAAAATCTGGCAAAACTGCCTTGCACCAACCTGGCCTGCCCATAGAAAAGCAGCCACTTTGAGATACATAAACCCGGTCTGAACACTTTCAAGCAACATATTGCTTCACAAAGAAAACATTTGCAAAAAGGAATAACATTTCTTGTAGTAAATATATTTTATAAACAATAAAAAATAAAAAATTCCCAAAAAATAATTTAAAAAAGATATTCTATAAATTTAAAAAATCCTTAAAAACTGGTTGCCGGCCGCCCCCCGCGTTGCCCATGCCAGCCCGCCGCTTCAGCTAGGGAAGGCCCGAAGGCCTCCCCTCGCGGAGGATTGCTGCCCACCGCCCCCGCCAGCCCACCGCTTCAGCGAGGGAAGGCCCAAAGGCCTCCCCTCATGGAGGCTTGCTGCCCGCTGCCCGCACCACCCGCGCCAGCCCACCGCTTCAGCAAGGGAGGGCCTGAAGGCCTTCCCTCGTGGAAGCTAGCCTCCCGCCGCCCCCCTCGCGCTTAGTTGCTTACCTGAGGGAAGCTCCTGGAAGGCGAAGGGAAGGGAGTTTTGAAATGGATGACCCGCTTTTAAATGGGTCGCCTCCAGCCCATTCACTGATTGGCTGAACTCCAGCCAATCAGTGAGCGTCAGGCTGGGCTACCCTAGTTTAGTTCGGACGGACGGGGGAGCGAGCGAGCTGCGTCGGGATGGCAAGGGTGATCGAGCAACAGGGCTGGTGCCGGTTCCCAGAAGTTATTTCCAGGTCCGGTTACTTCCGGGTTCAGTTATGAACTGGATCGCCCGAACCAGTGCGAACCGGCAGGAACCCACCACTGTCCAACGTACAAAAAGAACCTACTGTAAAAGACAAACTAGAAATAAAAATTAAAATAAGCAAGAAAATGGTAAAAGAACACCTATCTGACCTTGACAAATATAAATCACTGGACCTGACTGATTACATCCCAGAGTTCTGAAGGAGCTGGCAGAGGTTATCTCAGAACATTGTATCATATCTTTCAAAATTCTTGAAGCACTGGGAAAGTAACAGAAGATTGGAAAAGGGGTGCTGTGGTTCCCATCTTCTTATCTAATTCAGTCTCCACAGTAAATATATCTTCCCAAAAAGTTCAGATAGAAGTGATTGCCAGTTAAGTGTAATAAATTCATTCTCCAATCTTCCTCAGTCCTCCTAAGATTAAACAATTTGTCACTTCTCCCTTCAATCAAGTTTCTAGGAAATATATTTTCTGGATATTTTGATCCAAGATTAAAATAAAATTCAAAAGAAGTAAACTATTTAGTTTGCAAATACAAAAAATGCAATAACTTTGAGATGAGAGTACAATATTAATAAAAACACTTCACCATCTAAAAATGTGCCGTGTTCCCTTACCAAGAGAGCAAAATTTATTGAAACAGCATCATAAATCAAAGCAGGGCCAGGGGGGACAGTTAGAGTTCATCAGGGGGTTAAAAGTTAAAACCCAGGCTTGCTTAGAAAGGAAGATAGATTTGCCCAGTGACTTTCTGACTGCTCCCACAGCGAACTGGAATCTTCAAAACTCCCTTCCCAAGAGGATTCACAGCCATCCAAAAATCACCTTGTGTCATTCCTAATTGCTTCCATTCAGATCCAGGCTGCAGGCGCTGCCAGAGAAGCAGCTTTGTCAGCAAAAACAGCAGATTATTGGCAAGAGAGGAAAAAGGCTGTTGCTGTATAACAGCCATTTTGTGGAGGCACAATCAACGAATTCTTAACATATTTATCATTAGCTGCTTGATTAGTTGTAATGTTTTAGGGTGCTACATTATGATATTCACTATTAATGCAGATTTAGTTCTCTTTCAATTTATTTTAATACACAAAGTATTCCAATATATGAATGGCAATACTGTTATGCATAATACAAATTTCAGAATCATTGTCTTCACATTTACTGTTATCCATTCCATATGTGCTTTCTACAGGAAACGCAGTTAGAGACGGAAAAAAGACAGCATCAGCTGAAGATTATCACTGACTTGGGAGAGGGACTGAAGATGGTGCTTAAAGGGAAAGAAAGTTTGGTGAATGATAAACTCAGCCTTCTCAGTAGTAACTGGATTGCAGTAACTTCACGAGCTGAGGAATGGCTTAATTTGCTGCTGGTAAGAGTTACCAATTAGTACTTCCCTACTTTGATGATCCCAGAGATGGAACATCACTTTTTTAGTTTTTTAGACAGAGTTCCCAAGTGATTTATGTCTTATTTTATATAATAAAGATTTGCCTTTAAAATCACAATGATATATCAATTTTGTGTTTGTAACTAAGAGAGAGCTATTTTTTTTAAAAAAATCTCTATATTCTAAAAATTGCTGCACATTTTTTGTTTATTAATTCTAGAAAAAATATATTAGTAATTATATAATAAGTTTAAAGATTCCTAAATTCATGTTATGGCATAGTTTTTAAATTGCTTTCCTTGCACTGCAGGAGTATACATTTTTTAAATAAAAGTGGCTACAGGTAGTCCTCGAGTTATGAATGTAATGGAACCTGCCCATTCCATTCATAACCCAAGGATTCATGGGAGTGAATCTTGTATCTTGAACAAGTTCACTCCCTCCTTTCACCCATGCATTCACTAATCAAATGTGAGGCTCATTAAGTGCACATGGGGTATTTCAGGATAGGGAAGGCCATTGGGGAGACCTACCAATGGAAAAGACCATCCAAGGCCTCCCTGACCCACTAAAATACTTCATGCCGGCCCAATTGTTTTCCCTCCAACCTGCCACACCGGGTCACTTACCTTGTGAAGATCTAGAAAGCAGATGTCTCTCCAGCCTCATGTGCTCCTTTCGGCCCTCCCCAGGCCTCCCCAGGCCCATTGCAGGCCAGAATAGAACCTCTGGGGGTTAGAACTGGCCCTCTGAGGCACTTTTCGGCCATCCACAGGCCTACCCCAGCCCATTGCAAGCCAAAATGGAGCCTCTGGAGGCCATATTTGAATCTCTGTGGTGGGATCTGGCTCTCCAAGGCTCTGCCCCTCTGTGGGATTACTCCGGCCCATTTGCAGGCTGAAATGGAGCTTCCAGGGACTGGATCTGAGTCTCAGAAGCCCTGTTCAAAGGCCAAACAGGGCTTCTGAGGGGCGGATCTGTCTCATACAACCACAATTTCGTCTGGCAAGATTCTGTGTGAGGCCTCTGGATGGTTGAGTGGAGCTTCTAAGGGGCAGATCTGCTCCTTAGAAGCCCTGTTCAGCAATCCAGAGGCCTTGGCCAGCCCATTACAGGTTGAACGGGGCTTCTGAGGGGTGTATCTGCTCCATCAAAGCTCCATTTCAGCCAGCAAGTTGCCAGTCAAGGCTTCGGGATGGCCAAACAGGGCCTCTGAGGAGTGGATCTGCCCCTCAGAAGTTCCCTTTTGGCCAGCAACATGCAGGAAGAATGTTGCCGAGCCTCTGCAGTTGTTCATAAGGGCGAACAATTGCCGTGGTACTGCAAGATTCATAGTTTCGGGGCTTGTTTGGAAACACTGATTGCATAACTTTGAATGTTCACTAAGGGAATGCTCATAACCCGGGGATTACCTGTATTGATTTTTTAGCTCACTTTGGATCCCAATGTCTATATCATTGCAACAGATGGACAGCTCTGTTTGCTTCATCTCTCCCATTATATGTAACTTTGTAAAGAATTAGAACTAAGTTATATATTTTTTCTGATTTTACCTAGTATTTACTTACTTTTTCAGTTCTAAAATAGTTTCATGGAACTGCTTTTATAGTTTTTGTAGTTTGACAATATAATAACTTACATAGTAATGCGGTTTTTTTTGTTTCCCTTTGACCCTAATTGTTTAGTAACATGTTGGTTTCTCTTTACCTACTTCTAGACATATCAGAAACAAATGGAAACATTTTTTCAAAATGTTGCTAATATCACCACATGGATATATCAAACAGAAATACTCTTGGATGAATCTGAAACCCAGAGCCCTCAACAGAGAGCCAATATTCTTAAGGTAACAAATGCAAACCTCTGAAAATTATTTTTTTAAAGGCTAGTTGATTCTTTGTACATGAACATAATTGTATCACAGATTCGCCCTGTGGATTTTCAAGTAAACTTTTGAACTTTGAGCACATTATGTTTCAAAATAATGCTATATGTTATCATACCTTTTAAAATTCTTAGAAAGCAAAGGCCTGAGGTCTTGTGAACAAAATATTTATTGTTAAGTAGCAATATAGTATTTACATATAGTGCAACTCCACCTCCTCTTATGGGGTCTGGGGTTTTTTGAACATTTTATATCTATCAGTATGTTCCATTCAAGAGTTTCATCCCACCAAGTTTCTGTAATTCCAACTATATCATATGTACCTTCATGTATTAATAATTCAAGTTCACCTTGTTTGTTCCCCAACTTTGTGCATTTGTATATAGGCATTTGAGATCATTATGTCTGATTCTTGGTGTGTTGCCTATGTCTTCTATTAGGTGTTTAAATTTGTCTTCCTTCCCATCCTTCCTTAATTGATTTGTTTTCTAGGGGTTTTTGCTTGGAGATACTAAAGATTAGTCACCCCCCCCCCCATTTTAGTTTAAAGCCCTCCTGATAAGTTGAGCCAGTTGTTTTCTGAAAACATTCTTCCCAGTTTTTGTGAGGTGCAACCCATCTATTGTGGTCTGGTAGCCACCCGTCCCTATGGCAGCTGACTCAAGGCAATCTGAGAGCTCTGAGGGGGAAGAGAGAATGGATCTGTCAGAGATAGAGATAGAGTGTGAGCCATCCATCAACCCTCAGATGGAGAGTCAACACCCCCCCCCCCCCAGATCTGGAGGTTGTTGATTAGGAAGAGGAGGAACAGCTGGGTCCAGTCCCTGACACACAGATGCAAAGAAGGCAGAGAAGAGGAAAGCAGTGGGAATCTATGGGCTGGCCTATTGGGACGGAAGAGTCACCACTGCTAGCTAATCCCCACCCTAGCTCTAGGAATAAAAGGCAGTGGGCAGAGGCAAATAGATGTGGCAGACAACTATTCATCTCCCTGTCATCAGTCACTGATAGCCTGAACTTCTGAATCCTATTTGGAACTTAACAGAATTCTTTTTGGCACTGATAATCAAGCGCACTTTCTGAGCATGTGTGTGTGTGTTTCTGCTGCTGGTAGAAAGTGAGTGCCCCTTCCAGGGCTTTTTTTGCAAGTGTGGGGGGAGGGAGGGAGGGAGGGAGGGAGGGAGGGAGAGAGAGAGAGAGAGAGAGAGAGAGAGAGAGAGAGAGAGAGAGAGAGAGAGAGAGAGAGACTCCTGGTGTGTTGGGGCCATTTCAGGGAGAAAAAGAGTGAGCATTGCTTTCCAGAGGCACTTAGAGACTTTGTTAGCCTGAGAGTTTGCCAGGGCTGCTGGTGCTCCTAATAAAGGGAATGTTTAATTAAATACAGAGAGCTTGTTGTGGTTGGGAGCCGGGTCAGAACACCATCCCTTGACAAAAGGCCATTGTGGAGATAGTGTAGACCAGTGGTCGGCAAGCCGCGGCTCGCGAGCCACATGTGGCTCTTTACACATTTTAATGCGGCTCTTCTGTGTGCCGGGCGCCCGCTCCCCTCCCTCCTCTCGGGCACTTCAAAACAAGCGCCCCTTTCCCTTTTTTCTTTTTGACCCACAATGATTAGGGAGGATCCTGAAGTCGGGCGGGGACGAGAAGCGAGGAGGCAGAAAAAGAAACGGAGGCTAAGGAGCTTCCCCCCGCCCCCTCCCAGCAAAAATCTAACTGGGGAGCCGGGTGGGCATAGCAAATTAGCCGATCACGCCGCGTGGGCAGTAGCAAATTAACCGATCACGCCGCGTGGGCAGTAGCAAATTAGCTGATCACGCCGCGTGGGTAGTAGCAAATTAACCGATCACGTGGCGTGATCGGCTAATTTGCTACTGCCTGCCCGGCTCCCCGGTTAGATTTTTGCTGGGAGGGGGCGGGGGGGAAGCTCCTTAGCCTCCGTTTCTTTTTCTCCCTCCTCGCTTCTTGGGGCTCCACCAATGGGGGAGCAAGGCCCGCCCAGCGCCAGGCTTTGGGCTAACACAGAGGTCTGCAAAGTTGGCTGTTTTAAGACTGGTGGACTTCAATTCTCAGAATTCTGGGAGTTGAAGTCCACAAGTCTTCAAGCTGTCAGGTTTGAAGACCCCTTGGGGTTTTTTTCCTAAAGGGTTAGGGATGCAAGGATCTTGTAACTTGACAGCTTTAAGACTTGCGTGCTTCAAATGCCAGAGTTTATTGAAACTAAAAACAGTGTACCATCCTATGTATTTTCGGTTTTAAAAATGTGGCTCTCAAAATAAATTTCAATCGTGGTTTTGGCGAGATTTGGCTCAGTTGAAAAAAAAGGTTGCCCACCACTGGTGTAGACCATGGTCCAGGCATCCAAAGTTCTTTTGGCAACACCAACCCTTTAGCCAGTGGTTCACTTCTAGAATCCTTTGTTCTCTTACTGGATGTTGACCTTTTGTTGGCAGTACAGATGAAAAACTACTTGGCACCTAACACCTTAATTTTCTTGCCTAGCAGTTCGTGTCACTCAATATTGTTTTCAGGTCCATTTTTGTGTCATTCATCCCTACATGTAGTAGTAGAAAAGGGTAATAATCTGTGGGTTTTATTATTTTGGTTAGGTTCTCAGCCATATCTTTCATTTTTGTTCTAAGTGATTTTTTTAAATTTTTTTTTTTATTTTCAGACAAACACAAACACACAACACATATTTTGTCTCTTTTGCCTCTTCAATTACGTACAGTGTGTCAATTGGTAACAAAGTCTTTCTGTGTCCTTTCCGTGGTCCTCACTTGAATTTATCAAAATTCACATATTGACAATCAAGATATCTTTGTATACATTGTTATTATGCTTCATCCTATTCTAAGTCATTCAATCATTTTAGCATTGATAACATTCTCTAATAGTTTCCAATTCCATGTTTTTTCCCATTATTAGTATCATCAATCTAATATACATGTATACAAATTGTTATACTTATTAAACATCCATTAAGCCCAGCTATTATTACATCCTTTCAACATAAGGCATATTAAATTTGAAGTAAATTTATATTATAACATTTTATTACATTATCCTGAAATCATCCAATGATATTACATCTTTCTAATCTATTTTATATAGAATTGTTTATCTTTTATAAAAAGGCTTTTCAACATCATCTCCATAATCCTCACTTACAGTTTGTATAAGATTTCATATTATCAATCTAATATATATAAATGCTTTGTTATCATTATTAATCATTTATTTGACTATAGCTGTTATTATGTTGTACATTACACTCAAAGTTTAACTATATTTAACTAAATGTATTGTAACATCGTTCTATTATCTTAGCATCGATAACATCATCTCATAATTTTCAATTCCATGTTTTTCCCTATTATTAGTATCATCAATCTAATCTACTTGTATACAAATTGATATAATTATTAAACATCCATTAAGCCTAGTTATTATTGCATCCTTTCAACTTAAAGCATATTAAATTTAATGTAAATTTATATCATGACATTTTGTTACATCACCCCTGAAATCATCCAATGATATTGCATCTTTATATTGTATTCTATATAAAATTGTTTAACTTTTATAAAAAGGCTTTTCAACATCATCTCCATAGCCTCACCTACAGTATTGTATAAAATTTCATATTATCAATCCAGTATATATAAATGCTTTGTTATCATTATTAATCATTTATTTAACTATAGCTATTATTACGTTGTACATAGCACTCAAAATTTAACTACATTTAAGTAAAATTTATTGTGACATTTCATTTCATCATCCTGTATCCTTCCAGATATAGTGTAGTCCAATATCTCTTGCCATTTGTAAAGTCTGTATTCTAAATGTTTTCTTGATAAGTCTTATGTGGACTTCTCTTAAGAACTTGTTGTCTATTATAAGAATTCGAAACCCTTTATCTGCTCTGTTTATCAGCTTCACTTTTGTTATCATTAGTGCTTTTGCTGAGATTACTCTCATTATTTCTGCCAAATTTTCTCTCCTTTCTTCATCCAAAATGAAGATCCAGTTCATCAATTTCTCCTTTCTGTATTTCACACCTGTCATTTGCCTCCACTCTCAGTTTGCTGTCAACGTCAAAATTTTTCTTATCACTTTCATATGTCTGTTATTTTTTCACCTCTGCCCTCAAACTTCATTGCTGTCCCCATACTTTTTGTATTTTGATCTATAATTTCAAATCTCTTTTCAATTCTCTCTGTAATTATTTAAACTTTTTGAATTTCTAAGAAAATTATTTGCAAAGTTAGTGCCTTTTCTTCTTCACATTGTGCCATTTTCCAGGTTATAAACACTGCCAAAACATCTGAGACTTTTTAGGTCAAACAAATTCAGTGGAATTTTTCAAATCAAAGCTTTCTCTTTCCTTCAAAGGAACACCTGTATCAACAAAACATTTTCCATGGTGCCTTTCAGTAAACAAAGCTTATAGCTTTATCAGATATTGTCAAGCCTCTAGCCACTAGATGGCAGTGTTACCTCTTTTCTATCTGTTTCTGCCTCTCTGTCCGAGCGGGGGGGGGGGGGGACCTGTAAAAATTACACTGCATCCCAGCCTTACGAGAGAAGAAGCTTTAATCCACGAATACAAAAAATGGAGAAAGTATAGAGGAAGAAGGAAGAAAAAGAGACCAGTCCAGTTTAAAAGTAAGAGGCATTTATAAAGAGTCCATCCATAGAAAACAAATAAAGTTAAGGTAGAAAAGATAACACAATCATCTTAAACCAGAGTTGATTTGCCACTTGTTTTCTTCTATCCTCTATTTTATTTTAAATTCCAATTCTTTTGGGTTTTCCCTTCTCTAAGAATAAAAATTTTTCTCACCAATTCGACACACACTCCTGCACAGTTTCTGTTTCAGAGGCTTGTCCCAACCTTTGGCAGCCATTTTGGTTGCTTCTCTTGTAGCTGGCAAAAAGAGCTTTCTCCTGGATCAATCAGGGGCTTTGTGATACCCGTGAGATCAGTAGGACATGCTCTTCTCTATCACTGTTCCTTCAGAACAGTTTAGGTCCAAAAGGACCATCCAGATCAGAGATATCAACAGCAATCCTGGAGACCCAAGATTGCAAGTTGTGTCGTTGCGACTTCAGGCCTCACCCCCATTCTAAGTGATTTCTATGTTTTCATAATATTAAAGTAATATTAGTAATTAGGACTGGAGAATTTTAAAAAATCCTGAATCATTGCCACTATAAACATACATAATTAAATATTCTGGAAATCTCCAACTATCTCAAGAAATGTAAAGTATTATTTTTCCTAAATCCAAAATTATAATACTGTACAAATAAATTATCAGTTTATTTGATTTAAACTTATTTCATGGAGAATGGAAATAACCTTAAAATCATCATAATATATTTTTGAAAGTCCTCTAAGAAGAGAATATTTATCAGCAGGCAATTCTTGAAATTAAAGAACAACAAATATGTAATTTATTTAATAACAGTTGTTCATTTTATAGTACTAAACATTAATAGGATTTATGCGGATTCAGATCTAAATGATTTTACTGTAAGTAGTGCATCTTGGTTCCTTTTATTTATAACTGACCAGGAAATCTATTCTAAATCCAGCACATTTAGCATCAATTGGTAACAGATTTTAGCTTAAATCATCACCTTACTTGGTACAAGTTTCTGAGATGATGCAGAAAGTAAAATACCCTTTACTAGCTTTTGCGTCTTTGTATTGAAAGCTTTGAAAAGCATGTTGCTTCATAGCTACAAATAATTTATTCTCCTTTTTAAATTATTTTTTAAGGGGAGATTCTACCAAATGCTTTAATTGGTTCATACATAAATCTGTTTACAAGAAATATGACACAGTTATGTGTAGCTATCAGGATTCTTGGATTTTTTATTTTTTATTTTCCTTTCTTTTTTCCTGTTTTTATATTCAATGTAAAGCTCTGTGTTTTACTCATGTTTTGCAGTGCTTAAAGGGTGAGCTAAATGATATGCATCCAAAGGTAGACTCTGTTCGTGATCAGGCAGTTGACTTGATGACAAACTGTGGAGGTCACTGCAAGAAAGTAATAGAACCTAAACTGATAGAGCTCAACCAATGGTTTACAACAGTATCAGAAAGAATTAAATGTGAAAAGGTAAGAGAAATACGCCTGCAAAGAAACTTGTATTCTTGAAAATGGAACATTTTAAGTTCATAATTCTAAAAGGCAATTTTCCAAATAAAAATTAGCAAGAATAAGAGCTGCATCTCTGAGGGTTTTGTGTAATATTTATGGTGCTTTTATTCCAGGTACATCTTAGTTACATCTTTTCAGAGGTGGGTTCCTACCGGTTCAGACCAGTTTGGCCAAACCAGTAGTAACTTGGCGGCCTGGGTCACTGGAACCCCCAAACCGGTTCTCCCAGCAGTGCCATAGATGCCGCCATCTTGTTTTTGGCTTCTGTGCATGCACAACGTTTTAGTACTGTGCATGTGCACGCAGCACACTGTGCAACCATGAGCAAAACAGCAGTAGCGGCTGCCAGAACCCACCCCTGCATCTTTTGCTATGTATTTAAAAATTAATAGTTAGAAAAGGCTATGCATCTTTAGAATAAAGGAACATGTGCTATTATTCTAAAGGCTTTAATATATGTGAAAAAGCTGTTGTATGGCTTTTCTAAATAGTATGTTATTTTATAATAAACTTAGACTAATATTTCTATGTGGAAAATTGCTTATTGTGATGTGATCAGTGTTTGCATATGAACCAAAAACTATTGTTATTACAGGTTTTATTTATACAAGATTGTGAAATCATTCTGGAAAAATCCAAACTGTGGTGGTCTGGCTTTGTTTTTGGTTTGTTTGTTTGTTTTTGCTACTATATAACTTACATTTCTTCTTTTTATTTGAACTTAATAGCCACATCTGCAAAGAACTAGTAGGGTGGGTGTCAGATCCCTGAAAGTGATACTGCCATTCAGTTGGGAGGAGGGGGGCCCTGGAGTCGATTTATTAGCAGTGCCTGTGACAACTGATATTTTACAACTGGTTTCCTGGTGTCAAAGTTCCTTGAGATCCCTCCACCTTTTGGGGGAATGTTTATGATGGCCATGTGGGGCATTTCACTTTAACGTCTAACGGAAGATAGCCATGGGAATATATGTTTATTTGGCTCTCAGGGCAGTGGATAAAGGAAACATCTTCACACTTGTGTATTGGCTAAAATCTGCATTCTAACTAAATCTGCATTCTAACTAATCCCTAAGGGGATTCAGATGTTGTTTTGGATTTAATGGCTTCCATTCTTCTTAATAAAAGGTTCCTTTTGAAATACTCAGTTTCAAGAGTCTTCACGTTCTTAGGAGTTAGGAGAGGAGCCCTTACAATGGGTCTCCCCCCCCACTCTGTGTGTGTATTCCCTTTAAATCAGAGACTTCTGGATAAGTCCCTGAAGTTTTCTCAACAAGATGTCAGAAGTAATTTGCCCTTGCCTATTTCGTAGATCTAAAAAAGAGTAACTGACCAATCCAGCAATTGGCCTATATAAGGGTAAATTCATTCATTAATTCATTAATTCATTCTTGTTAAAAGGCAATAACTAAATTATTGAGAGAGCCTGTAGAGCAAGTACCATAGTCCAGTTGGCTACTCAAAGAACAATAGGCAGAATATAATTATTATTGAATTGCATACATTGCTTGGAACTTTTTATTTATATTAGATCAGGACTGAAACTGTATAAATATGATGGTTGTATTAGGAAAATGGGGTAGATCTAAAGTAGGCATGAATGTTTTTCACATGGCCTTTGGAATAAGTTAATGGCAAAGAAACAGAATGAAAAACTGAGAGAGTAAGGATGGAAAGAAAACCTGGAGGGGCAGCTATTTATCCTTTAAAAAGGCAAACTTAATAAAGAGATAGACAATGACAAATAGTGATCAAAGAAAACTGCAGGGAGCAATAAAACTCATTTCAGGAAAACAGAAAGCCCCAAGATGTCTTCCCGAAGACAGATAAATTAAAGAAGCTTTCTATTCAAGGCTCTATACTAGCCAGTACAAAAATCAGGAAGAAAGGGAATATTGTGATAACCAGATTAAAATTGTCTTAGAGAAAAATGCAAAACCTTGTCTCCAGAGGGCTAGAAACCTAACAAGGTAATTCAAAAGAACTTATTACAATGTCAATTAGGGAATAAATATGTGTTATTTCAATGGTATCTATATGATAAATAAATCTGATCTTATCAAGTTTTGATCTAACTCAATGTATGCAATGTAATCAGACTAGAAGTACATTATTTAGCTTTGGATACGGAATTTATGGGAAATTCCCTAGTAAGTTAGGAAAGGTAATTAAACTTGTATCATAAATTTATATTAATATATTTCCAGTGAAACCTTGCTCAAATCAGGTTATTTGTGACAATAGCTATGCCATACTTGAACATACCTCTTTGAATTGCTGTTATATTAGTTGAAGAACTATAGGTCTAATCCTGGAAGATCTTTGAAGTATCATAATATTAGTCAGTAGAAAAGCATATATGTGTTTGTGAATAAAGAAAAATATTCCTCATCAAAGCAATATGTTTAAAGTTTAGAAAAAAATCTTTGCAATAACTGTCCATTAGATTTTGAAAACTTGAGATTTTATCATGAATTATAACTACGCACCTATATATTGGTTATATATGTTACTTGTGGAAAAGAATTAAAATCTAGTTGTAGAGCAGGAGGAGATGAGTTCAAGTTTTGCCTTAGCCATGAAAGCCAGCTGGGTGACTTTGGGTCACTCTCTCTCAGTCTAACCCGCTTCACAGGGTTGTTGTTATGGGAAAAATAGGAGGAGAAAGTTTGCCATCTTGAGTTATTTGTAAAATTAATAAGGTGAGATATGAATAAATAGATGTATACACTATAATTTGTACAAACCATGGTTTCTGTGAAAGTTTTTGAATCCCCCCCCTTTCTTTGTTGTGAAAATGGGGTAGAAGGAGAACCCAGATGATTCTTAAAAGTAATACAGTAACATTCTATGGATAATTTTTCGGTTAAGTTTCTGGTATTTTCTTATTTGTAATAAAAAGAGTTTAGAACAGTGGTTCTCAACATTCCTAATTCCGCGACCCTTTAATACAGTTCCTCATGTTGACCCCCAACCATAAAATTATTTTCGTTGCTACTCTATAACTGTAATTTTGCTACTGTTATGAATTGTAATGTAAATATCTGCTATGCCTGATGTATTTTTATTGTTATAAATTGAACATAATTAAAGCATAGTGATTAATCACAAAAATAATAGGTAATTATATATTGTGAAATATTTATTTCTAATTACAAATGAATGAAATTTTGTCTGGGAAGTTTAAGAGCAGCCTCCCAGCTCTAAGTGGAAAGAGTGCCTTTCTTTTAAAAAGAAAAAAAGGAAAGAAAAAACAAAGCAGCTACCAATTCTTCCTTTCTTTCTCTTTCTCTCTCTTTCTGTCTCTCTGTCTCTCTGTGTGTCTGTCTGTCTGTCTCTCTCTGTGTGTGGTTCTTTGTCTCTACCCTCCGTCCCTCCCTCCCTGTCTCTCTCTGTAATTCTTTCTGTGTGTGTCTCTGTCTCTCTCTCCTCCCTTCCTCCCTCTCTGTCTCTCTGTAATTCTCTCTCTGTATCTCTCCTTCCTTCCTCTCTCTCTGTCTCTCTCTGTGTGTCTTTGTCTCTCTCCTCCATCCCCCATCTCTGTCTCTCTGTGCCTCTCTCTCTGTGTCTGTCTCTCTCTCACTCACTCACACACACAGACAGACACACACACATACTGTGGTCACCTCACCTCCTGTTCTTCAGCTGCTGCACAAGCCCACGTGGCGTGCGCTGCCCTCTTCTGACAGTTGCCTCATTTCCAAAGGAGGAGGTGAGGAATACATGTGTTTTCCTCCCTCTGCATGGATTTCCCACCCCCTATTGGTCCCGTTGTTGCTGAAGCTGCTTTTGCTGACTCCAGCATGGCAGTGGGATTCTTGCCATCGGTTTAGTGGCCTGCCTTCTTTGCTCAGGCAGATAGAGGAAGAAAGGAGGTTTGTGATAAAACACCCCTGCCACCAAGGGTAAAGGGGAGAACCTTCACTCTCGACTATTGGATGCCTCCTTTCTCCACCCGCCCAAAGTAGCAAAGAAGGTGGGCCACTAAACCGATAGCAATAGTCCCACTGCCATGCTGGAATCAGCAAAAGCAGCTCCACCAATAACGGGACCAACACTACCCCCCCCCGCCTGACACGATCTCCTTTCATTCTCCGTCTGCCTCATTTGGGCAGTGGGGGAGGGCTTTCTCACATGCCACTAAACCGCCCACTCGCCCGCATTCCCTCCTGCGGCTGGAAAACAGATATTTTTACAGCAAACAGTCCCAGGCAGTCAGTTCCGCTCTCCCTTCCCCAAGCATGTCCCGTTGCTGCTTGAGCCACTTTGCTGAATCCAGTGCGGCGGTGGGACTCTTGCCATCGCTGAGAAATTCGTTGGCAGCCACTTCTTGCCGCTTCTTGCATTCGGAGAGCTTTGGAAAGCCTCGGAGAGCAGCTTCTGCAGAAGCCCGGGCGACTGAGAAGAATTTCCTGCCATTACAAAGTCTCCAAGGCTGTAATTGTATGGGGTATGCACATGCAGCTATGTTTTCCATGGCATGGTGCTACAGCAATGCTCTGCGCGGCCAGCGATGACTCCGGAGCCCATCTGCAGGGGATTTCGAGGAACTTGAGGAGGAGTCTAAAGTTTAGAGTTCCGATGGTCTTAGTGACCCTGTGAAAAGGTCGTTTGACCCCCAAAGGGGTCACGACCCACAAGTTGAGAACCGCTGGTTTAGAATTAACCTAAATGTATATTTACAATTATTTTTACCGAAAATTAATTTTGGAATGTTCTATTTCCACCTTGTCAAATTAAAAGTGTAGTGACTCATGCGTTTAGGATGCTAAGATTGGAGGCTAGCAAGCCCACAGTTCAAGACCTGAATGCTGTTGTGTAGCTGGTGAGCTCCTATCATTCACTACAGATCCTTGATAGGGTCATGAAAGGAGCCCTCAGGAGCAGAAGTGGGTTCTTCCCGGTCTGGTCCAGTACACCAGGAGAGGTAGTGAAAACCTGGCTTACCAGATAGGACCAGTAGCGATGGTGGCCTGGCCACATGCCCATACCGGCAAAAGAAAGAAACAGCCAAGGAAGGAAGTAGAGTGGAGGCCTTGGCTGTTGGGAGAAGCACTTGTGCTTCATTCTCTTTGAGAGCCGCCTTGTTTGCTGTGGGGAGAAATCAGGGAGAGAGAGGGAGGAGAAAGCTGAGCTTCTCCTAGACCGCCTTCTCCTCCCTCTCTCCCCCTGATTTATCCATGGCCACACTTGCAGAGGAAGGTGGCAGAGATGCTGGCCAGCACTCGCTTCCTTTACCGCTCGCCACTGCCACCTCTGCAGCCCACCAGCTGCAGCCCCGCCTGCCCTGCTTAACTGGGTAGCTGGCTGGGAAAGTGGCAAGGGGGCGAGCACCGGCCAGCATCCCTGCCTCCTTCCTGCAAGAGCCACAGCGAGGCAGCCTCAGGTGCCATCCGGGGACAGCACCTCAGAGGCATCACTTCTTGAGCCAAAACAAAGTGATGGCGAGGAAAGAGTCTCTGGTGGCTGCAGCAGCAGCAACAGAAGCGGCGGCAGTGGCTGAAACACAATCCTGGACAGTCAGTTGTGGCTGTCCCTTCCCTGAGGATGTCCCATTTCTGCTGGCTCTGCTTTTAGTGAATCCGGCTTGGCAGCGATGGCAAGAAGTGGCTGCCAGCAATGCTCTCAGCGATGGTAAGAATCCTGCCACCAAACCGGAGTCACCAAAAGCAGCAGGACTTTTGGTGACTTTCCACCAGAGACTCCTTCCTCCCCTCTGCTTTGTTTCAGGCCAAGAAGCAATACCTCTGAGGGGCTGTCCCTGAATGGCACTTGAAGCCGCCTCGCCACAGCTCTTGCAGGACGGAGGCAGGGATGCTAGCCGGTGCTCACTCCCTCGCCCGAAACAAAGCAGAGGCGAGGAAGGAGTATCTGGTGGAAAATCACCCAAAGTCCTGCCGCTTTTGGGGACTCCAGCTCAGCAGCAGGACTCTTGCCATCGCTGGGAGCATCGGTGGTAGCCAATTCTTGCCATCATTGCCAAGCCGGATTCACCAAAAGCAGCGCCAGCAGCAACGGGAGATGCTCAGGGAAGGGAAAGCCAGAACTGACTGCCCAGGATTGTGTTTCAGCCACTGTCACTGCTTCTTTGCTGCTGCAGCCACCGGAGACTCTTTCCTCACCACCGCTTTGTTTTTGGGTCGAGAAGCGATACTTTGAGGTGCTGTCCCCAGATGGCACCTGAGGCTGCCTCGGCTTCTTCTGCCCCACAGAAAAAAGAGCAGCTCCATTCTCCCCTATCATTTTTCTCAGCCTACGCGCTATTCTGGTGGTGGGGGAAAGTGTCCCTTGGCTGCTCCTCCAGGAGGACTACCATACATCCTCCACAGGTGGGAGGTTGAAGGGGCAACTACAGGTGAAGAGTGGTGAGGGGTTTTGGTAGCGCGAAAGAAAGACTTCAAAGTCAGTGGAGGTGGTATGTGACTGGTATGCCTTGTTCCAACTTTCCCCAGGTGCAAAATGCTTTAAAAATAAAGTTTTAGGGGTTTTTTGGGGGGGTATAAATGGTTGGGGTGCCAGGATCTTTTAACTTGACAGCTTTAAGACTTGCATACTTGAAATGCCAGAGTTCCTGAACCAACATGACTGGAGGAGGAATTCTGGGAGTTGAAGTCCACAAGTCTTAAAGCTGTCAAGTTTGAACACCCCTGGATTTTTTTTTTGTAAAGGGTTAGGGTGCAGAGGTCTTGTAACTTGATAGCTTTAAGACTTGCACACTTCAAATGTCAGAGTTTCTGAGCCAACATTTTGGTTGCTAAGCAAGAGCATTGTTAAGTGAGTTTCATCACATTTTACAAGTTGGCCATGCCCACTCAGTCACACGATCACCAAGCCACTCCCAGCCAGTCACATGATGGCCACAAAATAGACCACACTCACAGAATAGGTAGTAAAAAAAGTTGGCCATGCCCACTCAGTCACACGATCACCAAGCCACTCCCAGCCAGTCACATGATGGCCACAAAATAGACCACACTCACAGAATAGGTAGTAAAAAAATTGAAACCTACCCCTGTTCAGGAGTGTCCCTCAGGCGACAATGATGTCACCAGCTAATCCTTTCAACCCAGAAACACCTTAAATGGTGTCTCTGCCTGGAATGGAACTTTGTCAAATTGTGTTAGGTTCTTGACTTTTTCCCCATTCTTATTAATTTAATATACCATGTAATACTTTGTTTTTTACTCATCTGTTATTTAACAGAGATAACTATTTTTGAGCTTTTTTATTTCAGTACACACATATACACTCACACATAATTTAACTTAACATATTTTTTTTTTGGTGTAGATATTGAAAATTATCAAATATGTTCCCATTATTAACATGTGCAAATTTGGCTTTTTATTACTTTGGTGTAGTTAATATTGCATATTGTCTGGCTAATTGCTTAATTGTCTGGTTTGGTTTGGTAACATAAAATAATTGAGATTTATAAGTACACACTGATCAGATTCTACTGGTATTACTATATATATATAGTAATTTGTAAAATAAATGTATAGACAATTAATTTAGCAGTTGAAGCAAGGCATATATGCTTATGATATATATTCATAATAAAAAGTGTGAAGAAAACTAATAAATGTCCATTCCTTTTCTCCTTTCTCATTTTCAAATCTTTAAGCCCTTCATTTTGTTGAAGGAATTGGAGCAGTTTAACTTTGACATACAAAAATTGCTTGAACCACTGGAGGCTGAAATACAGGAGGGGGTGAATCTGAAAGAAGACGACTTCAATAAAGATATGGTAAATTGGTTGTGATAGAAGTATGAATGAACTAGGAATGGAAAAGGAAAAAACATTGGAGCAGAAATTAGGAACTTCTGCATTTGCATTTAACACCAGACAGTTCACAAACTTTAGCATTCTTAAATATTATAAAACAGTATATGGCATTTATACATGGCACAATTATATTTTAGCAACAATTTCAATGTTACAATAACAAGAACATATAATTGTTCTTTATAATTATCAGGAAAGAGGTCTGGATTAGTGAATTATCCTAATTGACATTTTAGAAAACACACCCACATCACACCCACACCCACACCCACACCTACATATACATATACACAATCATATATACATCTCTCAAATCCCTACAACTGTTGTCCATGTAGTAGTAACTCAGGATTGCTTGCTGTTAGTAAAAATGTACTAAGGGGTCCATAATATGGCAGACCAGTGTGCAACTCAGTCATTCAAAGTATACATATAGGTACCGGTATACATATAGACATATAAATATACAAATATACATATGGACTTTATTTTCTTACATATGATTTAACACACAGTTATACATACAGTTTGTTCCACCAATCTCTGCTTGCAGGATGAGTACAAGTATAAAATTTTCCTTAGTGATAATTCCTCTGTTGTTTTAAATTTGACTTAATAAAAACACCAGTCAGGAGAAGAGTATGCATATTAATTGGCTGAGGAGAAAATACTTCATTTACCCATGTTATGAACTCCTTTTGCTGGCAGAATATATTCTATTTTGTGCAGCATAAGTTATTATTTATAGATTTATCATGCAGGTATTATGAAACTTTCTATTTCTAGTATTCTTCAGTTTAAACAACAGCATCCTGAAAGCCAAGCTCAGTGTACCAGCATACTTTTTGCAGAGCTATCCTTTCAAAGTACCAACCTGCAAAATAGATTTGCATGAGAGGCAATATGGATGCCTAAAACTTTTTCAGATAATCTAGGCACATTTTAAAACTTTTCATGTCTCTTGCAATAGCATTGGAATTTGTATTATGAATGTTAAGAGCCTTGGAGATCTGCACATTGCAAAAATGTATACATTACATCCTAAGTTATAGTCTAATTGTATTTAGAGTATGTTGATAATATTAAGTAATTTTGTTAAATTATTATTTTGTCGTTATACCATTATTTTCAAGATCCAGAAACAGTCTGAGATTGACCAACCCTCAATTACATACTGTATTTTTCGGAGCATAAGATGCACCGGAATATAAGACGCACTAAGGTTTTGAAGAGGAAAATTAAAAAAAAAGTTTTTGCACTCTGCAAACCTCCCAAAAATGGCCTTTTTTGTGAAAATGGGCCCATTCCCCCCCAAAAAAAAGGCATGAATATCAGAGTGCTCCTGAGGGGGGAACGAACAAAAAATGGCCTGTTTTTCATGAAGGAAAGCTTAGGAAGCTTATAGAATGCTGCTGGGGGCTGGGGGTGGGTAAAATTGAGCAAAAAAAGGGGCCACCAGGAGCTCTCTAAAAGCTTCCAAGTGGCTCTGCATAGCCATTTGGTGAAGGGGCAGGATTTTGGGAGGCAAAAAATGCTGTATTCAGTGTATAAGATGCACCCAGATTTTCAGCCTCTTTTTAAGGAAAAAGGGTGCATCTTATTCTCCGAAAAATATGGTGAATGTCATTACCATTTTTTATCTGCCTGTCTCTACCTCTGTCATCTCTATTTCTAATATCTCTATCTTTCTATCCTTAGAATGATAATCATGAGAGCACTATAAAAGAACTGTTTCAGCGTGGAGATATGCTTCACCAAATGATCAAGGATGAACAAAAAAGAGAAGAAATAAAAAAGAAACAACATTTGTTGCAAAACAGACATAATTCTCTCAAGGTAGATTTTACAACCTTTCCCTCTCTGGATGAAGTTCTAAATGTTGTGTATGTAATAAGTCAGAAGTTATGAAGACCCTAAACTTTTATATTTAATTATGTTTCTTAAGAGTGGGTACACAAGGCAGTAAGTAGGACAGAAAATTGGTATTTTCCTTTTATTTCTGCCTTTCATTTTTATGTTTATTTCTTCAAATATACTCTAGAAAAAGGGCAGAGAAGAGCACTAGAATGATTAGGAGACTGGAGACTAAAACATGAAGAACAATTGCAGGAACTGGGCATGGCTACAGTGGTGGGATTCAAATAATTTAACAACTGGTTCTCTGCCCTAATGACGAGCTGTGTAGGCGTGGCTGGGTGGTCATGTGACTAGGTGGGTGTGACCAACTCAACACCACTCACATCGATGGGCACTTCACCTTGCCTTTCATGACCGTAGGGATGCTGCAAGTGTCGTAAGTGTGAAAAATGGCCATAGGTCACTTTTTTCAGTGCCAGCTCTCCAGAAAGTGGGTGGGCACACTTGGGCTACAAAATGCTGAGCTAAAGAGACAAATTGACAAAGTATACAGGGGACCCATTTTCAAGCCTCCCAAGCTTGTCAGGATCACAATAAAATTATGACATGCCACAGATATCTAAATAAACTTCAAGCCTAGTGCCATGTTACTAAACCTTTTTTTATTGTTTTAATTAAACAAAAAACACACACAAAAACATTCTTCATTACATCTTCCAGAAAGCATATCGATTGGTTACAAATAAATTTCGTGCATTACTACAATCATTCTTTATACTTCATTCATATTGAATTGTACATTTTATATCAAAAATCTTTATACCATCAATATACCATCATTCTCATTAAACTATATTTGTTTAAACGTGCTTTTGTCTAGAATCATTTATATTTATATTATAATAAATCTAGACAAAAATGTATTACTAGAATTTATAAGTACCCAGGAGAGATTACATCTTTAAACAAAATCTAAACAAAAAATATTAATAAAATTAATAAATCTTTTCCCCAGGTCCCATATTATAGTTTATATCCAAATTGTTTTTTCCAGTTAGAGTTATTATTTCATTATTATTGTCATGATGGGTTATCTGTTAACAAATAAACATTTTAAAAACAAAAACATTCTATAAGCATCTACAAAGTTCTACTTATTAATCACCAAAAATTAACTAAGTTTTTATTTTTATTATTTTTTTCCCATTCAATTGTATTTTATTTGGGTTTCACCATTCTTAACTTTCTTATTTTACTCATAACTATTATTTTTGAGTTTTGTTACATTCTTTCATTGATTCTTGTTTCTTTCCTCCATCCACCTGTACCATTTATTCCATATCTGGTAGAATTCTGATTCTTCTTTTCCCTGAATTTATTTAGTTAGTTTGTCCATTTCAGCACAGTCCATAACCTTTCTTATTATTTCATCTTCACTTGGAGTTAGTTTGTTTTTCCATTTCTGGGCATAGGCAATCCTTGCCGCCGTAGTTATATGTAGTATTAAATACTGGATTTCTTTTTTGTATTTTGCAGACATTATTCCTAATAAAAAGATTTCCAGTTTCCATTCTATTTTAACTCCCGTTATTGCCTCCAGCCAATTTTTGATCTTTTTCCAAAACTTTTTGTTTGTTTGTTTGTTTGTTTGTTTGGATTTATATGCCGCCCTTCTCCAAAAGGACTCAGGGCGGCGTACAACATTAAAAAACACACATCCCAAAAGTTTAAAAAAAAATTAAAACCATATCCAAAAAAACAAACCTCATTACAGGTCCACCATAAATGGTAATATGTTCCATGTATCGATTCGCATTTCCAACATTTTGGGGAGGTATTTGTTGATATTGTTACTAAACCTTATTATCATGAGAGAAAATTAAAATGAATTGGAGGGGGGTGTAAGGACCTGCACTCCCCCTCAAAAAAGCATAGATCTTGAAAACCTGGTATTTCAAAAGGAATATTTTTATTTGAATTGCAAATCAACATTCAAAGCAGGCTCTGGGACCCTCAGGCTATACAATCCATGATAAAGGGACTTAGGAACCCCTCCCAATGTGGATTCCCACCAATCTGCAGGTGTGAAGTTGTTTTTGTACTGGCCTCTCTGAGAATCAGATAAGCAGGCATTCTCAGAATCATCTACTGGAGTTTCAAACTACATGGCTCCCCTCCCTCCTTGCATCCTCCAAGAGGTAACCCTCTGAGGTGCCAGGCAATGGTTATAAATCAGGCAAAAGGTTATATAAACAGGCAAGGCAAGACATAGAAAGAACAAAATGCATCAAATCCACACACCCCTCTTTGTCCATTGAAGAATGGCAGATACACGGATCTGGCATATTTCCCTCCTCAGAAAAATGAAAAGTCCACCTGGAAAGACATAAAGCATATAATACATTATGATTTAGGATGGTTTTTGAGAGTGTTTTGGGTAGAATTTCCTTAACAGTGTGGGAGCTTTTACATGTTTTTTGGCTACCCACTCATTCTGAGAGGGTGGTAGGTGTTTCCATGCCACTAAATATTGTGTGCAGTTGTGGTGAGTACGGGAGTCCAGGATATCTTTAATTTCAAAATGTTATTCTCCTTCCACCATAATAGGGGTTGAGGGTGTGGGCAAAGGGGGTCTGACCTTTGAAGTGATTTCTGGCTTAGTAGGCTGCAGTGAAACACTGGATGAACCTGCCTAAGTGTCTTAGGAAGGAGAAGTTCTACTGTGAAGGGGTTAATAATTCTGGTGATGGGGAATGGGCCAATGAATTTTGGTCCCAATTTCTTAGATGGTTGTAAGGATTGTAAAAACTTTGTGGATAGATATACAGAGGTCTACCACTTTGAATGGTTTGGGTTCACAGCGCTTCTTGTCAGCTTGAACTTTAAAAGCTGCTCTAGCTTCTTGTAGAGCTAGTCTGACCACTGACCAAGTGGATTGTAGATTGTTTGTCCACTCGTTAAGGGGTGGGATGTCAGGTTCCTTAGCTGGTAGTTTTGGCATGGGATTGAATTCTTGTCCTGTGGCAACCTGAAATGGGGTGAAACCAGTGCTGCTGTGTACAGAGTTGTTGGAAGCTACTTCAGCAAAAGGTAACAGGTCAGTCCAGTTGTCATGTTGGTAGTTAATAAAACATCTTAAATATTATTCTACCCCATTGGCCCTTTCAACACCGCCATTTGCCTTGGGATAATGCAAAGAGGACAGCCCCTGGGCAGAGCATAACAGTTTTAAGAAAGCCCACCAAAATTTGGAGATGAATTGGACACCCCTGTCTGAGATAATCCATTGGGGAACTCCATGGAGGCAATAAATGTGGACTAAAAAAAATATTGCTAGTGCCTTGACTGTTGGGATCTTCTGGCAGGGTATGAAATGGACCTGTTTTGAAAAGAGCTTCATTACAATCCAAATAACTGTTTCCCGTGCTTTCAGGCAGCTCCACTATAAAAATCCATAGAAATCTCTCTCCAGGGTGCTGAAGGTTCTGCTACAGTGTATAAAAGTCCTGGGGATTTTTCTTGTCATCTTTTTGCAGCTGTGCAGGAGGGGCAGCTAGCAACATAGCTCTCAATGTCTTTTTTAACGGATGGCCACCAGAATTGTCTTTTGATTAGGTGCAGAGTTTTCACAAATCCAAAATATCCAGCTATCCTGGAGTCATGGCATCGCTTCATGAGATCCAATCTTTGGCTAGCAGGGATGTAAAGTTTGTTTTCTACCCAGGCTAAGTCATCTTTGAGCAAAAAAATGTTTTTTTACATATGGAACCAGTCATTCTTAAGTAGAGCCTACTTAAATTTGGAGAGCCTTGCATTGTCAGCAAGCAGTTCTTTTTTGGCTTGTGCTCACGTAATTACTTTGGGAGCTAGCTGGGGTGTTTGGAGCATAGGTTTAACAATTTCAGTCTTTTTGCTGTTGTATTGGGGTTTTCTGGACAGGGCATCAGCTAAGAAGTTTCACCCTCCTGGGAGATATTTGAAGGTGAAATTAAACCATTTAAAGTATTGTGCCCAACATACTTGCTTGGGGGAGAGTTCCAGAGGTGACGTCATCATGGAGCAGTGTGAGGGAATGGGGCTCCGGTCCCGAAGCCTGAATTTTCTTGGCAGAAAGCCTCTAAAAGGCACAGTCAATCTTGGAGGAATTGACAGAAGAAAGGGTCAACTCCAAAGACCTCAGGGTGAAAGGTAATCCTCCCCGAAGGGATAGGAGAAACTCCTTAACTCTGGCAGGAAAGAAATTCACCATTTCAGCTGGTTCAAAATGGTGACAGCCACAGAGCAGGAAGAAAAAATTGGAAACAACAAGACGATATCGGTGTGAGAAGGAATCCCAAAGTCAGATTAATGATTGGTGGAGCTATGATATTGAAACTTCAAAGCGAGAGGTAGGATTTCTGATGGAATAATGGTGATTGAGAGTGAAGGAGCAAGTGACAGCCATGTTTACACAGTGACAGCACAAGAAGACAAGAAGTGAAAAAGGAAGAAACTCCAGACAGAGGTACCCTGAGGCTGATCAGAAGGGGAATTCTACTGGATGGGTGACTATAAACTCTGTTTTTTGACAATATTATAAGCTTTTGTGGAGGAAGAGCTGAAAAGTAAATAATGGGAATAGACTGTGCATATTGAATAGAGAAATGTTGGATATTTATATTTCAGAACAGACTAAAAGAGGAATACAATGGGGCTGAGGGCTAAAAATTCTTTAAGTGGATAACACTATAACTTTCATAAGGTGATGGACTTGAAAGACTTTGAGAACTGTTGAAGGTGAAACTTTAACAATAAGGAAACCCTGTGTCGGGTAAGATGAACAAGAAGAACAAGAGCACCATCTGGAGGCTATAGGATGGGCAGATCTAAATAAATAGTATGCATAAAGAAATGATGGAGGACTGAGGTGTTATTGAATTGACTTATATAGAAGTGACTTAAGAAGACAACGTGAAAAAGAGAAATCTTACAAAATGACCTTGGAAGATAATAAAACTAAAAGGAGGAGACAAAAGATACATTGATAAATATATAAACACAATAAGATAAGAAATAGAATTAATTGTAAAGGCGAACCAACCACTTAGTACTGATAGAATTTTGAGAACTTGAAATTAAGATATTTATTGTGTGTGTGCGCGACCGTGTGTGTATGTGTGTGTGTGCTGGTTTTGTTGTATTCGGGTCTTTTCCCATGTAAGATTGAGATTGTCTTGGCAATGTTTCGGCGAGGTCCCACTCGCCATCGTCAGGCTGGTGTTTTCGGCTTCGTGCTTGTGTGAATAAAGCATGGTTGGAGCTGCCATCTCCATAAATATTGGTGTGTGTGTGTGTGGAGTGCTGGCTTTGTTGCTGTAAGTGGGTTGATTGGCTGTGTAGTTGCATCCTGATTGGTAGATGGAGTTGATGTTTGTAGATTGGTCGGCTGTTTCCTACCATCCTGTGTGGCTGAGGTGCTGGCTATATGTCCGTTGTTCTTTTGTGTTGTAACGACCTGGGTGGTGGGTGAGGCTCATTTGTTGACTAGGGCTGGTTTCCAGATGTCTGGTAGGTGGGAGGTATTGTCACGTTTATTCATGTTGTGGGGGTGTTTTCTATTTCAATGGTTTCCATAATTATTCTCTTGTTGAAATGTTCAGTTTTGGAAATTAATTTGGTTCCTTCAAAAAATTTCATGAACTGTTGCTTTAAGGTTCTGGAAAAGGGAAGACATTTTTTTTTCTGACTGCGTTCTTGTGTCCTGTGATGCTTGCATTTATTCTCCTATTAGTTTGTCCAATGTATGTGGCAGCGCAGATTTTGCATGGTATTTCGTAGACTCCTTGGTTTTCTAGCTGGATCTTGTCTTTGGGGTTTCTTAAGATGTTGGCTATTTTTTGGTCAATGCTGAAGGCTGTCTTGATATTGTGCTTGTGGAGAATTTTGCTGATTTTATCCATGGTGCCTTTGATGTAAGGGAGGAGGGTGATGCCGTTGTCCTGTTCTGTGTCTCGGTTCTTGGGGTGGGGGGTGTCTCCTTTTGGATTAGGTTGGTAATTGTTTTTCTTTGGAATTTGTTGGAGATTAATACATTTGTACGAGTGTGTAGTTCAGTTTTCAGGTGGTCTTTGATGGCTAGGTGTTTGGTTCTGGAGATGAGGGTCTTGGCTACAGAGTTGATCTGTGCAGGGTGGTGATGGGATTGTGCATTTAAGTAGTGGTTGGTGTGTGTTTTTTTCTGGTAGATGGTGTGTCCAAGGGTGCTATTGGGTTTTTTGTAGATTAGGGTGTCGAGAAAGGGAAGTTGTTTGTTTGCTTCTATTTCCATAGTAAATTGTATTTTTGAGTGTAAGCTGTAGAATTGTATTTTGGGGTGTAGGCAACCCACTTACAGAAACAAAGTCAGCACTCCACACACACACACCAAGATTTATAGAGAGACGGCAGCTCTGACCACGCTTTACTTGCACAAGCATGAAGCCAAAAACATCAGCCTGAAGATGGCGAGTGGGACTTCACCGAAACGTTGCCAAGACAATCTCAATGATACACAGGAAAAGACCCAAATACAACAAGACCAGCATACCTACATCCGTGAAAATCTACGAAATATGTGTGTGTGTATGTGTGTGTGTGTGTGTGTATTTGTGTATATATATTTGTGTATACACACACCCACACCCACACATACATATTTCATACATACATAAATACATACATACATACATACATACATACATACATACATACATACATATGATATATATATCACCTATTCTTACTCATTAATTAGATAAGGTAGTTTTAAGGTGTCAAATCTTGGAATGATCATATTATTTAATATACTTTATATACCATACATATTAGATTTAATTAACGATTGAGTATAACCTTTAAACTTTTGTATAATTGAAATATTTATTTAAATTACGTAGAAGATCATTATAGTAGAATATATAATTACCTACATTTAGATATTTACAGCTATATATTTACATATATTCATACAAACTTATATACTTGATATATACTTATATATACTTAAAGGTATAGTAAAGGCATCACTATTATTATTGTAGGATTGTTGCTTAAAGAATATAGGAGTGTGGAGGTCTTACAAGGGAATTTGATCAGTTAAATCATTGCATGTTATTTTGGAAAAATCTTGTGCATGTGGGGAAAATGACGAGCACAATAACTATTACTAGGACGAGCAAGAAAACTGCCCGAAACCCAGCATCTGCAACCTCATCGCCTTCACACCAGCACTCAATAGAGAGCAGACAAAGGGAACAGAGAAAGCAGGTCATTTTCTGAAACGATGCAAGAACTGAGCCTACAGGAGACTAGGAGAGAGATAAACAAGGCAAAGAACCAATACATTCTATTCAAACCCACATAACTCATGGTCTAGGATTGATATGGCATGGATGACCCCAGGACTGATTAAAGAGACCGAAGAGATAAAAATAATGAGCAACACTTGGACAGATCATAAACCTATAAAAATAATATGGAAGGGTCAGAAGAAAAAAAGGAGATGGACAATGAACCAAGAAATACTGAAGGAAAAAAATATATGCACAAATGATTGAAAAGGAAATGAAATTATTTTTTAAGATAAATACAAAAGAAGATACCTCACTCCAAAATCTGTGGGACACCATAAAAGCATATATACGAGGGCTCACCATAGCTTATACAATAAAAACAAATAAAAAAGGAAATAAAACCAAGAGGTGTTGCAGGAAGAATTCAAAAGATTAGAATTAGATTTACAGTGCAAACCCCAAAATAAAAAGAAAAAAGAGACTTAATAAAACATAAATTGAATTTGACTATGCAAGATGAAATGGCACAAAAAGTAAAAATGGCAAAGCAAAAAAAATTTGAGCATGCAACAAGGGACATTGGCTGGCATATATATTAAAAAAAGAAAAAGAGAAAAGAATAATATCACAATTGCAAGACGAGGAGGGCGTGACACACCATAGATGAGAAGAAAAAAAGACCATAACACAACAATTTTTTCAAAACCTGTACGGCCAAGAACACATACCGGAAGACAAAGTTAAACAATATTTGGGTAAGATTAATTTAACTAAACTTACAGAGGTAAAAAGAGAGAGATTAAATGAACCAATAACTATGATGGAACTGGTTGAGGCAAGGAGGAAGCAAAAGAATAATAAAACACCAGGACCAGATGGACTCCCTAAGGAATTATACAAAGTGGTGCAGGAACCATTAGATGTGTTAATGATAGAAGTATTTAATGAGGCACTTGCAGAAGGGAAAATACCAATACCAATAAGTCCTTATCACACTTATCCCAAAAGAAGATACAGACCCACAACAGATCAGAAATTACAGACCCATCTCATTGTTGAACACAGAGTACAAAATATTCACAACTATAATTTCGTAAAGAGTCAAAAAGGTCCTAAATGAGTACATTCACTCAGATCAAAATGGATTTCCACCCAGAAGACAAAGTATAAGATGAGAACTATTATAAATACATTAGAATATTATGAAGCCCACCCAGGAAAGCAAGCTGCATTAATTTTCTTGGATGCCCAGAAGGCCTTCGGTATTTTGAATTGGAGGTTTATTATTGTACAATTGGAGATTATGCATTTTGGGGAGAAATTTGTGAAGATGGTGGAAAAAATACACACAACCCAAACAGCTAAATGATAAATGAAGATACCACCGAAAAATTTAATATTGCAAAGGGGGTGAGACAAGGTTTTCTGTTATCACCTTATTTAGCTTAACGTTGGAAGTATTGTTAATAAAAATCAGAGGTGTCCAGAAAATAAAGGGGCTGAAAAGAAGAAAAGAAGAATACAAAGTCCAGACGTCTGCAGATGACTCAGTGTTTATCTTGGAACAACCTTTAGAGACAGGACATGACCTGGTGCAACGAATAAAAGAATATGGGAGTGTAGCAGGACTTAAAATCAATAAAAATAAAACAAAGGCAATAATGAAAAATCTTACTAAAAAACAGGAAAGATAATTAGAAGAAAGAATGGGCATACAAGTGACTAAAAAAATAAAATACCTGGGAATTTGATTATTAGCTAGATGTTCTTCAGTCAAAGAAGACAATTATAATAAATTAATGCAGCAGATAAAAATGGATTTGAAAATATGGAAAAATTACAGTTCTCTCTTATTGGAAGGATAGCCTCCATTAAAATTAACATTCTACCAAGAATACTGTTCCTTTTCCAAGTAGTACCAATAAACGTAGAGAAAGACTTTTTCAAAGACATAAATAAATTAATCATAAAATGGCTGGGGGTAAAAACATGGTGTCAGCATTCCAAATAACATCCAAAATTAAATCAGAGTCCAAGGCAAAGTATTGCTCTAAGTTCCAATTTCTTTATTTTTTAAAGAATTTTTATTTGTTTTTGAACAAGGACAAACAAACATAAAAATAAAAATAAAAAACCATCTTCCATTACAAATTGTAGTGTGTCAGTTGGTTACAGCATTTCCATGCATCTCTTCCATAGTTGCCACCTGCTTTTCATATCAAATCGCATATTTTAAATTCACCTATATTCATGTATATCACAATTATTATATCTCAATGTTGATTTTATAATTGTTTTTACATCCTTTTATATATAATATTCAAAATCTAGAATAGGATTATATGATAACATTCCATTAAATCATCCTTAGGTCATCCAATCACAATACATCTTTACAGCATATTCTAGATAAAACTTCTAAACCCCCTTTCATAATCTCCATGTGTTGTTTATATAAAATTTCATATTATCTAACTAATATATCTATATGTATTGTTATCATTATTAATCATTATTTAACCATAGCTATTGTCACTTCATTTTATACATACTACTAATAAACTAAATTTAGCTTCATTTTTATTATACTTTTTCATTGCATCAACCTGTATCTTTCCAGTAATAGTACAGTCTTATATCTCTTGCCATTTGTAGCATTAATGTTCTAGTTACTTTCTTAATAAATCTTGTATAAATTTCTCTTGGCAATATGTTATTCCTTTCGTATCTCATAAAAGCTTGAAACCCAACATCTGTTCCTTCCATCAGCTTATCTTTGGTTATCACCAGGGACGTCCGGCCACGCCCAGGAGCTGCGGAGGCAGAAATGTTGTCGGCGTTCCCGGATGACGAAGCCACGAAAGCAACTGGGTCGTTCCCCAGTCACTTTCGTGCCTTCGTCATCTGGGAGCGCCGACAACATTTCTGCCTCCGCAGCTCCTGGGCGCGGCCGGACGGAGGTAGCCAGAATGGCGCCGAGGCAGTCCGGCGGGCGAGCGACCTAGGATCAGGCTGCCTCGCTCGCTCTTTCGTCTGCCCGGACCGCCTCGGCGTCGCTGTGGTTACATCCGTCCAGCCACGCCCGGGAGCTGCGGAGGCAGAAATGTTGTCGGTGCTCCCGGATGATGAAGCCACAAAAGCGACAGGAGCACGTGAAATCCAGCAGAGGAGGAAGGTTCTCGTCATTCCCCAGTCGCTTTCGTGGCTTCATCATCCGGGAGCGCCAACAACATTTCTGCCTCCGCAGCTCCCGGGTGCGGCCAGATGGATGTAGCCACAGCGACGCCAAGGCGGTCCATGCGGACGAAAGAGCGAGCGAGGCAGCCTGATCCTCGGTCGCTCGCCCGCCTGACTGCCTCGGCGCCATTCTGGCTACCTCCGTCCGGCCGTGCCCGGGAGCTGCGGAGGCAGAAATGTTGTCGGCGCTCCCAGATGACGAAGGCACGAAACCGACTGGGGAATGATGAGAACCTTCCTGCCTCTGCTGGATTTCACGCGCTCCTCGCGACTGCAATATGCAGTCGCGAGAAGCGCGCAAAGTCCAGCAGAGGCAGGAAGGTTCTCATCGTTTCCCAGTCGCCTTCGAGGACTGCGGAGCGCGAGCCGGCGGAGCACGCTCAGGAAGGCGGGGAATGGGATCACATGTGCTGGAGGCTGAGACAGCCTGAGCCTCCGCCTGAGCCTCCAGCACACGTGGTCCCATTCCCCGCCTTCCTGATGACATCACCATCCTCACCAGCCATAAACCTCACCGCACGTCACTGGTTATCACTAGTGCTTCTGTCAAGATTTCTCTCCTTATCTCCGTCAATTTTTCTCTCTTTTCTTCTGTGCTTTGAAGTCTGGGGTAGAGTTCCAATCCATCTATCTCTCCTTTCCATATTCTGCTCTTGCCATTATCAACCACGCTCACTTTGTTGTCAGTATCCACAGTTTTCTTATCTCTTTGCTCATTTTTTTCTTCCATCTTTTGAACTCTGTCCTCCACTTTCTTCATTTGGTAAACATCCTGTTTCTCCATCAGATTTTTCTGTTTTGTATTTCATATTCTGCAATCTCTTTTCAATTCTCTCTGTCACAACTAATAGATTTTGAATTTCAAACTTAATCATTTGCAATGTTACAGTTTATTTTTCCTGCTGAGCCATTCTCACCATAGGGTTCAATGCTATTTTAATAAACTTCAAACAGGTTCATTTATTATCTTTCAAGTTAAAATGTCTTCCCTGTCAGGGGAAGTTCCACCCTGAATTAATGAGGCATGGACCGTTGGCTCTCCTAGCAGCATACTCCTAGCAGGGGAAGTAAAGAATGTGTGACGTATTATGTGACGTGCACATTAATCATTGTCAGATAAGAAACAGTTCAGTCTACTTTATAACTCAGAATATAAGCACAAGTTGGCAAACCAATTAATGCAGTGACATTCCTTCCAATAGCTAGTGATAGAACTTCCAAAAGGCACCTGTATAAACAACTTGTACTCTCTCTGGGCCCGTGCTGTCCCTTTTTGGAGTTTGCATACTTGCCTGTGCTCTTGGCTTTAAGTAATAAACACCATTAATCAGCAACAATATCTCCATCTTTAACTATGTAACTTGCTTTCTCGAGGTGGTGAACCTGGAACTTTAACTCTCTAGACAAGTGACTTTGACTAAGCAAATTACTGGTTGCTGAATGTATGTAATAAACATCAGGGATGAATGTATCGAGCTCTTCAACGTAAACAGTTCCTTTTCCCATGACCTTACAAGGGTGGTTGGAGAAGGAGTACAATTCTCGGAATTCAGATTCAGGCTCACGCATCTCTGTGAAAAGTTCCTTTCTGTAGGTGACGTGTAAAGCTGCGCCACTGTCCAAAGTCCACAAAAACTGTCTGTCGTACTCTGGATCAGGTTGTGGATCATTGGTTAAGGCCAATGTTGCAAGTGGAGCTTGTGGATCACGCCTTGGACCACGACGACCTTGTCTTCCGCTTCTACCTCTGCCTCTGTGGTGGGAGCTGGAACTCGTTGGGGACAATCCTGGGTGTCATGTCCCATACAGTTGCAGATGTAGCATATTGGCATCCTTGGAGCATAGGCTCTTCCTCGGAAGGGACATCTAGCTGGAGCTCTTGACTCTGGCGGCCGTTGCAAATGTGGTGTGGCTAATTTGGTAGCTTCCTCCTCAATTAAAAGTCTGCATACATTATTAACAGTGCGTTGAGCAATAGGCACATGGTTAATTTTGCAATGGCATCTCTCCATTCATAATTCAACGAGTTAATGATAATGCTGATCATTTGGATATCATCAATAACATGGCCTCTCTCTCTCAATTCACTTCTCATTCCTTTCAGTTTGGTCAAATGTCCACCAATTTGTTCACCAGGTTTCAACTTCGAACCATGGAACTCAGACATGAGCAAACATGAAGATTCAATTGAAATGGGCCTGTAGCAATCTTCCAAAATGGCCCAAATTTGTTGGGCTGTTACATCAGGCTGAAAAGTAACCTGCAATTCAGTTTCCATGGACATCAATAACGATGTGCAAGCCCTAGTCTCTAGGTCTCTTATTGCAGGAGTCCATAGTTGGGCAGGAGGATTAAACACCATACAATGGGTACCTTCTCTGTGAAGCAAGAGTGCAACCTCACTGACCCAGGCTTTATAATTCTGTCCTGACATTTTTAATTTGGACTCACCAGTCAAAGGAGTGACAGAAAATGCCTGTTGATGAATATGCATTTGAGCAAATTGCTGTACGGGTAAAAATCCTGGTTGTTGAACCAGGGGGCGCTGTAATCGGACTTGTGGTCTCTGTATTGCAGGTGCAGTTGATGTTTGAGCAGCAAAATTA
Organism: Natrix helvetica; assembly: GCF_964273705.1. Classification (NCBI taxonomy): domain Eukaryota; kingdom Metazoa; phylum Chordata; class Lepidosauria; order Squamata; family Natricidae; genus Natrix; species Natrix helvetica. The sequence goes on from NC_138550.1 coordinate 64,309,204, forward strand.
ACTTGGCTTGCTTGGGGGGCAGACATCTGCCTTTGCTGCATTAAGTACTGTCTTGTTCCATCTGGAAAAACACGTGCACCATCAGGAGGTGCTGAAAATTGGGCCTGGGAATGCATCTGGAGCCTATCAGCCTGAATACTTGAATAGTCTACAGACATTTGTGAAAGAGTCTGTTGCATTGCCTGAAATTGCTTGTTAATTTTAAAATGCATGTCTGTTCCTTTTAGTAAATTATTTCTGCCAGGAGATAGCGGTGCAGCTTCACTTCTTGGCTGCAATATTTCTGCCTGAATGGCATATATTGGAGAACAAAGGAGATCACATGGCAATTGTGACGTGTGCACATCTCTCAGTTCTGATTTGCCTGACACAGTATCCTCCAGGGGCGTGGTCTTTGGAGAAGAAGGCAAGATGGCGTTTTCAGAAATTTGAAAAACATGGGAGTCTCTCTTTTCTGACTTGAGCATGGAATAAGTCCTTTTGGCTTGCAAAAGCTCATTTTCAAAGAATTCTATTTGATTATGATAGCTTTCCATATCTTGCTCAGAAGTCTGGGGAGATTCATAAGTTTCTCTTTCTGCTTGGGGGTGAAATCCCTGCAGCCGTGAGAGCTTTGGTTTGGCGCTGAGGGTTTCAAAATCTCTTGGAAATATTTGGGAACATGCATAATCAGAAGGGAGTATCACTGACCTCGGTCTGTAATTGTTATCTCCTGGAGCAGTCCCATCTTGTTGAGATTTTTCTCCCATAGCTGAGTTCTCATCCAGCCTGGTTGTCGAAGTTATTGGCATTTGGAAACTTAGAAGCCAGCATGAATAGTTTTCTGTCTCTGTATCAGAGGGGAGGGAACCATCGGAATGTGCCCCATCTTTCTTTTTCTTTTTCTTCGGCATTGTTAAAGAGTGATTGAATCGGTCTTCCGTTCGATCGTAAATCATTATCTCTAATTGGCCTATTACACTTATCTCTTGGAAATAGCTAACAAGGAAAAAAAGCCATAAATTATATAACCATGCTCTTGCTACCATTATTGTCAGGGGAAGTTCCACCCTGAATTAATGAGGCATGGACCGTTGGCTCTCCTAGCAGCATACTTCCGAATAAGGAGAAATAAAACCCGGAGCATATTCTAATTAAAAACACTTTAACATAAAATAAAATACAAATCTTGCTAACTCCATTTACTAAATTTTGGCAGAGTTATGTGCCTGCGTCATCTTGGCAGGCGAACAGAAGATCAGAAGGGAAGTAAAGAATGTGTGACGTATTATGTGACATGCACATTAATCATTGTCAGATAAGAAACAGTTCAGTCTACTGTATAACTCAGAATATAAGCACAAGTTGGCAAACCAATTAATGCAGTGACATTCCTTCCAATAGCTAGTGATAGAACTTCCAAAAGGCACCTGTATAAACAACTTGTGCTCTTCCTACTATCACTGTCAGTAAACAAACTGAAAGAACCTTGAATCTCAAGTGATCAAAGAGAAAGAAGAAAAAACAATGTGTCCAGCCTCTAGCCTCTAAGTGGCAGTGTAACTGCTTTTCCTCCTGTTGTTACAACCCTCTTTATAATCCATCTTATTATCTTCTTTATGTTTTAATCTTAAGAAAGAAAAAAAAACCTTAAATGGAGATAAAAAACAATCAAATTAATCAAATCAAGTATTATTTGAAAAGGAGAAATTTAATCCATAGTTATAAGCAAAAGTGAAAAAAGAAGAAGAAATAATTAATTCATTCAGTTTAAAAAAATAGGGAGCCCCTGCAAAAGTTCCATCCATGAAAAAAAAAAGAAACTGGATAACACACTAAGTTCAATGCAGATCAATCTCACCGCCTACAGTCTTCTGTCTTCAATCTTAACTTAACTTAATTTTTTATTTGGGTAGTCTCTTCTAAAATTTCCTCACCAATTTGACATACTTTCTCTTTCCGCTTTCTTCCCATTCTGGAGCTGTCCCAACTTCAGCAGCTTCATTAGCTGCGTTTCTGTCACCAAAAAAAGGGCTATTCCTGGATCTTTCAGGGACTTTGCAGTGTCCCTGAGATCAGCAGGAGGTGCCCTTCTCAATCACCATCTCTGCAGGACGGTTTAGGTCCAAATGGACCGTCCAGCGGCAGAAATTCGACTGCGATCTCAGAGCACCAAGAATGCATGGTGTGCCGTTGCGACGTCAGCTCGCCTTCTCCTAAGTTCCAATTTATTAAGAGAGTCATGTTGGCACATCTGGGGGAGACCAGTATCTGAGCTCCCTGGGGTTTCCCAGCCCAGTTGAAAGTTCATGGTCTTACCCCACACCCACAAGTCCATCACATGGTCCAATCTTCCACTGCCACACTGGCAGTTCCATCCATCCAGTTCTGGTCAGGAACAGAGATGTAGAGACAGAAGATGACCTTGGCTTCTAGAAAGGAATTTTATTTTGACAACAACACATACTACTCCTTACTATTCCCCCTCCCAATTCCCCACTTTTTAAACAGCATAGTAGAATAGAATATTAGTGTGACAGGCCAAAGATCCTAAAAGGAACCCGCTGCAGGTCTGACAGGCAGCCTCTCCTCAGAAGGAAACGTTTCCTAAAATAGAATAATATAGGGATTAACATAACAGAATTAACCACCTCTTGTCCCCCTGCCAGGGGACCCTTTGGCTTATCATGGGGGACCCTTTGGCTTATCAAACTTATCATGGAATTGTTTTACTAACTTATCCACTTTTAGATTCCAGCTTTTCACCTAAGTACCTTTGGACAAAGGGTACCCCTTCCAATGCACTAAATACTGTAAGCAATCCCTGTACAGCCTGGAGTCTAAGATTTTTTTCACCTCATAATGTGTCTCCCCTGCTATCACTATAGGAGGAGGGGGAGCTTGGGTGGACGGTCATATGCTGGACTCAATTACTGGCTTCAACAAGCTACAATGAAATACTGGGTAAATTTTCCCTAGAAGTCTGGGTAGACTGAGTTGAATTATAACAGGGTTAATTATCTTCACTATTGGGAATGGACCTAAAAATTTTGGGCCAAATTTCTTGCTAGGCATTCTTAATCTTATGTATTTGGTAGATACGAAAACTTAGTCCCCCACACAAAAGGGGGGTTGTATCGAGTGGTGTTTATCAGCTTTCTTCTTGTAGGCTTCTGCCACTTCCGCTAGAGCTTTCTTCATATTTTCCCATCCTTTCTTCAGCGTGTCCATCCATTCAGTGAGAGACATGGAGGAGGGAGGGAGGCAGCTCAGGCATGGGAACAAATTCCATGCCACTGGTAATTTGGAAAGGAGTTAATCCAGTGCTGCTGTGGACTGCATTGTTGTATGCCACTTCAGCGAAGGGTAGCAAGTCTGACTAGTTGTCTTGCTGATAGTCCACATAACACTGGATGTATTGTTCCACCATCACATTGGCCCTCTCTGCTGCACCATTTGTGCTGGGATGAAATGCTGAGCTCAATCCTTGGGTAGACCCAATGAACCTCAGGAACTCTCTCCAGAACGTGGCGGTGAACTGGACTCCACGATCTGAAATGATCCTCTTGAGCACTTCATGGAGGCAATAAATGTGTTTCACAAACATTTTCACTAATTTTTTGGTGGACGGCAACCCTGAGAAAGTGATGAAATGTGCCTGCTTGGAAAACAAATCAATATCTGTCCAAATTACTCTATTCCTGCTGCTGTCTGGAAACTCAACAATGAAGTCCATTGTGATCTCTTCCCATGGTTGGTTAGGGCTGGCCACTCGTTGTAGTAGTCCAGGGGTCTTCCCTGGTCATGTTTTCATCATTGTGTAAGAAGCACAACTTTTCACGTAATCTTCCACCTCCAATTTCATCTTTGGCAATCAAAATTGACACCTGGTGAGGTAGAGCGTTTTTAGGAATCAAAAGTGGCCTCCTAGTTTCACATCATGGCTTCGCTGTAGAACTTCCAGCCTCAACCCTGGAGGGACGTACAGTTTAGACCCCTTCCAGGCTAAGCCATCGTTCATTGTTAGGATGTCCTTGTTATTGTTGAACCACAGGTCTGCTGGGAGCGCCGATTTTATCACTATCGTCAGCTTATCCTGGCTTTGGGTGGTGACTTGGGCCACCTTTTGGTGGGAGGAAGAAATGGTGGGGTGAACAACTTTTGCCTTCTTCCTGTCATACTGCAGTGTTCTCAACAAAGCACCCACCAACAAGTTCTTCCCTGCAGGGATGTGTATAAGTTCAAATTGGTACCTTTGGAAGTATTGTGCCAAGCGAACTTGTTTGGGGGATAGTCTTCGATAAGCGTGGATAGCTTCGAGGTTTTTATGCTCAGTCCAGACCTCAAATGGCATATCTCCCCTTCCAGGAGATGTCTCTACATGAGCAGGCACCACCTGATTGCCAACGCTTCTTTCTCCCAAATGGCCCACCTCCTTTCAATAGTGGTGAGTTTTGTAGAGATGTAAGCGCATAGCAAAAGGTTACCTTCTTTATTCTCTCTGCAGTAGCACCTCAGCTATTGCTACATCACTGGCATCCATCTGGATTATGAGTGGTTGCTCTGGCTCAGTGTGTTGCAGTATGGGCTCTTGGGCAAAGAGCTGTTTTAATTTCTCAAAGGCTTTTTGACAGTCCATTGTCCACTTTAGGAGTTGGTTTGCTTTTGGCTTCATTGGGGAAGGCCCCGTTTTTAATAGCTCAGTCAATGGTAGGGCAATTTCTACAAAAGTAAGAATGAACTGCCTGTAGAAATTGGCAAATCCAAGGAAGCTTTGTAGTTGTCTGTGAGTACTTGGAAGTTTCCAGTCTAACACAGCTTTCACTTTTCCTGGATCCATTCCTATCCCCTCGTTGGAGATGCGATAACCGAGATAATCTAGTGAGGTCTTGTGGAACCCACACTCCAACAACTTTGTGTATAGCTTGGCAGCTAGAAGTTTTTTCAGGACTTGCCGTACCAGCTTCACGTGTTCTCTCAGGGTTTCAGAGAAGATCAAGATGTCATCGAGATAAACAAGCACTTCGCAGTAAAGGTGCTCATGTAGCACCTCATTTATATACATGAAGACTGCAGGTGCTCCTTGTAGCCCAAATGGCATGACTTTGTATTGAAATCTGCCAAGGGGGGTGTTAAAAGTTGTCTTCCACTCATCTCCCTCTCTGATTCGTATGCGGTAATATGTCTCTCTCAAATCCAGCTTGGTGAAGATCTTGCCTTTAGGCAAGTGGTTCAACATATATTTCATGAGGGGAAGGGGATAGGTGTTCTTCACGCATACCGCATTCAAGCTCGCAGATCAACACAGAGACGAGCACCACTATCTTTCTTTTCTCTGCAATTTGAAACGGGGCTTTATTGAACCAGCGAAGTCGAAAGTAGTGGTCACTACTTTCGACTTCGCTGGTTCAATAAAGCCAGCATTTCAAATTGGTGTTGATGTATGTGAGAAAAATATCCCAGATATAATTTCTTCATACCAAAAAATGGTCAAGGAGGCAAGTGCAACAGAAAGCAGCTATTTTATTACACCTGTGCAGGTGGATTCCCAAACACATGAGAATCCCTACAAGGTGCATAGGCACACCTAAAATACACAAAATGATGTATCATATGCGTCCTATCCTGGATACAAAGAATACAATTGCATGCAAAAAATACAAGTGCAAAGTACAAGGAAATTCCCCAAATGTTCAGAAAGCATACGTGTTCAGAAGCCCCAAAGGACCTCACTTTCCCAGAACTAAACAATAAGGTCATTACCGGCTTCCTGCAAAACATGTCCTGTTACTCCCTGTTACAAAGGGAGTTTCCAAGCTATTAGGTTATTTCTGAGCAGGTCATGCTGACCCTAGGATTTCATTCCAGGCTGTGATTTTCCAGAAAAGCTTGCCGGCTAGTCAGATATTCAAGATGGAGCCTATCAGGTTCCTCAAACAATTTCATCTAATTTGCCCAAATAATTCAAGGATCTAGCCTTATTCTCTCAATGTACTTCCTCAATTCAACCATCTCCTTGGGAGTCATGGAGTACATTTTTGGCTTTGGTAGGGTAGCCCCAGGTTTGAAGTCTATTGCACAATCTGTGGGCTGGTGAGGGGGAAGATAGTTGACATCTTCCTCATTGAACACCTCTGCCAAGTCCCAGTAGTCTTTTGGTACTTGTTGGATCCCTGGGTTTTTTTCTCTGCTGCAGGTGCTGCAGGTTCTGGGCTCTTGGGCTCAATCTTCCCTGGGTGGCTCTTTGGCTCCACCGGTGGTAGCAGCCCAAATCCGATAATCAATTTTCTAATGCCATATTCTCACTTTATCATAGGCATCCACTTGTCCAGCCATGCAAACCTCACGATAATTATTTCCAGAATCTTTGGAGCCACAATAAATCTGAGGAGTACATAGTGGCGGCTTATTTGTAACTTTACCAATTCGGTCATTAGCATGGCTGGGGTTCCCCCAATTAGCGTCCCATCTGCCTGCTCAAACCGAATGGGATGGGCTAGAGGTCTTGTGTGTATGCCTAGTTGCTTTACAATCAACATGCTGATTAAGCATTGTGGACACTGATTAAGCCAGTGTCCATAACTGCTTCAACTTTCCCCTCCATCCCTGTTTCGGGTACTTGAAGCTTGGCTTGGATGGCAAAGGGATGGACTGGTGCACTCACCATTGGGTCATCTATACTATTCTCTTCCTCAGAGGTTTCCCCATTGGTTAGACTTTTCACCACTTTAGGTTGGGGATCCGTTTTCTGAGATTGTTGACCCAGATGACTCTTTTCTGGTGGCTTCTGGGCCCTTCACTTTATTGCGCTGGCAGTTGGTGCACACGTTTGTGATATGGAGGCTGAAGCCAAGCACTCTGATGCTTTGTGGCCAGGTTGACAGCAACGGTGGCATTTTATTCTTCCCCCCTCCCCGAGGGAAGGAACCCAGTTGTACCTCTAAACTTAGGAACTGCCTTGTCACATTGTTCTGCTATCCATCCTGCAGCTTCCCCTTCATTTATCCCTCCTGCCATTGTCGAGAAAATTTCTCTGTCGGAAGATGGGATAAGAACCTGTTGGGGCATTGCAGATGGGACTGGACTCAGTGGAGAAGTCAATCCCTGGGTTGGCCCTTGCCCAGTTATCTGACATGGTGCCATCTGCTGAGGGAAGGTAGGTGCCCACTGGCATCTCTCCCAAACATGACCTGGGAAGAAAGCCAATTCCAGTGGTACTTGATTCACAGGTTAAGCACTACACTAAAATACCAAATTGGCTTTCAACAATGGAAGCATTAATTTATCCAAATGTATTACATATAGATAAAATAAAGTGATACAAAGATTTACTAAATAATCATGGGAACTGAAAGCAAGACCAAAAGGTAGAGTAGGGCATAGACATCGATTGGTGGCCATACATGCAAATTCAGGCTAGATATAGGAAAGACATAGAAAAGTACAGATTCTAAAAAGAACCACAAGAATTTGATAAGATTCTACAAAGTACAGAGGATAAATTGATTAAGAAAATATTCAATTATTTATTAAATTATAGAATGGAGGAGGTGGTTGTTAAAGAAAATATGATAACTTGGGCCAAAAACTTTGGCTACAATATTGAATTGGAGAAATGGGAGGAACTTTTGACTGAAAATTATAAATTGACAATGTCAGTAGCCTATAAGGAAAATATGTATAAAATGTTCTACAGATAGCACCTCCCCCCAGCGAGATTGGCCAAAATGTATCTGAATATATCACCAGACTGCTGGAAATACAGACAAAATCTGGGAACATTCTACCATATGTAGTGGACGTGCCCAAAAGTAAAACAATATTGGAATAGATTAAGAAAATGGCTCGAAGAAATAACCAAGCAACAAATAGACATGAAACCGGAATTATTTTTATTGGAAATATTTACAGGGAAGTATGATTAAATGCAGTACTGATTTTGGGTCATGTCAATCTCTGCCTCCTCTGCCACTAGGTGCCATTCATGCATGCAATTAGGCCCCACCCCTCCAGGCCAGGCAGGCAGTGTACAGGTTGTTGTTGAGCCTGACTTTGAACCAGCAGACTAGGATATTTTCTGGTCAGTCATCTCAGCCAGCCAGGGCACAGAATTCCTCAGTGTATTCAGCTACAGGGCGACGGGCCTGCTTTATGACTCTAATATGGTCACAGGCTTTGTGATTGGTGAGGGGGTCTTCGAAGCGGTGTCGCAGGGCTGTCATGAATCAATCAAAGTCTCACAGCTCTGGACCATCGGCATTGTGGAGGGTCACCATCCATCTGGCAGCTGCCCCTTCTAGGGCTAGGCTGACGATTCGCAGTCATGCTCACTGGGTGGAAAATTCTGTCCATATTCTTGCATATAGATGAGGATCTGAGCCAGGAAGAACCCCAATTTCTAGGGATCTCCATCAAATTTTACCCCCAATGGGGGAGCTTTCCTCTCCAGCCATGGGCCTTTGGGTTGGCTGGGAAACATTGCCTGGGCTGGAATGGCAGGAGGCTGGATCCCTGGCGCAACTGCTATTCCCCCAGCTTGGTCGGCTGCTTGGTTAGTTGTGGCTGGATCAGGAGTGACTGCTTGGGGTCCTTCGGCTGCTGGATCACCGACTCTCCTCTGTTGGCATTCTGGTTCACCTTGGACATTGAGGTTTTGCAGGACTTCCATCATGGGACGGTTGATGTGCTGCTTCAAATGACATCTGTTAGTGGTTCCCCGATCAGTTCCTCCTGATCGGAAAGGGCTTCCAGTTCCTTTTTCCAGCTGGGTTTCTAGCTGCCATGGGTGAGGATCACCCCCCCCCCCCCGGTTCTTCCATCCCTGCTGTCCCTTTTTCCTACACCGACAGACCATTGGGGCCTCGTGGAACTTTCAAAGACAGCTTTAATGTTTTCTATGGGACATATGGAGCTGGTATCAGGTTGGGTAGTTGTTGATGTTTCCCCCCAGCTTCCCCCTGTTCACTGCTCTGTTCAGACATTGTTGCAGGGTCCCCACAGTAGAGTATAAATTTGGAAGATTTTTTTTTCTCTCCGGGTTGACCACTACTGCAGAGCCTGCTTTATGTAAGATGTGTGAAGATGTTTTTGTACTAGCCTCTCTGAGAAATAGATAATTTTCAGGATCATCTTTCGGCTCCCCCCCACACCTTGCATCCTCTAAGCGGTGAGGGTTTTCCAGACGTCTGAGATACCAGTCAATGGTTATATAAACAGGCAAGGCAAGACATAGAAAGGAGAAATAACAAAATGAATCAAATCCAACCCCCCTTCTTCATCCACTGAAGAATGGCAGATACACAGATCTGACAGGAGGATCCACACCCCTACCTCCTTTAAAAAAAATCTTACTATCAGTGAGCAATCATTTCCCTTGGCCACTCCAAATCAATGTGAGAGACTTTTGTCCCAAAGGTGCTTTTTCAAGAGGCAACTGGACTTTCTGGAAACCAAGAAAGTTCAGTTGCCTCTTGTAAAAAGCACCTTTGGGACAACCATGATTTGGATGACTGAAGAATCTCCATAGACAAGAGACTCCTGTGCTCAGTGAACTGACAAAGCACCCTTTTCCACCCAGGAGAAGCACTCATTAGATCAATTTGCACCACTTAAAGATATCAGCTGGACTCCTTCACCTCACAAGATATCCTAAGGAAATCATCCAGATTTAAGGAAAGATCAATATCCCCAGAAAGGCAGAAAAATCAGATAGAGTACCAAGCTTGCATCATGCCTCTTGGAAGTACACCCAAAAGCACAGTGCCAGGAACCACTAAAGCAGTGGCTAAAAGCTTAAAACAACCATTCCCCTTTAAGAAAGTCAAACCCCTAATAAAAGTACCAGCAAAGAAAAAAATGACTCCAAAGAAGCTCAGGTGACAGAAAGACTAGGCATACTACCAAGAACCATTAGCTGTTAGTTGCAATGTAACAAGGAGTAACCAGAGAGGCAGTCTCTGTAAGCAGGGCAATAAAGATAAGGATAAGGCATACCAGAATGTTTCCTTCCTGCCTTCCTGACAGGATTAGCCCTGTAAAGTGGAAAAAAACAAAAGGCTATTGGAAGGAGATTTCTTACAAGAACTGGTTCTCTGAACTGCTCAGAAAATTAACAAAAAGTTCTCCTGAATAGGTGCAAAAGGGCTGAATCCCACCACTGCATGGCTTGTTTAGTGAAGAAAAGGACCAGAGGAGACACGATAGCAATGTTCCAATATTTGAGGGGCTGCCACAGGGGTCAAACTATTTTCCAAGGTACCTGAAGGCCAGACAAGGAATAATAGGTGGAAACTGACCAAGGAGAGATTCAACCTAGAAATAAGGAGAAATTTTCTGACAGTGAGAACAATCAACCAATGGAACAGTTTGCCTTCAGAAGTTGTGGGAGCTTCATCAGTGAGGCTTTCATGAAGAGATTGGACTGCCATTTATCAGAAATGGTGTAGGGCAGGGGTTGGACTAGATGACCTACAAGGTCCCTTCCAACTCTTTTAATCTAATCTAAATATGTTTCTTAGAAAGCTTTTAGATAAAAATCAATAATATATAATACATATGCTGCATAAACAGGATGTGTTGCTCAGTGGCTAAAACACTTAGCTTGTCAATCATAAAGGTCAGCAGTTTGGTGGTTCGAATCCTTACCGCCACATAATGGAGTGACCTCCTGTTACTTGTCCCTGCTTCTGCCAACCTTGCAGTTCAAAAGCATGTAAAAATGCACGTAGAAAAATAGGAATCACCTTTGGTGGGAAGGTAACAGCATTCTGTACACCTTCGGCATTTAGTAAAACTGGCCACATGACCATGGAGGCATCTTCAGACAGTGCTCGTTCTTTGGCTTTGAAACAAAGATGAGCACCACCCCTAGAGTTGGGAACAAGTAGCACATATATGCGATGGGAACCTTTACCTTATGCTGCATAATATTCTTGCAATTATTGATAAGTTTGGGTTTTTTGCCTCCTGAACCCCGCTCCTTCACCAAAATGGCCATGCATAGCTTTTAGAAGGCTTTCAGAGAGCTTTTGGGGGCTGAGGAGGGCAGAAATGAGCAAAAAGCTGACCATATTTTTGCTCAATTTTTCCCCTCCAGCCCCCAGAAGCACTCTATAAGCTTCCTAAAGGTTATTCCATGCCCTTTTTTTGACAAAATAGGCATGTTTTCATGAAAAATGGGCTGTTTTTTGCTTGTCTCCCCCCCCCCCCGAGCACTCTACAAGCCTCCTAAGGGCTATTCATGCCCTTTTTTTGAAAAAAAAAATGGGCCCGCTTTTTTTTTTTTTTTAGATTTGCATTTTCAAAACCTTGGTGCCTCTTATACTCCAGTGTGTCTTATAGTCCAAAAATATGGCAAATCAAATTAAAGCAAAGTAAACTGCAAATTTTAAAAATGGAATTTTAGGAAATATTTTACTATGTGTCAAAGGCAATAAAATAAAAATGTTAATTGTATTAAATTGGTGCATTAAATAAATTATTAGCATACATATAATATAATGCATGGCAGAAGTAGCCATAGTCAATAATTAAACTTGTAATTGGCAAATTAATTAAACTGAATTTCTGTTTCAGGGTATTTGATACTCAAAAGTCATTCAAAACCTAGAGTTGCATTTAAAGAAGGACAAGCAAAGTTTCTCTGCTTCACATAAATTTTCTTTTCTTTCTTTTTAGTAAACTTTGGAATGTCTAAAATTAAAAATTTTGAATGAGGGCAATATGTGCACATTAAAGTACTCTTTGGATTTCCATCTATTAGCAGGTTATAATTTAAAATAAAAACATTTTGCAGTTAAATTTATATAAGTATCTCTTGCATAAAATACTAGCATTTGGAAAATTCATTGTTGTATAAATCTGCCTGTTAATATTTCTGTTTCAAATTTTAGGCTACCAATTCTAGCTTTTTTAAATGTGTGAAGTTCCATAATACATTTCTCTTTACATTATAAGTATAGAGAAGTAAGAAAATATTTTGGTTTACTTAAAAATATAAATTTACATTCATAATTATAATTATTATAATTCATAATAATTTTTAAAAATAACCTATCCACAGTTTTACTCTATCCCATAGTGCATACAGTATTTACTTATACCACCATTTAAATATTACTTTTTATAACAAACATATGTATTGCAAACAGGATATGAGATTGCAAAGAAGGAAAAAAGCTTTGGAGATTTCACATCAGTGGTATCAATATAAGAAGCAGGCAGATGATTTAATGAAGTTCCTGGATGACATAGAAAAAAAAATGTCAGTCCTGTCAGATCCCATAGATGAACATAAACTAAAGGTAATATCATTTCCTTCAGAGTATTGTATTTGTTTCTGTAAACAAAATATGTTTCTCTGTTGTCTAGCTAGAGTAATTAATATAAATAATAGTAGCTCATCACTTAATGCTATTTAAGTAACTGAGATGAAGTTTGTTGAAATCTTTTGCATCTAGATTGAATATATATGTTGAATGTGCCATCTTCAAATACTTTCCAAGAAAAAAATAATTGACTTTTTTATCTTTATTCCAGATGAACAAATGACTATCGGTACATGGCTGAACTCTTTTTCATATTTAGCAGCACACTCATTTTCATCAGAACATATTCATAAATCATGGTCAAAATTCTAAAGATTTGCTTATACGTTGTCAAAAATTTGTTTATTTTTCATCCTCTTCTTTTGCTTTATTCTTTTTTATGTTCTCTCCAATAGTAATTTAAAAAAAAACCTTTAGCCATCTAATCAACAATTACTATGGATATTTAGTGTGTAATTCCAGCATTACGGTCATCTTTCCCAGTTATCACACAGTGCTAGGGTTAATTAAACCGTTAATATTTTGGCCTATGGTGTCACATTTCCAGCATATATGCACTGAAATATCTAAAATCAATGAGCTATATAATCCAGAACTCTTCTCTATTTCTTTTGTTTATATCTTAACTCAGGTTTTAAAATAATATTATTTCTTTTTCTTCTTTTTTAACAATACCTCTACAAAAGTATTTTGCTAAGGAACTGATGATCTAGTTAGCTAATTGTCCTGGGCCCTGTATTGATTTTGCTCAATAGGAAATTAATCAAGAACTGGAGGAGAAGAAGGAAGAGCTGAATGTGGTACAGAGGCAAGCTGATCGCTTGTCTAAGGATGGGGCTGCAAAAGCAGTGGAACCAACCCAGATACAGCTCAGCAAGCGCTGGCAAGATATTGCGAGCAAATTTGCTCAGTTTCGAAGACTCAACTATGCACAAATTGTGAGTTGTTCCTGGAAAACATTTATGTTTGCAAATACTACTACTAACAAAACTCTACTAACATTGAGAATTCCCAATGATGTGTCTGAAATAGAGAATCTGGTCAGCGATTCAGATCTCTTTTATTTACAATATAAAATAGTTTTCATTTTGTATGATTTTTCTCTAGTAAATGCCCTTAAAATAAAATAGGAAGTGGTTCAATCAGCAATATATTAGCATTAAAGGAAAAAGAACCTTGTTTTTGTTGCCTCATTTTATTCATAACATTACCAGTTTAAAGCTATCAGCTTTGCCATATATTTATTTCATTCAATTAACATGTTCAAACTGAGAAATATTTATTTTTCAATCTGTCATCCCATGCACAATCTAATTAGTTTTTATTTATTCGTCATGTTCAGATGTATTCAGAAAAAACTGAGGGTTCTTTATTGTATTATTTCTGTAACATAGGTTCTTTTCAACTTAATAGGAAGGAAACATACATGTTATTCTCTGCTTTTTACAAAACTTCAAATGTTATATTTAACAACAAATGAGTAAAACAAAACTGTAGTACGAAGAGTTGTACCTGTACAAGTTTTTAATTTGTACAACTAACAAATACAAATCTCTGCCTCATAGAGATGTTGTGAGGAACTATTAATTATATATGCTTTTATGGAATTATGTGCTCATTTTATTTGGAACAAACAGCTTTAGAAAATATGTCCACAGTAATTATGTAAGAGGCCTGTGCTAATCAATAATTGAGATGTATAAAAGTATAAAATATCAATAAATAAACAATAAAATATAATAAAATATGTTTATGGTTAATAAACTGATAAGATTCCTTTTCATTATTTTGAAAATAAATGAGAGACAGGTGCTGTTTTCTTAAATTGGAGAATAAGGGAAGGGGAAGGGGAAGGAAAGGATTTGCTTCATGTATTTTTTTCCAAGTTTTTTTTTTTAAATCATTAAAGGTTCACATTGTTATTCTTTCAAAAATGATATCTCATGTTGATATCTTGCATAGTTGCAAGGAGAGAATGGAAGATAAAGGAGGAGTAGGAGGTACAGATAATCCCCAGGTTACGAGCATTCCCTTAGCGAACGTTTGAAGTTACGCGATCAATGCCCCCCCCCCCCGTTTCGAACAAGGCCCAAAACAAATCTTGCAGCACCTCAGCAATTGTTCGCTCTTATAAACAACCTCAAAGGGTCTGCAACATTCACCCTGAACATTGCAGGCCAAAATGGAGCTTCCAAGAAGCCCCGTTCAGGCCTCCCCTGGCCTGTTTAACTGGATACTGGACTCTCAAAATATTATACAATTAATGCATAAGATCAGACAGGTTGAGATAATAAGGCATTTTGCTTGTTCCAAAGTTTTTCCTTAGATATCAAAAGTGGCATATAGGTAAGGTGACCTTTAGGGAGGACAGTCCTTCTTTTGTAAGTTCTGTCCTCCCTCGAAAAGTGTCCTCCTACATGTCCTCCTTTTTGATATTTGAAGGCTAATATGTTGCGCGTTATGTGATGTATTTTATTAAACAGTTTTTAATGGTGTTTTTTTTACTTCATCGCAAGTATATTGAACAGATATTGAATCTTGTGTTGAATTTTTATCTAAAGAAATGCTAGACATTAAAATAGACGACAATTGTCTCTTTGAAGAAATTAGAAGACTGAATGTATATTTAAATTCTGAAAAATTAATACAATGGGAAAATCAACATGTTGAAATTGATAAAAGATGGGTGGATATTTTCAGCCATTTCAAAAATGAACATATTCCATGTGAACATTTATTTATACTTGTTCAATTTACGTTGTGCTGCCCTGGAACTAATGCAGCAGTTGAAAGAGTTTTTTTCAATTGCCAATGATTTTTCGACAAGTGAGAAATCGAGATTGAATGTTGATACTCTAGCTGCAGCACTTGCCGTAAAATTCAATATGAAGGATATTTCTTGTTCAGATATTTCCAATATATTGTTAGAAGATGATACATTGACAAAAAATATTAATTCAATGGAAAAGTACTCATTTAAATAATAATTAACAGACATGTAAGCATAATTACAATATAAAATGTTGCAAATGTTTTATTATGCATATATCATATTTTAGTGTATTATTGTTGCAATGAATAAAATATTTCTTTTATTTACGATATATTTTTTCCAATTTATTTGTCCTCCTTTTCATTGTAAAAAAGTTGGTCACCTTAGCATTTTGGACAATAGGACGTGTTTTGTCCTCCTTTTCATTGTAAAAAAGTTGGTCACCTTAATATAGGATATGAATTTTGGAGCATATTTTTAGACTAGTAATATAATAGTAAATTCACTAAGTATTTTTTTTTCAGAATTCCTGAAGTCTAAAGTAAATCTTGATACTTATTCTTACAAATCTGACAGCTAACCAGGTCATGCCATGTATTTTCCCTCCCCCCAAAATAGGCAAAATTAGCATATGGGTGAATCCATAAAAGTAAGATTGGTTTACTATACAAAGTTACACCTGATAACTTAAGGTTAAATATAGGACTAGTATTATTCAGGGTTTAGTTACTTAATTAATTTCTATATCTAGGAAATTGTAACAAGGAACAACAGAGAAGGAGGGCTCATCTTTCATCTCCATAGTGCAGTAATTTCTGACCTACCGTATTTTTTGGAGTATAAGATGCACCTTTTTCCCTCAAAAAAGAGGCTGAAAATCTGGGTGTGTCTTATACACTGAATACAGCATTTTTGCCTCCTGAAACCACACCCACTTTACCGAAATGGCCATGCATAGCTTTTAGAAGACCTTCAGAGTGCTCCTGGGAGCTGGGGAGGGCAGAAATGAGCAAAAAATGGGCCATTTTTTGCTCAATTTCCACCACTATCCCAGCCCTCAGGAGCACTCTATAAGCCTCCTAAAGGCTATCCATGCCCTTTTTAAAACAAAAAACTGGCCCATTTTTGCAAAGAATGGGTCATTTTTTGCTCGTTTTTGGCCCCCACCCCACCCCGCAGTAGCACTCTACAAGCCTCCAAAAGCTATTCATGCTCTCTCTTTTTTTGAAAAAAGGACCCTTTTTCATGAAAAACGGGCCATTTTTGGGAGGTTTGCAAAGTGCAAAAACTTTTTTTTATTTGCCTCTTCAAAATCTTGGTGCATCTTATACTCCAGTATGTCGTATACTCCAAAAATACGGTACATAAAACTGTCAACATTTCCCTTGGGATGTGATAATTCATGTGAGAGGGGCCTCAGGTATTTAGAAATACATTTTCAAAAGGTGATAAACATGTTTGTTCTGGCTGCTACCATCAGTTATTGCCATGCCATTTTTTGATTGTAACTCTCTATTTTCTAGCAGAAAATTGATACTGTCTTTTATGTTGTGACAGTACCTGAGGGGAAACTAAAAAGGGGGTTTTATCTTTAAGGCTAGTATATTGCAGTGAGTCATTTCTTCACATTCACATAGTCATGGTTCTTAAAAATTTAGTCTATCGTATTCTCCAGGGTATAAGGCGACTGGGTGTATAAGACGACCCCCTCCCTTTCCTGTTAAAATATAGGGTTTGGGCTATACTCGCCATATAAGACTACCCCTCTTCTGAGGCACACCAAATAAAAATTAAAAAAACATCAGATTTCATTTCAATATGGTAATTGTAATTCAAGTGGTTATGACAGGTATTATGCAGGTATTTAGCAGGAAAACTGTCACTTATAAACATGGCTGTTTGTCATCAAACATGTAATATAAAACATTGCAAGTGGATTAAACTTTTCCTAATTCACTCTAAAGCTGAAAGAAGGATAAGATGATAAACCCAGGGGGGTGCCATGCTGTTTGTTTTCTAAGGTGTCAACCAAACTGGAACCGATGATGATAGGGGGAAGATGAGAAACAATAGAGATAGCTCATTCACCATGTCTTCCTTTCTGCCTCTTTTACCCTGCATTTCTCCAGAAGTAGTTTATTCATTATGTGAATTCAGCTGGCAGTTCTCTCAAATTGAAAGAAGCAGATGAGTGATAGCCAGGGAGTATTAATCCCAACCCCAATCCCCTTTGAAAATCTTTTTCCTCACTAATCTCACTGTTTAAGGTAAATGACTTAATAATGCAATAGCCCTGATCAACCACACTTTCCTTAAAATTAAATAATTTTGACATGTAGGAACTGAACTTTCTTTTGGTTAGAATGTCCCTTCACATCACAGCCTGATGTCACAGAGTAAGAAAGAAAAACACATATATGATATGTATGTCATTTAATTTATTTATTCCCCTGATAGAATAATTTATTTAAGCTATCCAAACAAGAACCCCACTAGATAAGATCAACAGATCATTTTGTTCCGAATCCCATGGGCAAATGTTTCTAAAACCCCATTAAAGAAAAAATTAAGATTCTTCCTACTGTCTTCTTTTCAGAGATATGCTGTTTGTATGGAGGGGCTATTTATCACAACATCCCTTCCAAATCTATTCACAATCAGATTTTTGTTTAAAGTCCTAGAGTTAAAATATCAGAGAAGTGCTATGCTTTACCATCTTAATAGCATCCCAGTTCAGGCCCACTACAAAGACCACACTATTCACTGCTCACCTGGAGCTGGGTTCTCCTAAATGTTATAATTCTGTATTAAGTTGAGCTTGAAAATACCATATATAAATGACAACACCGAAACACACTAGAAGGCAACCGGTGACAGAATGCTACTGTATGGTCAACTTATAAAATGTGGTAAAACTCATTAACAACTCTCTTGTTTAGCAAACAAAATTTTGGGCTCAATTGTGATCATAAGTTCTCTTTCTTTTTCTTTCTATCTTGTGTCTCTCTCTCCCTTTTTCTTTCTCTTTCTTTCTTTCTTTCTTTCTCTTTCTCTGTCTCTCTCTTTTTCTCCCTCTCTCCCCTTTCTTCCTTTCATTTTCTCTTACTCTTTCTCTGTCTCTCTCTCTTGCCCCCCCCTCTCACACACACACACCTTCTAGTTGGCAAAAAAAATTTGTTTTGCCAGCTGAGAAGCTGGCAAAGCAACCTCGTTTTCCCTGCTGCCCGCAGCTCTCAGAGGAAGGAGGCAGGGAAACGATCCCTGGGCCTCATCTCTGCCTCCTTCCTCAAGAGCTGCTTTGGGGATGGCCAGCCAGCCTCTCCCATCAATGTGCCCTTCACTCGCCTTTCACCCGGAAGCTCTGCCGGCGGGGTGCCTCCTATTTCACCTCTCGAGAGACGCTCAGGAGAGATGCGAGGAGGACGCTGGACACTGGGGGGAGGGGGTGGCAGTGACACCCATTGCTGCTGCTGCTGCTGCTGCTGCTGCTCCCAGTAATGCAGGCTTCTCAAAGAGCATTAAGTTGCAGGTACACAGATTCCAGCAGCTGTGTTTTGCCTTGAAACTTGCTGTCTTGGCAACCCGAAGGGGACATTCTTCCAGTGGCATCTCAGACAAGGAAGCAAAACCAACTTTGTTTTTTTATTGATTTGGTTGGTTCCAGGACCGTGGGAGGTGATCAGATGGCACTTTTTATGCCCATAGTGATCCATTTTGTTGTTTGCATCTCCCCCGTGACTCTCGCTCGAGATTCCGGCTGATTTTTTCCCAAGCAGCGGCCGCTGCCGTGAGCACCAGGAAACCTCCCGCTCCAGCCTCCCCCGTTCTACTACATTAAGATCCCCATGCTTCCCATTCCCACTGGAAACATGCAGGCCATGCGAGTGAGCAGGCGCGTGAGGCCCCCCCAATGATCTGAGGGGAGCCGAGAGGCACCAAAGCCGTCTTCCCTCCCTCCCAGCTAAGGGTCAGAGCGCCTGAGATGCCACTGGGAGAATGTCCCCTTCGGGGGGCCGGGACAGCAAATTTCAAGGCAACATGCAGCTGCTGGAATTGGTGCACTCGGTATAGCCGGCGTATAAGACGACCCTTGATTTTTGAAATAATTTTTTGGGAGTTAAAAAGTCATCTTATACGCCGGAAAATATGGTAGTCTTGACAACAGTGAGAATTGCTTATATTTGGTGAAATGGTTCTTTGATAGAAAGCCTAAATAAGCTCTTCTCATATAATGAAAGAATATAATTGTTTAGTTTTGCTGATGCAATTGGTAAACATATCTGCTGAAATTGAACAGATTTGCTATTTCTCAGAAAGATTTACCAACCTGGTCCATTTTACATGAGAAAATTAATATCCACCAAGTGGAACTGAAGTAGAAACTTAAAAAGTAATTTAGTATAAAAAGCTTCACTAGTAGGAATTTGTGATGCTTTTACATTCAATTTACCTTACTGTTCATTGTAGAGTTTACTAAGCAGTGGATTACACTTACTTTGGATGTTGCCCAAAAGGTGAATATTCTGAGTTGTCCTCTTGTAAGAATCAGCCATGGTTCTTTCTACAACAGAAAAATAATTTGCAATCTTTAAATGAGCCTTGGTGTGCTCAGCCCACACATTAACAATAGAAAAGAGCTAATCTTATCAACATTATTTTCAGTTCAACAGTTGGCATCTCTCCCAGCTTGGAGATAAGCAAGTTACTCAATCAGGCAGAAATTGTGTTGTACAAATCCTACTAGTCATACAGAAAGTAAATGTGTTGCTTTTTGATGACAGAAAGATTCTCCTTTCCAATTGCACACACAAAACAATTGTAACTGCCACCTGTAAAAAAAAGGGGGAGGGGGTTGGATTGAGTTCTTGATTCCTCTACATGACTGAAGAACAGCAAGTATTGAAATGCAATGCTAGACAGAGGGTAAAACAATGCTCTACAAATCAACAAAACCACCATAAAATTTTTATATTTGTAGATGTCTTCTGATATCCCTAATTCACCAAAGCATCCAAAGAATGTAGCCCAACTGTCAAGAAATCAATCTAAACTAGAGTAAAAGCTTTATATTTCTTTTTTTAAAGTTTTTTTATTTTTCGCTTTCAAATTCATTCATACAATAGATATACATTCTTATAATTGCTATTTAACATTTGTCTATTCATCATAGTCTCTATACTCATTTTTACACACACACACACACACACACACACAATACAGTTTGGGTCACTTTCTTGCCACCCCGTGCCTCCATCTTATTTTGCAACAACCTTACTCCTTCCATCTTCTCAACCTCCCTTCTCTGCCTTCTTCCATCCTCCTCTCCTTCCTTCTCCTCTCTTTCCCCTCTCCTCCTCCCTTCTCTTCTTTCTTACCCTCTCTCCTACTCTTAATTCCCCACCCTTACTTTCTCTGCTTTACCCTTTCTTCTTTTCCCTCCTCATCCCCCCTCCTTTCCGTTGTTGCCCTTACTTATTTACTTTCTCTGATGGGTTCTCAGGGTGGCGTTTCAGCAATCCCAACTTCATATTTTCATACAAATAATTTTCTCTGTTTACATTTTATTTCTAATATTAGTTCCACTTAAATGGTTATTCCACTTGTATAGTTACATTTTAATATTTTCTTATTTCTCTTCCCCCTAATTTAATAATGTGTCATCTGAGATATTTATTTCATGTTTTGTGCCTTTCTCTTTCTTATATCTTATTTCAAGCCAATCGTAAAATCACCTCCATGTCCTTGACTCCTCTTTGTCCTTTATTCTCAGTGTCAACCTGTTCATTTCTGCAGTCTAATATCTTCTTTATTACCTCCCATTCCAAATTTTGCTTTCCAATTTTGTGCAAATACAATTCTAGCTGCTGTTATTATCTGTATGATCAAATATGAATCTTCTTTACTATATTTCTCTGGTAGAATACCCAATAAAAATACCTCTGGCTTAAACTATATGGGTTTATGTATTATTTTCTCTAACCATGTTTGTATTTTAACCCAATAGCTTTTTGCATTCCTGCACGTCCACCACATATATGATCCTGGTAATTGATGACATTTCCAACATTTAGCTGATTTATCCTTAGACATTTTTGCTAATCTTTCAGGTGGCATGTGCCATATATAAAACATTTTATACAAATTCTCTTTGCATGTTGTCACCATTGTCAATTTATAGTTCCTTTCCCATAGTTGTTGCCATTTTTCTAGTTCTATGGTATATCCAAAGTTTTTTCCCATCTTATCATTGTTTCTTTAACCTTTTCTTCTTCTAAATTTATTCTGAGTAGATAACTATACAATTTTAATCATTTTTCATCTGTTCCCATTTTATTTAATTCTGAATTTTCCATATTAGAACCATACTCTTTAACATCCTTCTCAAATCTTGTTTTTATTTGCATTTGTTTAAACCATCCTATAGCAATCCCTTGTTCTTCTAATTCTTTCTTCTGTTTTAGTTCTCCCTGTGCTGTGAATTTATCTTTGTACCTAATAACCTTTTTTATACTATTAATATTAGGGTATGTCAAAGCTTCCACTGTGAAAGCCACACTGGTATTTCCATATAGTGCTTTTCTTTCACTTTTTCCCATACTGCTTACATAGTATCTCTGAAAATAACCATGTATTCTATTTTTCCCATACCACAAAAATGCGTGCCAACCCAGTTGCATATCATGTCCCTCCAAGGATAATAACCTTGCATTTCTTAATAATATCCATTCTTTTACACGTTAGAGCTATGCTGCTCGGTAGTATAATTCCCAATTCGGTACACAAAATCCACCTGTAATCCTTGAATCTTGTAACATTCTTATATTAATTCTCACTTTCTTTCCTTGCCAAATATATTTTCCTATTATTTTATTTAGTTTTTGAAGTATTTTTTCCAGTTTTATTGGTATTGTTTGAAATAAAAATAATATTCTTGGTAATATATTCATCTTAATTACCGCTATTCTTCCCATTAATGATAGCTGTAAG
This sequence comes from Natrix helvetica, assembly GCF_964273705.1. Taxonomy (NCBI): domain Eukaryota; kingdom Metazoa; phylum Chordata; class Lepidosauria; order Squamata; family Natricidae; genus Natrix; species Natrix helvetica. The sequence continues at coordinate 64,331,269 of NC_138550.1, forward strand.
TTTTTCCTATATCCATTTCAATTTGATTTCTTAAATTATAATAATTATCTTCCTTAATAGTTACACATCTCAAAGTCAGCTGTATCCCTAAATATTTCACTTTTTTACTATTTGAATATCTAGTTTCTCCATTATTTCTCTTTTATGTTTTTCTGTTATGTTTTTCACTAGAAATTTTGTTTTATCTTTATTAATTTTCAATCCTGCCATTCCTCCATACTCTTCTATTTGCTCTAGCAGTTTTGGACCTGTTTCCATTGGATCTTCCATAATAAATACCAGGTCATCTGCAAATGCTTGCAATTTATATTCTTCTTTTTTAATTTTCATTCCTTTTATATCTTTATCTTGCCTTATCTTTCTGTTCAAAACTTCTAGTGTCAATATGAATAATAGTGGAGATAGCGGGCACCCTTGCCTAGTCCCTTTTCTAATTGGCACTTTTTCTGTCATATCTCCATTTACCATTACCTTAGCCTGTTGTTCTTTATAAATAGTTTTAACCATATTTACAAATCCCTCTGCAAAATTCATCATTTGCAGTTGCATTATCATAAATTGCCAATTTACATTATCAAAAGCTTTCTGTGCATCCCAAAATAACAATGCCATTTGTCTCCCAGGGTGTACTTCATAATATTCTAATGCATTCAATATAATCCGCATATTGTCTCTAATCTTTCTCTTGGGTAAAAAACCATTTTGATCTGAGTGTATAAATTCACTTAACAATCTTTTGAGTCTTTCTGCCATTATAGATGCAAAGATTTTGTAATCCACATTTAATAATGTAATTGGTCTATAGTTCTTTATTTGCTGCAAGTCTGTTTTTTCTTTTGGGATAAGAGTTATATAAGCCTCCAACCAAGAATCTGGTATTTTGCTTTCAATAACAGCTCATTGAATACTTCTAGCATGCTGTTGCTTAACACATCTTGCAATGTTTTGTAAAATTCTGCTGGTAATCCATCCGGGCCTGGTGTTTTCCCCTCTTTTTTTGCCTTTTTATTGCTTCTGTTACTTCCATCATTGTTATTCTCTCTTCCAATGCCTTTTTAAATTTTTCTGGAATCTTAGGTATTTCCACCTTCTCTAGATACTATTTTATCTTTTCCTCTGCCACTGTGTCTTGCTGGTATAGTTCCTTATAATATTTTTCTGCTATTTTTTTCCTTTTCTTTCTTTTGATAACAAATATTCCCTTCTTGGTCTAATAATTGATTTATGAACTTTTTTTCTTTCTCTTTTTTCATCTTGTATGCCAACCATCATCCTGGTTTATTTGCATTTTCAAAGAAAATTGTCTCGTGGCTTTTACTTTATTTGCCACTTCTTCGTTTTCCATTAAATTCAATTTATGTTTTTCTAGGTCCATCAAGTTTTTAATTTTAACATTTTGTGGGTTTCTTTGTAGTTCTATTTCCAGTCTCCTGTATTCCTCCTCTATCTTCTTTTGTTTTTGTCTGTTCTGTTTGTTTCTTTTTCCTAAATAGATCTTTACTAGTCCTCTAGTGTATGCCTTGCTGGTATCCCATACATTCTGTAGGAATGTGTCCTCCTTCTTATCCTCTTTTTTAAAAAGTTCAATTCTTTTTCCATATATTGCTGAAATTCTTTTTCATTTAGTAGATTTTGATTTAATGTCCATCTCATTTTTTTTCTCTGACCTTTCCATGTCATTATTATTGGATTGTGGTCTGCCCATATACTTGTTTTTTTTTTATATAACAAAATTTTTTATTGGTTTTTCAACATTTATAGGGAAAAGGGTAAATGGACAGGTATACAAATTTTGGCAGTTGCAAAATGTGACAGGCGCCCCTCCCTCCATACTCATAGTATACATTTATATATAATGCATTGGTATATAATTGATTATAATCAGCATATTAGTTCTATTACTAAATTCAATCAGATTAGACATTACAGTATAAAATCCAGATATAATTCCATTATCACTTTCGGTCAGTTTATAATAATATGATTTTCTTGTTTATTTTTGTGATCTGAGTCTTCTTGCTATTGCCCCATCTCCCTCCACTGGCAGAGCTCTGGCCCCTCCCGTGTCCTGCGTGTCCGTTGTAGTGTCTCGTGTTTTTTCTAGGAGTGTTTTGTTTTTTTCCATAAAGGCCTGCGCCTCTATGGGTGAATTGATTCTAATTCTTGTCTCCTCCCAGAATATCAGCATACCTTCAGGCATCAACCATCTAAACCAAACCCCTTTCTGGTATAATTTATTCGCTAATTGCGAATAATTCTTCTTTTTTTCTCTAATCTTCTTAGGGATCTGCTTCAGAATGGTTATCTCCATATCATGGTATGTCAATGCTTGCCCCCTTTGTACACCCAGAATTTCATCTCTTGTGCTTTTTCTAAGAAATTTAATGTGAACCTCCCTGGGTACATTGTGTGTTCTAGCATAAGCTGAGTTCACTCTATAAACCAGGTCTATATCCCACCCCATCTGTTGTTTTTCTTTGTGTGTGTAGTCAGCCAGGATGTTTGTCATGATGTCCCTTATGTTTTCCCCATCTTCTTCTATAACATTTTGAAATCTAAGGTAATAGGACATTCTCTCAAATTCTATTTTCATCTGTTGGATGTCAAGATCTTTGTTCCCTTTCTGCACAGCTTCTACCCCCCCCCTCACCTCCTCCACCCCCCCTTCCACAAGATTCAGTCTTTGTGAGTTCTTATATATTTGGGCTTGATTTTCTTTAATTTCATCTTTCATTTCCCTTAGCTGTTTCTTGATTTCCTCCTGGCCCTGTAAAATTTGTTGAAGCATTTGTTGAAAGTCCATCTCTGTAGTCTTAGGTTGCATCAGTTCTGTTATCTTTGACTGTGTGGCTGGACTGGATGTTGTGGATGTTGGAGCAGAAGTGGAAAGCCAGGTTTTCCAGGAGGTGGTCTTTTGGATGCCATCCTTTATAACGTTAAAAGTTCAGTCCAAATATAAGATAAACAGTTAGAAAAGAAGGGTAGCCAGGTGAGTCCGGGAGCAGAAGAACCAGGCAGAAGAGAATCTCTCTAATAAGTCTGGCAATAGATAGAAAATTTCCCCTAGAAAGTTTAAAAAATACCAATCCACAAGAGATTCCTCTGGGAGACACGGAGACAAAGACCGGAAGCCTGAATTTTAAAGGTGGAGTCAGGTTTCACAGTTCATAAAGACAACGGAAGTGTGCCATCTTGCCCTGCCAGTTTTGGGCACAGAGGCATAACAAAGTTTTAAAAAGTTCCAAAAGTCCTCAAATCACAGTAATATGTAGAATTAAATTGAAAAGAAAATCATCTCAGCCTGGGTGAGGCTTCATTCATTGGCTCTCCCCCCTCCTCCTTCCCCGGGGGCTGAGAGCAAAATTGTTCCACGCCGCTTGTCCAGGGGGGGAAAAAAAACCCCTCCCTCCAGCCGCACCTCCAAAATGCTCCGAAAGTTATTTTAAGAAGCTGAGTAATTCTTCATGCAGAATAGGGAATGAAGAGAGAAGCAACCTCACCGCACTGCAGCTGCTTCCTTCTATTGTTGCATTCTCCAGTCGGCTTATAGCGAGGCGCGAGGCGCAGGAACGCGAAGCGCCCTCCGAGCTTGCTCCCCGGTGCCTTGGGCGCGCGAGAGACCTCCCGCCGCTGCAGGAGTCCTCCGCGATGCCGCCCCTCCGGCAGGACCCCTCTGCGGGGTGTCCTGTGCCCCCCAAGGAGTGGGGAAGCCCACCGGGGAGCGGAGCGGGCAAGGAGCTGCCCGTCGCCACCGCCGCCGGAACCGGAACTCCCCATATACTTGTTTCTATATCAATCTTTTATGTTTTAGCAATCAAATCTATTGTTGTCCAAATCATATCTATTCTTGACCATGACAGGTGTCTATTTGAGTAGAATGTATATTGTTTTTTTTCTCAAGTGTCTTCTTCTCCATACATCTTGTAGACTTAATTCATCCATCATTGTAAAGAATGTTTTAGACAGTGTTCTCCTTAACTTCTTATTCAACTTTGCAGTTTTATGATCCAGCTCATTATTTACTATCACATTAAAGTCTCCTAATATGCATATTTCTTCATATTCTATTATCTTTTTGTGTAGTTTTCCATAAAATTCTTCTTGATTGTCATTTGGTGCATATATCGCCACCATCAATATTTTTTATAATTCATCATTATTTCCACTATCAATATTCTTCCCTTTTCATCTTCAAATATTTGCTTTGATTGTATTGATTTTTTTGAAATATAGTGCCACACTTTTTTTCCTTTGATCAGCAAGCATCATATACAGCTCCCCCAATTTTGGATAATCCAAGTATTTTTTGTGTTGCTTTTTAATATGGACTTCTTGCAGGCATATTATATCTAATTTCAACTTCTCTAATTTATCGAATGTCTCTTTCTTTTTATGCTTGAACTTAGTCCTTTTATGTTTAATGATATTATTTTTATTTCTTTTTCCATGTCTTAATTATTTGTAGCTTTAGTTGATCTAGTCACTCTCATCTCCATTTGTCTCCTTTGCTCTTGCTCCTTCTCTTAATGCCCTTTCTTCTTGTTCTTTAGCTAGTTCTCTCTGTTATTTTTCCTTCTCTTCTTGTAGTTTTGTTCCTCTTTCCTCTCTCCGTCTCTCTTCTTCTTGTGGTCCAAAATATTGTTAGTAAAATGACTCTGCCTTCTCTACTGTATCCAGCCTGTGTCTTTGTTCCTGCCAAGTTACTAGTATCCCTACTGGTATTAACCATTTGAAATTAACTCCTTTTTTATTAGGCATTTGGTCAGGAATTGATATTCTCTTCTTAGATCTCTCACCCTTCTTGGCACTTGTTTAAGAACTATTATTTCTTTAGATTTATATTTTATTGTAGTATTCCTTGCAGCTTGCAGGATCTCTGTTCTAAATTACCTCTCTAGCGTATCTTGTAAATTTCATCAACCCCACTTAACACCTTTTCCTTTGATTCTTCCAGTTCATCCACCAATATGTCTGCCATTTTTTTCACTAGGTTCTCTTCCTTCTTCTCTTCAATGTTTTGGAATCTTAAATCAACCTTGTCCATCTCCCAAGAGATATTTATCTTTTCTTGATTTTTATCTGTTGTTGTCAGTCTATAATCCATCTCCTTCATTTTCTTCTATGTTGTTTCCACCCTTTCCTCCACTTTCTTCAATCTCTGCTCATTTTTTCCCATTATCTCTTTAACCTCTTTCAAATCTTCATCCACTTTGTTTATTCTTTCTTTGAGATCTTCATGCATAGCTGGTAACATACTCTTTAACTCCATACTGGCTTTATCTTGTTGCGTTGTATTTGATTATTTTTGTGCTGTGGGACTGGAGGTTGTTGCTGTCAATGAAGAATATGCTGTTATCTTCTTCATCTTGTTGATTTATTTTTACAATCAAAAAATAAAAAAAAGAAGAGAAAAGGGGGAAAATTCCAATTTTGAAGGTCAACTCTCCAAGTCTGTTGGACCAAGCTTCAGGTTCTTGTTACCCTAATCCAATTGTAGTAGTAAAATAATTTTTTTTAAAACAAATTCCAACAAAAAGGCCAAAGAAAAAAAATAAAAAATTAGCCACTGTTGTAAAATAAAAATATGTGTTTAGTTCCCCTTATTCCCTCCAAACTTTAGGTTCTTGTATCCTAATCCAATTGTAGTAAAGAGTAGAAAGAAAGAAAAAATGACCAAATTTCAACAAAAAGAGCAAAGGAAAAAAATGGTGAAAAACTGACCACACCCTCTAACAGGAGGAGAGAAAAAAGGAGAGAGAAAAAGAAAAAGAAAAACCCAATAAATACCCATTATGTGGAGATTTACAAGGAAAAAGCAAGAAAGGAATTCATTTAAAAAAGGAACCAGGTGCAGATCCACTTAAGGAAAATAACTTTCATTCTTAATATAGGTTAAAGCTCCACAATTCCAAAACAATTCCAAAACTCCAAAGTTGTAATCAGGAAAGTGGAAAACAAAAGCACAAAAAATAAATCCACAGCTGGTGTTTTGTCTTATGTGGCAGTTTTTATCACCACTCTGTTTATCAAGTCACTATGCATTGTCCAAGGTCATTATTTCTAACTTTGTTTTTTCTAATATATTCTCTCTGTTGCCACTAAATGGCAATGTTATTACTGAAAAGAATAGGTAAAGGGGGAAAATCCAAAAGCAACCTCAGAGTTCCAAATTCTTTAAATATTCTTTAAATATTCAAAGTCAAGATTTAAAAGTTTCACTAGCAATCAAATCTGTCCAGATGAGTCATTTATCTAATATTGGTGTTTGCTTCTCCACTGCTGCTTCCTGGAGTGGAGAGCTAATCTACACCCCCCCCTTTGCCTTCTCTCTTTTGTTCTCAGTCAATCAGGGAGAAAAAAAGCTTTTGAATACAACGTGCCCCAGGATAGTAGCACGATCTCACTCAGATGCTCCAAGCCACTTTCTTCTCTCTCTTTGTGAGGACGCCCCAACTCTGACAGCTCACAATTGCTGTCTTCATAGCCACCTGGTTGGGAGCTATTGCAGACATTCCAGGGGATTTGTGGTGCTCCCTTCACATCTGCCCATGCCCCCATTCCTCACTGCCCTTCTGAGACAGTTCTAACCTCTGAACAGGTCCCCAAAGAGGTAGGATATTGCCACTCCTCTAGGGAATCGAAGTTTGTGTGCATACCGTTGCGACGCTGGCCCCTCCTCCCCAAAAGCTTTATATTTCTAAATGCCTTGTGAAGTTCAACATCTATAAGAAACAAAGATATGTACAAAGTACAAATACACAAAAACAAGTATACAAAGCATTTTATAAGCAATATTTATATTTACAGTAACTGAAACATATTTACAATTACAATATAACTTACAACAATAGTATGTGAAGCACAGTAATGCATGCCGATTCACACTTTTTGCAATAGTTGCCTGAAAAATAATAACAACACATAGGTATTCAGTCTTATAAACTCTTAACATTTCCAGAACAAAGAATTAAGGAAACTTTATAATATACTAGACATGATAGCATACATTCAATTTCGACCCAACAATAACATGAACATGACTGTTAAGTGGAAAGGGATTTAGAATAAAATAGGGAATTCATTTGCAAGTATCTCTAAATTTACAACCGTTCAATCAGCAACCATTTCAAGTTACAATGGCCCTGAACAAATGGGGTTATGGAGTTCTGGCCATCCCAACACCCCCCATGGTCATGTGATGGCAATTTGGTGCTTGGCAATCTGTTCACACTTATGACTGCTTGCCAAGCATTATGTGATCATGTGATTGCCATTTTCAATTCTTCTTTGCTGGGTTTCTGAAAACATTAGTTGGGAAGCTGGCAGTGGAGGTTACAAGAGTTCCTTACACATGCAACACTCCCCAACCCCACTGCTTTCATACCCTGCTGGTACTTGCACATTCCCACGCATCCTCATTGATCCATGCTACACCTCTGCAAACCTTTCCTGATCACCCTTGCAAACCAGTATGGCATCTCTTGTGCATCTCTCACACTCCTATGCACCCTCCTTGATCTGTACCACACCTTTTGCATATTCCTTTGCATCCTTGCACACCCCACTCTTCCCAATCTGCAACACTTCTCTTACCTCTTGCACCCTCATGCATCCTCAACCCTCCCTGACTTGCACTGTTATTCTTGTGCATCCTCACAGAGCCTCATAAACCCTCCCAACCTTTCCTGACCTATGTCATTCCCTTGCACACCCTCCCTACCCCCTCCTTACCAATGAATCAGATAAAGCTGGAAAGGACCTTGGAGGTTTTCTAGTCCAACCTTCTGCTCAAGCAGGAGATCCTATACCATTTCAGACATGTGGCTGTCCAGTCTTTCCTTAAAAACCTCCAGTGACAAAGCACCTACAACTTCTGAAGGCAAGCTGTTCCAGGTTAATTGTTCTCACTGTTAGGAATGTTCTCTTCTTTCTAGGTTGCTTTTTCCTTTCCATCCATTGTTTCTTGTCTTGCCTTCTGGTGCTTTGGAAAATAAGTTGACCCCCCTCTTTGTGGCAGCCCCTCAAACTGTTATCATGTCAATCTTAGTTCTTCTTTTCTCTAGACTAGCCATACCTAATTTCTGCAACCATTCTTCATATGTTTTGTCTCCAGGCCTTTAATCATCATTGCACTTTTTCCAAAGTCTCAACATCTTTTTTTGTAATGTGGTGCCCAAAACTGGATGCAGTATTCCAGGTGTGATCTTACTAAGGATTTATAAAGCAGTATTAAAACTTCACATGATTTTGATTCTATGCCTCTGTTTATACAAACAAGGATTATATTAACATTTTTGGCTGCTGCCGCACATTGCTGACTCATGTTTAAGTGATCATCCATCTTCAACCTGCACTGCACATCTGTCATACACAAAAAGTACATTTTTCCTTGACATGTTTTCTATCTAACATTTTTTTAATGGGCAAAATGAGAAGCCTCAAATATATTCCTCAGTTTCATTTTCATAATCTTGGGACCATGACTAGTACTATTTTGCAATTGTTCTTTATTCAAACACATATCTAAGATGTGAATAAGAGGCATAAAAACTTGAATTTAAATAAATTAATTTGGATTATTATATGTGGAATATTAGAAATGTTTATTTGTAGACTATTAAAAGGGACAATGACACAACTGTGCATTATATAAACCTTGATACAGATTTGCTTTGTAAAAATATAATCAATCTAAAGAAAGATTTCTGTTGTATATCTGTACTAGCAAACTGTTCATGAGGAGACTACTGTACTGATGACTGAAGGTATGCCAATGGAAACTTCTTATGTGCCTTCTGCATACCTGGCAGAGATCCAACAGCTTCTACAAGCTTTGTCCACCTTGGAAAACTTCCTTAATTCTCCAATCCTTCAGGGAAAGGACTATGAAAATCTTGTTAGAAAAGAAAATGATCTCAAGGTAAGAAATCAAACCATTTAAATAATGTGTTCCGCTACTTACAGTAAAAGATGGATATTTCCATTCTTTAAAAAAAATTGGAAAGCATACTTTTTAATGGAGTAAATGAGGTGATGAAACATTTTACAAAACTCGAATGTGTTCAAAGCTAGGCATAAAATATGTTTGGCTAAATAAATGTATTAATTACATACAGTCACTCTCCAATTGATTTTTTCTTTTTCTTCAATAAAGTCCGATCCACAGAAACTGCCTGGACAAGTCCCTGTGGTTTACTTGGCAAGGTTTTTCAGAAGTGACATGGCACTGCCTGTTTCCTAGTGTTGAGAGAAAATAACTAGCCCAAGATCACCCAGCTGGCTTTGAGTTTAAGGCAACACTAGAACTCAGAGTCTCCTAATTTCTAGCTTAATGCCTTATCCACTAAACCAAATTGGTCCTCTTATATGCACATACCTACACTCCTTTAAGAATGCACATCAGAGGTGGGTTCCTACCAGTTCGGACCGGTTCAGTAGAACCGATAGTAAAAATCAGGGCTGGATCTCCAAACTGGTGGTTCCAGCAGGCTGGCCATACCCCTGAACCAGTCCCCTGGGCGCTGCTCGCGTCCATTGGACGGCAAGCTGACCGGAGCTAGGATGCGGCTGGCTGGCAAAGAAGCCTCTCAGCTGCATCTTTGAGTGCCAGAGGATAGAATGCTTCTTTTCCACCCAGCCACTGGGTGCCAAAAAGTCCTCCAGCTGGTGAGAAGAAAGCTGTGCAAGCGCAAAGATGGTGGCAGTGACCAGAGGTCTTTTTGGCACCCTGCACCAGTGGATGGGTGGAAAAGAGGCCTCTCAGCTTCCAAATTCAGCAGCAGGCTCGATCCCTTCACAGGGTCGCTTTTCTCTGTGCCTAAGAAAGATCAAAAGCCATGGAGCAGCAGCCTTTAAGGACAAAGCTGGTGTAGCACCTAGAGGTAAGAAAACGAATCACTGAGGGAAGGAATCCCCCGAAGCTGCTGGCTTTGCCGGCATTGTTTTTGGATCCCCAGAGCATGTGATCAGGGCGGCATGCGGCTCTGAGAAGCTGTGCTTTGCTGGCTCCTGCTGAAGCCTGCAGAATGCTTCTGGAGGCTGGGGGAAGGCAAAACCACCTTCATTTTTGCAAAAAATGGCCCATTTTTTGCCTTTTTTGCAAAAATTGAGGCATTTTTGCCTTCCCCCAGCCCCCAGAAGCACTTTGCAGGCTTCAGCAGGGCTGGGGGAAGGCAAAAATGCCCCTGTTTTTGCAAAAAAAATGGCCATTTCCCACAAAAACAGAGGTGTTTTTGCCTTCTCCCAGTCTTAAGAAGCACTCTGCATGCTTCAGCAGGAGCCGTGCGAGTGTGGCTTCTCGGAGCAGTACACCCCCCCTGATCACGTGCTCTGGGGATCCCCCCCAAAAAAGACAGTGAAGAACCCCAGCCTGGTGCGTCCCCACCCATCAAAACTTTTCACCACCATTTCGGTGGGCATGGCATGGTGAGGTGGGGTCATGTGATGTCACGTTGGCCATGCCCACTCAGTCGCAGGCCCCCCCTATCTAGCCACACCCACCATACCAGTAGTAAAAAAATTGAAACCCACCCCTGATGCACATGTATGGACACATATCCATATCCAACAGTATCTAAATGTATTCAAATATTACAAAGATGAAGTCACATCAACCAACCATATTCACTTGTTACATCCTAACATTTCCTAGAAGATTCTGTTTCAAAGACCTATTTTTACAACAGAATCACATTCTGTTTTTTTTTAAACAACCATGTGGATCCTATATTTTATGACTACTTTGTGCACAATAAATGAAATATTTTTTTCCACAAAACTGAACAATTTTAACCTATGAAGAAATAATTTTGAGGAAAAAGAAAATCACTCAGGGCATTCCCTTGACAGAGACAACAGCAAATCAGAATGTTAGAAGTCTCTCCATTCTAAACTCTCTGCTCATTTCTGATGACATGACTTAAAGTGATGATCTGCAGCTTGTCCCAGTGCTGCACAGAGATGCAGAGCACAATGGTAGAACAGTAAGGCAGTAACACAGACATGCAATATTTTACTCCTTTAAACATTTTTCACAGATGAATGAAAAAGAATTCCAGAATCCCTGTTCTTCCTGCTTTCCCTATCGTGTTTATCTGCAGTTATTGTGTTTTTCCCTTTTTTGTTTTTTTTATACATCATTAAAAACCAGGTTTTCTCAGTCAAAAAGAATGATACTTTTCATGGATAACTAGCATAAAATACAAATTATGAATTATGAATTTAAGAGAAGATTCCTTTGAAAATGAAACTGAGGAGAAAAGAATTGCCTTTCATCTTTGTTCTTCTTCCATCTCTCTGACCCCATGGTGTCTTCTCCCCCTCCCCTCCTCTTTCTTTATCATGATAGTTATATAGGTAACAAGTTTGATGGTAGTTACTCATTAATCACTGTAGTCATTGCCCAGCAAGAATGCCTTTTTAATTTTAAATATACTGGATTTATAATGTTATAATTCATAGTTCTAGCATATATTCAAGACTGTGGTTTGACAAAGGATTTTTCTTTTTCATTTATGAATACTAGAAGCTCTGCTTCTTACTTTTATGGTATTTGAATAAAAAGCTGAAAGATGATTATAAATTTAGTATTCATCCAGGACAATGTTTTCCTAAGTGCATTTGCATTTTTACCAAAGAAATGCAAATATGGGTTCTACCAAGTAAGGCAAAGAAACAATGAAGAAACCTTTATATAAATGAGAGCTAGTGGCTCTATTTCTTTTTCAGGAATAAGTGCAATCTTTCAACCTATGGAAATGAAATAACTTTCCAATTTAATGTTTGAGGATAAAAATATTTGATTGATACTTGATAAACAAACAGTAGAAGAACTGAACATGTCGAAAATGTTCTTAACTATCAAATAAAGTGAATACTATATAGTGATGGGAAATTCTTGGTTTTTGAGAAATAATAAGGATTTTGTTCCCAATGATTTCCTAATCTACTAATGGGCTTCCCTAAACTTTCATATCTTTATATTCACAATGAAAATAAAATGCATTTGATAAAACCTGGTTTCATTTGGGATCTTTGCTGCCAAGAAACAGATGATTATCAAATGATGTTGACTTCAATGGATATATTCTCTACAATTAGGAAAAAATGTGCAAGTGAAAGTGAGGTTAAAAATAGACAGTTGTAGCATTGACCCAATTCTTGCTTTTATAATATCTTATATTACTTCAGTGCAATTTTGTTACATAGGACCAAACATTTCCTGTTAATATTAAATGACAATTTGTTAATTACTTATTAAATCAATAAAAATAAAAATAAAATTCAGATGTTTAAAATACTCCACAAGTACCATAAAGGTAAAGGTTCCCCTCACACATATGTGCTAGTCATTCCTGACTCTAGAGAGAGGTGTTCATCTCCATTTCAAAGCCGAAGAGCCAGTGCTGTTCAAAGACGTCTCCATGGTCATGTGGCTGGCATGACTAAATGCCGAAGGCACACGGAAAGCTATTACCTTCCCACCAAAGGTGGTTCCTATTTTTCTACTTGCATTTTTACATGCTTTCCAACTGCTAAGAACATGTAACGGGAGCTCACTCCATTATGCAGCACTAGGGATTCGAACCGCTGAACTGCTGACCTTCTGATAAACACTCTTAGCCACTGAGCCACCACATCCCAATGCAAGTACCATACAAACTTGAAATATCAGTCCTTCTGACTCTTAGATAATGAACACTAAAAAGAACAAAATCCTCCCTTTCATTTCTGGATTGTTTTTCTTTCTTAATGCAAGATCCTCCCAAATGCCAAAGACAATTTAATTCTTTTCATTTCTCTCTCTCCTCTTTTAACATGGATTGATTTTGTTCAAACTATAGAAGTGTTATAGAAGTAGAAATTTATTTAATAATTCAACATCTATATATCTCTTATAAGGTTCTTTCTTGTTCTCCTCCACCTCTTGAATTGTAGAAAATTAAGGACACCAAAAGGAGATATTCAAATCAAATTGAAATCATTCAGAACAAGAAGCCTGCAGTTCTGAAAAGTGCCACACCTGGTGAAGCTATGAAAATTGATGAAAAGCTGACTCAGCTTACTTCCCAGTGGGAAAAACTTAATAAAATATATTGGGATCGATGGGCGTAAGTAATTTCTTTATTTTGGTTTGTTACCCATTATAAGCTTCATTACATCTGACTTACAATGTATGATTAAATTTTATCTTTGTGAAATAGCTTGTTGATTCCAGATTGAATATGTCTTAATATTTGGACATTGATAGTGGAAGAGTTAATAGATTCATAGAATTTTCTGACAAAATAATTGTCAAAAAATTATATTTAAATTGCTGCAGTTAAGATAAATATAGATATGACTACAGATAAAAATCGAGTAATTATTTCCCTGACTTTTAAGTAGAGTGTTTGGAATCACGATAGACTGATTTTACCCATGCAAATCATCTTTTTATTGATATTCTTACTAGGTATGTATAAATATTATTATTTAATTATATATGAAAAATTATAAGGTTCTTCACTGTTAGCTAAGCCAATTCTGTGCTGAATCCATGTCCCTCCTATGTTGTGAAAGTGGCCAAAGAGATGTTCTGTGGTTGAGTCCGTGCTATAATGTGAGGGAAAAACTTGGTCTCCAAGCTTAAAAGAAGCAGTGGTACAGTCTCTTCTCAATAGGCCATCCTTGGACACAGTAGCTTTAGACAACTACCAATCTGTCTCCAACCTTCCCTTTTAGAGAAGTAGTCAAACTGCAGGTGTAAAGAAGTCTGGAGTTAGTGAATTATTTAGACTTGTTTCAATCAAGTTTCAAGCCAGGATTTAGTATGGAGGCAACCTATCTTTATAGATGACTTGTGTTCAACTAGGATGGAGTTCATGTACCCATACTTATACTCTTGATCTCTCAATGGCTTTCAGTATTGTTGAACATGGCATCCTTCTAAACTGATTCAGGCATTGGGAATGGGGTACTGTTTGATTGTGTATCTTTCCTTCCTTCAGGGCTGGTTCTAGTCAGTGTTGGTTGTTGCAGTAAGAATACGCTAACTCTTACACTAACACTAACCCTAATTTTAACCCTAAACTCCTTCTTTGTGAGTGCTACAAGGCTTTACTTCTCTCATTCAGCATGTATACGAAAGCTGAAGTCATCCATCAGGTTGGGGGTAAAATATCATTAGTGTACTGATAATATCCAGTATATATTTGATCCCAGGCCAGTCAAGTGAGGCTATTGAGATCCTGCCCCAGTGTGTGAAGGCTATGTGGGCCTGTATGGGGAGGAATTGTCTTAACTTTATTTTTGAGGAAATTCTATATTTGGCCTTGGATGGGAATTACACTTCTCATTTGTACATTACAAATTCATTTCAGCTTGTACAATCTCAGGAACTAGACAGGGTCCTCTGAAATATGCACATGTAGTCCTCAACCTACAACCACAATAGAGCCCAAAACTTCTGTGGCTAAGACAATTGCTAAGTGAATTTTGCCCCATTTTATGACCTCTCTTGCCAAAGTTGTTAAATGAATCATTGCAGTTGTTAAATTAGTAACACAGTTTATTTATTATTTATTTATTATTTTATTAGACTTATAAGCCGCTCCCTCTCCTCGAAGGGACTCGGGGCGGCGTACAATAAAAAACATATCACATGTTGCACGGAGGAGGTATAAAAAACTCACAACAACAATTATTACAATTCATAAAATAACACAGTAATAATAGAGTTAAAAACATTAAAATACCCTAAAATTTAAAATTGCCAGGGGGATTAGAAGATAGAGCTATAGTTGAGCCAGGCCGGCTAGTTGGAACAGGTGGGTCTTGAGTTTCTTGCGGAAGGAGCGGAGATCAGTAGTAGTCCTAATGTCGGGGGGGAGGTCATTCCAGAGGGCTGGGCCCATCACAGAGAAGGCCCTACTCCTGGGCGCCGCCCTCTGGCACTGCTTAGTGGACGGCACCCGGGGGAGTCCCTCTCTGTGAGAGCGAATTGGTCGCAGGGATGTATGGGGCAGGATGCGATCCCGCAAGTAACTAGGTCCTGTGCCATGGAGCGCTTTAAAGATGGTGATCAGCACCTTGAAACGCACCTGGTAGACCACAGGGAGCCAGTGCAGCTCGCGCAGGAGAGGTGTTATATGGGAGTATCTCGTACTCCCCATAATTGCCCGCGCGGACACATCCTGGACCAGCTGTAGTCTTCGGGTGCATCCCAAGGTGAGCCCCATGTAGAGAGCGTTGCAGTAGTCCAGACGGGACGTCACCAGCGCATGAGCCCCCCTCGCCACTGCTGCCACATGGTCGTCCATAGACAGCCGGGCATCTAGGAGAATGCCCAAATTGCGCGCCCGCTCCACGGGGGCCAGTTGCTTGCCTCCAATGGCCAGCGATGGAATCCACTGGTTGAACCAGGGGGCCGGTAGCCACAGCCACTCCATCTTGGAGGGGTTGAGCTTAAGTCTGTTGCCTCCCATCCAGACCCGTACGACTTCCAAGCACCGGGACAACACTTCGACGGCCTCGTTGGGGTGGTTCGGGGTGGAGATGTACAGCTGCGTATCGTCAGCGTACAGATGGTATCCCACCCCAAAACCACGAATGATCTCACCCAGCGGCTTCATATATGTGTTGAACGGGAGAGGCGAGAGGACCAACCCCTGCGGCACCCCACAAGTGAACGGCCTCAGGGTCGACCTCTGCTCCCCTGCCAACACACATTGCGTCCTCGGAGAGGTAGGAGCAGAACCACCGCAAAACGGTGCCCCTTACCCTCAGCCCCTCCAGCCAGTGCAATAAGATACCATGGTCGATGGTATCAAAAGCCGCTGAGAGGTCTAATAGGACCAGGATAGAGGAACAACCCCTATCCCTGGCCCTCTAGAGATTATCTACCAACGCGACCAAGGCCGTCTCTGTGCTGTGTCCGGGTCGGAAGCCGGACTGACGCGGGTCTAGATAATCAGTTTCCTCCAGGTGACGTGGGAACTGTTGGGCCACCACACTCTCTACAACCTTCGCTAAAAAGGGAAGGTTGGAGACGGGACGATAATTAGCTAGCTCAGTTGGGTCCAGAGAAGGCCCCTTGAGTAAGGGCCTCACAACCGCCTCTTTCAAGGCGGCTGGTAAGGACCCCTCACTCAATGAAGCGTTCACTAGTCCCAAGAGCCAGCCTCGTGTGACCTCCCAGGATGCCAGTACAAGCCAGGAGGGACACGGGTCCAATAAACATGTGGTGGCTCGCAGTCGCCCACGCAGCCTGTCCAAATCATCGGTGGCAACAGAGTCAAACTCCTCCCATAATGGTCTCTCAAGACTCGCCTCGGACGTCCCCCCTAGCCCACTGAGGGGGACCCATTCCCTCCAGATTTGAGCGATTTTATCCTGCAGTTATTCCCCAAATTCCTCTGCCCTGCCCTGCAAGGGGGCTTCCCGCAGCCTCTGTGACAGAAGGGAGCGGGTCACCCGAAACAGGGCGGCAGGGCGGTTGTCTGCGGACGCAATAAGAGCGGCACAATGTCGACGTTTGGCCACTCTTAAAGCCACAAGGTATGTCCTTAAGTAGGTTCTTACCTGTGTTCTTACCAGTTGTTAAATTAATCTGAATTCCCATTGACTTTGTTTGTTGGAAGGTCAGAAAGGGGGATCACATGATCCTGACACACTGCAAACATCATAACTATGAGTCAGTTGCCAAACATCTAAATCTTGATCACAAGACCATGAAGATGCTGTAATGGTCATAAGTTTGAATAATGATCATAAGTCACTTTTGTCAGTGCCATTGTAACTTTGCAAGCAAATAGTTTTTTCCCTGTCAAATTCATTCATAGATATACATTCTTATAACTGTTATTTAACATTTATCTATTCATCATTAACCTCTATACTCATTTTACACACACACACACACACACACATGTGTGTGTATGTGTGTGTTGTATTTGTGCTGATAAATAAATAAAGGGAGACTAGTATAGATCTATTTCAAACTATTTAGCTCTCATCAGCTAGCCATACCCTTACTGGGATTTCAACCTGGGCTGTATTACATATTAGGCAGATTTATTAGCCACTAAGCCACAGGCTCTCCTCCTTATCAGCTGAGCCAGGGAAATAGGTATGTATTTGTGTTACAACCCCTGGTATGCCCAAATATGGGAGGGAGCTCACTACTCCCCCTTTCTGTCCTTCGGCTCATTACAGAAGACCATCCAGGCAGGAAACCATATTTTTATTTTTAATGTTGCCTTTGCTATGTTTGTGTTCAAGCTATTTAGCTCTCATCAGCTAGCCATACCAATAATTTCCCTTGCTCAGCTGATAAGGAGGAGAGCCTGTGGCTTAGTGGCTAATAAATCTGCCTAATAAGTAATACAGCCCAGGTTCAAATCCCAGTAAGGGTATGGCTAGCTGATGAGAGCTAAATAGCTTGAAATAGATCTATACTAGTCTCCCTTTATTTATTTATCAGCACAAAAACAAAAGAAGATAGAGGAGGAATACAGGAGACTGGAAATAGAATTACAAAGAAACCTACAAAATGTTAAAATTAAAAACTTAATGGACCTAGAAAAACATAAATTGAATTTAATGGAAAACAAAGAAGTAGCAAATAAAGTAAAAGCCATGAGACAATTTTTTTTGAAAACACGAATAAACCACTATGATGGTTGGCATACAAGATGAAAAAAGAGAAAGAAAAAAGTTCATAAATCAATTATTAGACCAAGAAGGAAATGTTTGTTATCAAAAAGAAGAAAAGGAAAAAATAGTAGAAAAATATTATAAGGAACTATAACAGCAAGACGCAGTGGCAGAGGAAAAGATAAAACAGTCTCTAGAGAAGGCGGAAATACCTAAGATTCCAGAAATTTTTTAAAGGTACTAGAAGATAGAATAACAATGAGTAACAATGAAGTAACAGAAGCAATAAAAAGAGAAAAAAGGGGAAAACACCAGGTCCAGATGGACTACCAACGGAATTCTATAAAACATTACAAGATGTGCTAAGTAACGTCATGCTAGAAGTATTCAATGAGCTGTTACTGAAAGCAAAAATACCGGATTCTTGGTCGGAGGCCTATATAACTCTTATCCCAAAAGAAGAAAGTTACAAAGATGTATTAGATGACCAAGGAAATTTAAAAACCAAGAACTAAAATACCAAAGAACTGATATAGATTGGTGGCCATATTTACAAATTCAGTCAAGATATAAAAAAGATGTAGAAAAGTATGGTTTTTACAGGTAACAAGAACTCGACAAAATATTACAGTGGACGGAGAAAAAAATGATAACAAAAGCATATAATTATTTTTTGAGATATAAGATGGAAGAAGAAACGGTTAAAGAAACTGTGATAGTTGGGCAAAAAGTTTTGGATGCAACATTGAATTAGAGTACTGGGAAAAATTGTGTGGGAAAAATTATAAACAATATAAGTATAAACAATATTGTCAATGTATAAAGAAAATTTATATAAAATGTTTTATCGTTGGCATCTGCCCCCAGCAAGAATAGCAAAAATGTTCCCAAAAAGTCCAGCGGAATGCTGGAAATGTAAACAGAAGCAAGGAACATATTTCCACATGTGGTGGACATACTCAGAAGCAAAGAAATTTTGGACAAAGATAAAAATTAGTAAACAACAATTAGATTTAAAACCAGAATTATTTTTAAGAGGAAATTACTTTAAAAAACACAACACATCATGTTACAAATAATAACAGTGGCCAGAATCATATAGGCACAAAACTGGGGAAATGATAGCAATCTCTCTGATGGAATGATGATAAAAAAGTGCTAGATTGTGTGGAGATGGATAGGCTAATAATGGAAATAAAAGAAAGAGTAACTTACATCTCCCTTATGTTCTCCAGCTAAAAAAAATTCTTCATGTAAATATATTCATATGTTAACATTGTATTTAATTACATACATACTTATACTTATTATTATAACTTATAATAATAAGTATATTCCATACCATTATACTATAATAATAAGTATATACTTATTATTTATAACCAAGTAATCATTCAGTGAAAGGGCTTCTGACAAGCTTCCCCCCATCCCCACCACACCACAGATTGCAGCATAGAGATTCCCCCAGGTGAGAACCTCCCTAAACTGCAGATTTACTCGATGACTCCATGTGAACTGGAGACCCCATGTCAACTTCATGGTTAAAAACTTAAAGAGGAGGTTCATTCAACCAGCTAGGCCACAGAGGTCTTATTCCACTTATGTGTGAACTATAAAAACCTGAATGACCTGGTGACATTTCCTGGAGGGGGTGAAACACCCTTTTGAAGTATGGACTGATCATAAAAACCTGGAAGCGTTGAAGACCCCACATAAGGTGTCACCTAAACAGGTATGCTGGGCACAGCATTTCCACCGTTTCAACTTTACCCTAAAATACATCCCTGGAGGGAGAAAAAGCTGCCCCCAATGGTCATTAGGACCAGGGCCAGTGGATTTAGATGTGACCACGGACTTGATGAACAAACTTAAGGAAAGACTCGTGTCCAATGACTGGTTCAAAGAACATTCTGATGAATGCACCATGAAAGATGGCCTGGCTTGGGTAGGAGCTAAGCTGTATGTTCCTGCCAGCCTGAAAACTGTTGTCCTTCAACGGGCCCATGACTTGAGAATGGTGGGTCATTTTGGATTTGTGAAAACTTTGCATTTGATTAAGAGGCAGTTTTGGTGGCCTTCCCTGAAAAAAGACATTGAGTCCTATATAGCCAGTTGTCCTGTTTGTGCAGCCGCAAAGAGACCACCAGGAAAACCCCAAGGATTCTTTCAAAGTGTTGCCCGACCTGGGGCCCCATGGAAGGAAATATCGATGGATTTTATTGTCGAACTACCTGAAAGTCTTGGAAATACCCTGATTTGGGTGATCACCAATCTGTTCTCCAAACAGGTCCACTTTGTACCTTGTTCCGAGATCCCATCAGCAAAGTCATTAGCTAAATTGTTCATTTTATATGTGTATAGGTTACATGGAGTTCCGGAACACATTATTTCAGGCAGAGGGGTCCAATTCACCTCCCTCTTTTGGAAAGAGTTCCTGAAATTAATAGGCTCTGCCCAGGGACTAAACTCCACCCACCAACTGCAGACTAATGGGGCTTGTGAAAGGTCTAACTCAGTTCTGGAGCAGTACCTTAAGTGTTATGTCAATTATCAACAGGATAATTGGGCTGACTTTTTGCCACATGCAGAGGTGGCGTACAACAATTCAGTACATAGCAGTACCGGAATGACCTCTTTTAAAGTTGTGTTTGGCCAGGATTTTGTGCCCATTCCTGAATTGCCTCAAGAGAAGCCACAGATTTTGTCCTTGTCCAAGAGGAGTAATCAACTTCAACAGTTTTGATCGATGACCTGCAAGGCCTTGGATGCAGCTCATCAAGCACACAAAAAACAAGCTGACAAAAAATGGGCCAAGCCAAAAGAGTACCAGGTTGGGGATAGGGTATTTTTGTCCACTACATTTCTGCAAACCACCCAGAAATTGAAGAAATTGGGTCTGAAATATATGGGTCCATTTTCCATTTTCAAAATTATAAATCCTGTATCAGTGAGATTCGAATTGCTGAAGGCCCTTAGAAGGATTTATCCTGTGTTTCATGTAAACTTACTGAAACCAGAACACACTTCTGCCATGTGTCCACCCCAACCCTCACCCTTTGTTCCCCTCCTGACTGAAGGAGAGCAACATAAAGCCCCCCCCAAATACCCATAACAATAAGAAAGTTACAATAAAAAAAATCTCTGGTGAGAAAACGAAACTGGTTATGTTGCTAACTTTATTTATTTATTTATTTATTTATTTTATTTGATTTCTAGACCGCCCCCTCTCCCCGAAGCGGTTTAAAAACTGCTACAAAGCCTTATGCCACCAGATAAAGGCAGAATGCACCAATTACCATTGCAAACAGGAGGAAGAGTTGTTAAACTCGAAATCCACCCAAGACTTCTATAGTTTCGTAAACACCAAATTTAAAGAATCAAAAACTATCCTACCCATAAAAGGGCCTAATGGGGAAGACTGTAATGATGAAGCTGTTAAGGCCAACCCCTTCAACATGTTCTTCAGTTCAGTCTTTGTTGACAGCAATGGCTGCTGCCCTTCATTTCCTAGTTGTACAAATTGTAACGATTTACTACACAATGATTTTACAGTAGATAATGTTGAAACAGCACTTTGCAAACTAAAGCCAACTCTGTCTATTGGCCCTGATGGATTACCTGCCTACTTCTTGAAAAAGCTTGCCACTGCCCTAGCAGACCTACTATGCACAATCTATGAGGTATCTTTCAGAACAAGCTACTTGCCTGATTTATAGTCATTAACCATGGTGTCATATCTATTTCTAAAAAGGGAGACCCTAGTCTAGTAGAAAATTACAGACCAATCTCACTGTGTTGCGTCACCTGTAAAGTCATGGAATTAATTATAAATCAATCCATCACTGTCCACTAAGAAACAAACAACCTGCTTTCTAACAAGCAGTTCCATTTCAGGAAAAAAAATTGGCCTGTAATCTGCAATTCTTATACTGCAGAAACATTTGGACCACACATCTTGACCAGGGTAAAACAATAGATGCAATTTACATAGACTTCTGCAAAGCATTTGATTCAGTGGTGCACAACAAACTACTGTTGAAATTAAACCCTTACGGCATCTCTGGATCCCTGCACAAGTGTATAGCTGTGTTCCTGTCAAACAGGCAACCAATAGTCAAATAGGGAGGGCCCTATCAAATTCGGCACCTGTTAAGAGCAGTGTCCTCCAAGGCAGCATTTTTTAGGACCTGCACTATTTTTGCTTTACATCAATGACCTGTGTGATCATTTTAAAAGCAGCTGCATCCTCTTTGCTGATGACATAAAATTATTTAACACCACTGACAATGCTGCTGACCTTAACTATGTGTCAGAATGGTCGCGCAATTAGCAACTCCAAATTTCAACTAATAAATGCTCTGTCCTACACATTGGCAATAAAAATCAGAATATCAAATACAAGTTGGGCAGAAACAACCTCATAGATGACCCTCACTCTGTCAAGGACCTAGGAGTACTAATTCAAATGATCTAAGCCCCAGAGCTCACTGTAACAGCATTGCCAAAAAGGCATTAAAATTGTTAATCTAATTTTGTGAAGCTTCTTCTCTGGCAGCATTGTATTGCTAACTAGGGCATAAAAAACCTTTGCCAGACCAATTCTTGAATACAGCTCATCCGCTTGGAACCCACAATATATATAGGAAATTAACATGATTTAGCGGGTACAGAAGTATTTCACGAGAAGAGTACTCCACTCCTCTACTCACAATAGAATTTCCTATGCCACCAGGCTTGAAAGTTTGGGTTTAAACAATCTGGAACTGTGCCAGCTGCAATCCAATCTAAGCATAATATGCAAAATTGCTGCTACAACATCTTGCTGGTCAATGACTTCTTCAGCTTCAACCACAATAATATATGGGCAAACTATTGATACAAACCAGTGGTGGGATATGACTGGTATGCCCCGGTATGGGTGTACTGATGCCTGCTGGGAGCACCAGGTACCATTCCAATACAGTGCTCCAGAGGGCCCTCCCGCCCACCCCCTCTCCTTACCATTATTTGAGCCGATCGGGCATTTGTGCACACGCACGGAGCATACAGCACCTGCGCAACACTCCACCGAGCAACTGGAGAGTCGCGGGCGGTTGGTACACATGCATGTGTTCCCAGCCCTGTTGCAGCATACCGATTGCAACAGGATCCGGAACCCACCACTGATACAAACTCAAGGTAAACCACTTCAAACTCGATTGCAGAAAATACAACTTCAGCAACAGAGTGGTCAACACCTGGAATGTTCTACCCGACTTTGTTGTTACAGCCTCAAACCCTCACAGCTTCAATCTCAAACTGTCTGCCATAGACCTCACCCCATTCCTAAGAGGTCCGTAAAGGGGACATGCGTAAGCACACCAGCGTGCCGACTGTCCCTGTCTTACTGTCCTCATTTATCTGTATTTACTTCCTTTGTTCATGTTTATGTTCATACCTATACTTATTATCGTGTACATGTTTGACAAACAAACAAATAATAATAAATAATAAAGAAAAATTAGACAAGACCTGGCTCAAAAACAGTAACTGTGAGAGGGACCTTGGAGTCCTAGTGTTTGATGACTTGAATATGAGGCAGCAGTGTGCAGCAGAAGCCAAAAAAAGCTAATATAATCCTGGTTGTATAAACAGAGGCATAGAATCAAGATCACATGAAGTAATAGTACCACTTTATAAAACCGTAGTAAGACCACACCTGGAATACTGCAGCCAATTTTGCTGACTATACCACAACAAAGATGTTGAGACTTTGGAAAAAGTTCAGAGAAGAGCAACTAAGATGGTCAAAGACCTGGAGACTAAAACATATGAAGAACTAAAGCAGGATTTGGTTTTGGCTAATCTAGAGAAAAGAAGGATTAGGGGTGACACAATAGTAGTATTCCAGTATTTGAGGGGCTGCCATAAAGAAGACAGGGTCAAATTATTATCCAAAGCACCAGAGGCAGGATAAGAAACAAGGGTTGGAAACTGATCAAAGAGAGAAGCAAATTGGAATTAAGGAGAAACTTCCTAACAGTGAGGACAATTAACCAGTAGAACTGCTTGCCAACCAAAATTGTGGGCACTCTATCATTGGAAGTTTTTAAGAAGAAGCTACACCAGGGGTGTCAAACTCAAGGCCCAGGGGCTGGATCTGGCCCATGGGGTGCTTAGAACTGGCCCACAGGGCTGCCCTGGAAACAGCAAATGACCAGCCTGTGGTGCCTCTGCCAGTGAAAATGGAGTGCATACCACCCCACCTCGAGTTCAATTTTTGCTTGTAGAGGGTTGCAGGAGGCCATCCCGGCCTAAGCACTGTTTTTGCCTGTAGAGGACTAGCAAAACTAAAACTTAAAAGAAAACAAAAGGGGAAATGTTTCCCCTTTTGCATTTGAGCATGCAAGAAAGGACAGGAAAGGCGAAAGGGAAAGAGGAAAGACAAAGAAAAAGATGAGAATAGAGCAACAAAGGAAAAATAAGGAAAGAGGGGGAGGAAAAAGAAAGGAGAATCAAGAGGGAGGGAGGGAGGGAGGGAGGGAAGGAAGGAAGGAAGGAAGGAAGATTATAATGAGAGGGAGGGAGGGTCTGAGGGAAGTCCTGCCTTAGCACTTGGCCACCACAGGTGCCCCCAACATGAGTGACATTAAGCTGGCCATGCCCACCATGGCCATACCCACCTTGGCCCCAACTACCCTGGTCATGCCTACCTCAGCCCCCGAGGTCAAACACAACCCTGATGCGGCCCTCAATGAATTTGAGTTTGATACCCCTGGTCTTGACAGTCACATATCTGAAATAGTATAGGTCCATGATGGTGAACCTATGGCATACAGAGCCCTCTCTGCAGGCATGCAAGCTGTTGCCCCAGCTCAGCTCCACCATGCATGCACACATGTCTCCTGCTGGCCAGCTGGTTTTTGGGTCTCTGCAGCACATGTGGGGGACGCACGCATGTGGGAGATGTGTGTTCATGTGGGGGGGCACATGCAGGGGTTGCCCGTGCACATGTGGGGGTCATACGCACATGCACAAGGAGTCACACAAGTCACATGCATGTGCAGGGGTGGGGAACGTGCAGGGACAGGTTTTTATTTTTATTTTATTTAAATATTTTCTTGCATAGGAAACTACTGCAAAATCTTTTCAAGGAAGGTATATATTCAGAAACATGCATCACAATAATTTCCCTGCCTCATGAGCTTCAACTACTCTACCTATAACAGCAACAACAAGAAACATAATAAATATGGAAGGAGGAGCCAATGTCGCGATGATACAGATGTGCGGTCTCGATGCTCCGAGACCGCAGCTGACACTTTTGCCACTGGGTAGTCCAATCGGACCTAAACCATCCCACAGAGATGGTGAACAGGAAGAATACGTCTTGCTGATCTCAGGGACATTGCAAAGTCCCTGATCGATTCAAGAGAAGTTCTTCAAGTCGGCTACAAAAAATCCAGCCATTAGGCTGATGAAGTCGGGGCGACTCCAAAACAGAAAGATACGGAAAGAGAAAATGTTTCCAGCTGGTGAGGAATTCTTACCGTTTTAAAAGAGACTACCTATAAAAAACTTAAAGTTAATTTAAATTTGAGAACAGAAGAAATAAGAAGCAGAATTAAGCTTTGAATGGTTTTGGACAGTGGGTTATCTCACTTTTTAAATATTAAGTTCATGGATGGAATTTATGCAAGCCTTTTAAAACGAATGGATTAAGTTTTCTTGTTCTATTTTTTTCTTTTATTATTATTTTTTGTAACCTATGGACTAAAATTCTCCTTCTTCATTACTGTGTGTGTTTTTCTCCTTTTCTTCTCTAACTCATTCAAGACCTTATTGTGAATGTATGCTTAATCTTGTAAAAACCTTCCAAGTCAGAGCAGCAGTGTTTGTCAGCTGGAGATAATGGCACAATTTCAACAGCAGAAAGAAACTTTAAGCCTGCAAAAGATATTGTTAGAAATTCAGAAATTATCAAACACATTTGAGAGGATGGAGAAGAAGTTGGAAAACCTAGAGCATCTAACAGTAAAATTTGATGAAGAAGTTGGAGATGTTTATCAAGTGGAAAAAGTGGAGGTTAGAGTCCTAAAAACCGAAGAGAAAAAGGACCATAAAAAAATTAAATCCGCTGATATCTAAGGTGATTGGTTTGTGTCTGGAAATGGAAAGAGTGGAACACTGAAAGAGGAATTAAATGGAGGGGAACTCTACCCCAGATGGCAAGATACAGAAGAAAAAACAAAAAAAATATGGATTTAAAGAGAGAAATTTTATTAGCAACATCATTGATAACACTACTAACAATTAAAGATAAGCTGATTAAGGAAACAGAAGAAGGGCATCGAAATTACATGAGAGACTTAATAAGCAATGAGTTGCTAAGAGTCCATACAAATTTGACTAAGGAGATGATTAGAGGACTGATACCATAAATGGCAGAAGACATGAGACTGTTTTGCTACTGGAAAGGTTGATAGATGGAAGAGTATAACTTAAAACTAGTTAAACTTAGTGAAATTTGGTGACAATAGATATAGTTAAATAAATAATTGATAATGATAATGATGTACACATATGTATTGTTATGATAAGTAATAATTGGATATGAATATTGAATGGTCTTTTTGGTTATATATAAAAGCTAATAAAAAAGAATTAAGTTAAATTTTGTTAAGTTAAAATACTTGAGTTAATATGAATTATGGTTGATGACTGTGGAAGAGATGCACGAAAGTCTTTTGTAACCAACTGGTACACTTTCTACAGTACGTAAAGAAGGAGGATTCTTTGTGTTGTGTTTGTTTTGAAAATTAAAAATAAAGTAAAATTTTTATTTTAAAAAAGGAAACATAATAAATATATGCATTGAATCAATGAAAAAACTGCTGATGTGCCACTAATTTTAAAACAAACGTATAAATCAGTGCATGTTAACATTGGGTCTTTGACTGATGAAGGTAAAGATTTCCCCTGTTCAGTCAAGTTTGATTTTAGGGGGTGGTGCTCATCTCTGTTTCTTAGCCGAGAGAGCCAGTGTTTACTGAAGATATTTCTGTGGTCATGTGGCCAGCATGACTATATGCCAAAGCAATGCTGTTACCTTCCCACTGAAGATGTACCTATTTTTCTACTTACATTTGCATGTTTTTGAACTGCTAAGTTGGCAGGAGCTGAGACAAGTAACAGGAGCTCACCCTGTCACATGACACTTGGATCTTGAACCTAGGCCAGTGATGGCACCAAGTGGCTGAACCAGAACATGCATGCATGTGTGTGCACCACAGCACCATAAACCCAATGACCAGCTGGCCAGCATGGTCATGCCTGTTTTTAGCTGTTTTGGGGGCCGTTTTCTGGGCTGTTTTCAGGCTGTTTTTTGGGCTGTTTTCAGACCATTTTTGTGATGGTCTTTGCTGGTGCAAGCTGGTCTTCATGGGCACCTGAGCACTGGAAAATGGTTTGAAAACAGCTTGGAAAATGGCCCAGTTTGGGGGCATTTTTGTCCCTCCGGCACCCACGAAGACCAGCTGGCCAGCGTGCATGTGCGTTCCAGAAACCAGAATAGCAGCTGGTGATGGTGCACATGTCCACAGAGAGAGCTCTTATAACTGTGTAATGACAGCCTGTAGACTTGTATTGTGTCTAGTGCTATTTGTAGGAGATGATGCAGGAACTGGGCATGTCTAGTTTAATGAAAAGAAGGACTAGGGGAGACATGATAGCAGTGTTCCAATATCTCAGGGGATGCCACAAAGAAGAGGGTATCAAGCTATTCTCCAAAGCACCTGAGGATAGGACAAGAAGCAATGGGTGGAAAATAATCAAGGAGACAAGCAACTTAGAACTAAGGAGAAATTTCCTGACAGTTAGAACAATTAATCAGTGGAACAACTTGCCCCCAGAAGTTGTGAATGCTCCAATACTGGAAGTTTTTAAGAAGATGTTGAATAACCATTTGTCTGAAGAGGTGTAGGGTTTCCTGCTTAAGCAGGTGGTTAGACTAGATGACCTCCAATATCGTCTATCTTTCTATGAGATCTAATTCCTTAAATCTGTTTGTCACCTTTACTGTATATTTTTCAGGGATATAATTTAATTCATATCTCAGTAGCCTAGTGCTTTTCCCTACTTTCTTCAATTTAAGCCTAAATTTTGCAATGAGAGGTTCATGATCTGAGCCACAGTTAGCTCCTGGTCTTGTTTTTAATGACTGTACAGAGCTTCTCCATCTTTGGCTGCAGAGTATATAGTTAATCTGATTTCTGTGTTGACTGTCTGATGATATCCATGTGTAAACTCATCTCTTGGGTTGTTTGAAAAGAGTGTTTGCTATGACCATCTTATTCTCTTGACAAAATTCTATCAGCCTGTGCTCTGCTTCATTTTGTACTCCAAGGCCAAACTTGCCTGTTATTCCGGTTATCTTTTGGCTTCCTACTTTAGTATTCCATTTCCCCATGATGATAAGGACATTGTTTTTTGGTGTTGATTTCATAAGGTGCTGTAGGGCTTCATAGAACCCCTATTCCAGCGATGGCGAACCTTTTTTGGCTCGCGTGCCACAAGTGGGGGGAGTGCAGGGGGGTCGTGTCCGGGTGTGCCGCATCCATAATGCAACACGCGATCCCCCCAGTGTGCATGCGCGCACAACACGTGACCCCCCCCATTTTTACATGCTTTTTTCGCCCTCCCCAGGCTCCAGAGGCTTTATAGGAGTAAACCGGCTCGGAGGGTCGTTTGAAGCGCTCCGAAGGCATCAGGGAAGCCTCCGGACGGTCCCTGAAGCCTTCGGAACGCTTAAAATGACCCTCCGAGCCGGTTTAGTCGGAGGGTGGTTTTCAGCGCTCCGAAGGCATCAGGGAAGCCTCCGGACGATCCCTGAAGCCTTCGGAACGCTTAAAACGACCCTCCGAGCAACCCAGAAGTCACTTCCGGTTTGCTTGGAGGGTGGTTTTAAGCATTTCGAAGGCTTCAGGGAAGCCTCCAGACGGTCCCTGAAGCCTCCGGGGGGGGAGGCTCTTTTTGCCCTCCCCAGGCTCCTATAAAGCCTCTGGAGCCTGGGGAAGGTGAAAAATAGCTTTTAAAAAGGTGAACTCAGCTGGCCAGCATGCGCATGCCCGCTGGCCAGCTAACAGGGCAGCGCCTTGCATGCCCTGACAAATGGCTCCGCGTGCCACTTGTGGCACGCGTGCCATAGGTTCGCCATCACTGCCCTATTCAATTTCATCCTCTTCAGCACCAGTGGTTGGGCCATAGACTTGGATTACTGTGCTGTTGAGTGGTTTGCCTTGGATTCTAACTGAGATCTTTCTGTCATTTTATGGATTGTATCCCAGTATTGCTTTTCCTACTCTTTTATTGACTATGAAGGCTACTCCATTTCTTCTGAGGGATTCTTGCCCACAATAATGTACCTGATGGTCATTTGAATTAAATTCACCCATTCCTGTCCATTTTAGTTTGCTGATTCCTAAGAGGTCGATGTTCAGTCTTGTCATCTCTTGTTTGACCATGTCACACAGCTGAGCATCCTTTCAACTTTGGCCCAGGCACTTCATTCTTTCTGGCGCTACTAGTACTAGCCCTCTGCTCTTCCCAAGTAACATATTGGACACTTTCCAACCTGAGGGGCTCATCTTCCAGCATCATATATTTTTGCCTTTTGGTACTATCCATGGGGTTTTCATGCCAAAGATACTGGAGTGGCTTTCCATTTCCTTCTCCAGTGGATCATGTTTTATCAGAGCTCTCTACTATGACCTGTCCATCTTGGGTGGCCCTGCATGGCATAGCTCATAGCTTCATTGAACTACGCAAGCTCCTTCATCATGACAAGGCAGTAATCCATGAAGGGGCAATTTAGGGTTACAGCCATCCTAATTCTGGGTTATGCAACCTATGGTCAACAAGAAATTGAAAACAAACCCGTTTCAGTAACTAAGATCAACTTAAACTTATGCATATCTGCATAAAAATGATTGGGAGAAGGATAACTAATAGGGATCTAAGCTGACCAGGAATTAATTTATCATATTTTATAATTTACTAGATTATATAGTATTGCTTTTGTACAAATACACAATGTATGGAATTAGCTGACTGTGAGAACAGTCCAGCTAGATCAGAAGCATTAGACTAAATATCTGCTTTACATGACATTTTTAACATGGCCAAGCTTTTTGTCAGTGAGGTGGAACTACATGGGCCCAATAGGTAATTGTTATGCTTTAGTTTTGAATACATTTCTTTGAACAGAAATACGTATTAGGGTGATGTGGACTGGAATCTCTATTAAAAATGAGGAGAAATTATGTTTGTTTCCTTATTATTATTTTTTTAATTTTTATTACATAGACAAATGTTTAAAAAATCACTGCATGATTCTTGTAGAGAGAGATGAAAATTGTTCACATTTTAATTTTATAAATATAAAATTTAAATAAAAGATGTACACAGAATAGCAGGAAAATGTATACATTTTTGTATCTGTTGAAACATAAATATCATCTATTTATTTTATGGCACTCGTTTAGCTCTAATTTTTGTGACATCATTTTCCAACACCAGATTTAACAAACTTTCTTTATTTTTTTTCCAATTTTTAAATAAAAAGTAACAGTGAGGTTGTTGTTGTTGTTGTTGTTGTTGTTATTATTATTATTATTATTATTATTATTATTATTATTATTACTAATAATATACTTTTTTGATTTTTTTGGAATGCTGCTTGCAATATGCTAATTTCCTAATAGCATTTGCTTTTTTCTACAGAAAATTTGACAAATCATTGGAAAAATGGAGAAATTTCCACCATGATATGAAGAATTTTAACCTCTGGCTTACTGAAATAGAACAAACTTTAGCTAAAATAAGAATAGAAACAGATGATCCAAATGTTTCTAAAAGCAAGCAATACATCCAGGTATGATTGCTTATTTTTTATTGTACAAATGCTGATATCTACATATGTACTCTTTAATGTGTATAGATATAAATCTGTGTGTGTGTGTGTGTGTATGTATGTATGTATGTATGTATGTATGTATGTATGTATGTATGTATGTATAGACAGTGACGTGCGGTGAGGTTTATGGCTGGTGAGGCTGGTGACGTCATCAGGAAGGCGGGGAATGGGACCACGTGTGCTGGAGGCTGAGGCTGCCTCAGTCTCCAGCACACGTGATCCCATTCCCCGCCTTCCTGAGTGTGCTCTGCCGGTTCGGGCTCCGCGATCCCCAACAGCAGCTGCTTTTCAGTGCTTTTCTGTGCATCTGGCGTTTAGGACATCCGGCTATCTACCTAAACACCAGACGCACAGAAAAGCACTGAAAAGCACTTTGCCTCCAAGCCACTTCGTCTTGATGACAGCGCAGCCGGATGGAGATAACCAGATTGGCGCCGAGGGGTCCGGGCAGACGAAAGAGCAAGCGAGCGAGCGAGCGATGAAGGATCAGGCAGCCTGATCCTTGGTTGCTCGTCCGCTGGACTGCCTCGGCGTCACTCTGGCTACCTCCATCCGTCCGCGCATGGCAGCTGCGGCAACGTCATCAAGCCCCTACCACTTCTGGACATCGATTGCAGTCGCGAGGAGCGTGCAAAGTACAGCGGAGGCAGGAAGGTCATTGGCACTTCCGAGAACCCTCCTGCCTCCCTCGGTTGCCCAGCTGGCACCGCCCCGCACGCGCTCCTCCTCCTCCCTCCTTTTCCTCTTATATATATGAAACTCCCTCGTGGATATTATTATTATATATAATTATTTCATGATGAGAGGTGAGGCTCTGCCTCTCCTGCCTCCCCTGACCGCACGTCCCTGTGTATAGATGATAGATGATAGATGATAGATGATAGATGATAGATGATAGATGATAGATGATAGATGATAGAAGATAGATGATAGAAGATAGATAGATAGATAGATAGATAGATAGATAGATAGATAGATAGATAGATAGATAGATATAATATAGATACAGATATAGATATGTGGAACAGATAGGTTGGAGTAGATCATTCTGGAGAAAATGTGCCTATATAGATAAGTTAACATTGAATTGGTGGAGTGATTGTGTGTGCATTGCATGTTGCATATGTTTTCAATTTAGCTTCATCATTAATTCAAAATTTGCAGCTCCAAAATCTTTTTGCTTTATTTGTCATATTTTCCTTGATTCTAACAAGAAAAAAAGAATGTGAAAATCATGTTCCTATGAAAAATTGTATGGAGGAGTGGTAAAACTGGTTATTTTTCACATTGTACAGTTTTTTAAAAGAAAATTCATAAAACACCAACTTTCTTTTTCCAGTGATTACCACAAACTTATATTTTTAAATAATTTTACCCATTGTATTGCTGTTGTTCTTTGATGGTATTGGGGAATGACTGGGTCTGAATTGTTTGCTGTGGAATTGCTGGTCTGAAAACTTACGATATTTATGTAGTTATTTTCCAAGCACATCTAAATTATATTAAAGTAACC
Source organism: Natrix helvetica (assembly GCF_964273705.1). NCBI lineage: Eukaryota > Metazoa > Chordata > Lepidosauria > Squamata > Natricidae > Natrix > Natrix helvetica. The sequence continues at coordinate 64,363,368 of NC_138550.1, forward strand.
AAAATATGTTTACAATCAACACAAGGCATGTTGCAACTTTTGAGCACCCCTAATGTTTGGAAATTGAAAGTTGAAAATGTTGACATGCCCATAAGTGGCATGATCTGTTTTTAACAAACTCATGCTGGCTTCTAATTATAACTTTGTTTTAGAAGTTTGCAGATATGTTTTCTAGATGTTCACAGATTTAAATATCCATTTTTAAGATATTTCTTAGACACAGCTCAAAGGACTAGACACATCTAAATCTTTAAATGTATGTTTTTGTATCTTTACTCCTATTAAAATCTGAGCAAGAAGTTTTGTTCTAACATTTCAATAAAATCAAAGCAACCAACAGTGCTAGGAGGCAAAATGGAGTTATGTATTTCAGCTCTACTACTGATCTCTTATGTTTATACAGAAATTCTAAAAATGGATTACAATTTTGTATTTCCCAAATGAGTACTTTGTCATTTCATAGGCTTGCCTATAAACATGAAGTGATCAGGTTGGAGGTGATGAATGTAGACCATATCTTCTTATATCCCTTCCATACTCAGAACACTTGAAAAGGCTAAAGTTATTTTGCTAGATATAATGCAACAATTTTTGATAAAATGTACCTTTCTCTGTGAGAAAGAAAACTTTGGCAATTTTTATAAGGTTTTAGACAAGTAACGGCCAGCTCCAGGAAACCATGGTCATGTCTTCCTTAGATAAAGCTTCTGATTGCATGAGACCTCAGCAGTCAAGGAAATGTAAATTTTGTTGATGGTAGACAGAATTAGGGCCAAGCAAAGTTTAAAAAAGAAAAATTGTCTAGTCACTGTTAGGTAAAATTCCCTAATGACAAATCATTCTTTCTTTTTGACATTGCCAAATAGAGATTTCCCACCTCATTTCTTCTATGATTCTGTTCTGTTGCTTGTCTTTTTAATTAATAAAATTAAAATTGATTCCTGTATTTCATTTGGTGTTTTGCCAGTTTGGAATGCCAGTTCGATTCAACAAAATGTTTAATGGAATACATGTTAGTTAATAAGCCTTCAAAAAGTAAGATAGTATTTAGCTTTCTCTATAGCTAAATATTTCTTTATATTTCTTTATATATAAAGCTTTCACGAGCGTTGGAAAAATGAGCTGAGACAGATGTGACTTTATGAGCTATGACTTCTGAAACTTTATAGTTTGCATGCTTATTTTGCCTTAATTACTAGAAAAGGTATAGATTTTACTGCTTAGACTAATAAATCATACTGAATCTATGGTGGGCTGGGATCTAGAGTTGGACAGGATGCTGTTATTTCTAAACGAATAAGAAATAAAGATGTCTAAAAGTGCAAAAAAAGGAAAGAAATACAATTATAATCTCATCTATAACAATAATTATTCCCATATTGTAGTTATTGTCTTTCATGGTCCTCTAATTTTAAAGCAGTAGAATTTTTTTAAAACTGTCAATTATGAAAGGATGATTAAAGATGCAGTAAACCTTGTTTTTAGAAATCTTTATTTTTTTATTTATTAGAAATAGCTTTTAAATACTATCAGTCTATAGCAGACTTTCTCCTTCTTACATGCTTATTCATGGGAAATAGATATAGAAGTGTTTACTAGCTTATATTTTTGTTTTAGTTTCAAATAATGTAGTCTTTGATTTCCAAAATTGCTTCAATAAATCAAAAGAATTTAGCCCAGGAAGGAAAAAAAGGAGTCAACCATAACACTGCCCTTGCACTGTAAGAACTGTAACAAAGCACATCCATAAACACCAACTAACCATAAAAAGACATGATGAAAACCCTTTATTTTAATGTTCACGGAACAGTGCCAGGACATTTTCACCCAGGCATTTATATTTATTCTTATTTATGTACATATGCACATATACACAAACATACATATATGCAGTACCTACACACAGAGAGGAAGACATTGTGAGAGAAACAGGTTTTATATATTAAAATATATTAAAATCACTCCAATATTTTTATTTATTTTACTTATTAAATGTATTTGCTGCCTATCTTGCTGCAATATATTTTTCTTTCACATATTAAATCATTACAGGTTTGCCTCGATATTACCAGCTGAATTAGTAACAGGATAAGCTAATACAATATTGTTGAGTAATTCAGATGCTGATAGCTATGCTATATATTATCTCTGATTAATAGCTGATAAAGTGATATAGTTAATATATTTAATTTGCTTGTGAAACATAATAGATAATTTAACTAACATCATAGTAGTCTGAGATAATAGCTGAATGGTTAACTGCTTTATCTTTATTTATATTTACCATTCCTTTCTTTATATGCTTATAGTATAGTTTCTAGAATATAAAAGATATTTCCATCAGAATTGAATAAAAGTCAAGCTAGAAAGACAGATGAATGATTTGGAGAAACCAAGCCAGCTAGTTTTGCAAGCTTTTCACATTAATATGTTTGTGAGATAATTATTTCATTGAGTGACTTTAAGTATATTAAGTGGACATGACTAACTTTTTTCCTTTGCATTTATTAGCCAAAAACATGACACAAATTTTACATGTTCTAAATATATCAAAGCTCATATTTGCAAACTATGCATCTTATAATGTTTACAAAAACAAACAAATTATTTATATCATTCTTTGGTTTGCACTATGAACTTTTTAAAGGCTTTATTCCTGAAAATTAGAACTATTTGATGAGGTCATATCAGGGCCATAAGACTATACATGCATATATTAAAAATAACAAAACAAAAGGGAACAAATAATAAAAGCATTGGCAGCTGAAACTAACTAATTAATAATCATTATAAATGAAATAATCTAAGAATGCCTTCAAGTCAGAATTTGACTCCTGGCAACTGCTGGATTAGTCCATGCAGCTTTTTCATGCAAGGTTTTTAAAAAGTCTTTTGCCTTCTTACTTCCTAAGGCTGAGAAAGCAACTGGCCCAAGGACACCTAGCTGGCTTTGTGCCTAAGGCAAGATTATAAATCAGTGATGGCTAACCTTTTTGTCATTGTGCACCGAAAGCATGCATGAGCGCGCAACAGCGTGTATGCATGTGCCCACATCCATAATGCAATATGCACAACCCCATGCACGCCTCCCTGTGCCTACACACATGACCACCTGCACCCCCTTTTGGCCCTAGCAGGCCTCCCTGACACCTCCAGAAGCTTCCACTCTGTCAGATCCCTAAAAGTGATACTGCCATTCAATTGGGAGGAGGGGGGTCTTGGAGTCAATTTATTAGCAGTGCCTGTGACAACTGATATTTTACAACTGGTTTCCTGGCACCGAAGTGCCTTGAGATCCCCTCACCTTTTGGGGGAATGTTTATGATGGCCATGTGGGATGGTTCACTTTAATATCTAATAAAAGAAGAACGTATGTTTATTTGGTTCTCAGGGCAGTTAGTAAAGGAAACATCTTCACACTTGTACATTGCCTAAAATCTGCATTCTAACTAATGGGAGGGGTCTCTATTGCTTTAATTCTACTCGCATTGCCTAAGGGGATTCAGACGTTGCTTTGAACATAATGGTTTCCATTCTACTTAATAAAGGGTTTCTTTTGAAATACTCGGTTTCAAGAGTCTTCATTTTCTTCAGCTAGGAGAGGAATCCGTATATAAAGCAACGTCTCTGCAAAACTGTCAGGCTGGAGAAGCAGTTTTGCTCTACCGAGGGAACCCTACAAACCATGCCCGAGCACAAAAGTGAGCAGGGGGGAGCTGAATGCTGGAAGAAGTTGTCAAACCCCCTCCAACCAGAGGCTTGCTCCATGTACTCTGTCAGAGAGGATGAGGTGAACCTGGAGGACCCCAAAAAGCCCCGCTGGTTGATCGGCATCAGGACAAAAGATAGCTGCAAGGGGAGGACCAGAGGAGTCACCTTCACCCATGGTAACCGAAAACCGGGGTGAAAATTGGAGCTAGAAGCCCCCTCTGACCAGGAGGAGCTAAACAAAGCCTTGCTGAGAGAAGATAGTCTGAAGAGACATCTAACCCAGTTGGTGATGGAAATTTTGGAAAATCTCAACATCCGGGGGAAGCCAGAATGGCAGCAAAGAAGCAATGGAAGGGCAGCAGCCGCAGATGATGCCAGGGGGGCTACCCCCCTCTGGGCCCTGCTGATCAAGCAGATGGCATAGCAGCAGCAGCAACAGGGGAACCAAAAAACCCTCCCCCCACTTGGCATATGGATTGGAGGCCATTCCCAACCAACCCCAAAACCTGCAATTAGAAAGAAAAATTCCTTCCCTTGGGGTGAAGTTTGATGGGAACTCACAAAAATTGGGATTCTTTGTGGCACACATGCTCACCTACATGCAAGAATACAGGCAGGATTTTCAAACCCAAGGATCCTGAGTGCGAGTGGTTACCCTAGCCTGGAAGAGCCGCTGCCAGATGGATGGTGACCCTACATAATGCCGATGCCCTAGAACTGCTGGACTTCAACCAGTTCATGATGGACCTGCGACAATGTTTCGAGGACCCCCTCACAGACCGCAAAACATGTGACCGCATTAAAGTTGTGAAGCAGGGACGGCAGCCAGTGGCAGAGTATACTGAAAACTTCCGAGACCTGGTGTGTTGTGTGAACTGTCCAGAGGATATCCTGGTAATGTCAGCGTTCCAAATCTCATCCAGAATTAAATCAGACTTCAAGGCATAGCTTTCATCAAAGTTCCAATTTAATAAGATAAATGTTGGTACATCTATGGAAACCCAAATCTGAAAACTTCCTGGGGTTTCCACTCAGTTGAAAGTTCATGATCTTGTCCCCACACCCCCAAGTCCATCACATGGTCCAATCTTCCACTGCCACACTGGCATTTCCATCCATCTGTTTCCGGTCAGGTGCAGAGGTGTGGAAACAAAGAATGACCTTGGGCTTCTAGAAAGGAATGTTTTATGTTGACAACACACATTCTACTCCTTACTATTCCCCCTCCCAATTTCCCACTAATGAAACAGCATATTAAAGAAAGAGAGAGAGTGTGGCAGGCCAAATAGTCTAAAAGGAATACGACTGCAGGCCTGACAGGCAGACTTTCCTCAGAAGAAAACGTTTCCTAAAAGAGAATAACATAAAAGTTAACATAACAAAATTAACCACCTCTCTCCCCCTGCAACTGGGTTAATTATCGTCACTATTGGGAATCGACCTAGAAATTTTGGCCCCAATTTCTTACTAGGCATTCTTAATCTTATGTATTTGGTAGACACAAAAACACACGAAAGGGGGTTTGGAGTGAGCAGTGTTTATCAGCTTGCTCCTTGTAGGCTTTTGCTGCATGTGCTAGAGCTTTCTTCATATTCTCACATCCCTTCTTTAGAGTGTCCATTCATTCATTCAGAGACATGGAGGAGGGAGGTTCTCTAGGCAGCTCAGGCATGGGAACAAATTCCATGCCACTGGTAATCTGGAAAGGAATTAATCCAGTGCTGCTGTGGACCACATTGTTGTATGCCAGTTCGGCAAAGGGTAGCAAGTCCGACCAGTTGTCTTGCTGATAGTCCACACAACACTGGATGTATTGTTCCACCATTGCATTGGCCCTCTCCGCTGCACCGTTCGTGTTGGGATGAAACACTGAGTTGAGTCCTTGTGTGGACCCAATGGACATCAGGAATTCTCTTCAGAACTTGGCGGTGAACTGAACTCCGCTGTCTGAAATGATCCTCTTGGGAATTTCATGGAGGCAATAAATGTGTTTCACAAACATTTTCGCTAATTTCTTTGCGGACGGCAACCCTGAGCAAGCGATGAAATGTGGCTGCTTGGAAAACAAATCAATAACTATCCAAATTAATCTATTCCTGCTGCTGTCTGGGAGCTCAATGATAAAGTCCATTGCGATCTCCTCCCATGGTCGGCTAGGGCTGGCCACTTGTTGTAGTAGTCCAGGGGGTTCCCCGGCCATGTTTTCATCATTGTGCAAGTACCACAGTTTTTTACCTAATCTTCCACCTCCAATCTCATCTTTGGCCACCAAAATTGACGCCTGGTGAGGTGGAGTGTTTTTAGGAATCCAAAGTGGCCTCCTAGTTTACCATCATGGCTTCACTGTAGGACTTCCAACCTCAACCCGGAGGATGTACAGTTTGGACCCCTTCCAGGCTAAACCAACACTCATCGTTTGGATGTTCTTGTTATTGTTGAACCACAGGTCTGCCGGGAGGGCTGCTTTGAACTTTGTCGTCAGCTTATCCTGGCTTCGGGTGGTGACCTGGGTCATCTGTTGGTGGGAGGAAGAAATGATGGGTTGAACAACTTATTCCTTTGTACCATCGTACTGCGGTTTTCTTGACAAAGCATCTGCCAACAAGTTCTTCCCTGCAGGGATGTGTATAAGTTCAAATTGGAACCTTTGGAAGTATTGTGCCAAGCAAACTTGTTTGGGGGATAGTCTTCGATGAGCGTGGATAGCTTCGAGGTTTTTATGTTCAGTCCAGACCTCAAATGGCATACCCCCCTTCCAGGAGATGTCTCCACGTGAGCAGGCTCCACCTGATCGCAAACGCTTCTTTCTCCCAAATGGCCCACCTCCTTTCAGTATTGGTGAGTTTCTTGGAGATGTAAGCACATGGCACGAGATAGCCCTCTCTATTCTTTTGCTGCAGTAGCACTGCAGCTATTGCTACATCACTGGCATCCGTCTGGATTATGAATGGTCGCTCGGGGTCGGGGTGTTGCAATATGGGCTCTTGGGCAAAGAGCCATTTTAATTTCTCAAAGGCTTTTTGACAGTCCATTGTCCACTTCAGGGGTTAGTTTGCTTTTGGCTTTGTTGGGGAAGGCCCTGTTTTTAATAGCTCAGTCAATGGGAGGACAATTTCCACAAAAGTCGGAATGAACTGCCTGTAGAAATTGGCAAATCTAAGGAAGATTTGTATCTGTCTGCAAGTATTTGGAGGTTTCCAGTCTAACACAGCCTTCACTTTTCCTGGATCCATTTCTATCCCCTTGTTGGAGATGCTATAACCCAGGTAGTCTAGTGAGGTCTTGTGAAACTCATATTTGACAATTTTGCGTATAGCTTGGTAGCCTAAAGTTTTTTCAGGACTTGCTGTACCAGCTTCACTTGTTCTTCTAGGGTTTCAGAGAAGATCAAGATGTCATCTAGATAAATGAGCACTTCGTGGTACAGGTGCTCATGTAGCACCTCATTTATGTACTGCATGAAGACTGTGGGTACTCCTTGTGGGCCAAATGGCATGACTCTGTATTGAAAACTGCCAAGGGGGGGCGTTAAAAGCAGTCTTCCACTCATCTTCCTCTCTAATCCGTATGTGGTGTTCTTTTCGCATACCACATTCAAGGCTCAAGATCAACACAGAGATGAACCCCGCTATCTTTCTTTTCTCTGAAGAGTATTGGTGCTGCTACTTTCGACTTTGCTGGTTCAATAAAGCCCCCTTTCAAATTGATGTCGATGTAGTTCCTCAATTCAACCATCTCTTTGGGAGTCATGGAGTACATTTTTGGCTTCGGTAAAGTAGCTTCAGGTTTGAAGTCTATTGCACAATCTGTGGGCCAGTGAGGGGGAAGATAGTTGCAATCTTCCTCACTAAACACCCCCGCTATGTCCCAGGAGTCTTTTGGTACTTGTTGGATCCCTGGGGGTTTGGTGTCTGCTGCAGGTGCTGCAGGTTCTGGATGGTCTTGGCTGTTGGGTTCAATTGTTCCTGGGTGGCCTTTTGGCTCCACCAGTGGTAACGGCCCGATAATCAATTTTCTAATGCTGTCCTCCCACTTTATTGTAGGTGCCCACTTTTCCAACCATGCAAGCCCCAAGATAATTGATTCCTGCATTCTTGGAACTATGATGAGTCTGAGGAATTCATAGTGGCAGCCTATCATTAACTTTGCCAACTCGGTAATTTTCATGGCTGGAGCCCTTCCAACCCATGTTCCATCCACTTGCTCAAACCGAATGGGATAGTTTAGGGGTCTTGTGCGTATACCTAGCTGCTCTACAATCGACATGATGATTAAGCATCAGGTGCAGCCGGTGTCCACAATTTCCCCAACTTCCCCCTCCACTCCCATTTCTGGCACTTGGAGGTTACATTTTATCATAAAGGGGTGGATAGGCGGATGGAACCATTGGGTCGTCTTTAGCATTTTCCTCCTCTGAGGCCTCCCCATTGGTAGGACTCTTCGTCACCTTAGGTTGGGGATCCTCTTCCTCAGGTTGTTGGCCCAGATGACTCTTCTGTGATGGCTTCTTGGGCCTTCTCTTTACCATGCTGGCAGTTGGTGCACACGTTGTGCTATTGGGGCTGGAGCCAAGCACTCTGACACTCTGTGGCCGAGTTGCCAGCAATGGTGGCATTTTATTGCCCTCCCTGAGGGACGGAACCCAGTTGTACCTCTAAACCTAGGAACCGCCTCATCATATTGTTCTGCTATCCATCCTGTAGCTTCCCCTCATTCATCCCTTCTTTCATTGTCGAGAACTCTTCTCTGTAGGAAGGTGGGGTAAGAACTTGTTGGGGCATTGCAGGTGAGTCTGGACTTGGTGGGGGGGGGTTCAATCCCTGGGTTGTCCACTGCCCAGTTATCTGCCATGGTGCCATCTGCTGAGGGAAAGCATGGTGCCATCTGCTGAGTGTGCCCACTGGCATCTCTCCCATCCATGACCTGGGGTTAAAATCCATTCCGGGGTTGCTTGGTTCACAGGTTGCAGCTCCAACATAGCTGGCTGATATGCTGGCCAAATCCCTTCCTGCTTGTTCAGTTCATTTATCACTGTATGGAGGAGTAATTATCTCAACTCCAGTATATTTCTGAGCCTTTGCTGGGGAAGAAGGGGGAGTCATCACTCACATTTAGCTGGACAAGTTGGTCTGGAGGTTCCAATTATCTTGTCCCCTCCAGCCGTTCCCCTACGGCTGTGCCTGCATCTTTCCAGATGCTATAAATCTGAAAAATTCCTCCTACACAAATTCCTTGGTACTTCAGAAGAACTTCAGAGAAGCAATTCATCATTAGCTTCTTTTTTCAAAAGGGTTTCTCTTAATTCTTTGCTGATTTTTTACGCTGACCAGGTCAGGTCAGTGTTGGGAGTCAGCACCCCTCGCCAACACCCTGTGCCAGGGTTGCTGGTGATTTATTTTAATGGGAGATTCAGGTTAATGTCAGTGTTCCAAATCTCATACAGAATTAAATCAGAGTTCAAGGCATAGCTTTCATCAAAGTTCCAATTTAATAAGAGAGACATGTTGGTACATCTGTGGAAATCCGAATCTGAAAGCTTCCTGGGGTTTCCACCCAGTTAAAAGTTCATGATCTTGTCCCCACATCCCCAAGTCCATTACATGGTCCAATCTTCCACTGCCATGCTGGCATTTTCTGTCAGCCTCTGTTTTGGTTACTTGCTTAGGGCTGGGGTTTTGTTTTTTGTTTTTTAATTAAACAAAAATACAAAAAACATTCTTCATTACATCTTGTAGAAAACATGTCGATTGGTTACAAATGAATTTCGTGCGTTACTATACATCCTTCATATTTTTAATTTACATTTTAAAATCGAAGATCTTTATGTATTTTACCAATCAATATACCATCATTCTCATTTAGCTGTAATTATTTAAATATGCTTTTATCTAGAATCATTTGCACTTGAAGACACAACCATCTACTGGCATTCATTAGCTATTCCTATAAACCTCCAATAATTACCCTTTTATAGCATATTCCCTTTTTTTCCAACTCGCTATCTAAGGCTTATATCTAATTGCTTTTACCAATGCCAAGACATATAAAAATAATTAAACATTATCCATTAACATTTTCTTATTGTTATTATAGTTATCTAAAGAAAAAAAAGAAAAAAAGATTTTTTTTGTCATTTATATCACATCTCCTCCCCACTGACCCAAGAAAAATTATATCTTTATAATAAAGTCTAACCAAAAGTTTGTTAGTAGAGTTTATAAGTGTCCAAGAAAAATTACATCTTTATAATAAAATCTAAACAAAAATATATTAGTGGAATTGATAAATCTTTTCCCCAGGTCGCAATTTACAGTTTATATCCAAATTATTTTTACTAATTGAGATTATTACATTATTATTATTATTATTATTATTATTATTATTATTATTATTATTATTATTATTATTATTATTATTATTATCATCATCATCATCATCATCATCATCATCATCATAATGAATTATTAATTAACAAAAAAATTTTTTTAAAGAAAACATTCTAAAAGTGTCTTAAGAAATCCTACTTATTAATCATCAAAAGTTAACTACGTTTTGAGTTATCAACCTTCATCATCAGCCTGTGTCTTTCCAGGAAGAAAACTGTCTTATCTCTTTAGCCAGTTGTTGTGTCAATTCTCTTATAAACTTCTTTATAAAGTTTTTTAAAACTTCTCTCGGCACTTTTTTGCTTAAAAGAGCTCTCATATAGTCTTGTTGCCCTTGAATTAGTATTAAAATTGGCATGTCTTTAATTATCCAATGTCTTTCTAAGGCTGTTTCTCTTCTTAATTCCATCATCAAATCCATATCTTGATGGGGGGGGGGGTAGAGCTCCAGATCTTCAAGTATGTAATAATAATCATTCACTTTTCCATGTTCCCTCCTTTCCACTTTCACTCTTAGGTACTCCATTATTAGGTTCATCTGTTCTCTTGTCTTTATCTTCTATATCTTCACTCTTTTCTTTAATTTTTGAGGCTCCAGTCCCTTTATCTTTTGTTGATCCAGACAATAATCTACCTAGCTTCTTATCAAACCTCTCAAATCCTTCCAATATCTTTAAAATTCCATCCATTTTAAAAATCCTGGTAGCTTAGGGTTTCTTTATCTGTATATGAATGCATATTTCCCAGAAGAAAAGAAAGTTTGAAATCCACTGCCACTCTCGCCTTCAATATCTCTTTTATGTATAATTTTTTTTTGTTTTAAAATTGCTTAAACATAAGATCCTTTTAATTTTTTCAAGAAGAAAAAAGAAATGAGGGTTCTATCTTTTCTTTTCTTTCCCTTCCCTTGTCCAAATTATTCCACAAGGACACCTGCAAGAAAAACAGTTCGTGTCCTTGAGCCAGCATCAGTCTCTACAGACAAGTTGCAAACCCTCTAGTTACAATGTCAACAAACTCAGAGAAAATAAAGCAAAGGATACTTTATTTCAAAAAGAGAAAAAAACCAAGTTCTGGCTTCCGAATGGCAGATTCAACTTTCTCTTATTCGTATCAAGCTTAAGGAGAACAAAGATCTCTAAGTGTCTTTAATAAAATTTAATATTCAGAAAAAGGAAGGATTATTAAAGTGAAAAAAGTTTTAGATCAGCCAAAAAATAAAGGTAGCACAAATTAGGAGAAAAAAATCAATTCATTCACTTAAGAGGAAAAACAGGAAGCATTCCAATCACTTCAATCCACAAAATGCTGTTACATAGAAGAGGAAAAAAACTTTCTTTCTTTTTTAACATAAATTTTTATTAGTTTTACAAAAAATTTCAGGAAAGGGGATAATGGATAAAGTTACAAATTTTGACAGCTACATTATGCAGGAAATGGCACTCCTCCCAATTCTCATCACTTTCACTTATTAATACATTAAATAATTACTACTTGGCAATATTTTGACAGCATATTTTTACCTTATATCTTCAAGTAATTTCAATCTATTTTATATCAAACAGAAAAAATTCCCTGTATTAGCAATTGCATTATTTTTCTAATTCACTTTTGTGATCTAAGTTTTCTCAGTGTTGCCTCTTCTCCCCCCACCAGCAAGGCTCCGGCACCTCCCGTGTCTTGTGTGTCCCATGTGGTATCATCAGCTTTATCTAGGAGCACTTTGTTTTTTTCCATGAAGGCCTCTGCCTCCATAGTTGTATTAATTCTAACTCTAGTGTCCTCCCAGAATATCAGCATACCTTCTGGCAGAAGCCATCGGAACCAAACCCCTTTCTGGTATAGTTTCTTTGCTAAAAGCGAATATTTTTTTCTTTTATCTCTGACTTTCTTTGGGATTTGTTTCAGGATGACTATATCTCATGTGCCCACAGAGAGGGCTTTGTGTGCCACCTGTGGCACGTGTGCCATAAGTTCACAATCACAGCTATAAGTCATGTTCTCTTGTTTTCTAGCCTAGCCTAACTTTACAATCATATGGCCTTTTAAAAAACTATTTGTTTCTACATTCTTTTAAAGCAGCCATACTTATAAACATATTGCAGGAATAATCAGCTGCAGCCCATGCAGAGATTAGTTGATTATCTGTCCTAGCAGTGGATGGAGGAAGAGGCATTGGGGGGGGGGCAGGTGATCTGGTTGTGCTGCGACGGCCGCAGGCAAGCCGAGAGATGGTGGGACAGAGTGGGCTGGCAGCTGTGGGAAGCTCATCTTCATGTCTCTCAGCTGGCCTGCCTTCTCCCCATGCCTCTGCCTCCATCTGCTGCTGGTGCTGCTATGTGAAGATGAGCCTTCTGCAGCTGCCCACCCACTCTGGCTCACTGAGTCTCGGTTTTCCTGTGGCCCATCTGGATCACATGCCTCCCCCACGCCTCTGCCTCCGTGTGCTGCTTGGACAGGTAATCAACTCACCTGCACTATGTGGGCTACGCAGCCCCAGTGTCCGCTGACCAAGGGGCCAGTGAAATGTAGCTGCTGCTGACACCATTGGCCCCTTTGTGCTTGCCACCCCTTGTGTATGAGCCAGGGGATGTCCACTCAGGCTGATCATCCTGATATTGTGTTTTTTTCAAAAATAAGCCCTATTGCTTATCTTGGACCAAAAGAAATATAAGTCTGGGTCTTATTTTTGAGGAAACATGATAGTTAGGATGTCTCTGCATATAATTGGGATTGGTCTGTCAAATTACTGAAAATATTAAACCTAAAAGTTGCTCCAAACTGCTAGGTTTTTTTTTGGGGGGGGGGAGTATGATTTCCTTTAGAATGCCATTCAGTGGAGAAATAAATCAATCACAAATAGAATCTCTCATTTGGATGGCAATAGCAATTGCACTTAGACTTATGTACTGCTTCACAGTGTTTTACTGCCCTCTCTAAGTGGTTTATAGAGTCAGCATATTTCCCCCTACAATCTAGGTCCTCATACACTGAGTTTTAGTTTATATTTAGTTTATAAGGCTTTTTATAATCTGTTATGGTTCATGACATTTACTAGTGTCTCTATAAATATTTGTATCAGAACACCTGGTGTCCCATTTGTTTTATATGGAAAGATTAAATAAATATGCTACACATATTGTGGTATCCACAGTCCAATACTATATCTGCTATGGGAATAATATAATATGCTATGAAACTCTATAACATAAGCAATTATTTCTCAGGACCACCTTTAATGAAATAAAGTGTCTGTGTGATGCTTTATTTTAAACAACTAACACTCTTCATCAGACTTATTATTTCTATCTTTTAGAATTAGTTTTTCCCCTTATCTAAAGTTTCTTTCTTGAAGTTATTATTATACCAATCAATAGTGGTAAAGAAAAAAAATGAATTACATTCTGTCAATGAAACAACAATGGAGTTAATATTGCTTTATGAAAATATTTTGATTTTTCAACTTCCATGTGCATAAATTATGCACTTCCATGTGCATAAATTATGCACTTCCATGTGCATAAACACTGGAAGTCTTTAAGAAGATGTTGGATAGCCATCTGTCTGAAACGGTATAGGGTTTCCTGCCTAGGCAGGGGGTTGGACTAGAAGGCCTCCAAGGTCCCTTCCAACTCTACTATTGTATTGTATTGTATTGTAAATCAGAACCATGGGTCATTTCATTTCAATATTCCTGAAATTCCTGGGTTTTTTTAAAAAAGAGATACTCAGTGTGATTCTAGACAGTGTTACAATGGTAGATATTTAAAAGAAATTTAAATTAAATATTTAAATTGAAGGAATACTTAAAGCCCTGGGGATGCTTTAGTATAGTACTTTTTCTGATATCATGGAAATAAAAATGGTATATCAATTTAATTTTTATAAAACGTGATTTATTGGCTTTCTACTTAATAATTAAGTCATCTAGATGGAATGCTATAACATGTTAGGTTAGGTGAAATAATAAATTATATCTGAATTCAATTAAAATACAGTATGAGTATAAGGTGAACCATGATGTGTAACATTTGTGTTGTTTCTAGGTTACAACTATAATATCTGAGGGATAGCCTTTTAAAAATAGAGACATAAAGATACACAAAAAGTAACTACACATTGGTTATATCAATGGTGGGTTCCTACCAGTTCGCACTGGTTTGGCTGAACCTATAGTGGTTTGGAGGCCTGGGTTGCTGGAACTGGCAGTGACCCCGGCCTGCCATACCCCTGAACTGGTTCCCCAGGCATGGGCACCGCCATCTTGTTTTTCAGTTCTGCACATGCACACAATAATTTTAATTGCACTGTGCATCAAGCACGCGTGCAAAGCGCACACATGAGCAAATCGGCAGTAGTGCCTACCGGAACCCACCCCTAGGTTATATCAAATTTAATTGCACAGAGATTAAGACAAACACCATATTTGTGCCATGCTTCTTTTAATTTTAATAGTTTTATTCCCTTCATCTTATTATAATTTGGTGTATATAAAATTCTAATTGTTTCTCTGTTCTGGACTGTTGTCAGACAAAGAACTATCTTTAGAAGTTATTTTTTATTACAAATATGAAGGTTTTCTGCTGTTTCCTGTGACTCCATCTGTATTTTCAGTTGAATCCAATCCATACCATAGAAGAGTTTCAGTCCAGATCTTCCACAAAACCTTTGCAACACATACAAAGTTGGCTGATGTGCCATTCAGCATCCCAGCAGCTCTTTCTGTTTGCACTAGCAATGGTAAAGCATTGTGCAGATGCTGTGCCGGATGCTGTGAAATAAAATAATTCTGGACATTTAGCAGGTATTATATATGTGATGCAAGGTAAGGAAGAGAGCATGTGTGTGGGAGAAAGGTCATTCAGAATGGCTGCTTAATGCCATTCAGCTGTATTTTACATTTCCCATTCTGATGCAGGAGCACTAAGCAATAAAGGGGATGCTTTTGCATTTGAAATCTGAAGGTCCAGATTAAAGGTTTTGATTATAATGAACAGTGTAGGTTTTATCAATAATTGGTATAATGATCAAAGATCTGTTTGAAATTATTATGTACTATGTAATTGCAAATCTAACTGTAGAGGGAGAAGAAGGTGGGGAGGAACATACAAGCCAGCAATTCCAGTCTGCAAGGTGCTTTGAAGTCCCCTTGGATCCTGTTTGGTGGAATCCTCCTAGGGAAGAATATTTCATTTCACATTTATTTTTCCTGTAGTCCCTTCTTTTGTAATACTTCAAGGAGACTCTTATTTTAACAGCAATAGCCCATTTTCCGCAACCTATTTATTCACTCTTTTAGTGAACTGCAAGTTACTATGTTCAGAATACTTTTGAGGTTAGAGCTTCTTATTAACTTTTGTATTTAGGTGTGTATGCAATTTGTATTTTTTTCAAATGAAATTTAATTCTTAATCTTTATTTAATATGAATAATATTCTTGGGGAATGTTTTTTAAATAAGCAGTGGTGTTTGCTGATTCTTTTACATATCAGCCACACTTTGCATTAATGTGCTATTGGAAATTGGACCACAGGGAATAGAAGTAATCTTAATGTTAAAGCTTTTCAATTACTTATTTGAATTTTAAGGATAATGTGCTATGTCCTTAATAATTTATACTGTCCTTTAATTCGTAATTTTTAAAATGTAACCTGTAGCTATCATTTTTTAATAATTTTGAATCACGTAAAATAACATCACTTTTTGGTTTTGTATAAGTATCAAGAATAAAAATTAATGGTATTATAATAAGTATTCTGAAACGTTTCGTAGGGAAGCAGCTTTTAATAAAGAACATGCTAAATTCTGTAGTTGTCTGTGGCTGGCTGACATATAATCATTGGTTTTTTTTTTCTTGATATTTTTGTTCCAAATTTTCTTTTAAACATCATTACTAACATACTAACATACATGTTGTGATGAATACCTTTTCCCAAAACTGTTTTTAAATACACCTAAGCTACTCTCCTTGTTTGCTATTTGTTTAAACCCAAATGTATATGTGCATTTTCCTTACAGTAACTACAAAATCAAAAGGAATAGCAAGAGATTCTTTTGTGATGTAAATTGATATTTACTGTAGCCATACAATAGTTTTTCTTAATCATTAAGACAATGTCAGGCTCTTTAAAATATAATTAGAATTCTATTCTTATTCATTAATTATTCTCAGCCAGTAGACACTTTATATTCTTCTGTGGCCCATTTATAAAACTGTAAATAACTAGATTGTGTCAACCAAATAGTCCAGCGATGGCGAACCTTTTTTGGATCGCGTGCCACAAGTGGGGGGAGCGCGGGGGGTCGTGTGCATGTGTGCCGCACCCATAATGCAACGCTCGATCCCCCCAGTACGTTTCTATTGTAACTAAAGTATCAGTGCATAATTTGGAAGCTATTTTGGCAAATTATGTTTACATGTTGTTGTTTTAATTGTCTGGATACAGTAAGGTAGAAAGCTGTAACTAAAAATATTGCATCTAAATTGTAGCTGAATGTTTCATATCCGTTTTTTGAATAACTATACCTTTCCATTTGTTCTAAGCCCTTATATTGTGATTTAAAGCTGATGTCATCCTAGAAACATTTTTGTGCTTGTTTTTATTCTTTCTGTCATGGAAATCTATTGCGTGATGCAATTGTTCATTTCTAAAATCTATTCTTGCTGTATGCTACTCACTAAAAGCATAGCTATTAATTATTAGTTTAGTTTAGTTTAGAATTAGAAGTTTAGTGAAATAGACCCATTTACAGTTCTGTAAGGGAGAAAAATCCCTTTAAACACCTAGAAAATGTCATCAAAGCTAGAACTGAGCAATGTATACCCATTAAATTTTCACTCAGTTAAATGACAGCTCTTATGGGGAAAAATGATCAGAACTGACAATTTTAGTAATATCACATCAGCTGGTGGACTTTCTATTTTCTTTGTGTGGAAGTCCTCTCCATCAAAGACTTAAAGAAAGATGTTGTGGATGTTGGAATATGGATTCATATAGAACTTTTACGAAGATTAATATAAATGAGGTGCATATTGCTTGCCATGTTATATAGCAGATTAATGGAATTGTAATAAGCATTGAATAGCAAGGATTGTAATTAAAAGATAATTTAATGTAAGCTAAGTAAAGATATGGAAAAATGGAGGGGGAACTTGAAATGTATTTGTAATGGAAAAATTATTGAGATTATAAAGAGAATTAAAACTTGGGGCATGTAATGATGCATAACTATACCATATTATGATGAGAATAGCTGGAAATTGTAACCAGGTCCACACTTCGGCCAAAAAATAAGCTGGGGGGGGGAGTTAAAAATATAATTCCTGTATATGTATATTTTTTTAAAAAAATAAAGAGGATATATGTTAAAATTATTGATATGAAAGATGTTTATTGAATGAAATTACTAACACCATCAACATTAAATGGAGCCCGCTCAGATGCTGAAATACACCATGCAAATGAGATGAAGAGTATGGAAAAGAGAAGCGAGACAAGAGGAGGAAGAGAGGGTTAGGAGAGAGAGTGGGGGGGAAGAGGAGGAGAGAGAAAAGAAGTGGAAAGAGGAGAGAGAAGGAGAGAGGAAGGGGAAGTAGAGAAGAGAAAGATGACAGAGGGAAGAAAAGAGGTAGGGAGGAGGAGAGAGGAAGAAGAGGCAAGAAACCGGTGGATAGGATATAAATATGGTGTATGGAAAGCAGAAGAGCAAATGATAGTTTTTGGGGGTTGATGGTAAGACAAATTGACATAATATTGAATAATACAAAATAGTGTTGGTTAGGTAATGGTATGCATGTTTTATTTGTATGAAAATAAAAAAAATGTGGTAATATCAAATTAGTTTCAGAACTGAAATACACAGATACAATTTAGAGTCAGGTGTATCTCTGAATAATGTTTTACAGTATCTCTTGAGCTGCATTCATACTATATTGAATGTACATATAGTCCTCAGCGTACAGTTGCAATTGGGACTGGATTTCCAGTTGTAAATCAATTGTAAGTCATGTTACACAAGTTTTTTTGTAGCAGTCATTAAGCAAATCAGAGGTTAAGTGAATGCTACACTTTTTAAGTATGAACCCATTCTTCCAAATGAGTGTGATTTCCTGGAAAACAGCAAAAAGAAGTCAAATAACTGTGGGCTGTTGCAACCAGCTGTAAAGGTGAACCAGTTGCCAAATGCTCAAAAGGCAGTCACAATGCCAGGGGTATGTGGGGCATGACCTTTTATGATGACTGGAAATATTTTATGGACTGTAAACCATCCATCCCAGGCCTGTTGTAATTTTGAATGGTTATTAACTGACTGGTCACTGGTCATATGTCACGGATTATGCATATCAGGATTTCAATTCATTCATGATATAATTCCAAAGTGGTTTTGCAGAAATTTGAAAGCCTTTATATTTAGTCTAGAACTGGGGTGGCGAACCTATGGCATGCGTGCCACAGGTGGCATGCGGAGCCATTTGTCAGGGCATGCGAGCGTGCTGGCCAGCTGACTTTGGCCTTCTTTTGAGGCCATTTTTTGCCTTCCCCAGGCTCCAGAGGGTGAAAACAGCCCCCCGATCCCCCATAGGCCCTCCAGAGGCTTCAGGACCTTCCTTATGGACAAACTGGAAGTTTGGGAATGGACTTCCAGTTTGCTTGTAGGGCTGGTTTTAGCCTTCTGGAGCCTTCAGAGGCCTTCCGGAGGCTTCCTGGAAGGCTCTGGAGGGCAAAAAACAACCCTAAGAGCAAACCAGAAGTCACTCCGGTTTGTCCGTAGGGGCATTTTTAGTCCTCCAGAAAACAGCCACTAAAAATGCCCCTAAGGGCAAACCAGAAGTGACTTCCAGTTTGTATGTAGGGTCATTTTTTTGCTCTCCAGAACCTTCAAGGAAGCCTCTGGAAGCTCCCTGAAGGCTCTGGAGGGCTAAAACCAGCCCTACGAGCAAGCCATAAGTTCCAGTTTCCCCATAAGGTCAGGTTTTTTCACTCCAGAGGCTTCAGGGAAGCTCCTGAAGCTTTCAGAGGGCCTCTGGGGAGTGGGGGGAGACTGCTTTCGTCCTCCCCAGGCTCCTATAAAGTATCTGGAGCCTGGGGAGGGTGAAAAAAGCATGCCAAAAATGGGGGGAACACTGGTCATGCACGCATGCACACTGGGGTCATGCACATTGCATTATGGGTGTGGCATGCCCACGCACAACCCCCCTGCGCTCCCCCGCTTTTGGCACATGAGCCAAAAAAGATTCACCATCACTGGTCTAGAATATTAATATAGATTTTTGTACATAATGTAGGACATGATTGAGGTTGAGGGAGGAGTCAAGTGCATTGTCAGTCCTGAGTCTCTTCATGCTCACAAGACATCTAAATCCAGCCCATCTTGAGTTCCCTTGATTCTTATGTACTGCAATTCGCATTCAGTGTTAGTAATTCACATTCTTATAGTGAGTGTTAACATGCAATAACCAGTATTCATTGGAACCAACCAAGAGACCATGAGTTCTAGACTTTGGGCCACTCACTTCTCTCTCAGTCCAACCCATCTCACATACTATACTTGCTTGCTTTTTGTCATCTAACTTTTTGTTGATGTTCTGTTTGATATAATACCTAAACCAGGCAATTATGTTTATTACTATATTCTATAGTTTTATTACTATATGCAATCTGGATTAATTTTCTAGCTTGGAAAGCACCTGCAAACCACATTTTGTTCATTTGATATCAGAAACTAAGAAAATGGAATGTACAAGGCAAGGTAATGAAAGGAAGGATTGCAAACTTTTTTCATTTGATCATATTAGAAGCTAAGTAAGTAGAAAGCACAAGACCAGGTAATGGAATGAAGGGTTGTGCACTGTTACTTTGTGTAGCACCAAATTATTATTATCTATATATTTTGTGTTTATGAATTATTTATTTCTATGAATTGTTAGCAGTATAGTATGAAAAATATTTAAGTGATCAAGAAGAAAGCACTAAATATAATGCAATCAGAATGTGTCACTGGAACATTGCAGGTGGCAAAGTCTGGGACTGTCCACCAGAAGGGAATTGATGATGGTGGTATGGGTGGTAATGGTGGTAATGATTTTAATCTTTCCAAATCCTTTTTCTCAGTTCTGAAAAGTATTGAATAATGAAAGCTTGCTAACATTCCTCCAGAAAGCATATTTTCTGAAAAGACATATAAAATGTTTACAGTTGTATACTAATACAACATACATTTGTTTACTAACTATAACATGGTGAATAATCAGTGTATATTGTGCCTTCCAAATAATTATATCTATATGGATATTGTTAAGTAAGTAAGCTCCCCATTAGGAGAGCGAGTGTGCAGAGAAGCGTAATGAGAATGGTATGGAAGAACACGCACAAACCAGCATATAGGGACACTGAATAGTATAAAATATAGTAGTTTACTATGTGGAAATATAGAGGTATTCAGAGTTCAATTTACAGTCCAAGTCATACATGGTTCAGTCAGTCAGTTATCAACATTCTCAGTTAAGGAATGATCCTTCGAACACAGTCCAGTATCAAATAATTAGTTTAGCACTAACAGTAGCTAACAGTAGCAAAAACACAGTACTTCACAATACACCGATCAGTGTCTAACAGAGAGCTAACAGTCTTTCTGGCTCCCTCTTATGGCTGCTTGAGGTAACAGCAACCAATCACATTACAGCAGTACTTAAAGCTACAGTACTACCATCATGGTTTACAGTGGGGCAAAAAAGTATTTAGTCAGCCACCAATTGTGCAAGTTCTCCCACTTAAAAAGATGAGAAAGGCCTGTAATTGGCATCATAGGTAGACCTCAACTATGAGAGACAAAATGTAAAAAAAAAAACCAATCAATCACATTGGCTGATTTGGAAAGAAGTTATTTGCAAATTATGGTGGAAAATAAGTATTTGGTCACCTACAAAAAAACAAGATTTCTGGCTCTCACATACCTGTACCTTCTTCTTTAAGAGGCTCCTCTGTCCTGCACTCATGACCTGTATCAATGGCACCTGTTTGAACTTGTTATCAGTATAAAAGACACCTGTCCACAACCTCAAACAGTCACACTCCAAACTCCACTATGGTGAAGACTAAAGAGCTGTCGAAGGACACCAGAAACAAAATTGTAGACCTGCACCAGGCTGGGAAGACTGAATCTGCAATAGGCAAGCAGCTTGGTGTGAACAAATCAACTATGGGAGCAATAATTAGAAAATGAAAGATATACAAGACCACTGATAATCTCCCTCGATCTGGGGCTCCACGCAAGATCTCACCCCATGGGGTCAAAATGATCATAAGAATGGTGAGCAAAAATCCCAGGACCACATGGGGGGACCTAGTGAATGACCTGCAGAGAGCTGGGACCAACGTAACAAAGGCTACCATCAGTAACACACTACGCCGCCAGGGACTCAGATCCTGCAGTGCCAGACGTGTCCCCTTGCTTAAGCCAGTACATGTCCAGGCCTGTCTGAAGTTTGCTAGAGAGCATTTGGATGATCCAGAAGAGGACTGGGAGAATGTCATATGGTCAGATGAAACCAAAATAGAACTGTTTAGTAGAAACACAACTCGTCGTGTTTGGAGGAGAGAGAATGCTGAGTTGCATCCAAAGAACACCATGCCTGCTGTGAAGCATGGGGGTGGCAACATCATACTTTGGGGCTGTTTCTCTCCAAAGGGACCAGGACGACTGATCCGTGTACAGGACAGAATGAATGGGGCCATGTATCATGAGATTTTGAGTGCAAACCTCCTTCCATCAGCAAGAGCATTGAAGATGAAACATGGCTGGGTCTTTCAACATGACAATGACCCCAAACATACTGGCCGGGCAACGAAGGAGTGGCTTCGTAAGAAGCATTTCAAGGTCCTGGAGTGGCCTAGCCAGTCTCCAGATCTCAACCCCATAGAAAGCCTTTGGAGGGAGTTGAAAGTCCATGTTGTCCAGCGACAGCCCCAAAACATCACTGCTCTAGAGGAGATCTGCATGGAGGAATGGGCCAACATACCAACAACAGTGTGTGCCAACCTTGTGAAGACTTACAGGAAACTTTTGACCTCTGTCATTGCCGACAAAGGATATATAACAAAGTATTGAAATGAACTTTTGATATTGACCAAATACTTATTTTCCACCATAATTTGCAAATAAATTCGTTCCAAATCAGCCAATGTGATTGTCTGGATTTGTTTTCTCATTTTGTCTCTCATAGTTGAGGTCTACCTATGATGCCAATTACAGGCCTCTCTCATCTTTTTAAGTGGGAGAACTTGCACAATTGGTGGCTGACTAAATACTTTTTTGCCCCACTGTATATATTGCTAACCCAACCGTTAGCTTACATTCATAACAGATATGTCTACAATATATGTTTGATGGTGAAACTTTCCTCTGCTGCATAAACTAGTATGTCACAAAATACAATGCACAATAGGAGAGTATGATGAAACCATATTTAAAAACTTTATTAGTTTTTAACTAACTGTAAAATACTAACTTGCAACTTTGTAAGAAGCAGAAAAGGCTAATATGAAAATGTAAAGAGCAAAAGTTCAACAATCATTTTTTAAAAGTTTTAGAAACTACACAATCAACTTTGAGGAAAATATTGGGAATACTGTGAAGAAGACAAAAAACATTTTAAAAGTTTTCTAAACATTTGGAAAATGTGCAAACTTTAAATAAGAACTGAAATTTGAATTAAAAAGTAATATTTGTTTCATATTATCACTTTTAACATGACAAATATCCATTGTTACCTCGTTCGTGAAATAAATGAAGTTGTTTTAGTGAATGATGAATTTGTTTTGATGATATTTGATTTAGCTATTTACTAGAGGTAGTATATCAATTACAATTCATGCTCTAATGATAAACCAATGTGAAAGGATAAAGATTAAATTATTTCTTCTCTGATAAATGAGACATCCAATTAACTTGGTTAAGTGTGTTAAGAAACAAAGTAAATCTGTATAAATTTAGAATTATACAAGGGGATTCAATGGGCAAAAGGGTGAGGAACGCGATGGAGCTGGAAAGGTAAGAGGCGTGCCCCTCCCCACCTGACACCCGTCGTCGCTAAAGGGACAGCAGGGAAGGGAACAGGCAGGCTGCCTTTACCATTGGGGCGAGGTGGGCGGTGTTGGGCCGCGAGGTGCACCTCTTACCTTTCCAGCTCTGTCGCATTCCTCGCCATTGTGTTCAGGGAAGCACCTGGTAAAAAAAAACCTTCTCGCGATTTCAAGATGTTTGATTGAACTCATGAGAAGGGTTTTTTTTATCAGCCGCTTCACTGAGCAAAATGGCAAGGAACGCGACAGAGCTGGAAAGGTAAAAGGTATGGCTCGCTTCTCACGTGCCCCAGAAAATAATAAGCCCTCCCCTATAATAAGCCCAACAGTCAATATCAATATAAATTGTAAGGACACAAGCAATAAAGTTACAGTCCTGCAGTCATAAGTGGCAGGAGATGGGTGAGAGCAACGATGAGAAGAAGAATAGTAATAATAATGCAGCCTTAGTGAAGAGTTTGACAGTGGTGAGGGAATTATTTGTTTTTGAGCTCTAGAATCAGTCTGTCCATCCCTGCGCACATCGGTATCTTATTTATTATTTCTTGTTCCAAGGGAGTCTCCTTATTTTTCCATTTTTGTGCAAAACTAGTTTTGCCACCATTAAAATATGCAGCATTAAATATAATCCATCTTTGCCATATTTTTCTTTTGTGATCCCTAGTAGAAATAATTCTGGCCTCAACTCCATCCTTTGATTTAGCATCTCTTCCAAATACTTTCTTATCTGGTGCCAAAAAGCCCTAGCTTTTGTGCACTCCACCACATATGGTAGAAGGTCCCTAGTGCAGCATTACATTTCCAACATTTTTGTTAATTTTAGCTGATCTTGTGGGTGGGATGTGCCACCTGTAGAACATTTTGTATAAGTTTTCCTTATACCAGATTGCTAAAGTTAACTTTCTGTTTCTTTCCCATAAGTCTTGCCAATTGTCCAAATCTATGCTGTAACCAAAGTTGCTACTCCATGCTAACATGGTTTCCTTGACCTGCTCTTCTGCCATTGTATAATCCAATAGATATTGATATGATTTTGAATCATTTTCTCCTCTTCACCTAGTAAAATTTTACTAATTCTGTAGGTTCTTTCTTAATACCCCATTATTTTTTATCTTTTACGTATCAAAATTGGACTTGTAGGTAAACCCACCATTCCTCATATAATTCTCTTCTAGATTTTAGTTCACCTCTTTCATTTAGTATCCCATTATAAATTAATAAAATTTCCCTAAATTAATAAAATTTGGATGCACGAACATCTCCAATGCTGATAACCAGTTTGGGGTTTCCATGTAGTTTAATATTTAATCCTTAACCACACATCAAGTAGAGCTCATCTTATATGGTGCCTCTGGAAGTACTGGTGGGCTTTATGTTTTCCATCCCATAGGAAGGCATGCCATCTCATTTCCATATCATGCAAATGGGGTGGCATACCACTTTCCAATGGTAATACTCTTCTATTTTTAAGTCCTATCCAATCTTTTACCCATGTTAGTGCTGCTGCTTGATAGTATCTTTCCCAATTGGGCAGTCCAACTCCTCCTCTTTCCTTGGAATCCTGTAAGAGTTTTAATTTAATTCTGGGCCTCTTTCCTTGCCAAATAAATTAAGATACCATTTCTGAAATATTCTTTCTCCAATCTTATTGGTATATTTTGAAATAAAAAAGTATTTTGTGTAGGATGTTCATTTTCACTGTTGCCATTTTCCCCATGAAGGAGTGCTGTAAGTTTTTCCCCCGTTCTAGATCTGCCAATTCATTTTTCTGCCCATTTGTCATATTTTTCACTAATATTTTAGTTTTTCTTTATTTATCCTCAAAGCTGGCTGCTTCCCCATATTCTCCCAGTACTTCCATTAGCCTCATACCAGACCGCAATGTTTTTTTCATAATAAACACCAGGTCGTCTGCAAACGCTTGGAGCTTAAATACTTCCTTTTAAATTTCTAGACCCTTAATTGTTCATCATTTCAAATTATCCTAGACCTCCAACGTTAATGTCTATAAAGAGTTTGAGCTTCCTGAGTTGGTACAGAAAGAACATTCTTTGTTGTGCTTTTTTGATGATGTTTCTGATGTTAGGTGTCCATTTTAGGTCTTAAGATATGGTAGAACCTAGAAATTTGAAGATACTGTGTTGTCTTCTATTGTAAGAGGTGGTAGTATGGTAGGGTTTCTCCTAAAATCTACCACCATTTCTACCATTTTGAGTGTGTTCAGTTCCAGATTGTTTTGGTTGCACCACGAGGCTAGTTGTTAAACCTCTTGTCTGTATGTGGTTTCATCATTGTTCCAATGAGACCAATCACTATTGTATCATCTGCAAACTTCAGTAGTTTAACAGATGGATCATTTGAGATGCAGTCATTGGTATTTAGAGAGAAGCGGAGAGAACACACAGCCCTGGGGCACTCCTGTGCTAATTTTACAGGTTTCTGATGTGATTTTGCCTAGCTTTACCTGCTGCTTCTTGTCTGTTAGGAAGTTTGTGGTCTACTTACAAGTGTGTTCAGTACTGCTAGCTGATTTAGTTTAGTTTATTTAGATTTATTAATCAGTTCTAACATACCGGTATATGTTTGTGTAATTAGAATTGCAAACTATAATAGCTTAGCACTTTTTTTAATGGCTAAAGCTCTCTGGCAGTGTGCCATAACAATAGTTACTGACTGCTATTAAATATTCAGGTGTCAAATTTCAATGCATGAGATGGTAATCCTCTGCCTATTTATTTTCAGATTCTATAGATGCTCAGTAGTCAATGCAGTGAATAATAGTTGATGTTAGTTCACATCAAAGTCTCACTTTGTATAACTGGCATTGAATGTTCTTGTTGCTCTTTTACTAAAAGTGTAGACAAATGAATAAAAAATGCTTTAGGTAGTGGCACTTTTTCTCTTTTAGGGTATTCAGTCTTCAACAGTAACTAGTACCTGCGGCCATATAATACAGAAAATTAATATCATGTTTTACACCAGTGAATTTATTCAAGGCTTTTATCTTCCAAAATAATATCTAATTCTACTGGTTAAAACTATTTTCCTCCAGCAGTCTGTCTCTTTGTCTATCTTTTCTCTCACTTTCATTTCTGGAACAACCTTTATTTGTGTTTATATATTTCAGTGTGTGAAAATTATTCTCTTTACTTCTAAAGGCCATTTGACAAATGTGAATGTGGATTGCCAACAGTTCTATCTAAATAGCAGCAAAAATCAAGACAAAGAATATCCTCCCAGGTTTTAGTCCTCTTGCCATATGCATATTATCAGTACATTCTCACCATTTGCACATCATTGTAAAACTCCTGACAAATAACCTGGTATCACAGGCAATTAAATTACTACTGTTACCTAGGTAACCATCAGTCACAGAGGAATGCTGGAAAAAGGCCAGGCTACTTTTATTTTCTAATTATTTGGATTCATCACATACAGCTAAAAAAAGGCTGGAAAATTATAGGGCCAACATCATGGAAAACAAATCCTTTAATCATTCTATGTCCTAATTTAGATATTCATTTCCATATTTCTAAAACATATGTATTTTTGTTTTGTTAATATTCATAAAAGAAAGGGACGTGACACTTTGAAATATTTAACTTAGTGCATATGATTTTCATTTTAGGATATACATAAAAATACTGTTTAAGCCCAGTGATCAAAGTTTGTGTAAAAGTTTTATTTTAACTTTTGTGCACTGCTTCTCAAGGTTTTCTAAGGGTAATTTACAATAAAACTACTGGATAAATTTTTTAAATAATTAAATAAAAGCACCTGGATAGTTAAATAGCTTCCAAGGATAAAAATAATAGAAAACGACCAAAAGCTACAATAAAACTAGTGTCAGATATATCTCACTGGGGAAGACATTAAATAAAATTACTCACAGCTCCTTAATTGTTCCAGAAGGTCATCAGAAATAATTCCTTCAAAATTAATCAGAGGAAAAGGGTAGGAATATATGAAAAAAGTTGTTCCTTCTCATATATCCATCTCAACAGGCAACTGTTGTATAGGTTAATACCAACACCTTTCGGTTCAACCAGAAACAAAGAGACATTGAAAGTAATAAAATTAGTATAACTCCAAAAAGCACTTTTGCTTACTATATTTTATATTTCTTAAAGCTTCTGGACTGTTTTTACAAGAAATACTATAAATGATAACTTGAACAGTGTGCGTTACTGAAGCAATACAATCTCTATTCCAAGTAAGGTTATAATTGATTCAGCATTGTAATTTGGAAAAAGAAGCTTCAAGTAAAATAACAAAAATGGCTAGTAAGGAAGCCATGATTTTAATTGTTAGAAAGATCTATCTTCTTCTAGAAAAGGTTAAACATAGTGCACCTGGATTGATCAACCACTCATAAATGACACTTGTTTATTCCAGACTGAATTTCAGATTCTTGGACCTCATCACCTAGTTGATCAGGCACTGATTCAATATTTCCATATATTGACTTGGATTTGTGTAAAAAAAATTAGAATGTGTGTTATTACCATACAGTTGCACTTCACTTTAAATCTTTAAATGATACCGTATAATTTTAAAGATACAATGATGAATGTTGACTTTGAAGTGTATGTTCAACCCATCATTGTTTTTACTGTGGATCTAAGTGAATCTCCCACTGGGCCAGATCTCACAGAACAGTAACAAGAAGAGACAGATGGAAAAAAATTGCATCTTTGTTTCTATAATTGATACAAAATAGGTTTGATGACAAACTTTTACTAGAAATCAATTAGATTTGAATTGACTTTACCTCCATCTGCATTCTAATTATCTTCGACTTACTTCGTTACCGTCAGCTGTAATATATTTCAGCTGGCTAGTTCTGCATAGTGGAAAAGAACACTCAGAAACAATCATGTAACCTGTCTGGATGATCTCAGTTTCAAATAATCAAGCCTTCAGCAAAAGGGCCAATTTACGCTAAGCAGAAAATCTCCCAGAGCCACCTGGAATCTACAGTAATCGGGAATGATTTATAGGATCTTTGGTCATGCAGAGAAAATGCTCCAAGCCTAAATCCCAATAAGATCTGATTAGACTATAATAAGTAAATTTTGATCACTATCTTCCTATGGAGAAAGGGAGGAAATGTATCTGCGTTTTAGCAGATGTTGCCATTCCAATCATGTCCATCTCAGCAGAGATGAATTTAAGAACTACCTCTGTTAGCTCACAAGGAAAAAAGTGAGGCAAAGGGATGTATAACCTAATAATAGATACAATCTTGCTTAAATGAACAGTAAGCTTAGAAATAGAAAAAATATATAGACAACAGCCCCATGATCAATTCTGTGACCTATTCTATTCTAAGCACAATTAGGTGACTTTAGCTTCTTAGCTTCTAAGCAAAGGTTTGTGATTCAAACTAGATCAGCTCTCTCCTACACAATCAAATCATAGGTCATCAATATTTTCTTCTTTATTGACCTACTGCCAATCAGATGGAAAACATGGCCAGATGAGCTTGCTTGTTTGCTTATTTATTCATCTACAGGTCTTATCACCATTTCACACAAAGTCCTAGGCACTTAACTTAAGTTTCTCATAACTTAAGACATAGGTAAAAACAAAGGTACCATTTCCCCCAGGGACCAGATCAAATATCCCCATAATTCACGTGACCCCCAATTCTAGTCCAATGCCAGTCTTTAAAAACCTCTGAAATGTTAAAGCTCCAGAGGCAGCCTGTCCTAGAGGACTGGGATGGCCACTAAGAAGGCACTCCTCCTACTGTGTTTTCCTAAAAATAAGACCTGGTCTTATATTTGGGGGGTCTAAAATAAGCATTAGGGCTTATTTTCAGGGAAACATGTTAGGGTTATCCAGCCCACTGACTCTTGGCTTTCCCACGGCCTGCACATTGTGTCTGGATTGCCCGCCTTTCCCCTGTGCCTCTGCTGCTGCATGCTGCTGGTGCTGCCATGCTAAGATTAGCCTCCTGTGGCCACTCGTCTGTTCTGGCCCATCGACTCTTGGCATTCCTGCACCTTGTATGGCACATCCAGATTGTGTGCCTCCCCTCCACCTCTGCCTCCACCTGCTGCTTGGATAGGTAATTAACTCACCTACATTGTGTGGGCTGTGGCTGTTGCTGGACATCATCGGTCCCCACACCCTCGCTGCTTCTGGTGCTGACCATGCCCACCCACTGATCCCTGGCTGATTATGACCTTAACATGGGCTTATTTTGGGAGTAGAGTTTATATTAGGAACACACTAAAAATCAGGCTAGGGCTTATTTTGAGGAAAAGACAGTAGGTCCCATCAGATGGCAACATTTAAGGGACAGAACCTGGAATGCATCCATCCTACTAACCTAGTACGACAGGCAGATACTCTCAGAGAAAAGCAGTCCTGCAAATAGCCTGGCTCTGTGCCACGTAGGGCTTTAAAGGTAATAAATAGCATCTTAAATTGTACCCTGAAGTGACTATAACCCAATGTTATTGACTGTTTTGGTACTTTCCACAGTGATACCCCATACCATTTCATCCTAGAAGTAGCCTTATCTCAGGTAACAGTTATCAGGCATATATGCTATCTAGATACATACACGGACAGACATTCATTTGTATATATATCATGTAGTTTTTTCAATTTGCCCATCCAAAAGCTGTAATTAAATGTATTACAGTAATGGTTTTAAATTTTCCCTTCTGCCTAAATGTCCCAATATTTCATATCTTCCGTTCCTTTGTTTTCAAGATGACAATGTGTGTCAGGTCCCAGATATTTCTACAGGAGTGCTGGCATTTTAGTGGGAGGAAGAGCGGAGGAATGGAGCAATCTGTATATGAAGTTTCTGTTTGTTTCCTGCATTACTGTGCTAATCTCTATATTAAGTTTCTGTTTCCTTGCAATGATGTAGTGTGGGAGGGATTTTGTTAGCATTGCTTTAAATAGCTGGTTTTAAGTGAGAAGCTTTAGTTCTTGCCTAGATCTCTTGTTATCACAAACCTTTCAATAAAAGCTCCTTTTGGAACAACTGCAGTTTCAAGAGTCCTGTTTTCTTGGGAAGATTGGAGAGGCAAGATCTTACAATAGGCCAGAACTGCAAACTGGCCAACCCGGAGAGGTAACAACCCTACCATGGGGATCGTGCACACCATGTCTGCCCAGAGCAGTGACCACGAAGAAGCTGAAGACTGGGGGAGAACTTCACGCCCTAAAATCTCAATTAAAGCCCTCAGTGCCTGGATCGAGGAGAACATTGTCTCAAGCACCTCTGCCAAGCTGAGGTGTTGGGAAGATGGAAGGCTGGGGTACCTCATATCACAGACGGTGCAGTTCCAGATTGTCCAAGGCCAAAATTTCAAGTCTGGTGGCATAGGGAATTCTATAGTGAGTAGAGGAGTGGAGTATGTTTCTCAAGAAGTACCTCTGGACCCGCTCAATCGTATTAATGTCTGATATACAGTGTGGATTCCAGGCAGATGAGCTGTATTCGAGAATTGGTATGGCAAAGATTTTGTATGCCCTAGTTAGCAATACAATGTTACTGGAGAAGAAGCTTCACAAAATTAGGTTAACAACGCTTAATGCCTTTTTTGCAATGCTGTTACAGTGGGCTCTGGGGCTTAGATTGTTTGAGACAAGTACTCCTAGGTCCTTGACAGAGTGGGGGTTGTCTACGAGGTTGTTTCAATCCAACTTGTATTTGGTGTTCTGATATTTTTTGCCGATGTGTAGGACATTTGTCTCAAGCATTTATTAGTTGAGATTTGGAGTTGCCAATTGCGTGACCACCCTTTGTAGGGTGGTCAAGGTTGCTTTGTAGGGTGGTGTTGTCAGTGGTGTTGAATAATTTTACATCATCAGCAAAGAGGATGCAGCTGCTTTTAATATGATTGCATAGGTCATTAATATAAAGCAGAAAGAGTGTGGGTCCTATAATGTTGTCTTGGAGGACACCACTGGCAATTGATGCTGGATTTGATAGGGCACTCCCTATTTTGAACTACTTGTTGCCTGTTTGATAGGAATGCAGCTATCCATTTGTGTAGGGATCCAGAAATGCCATAAGAACCTAGTTTCAACAGTAGTTTGTCATGCATCACTGAATCAAAGGCTTTGCTGAAATCTATGTAAATTGCATCTATTGTTTTTCCCTGGTCAAAATGTGTGGTCCAAATGTTTCTGCAGTTTAGGAGTTGCAAATTACAGGACAATTTTTTTTCTGAATCTAAATTGCTTGTTTGAGAGCAGGTTGTTTGTCTCTAGGTGTAGTGTGATGGATTGATCTGTAATTGATTCCATGATTTTACAGGTGACGCAGCACAAGGAGATTGGTCTGTAATTTTCTACTAGACTAAGGTATCCCTTTTTAAAGATAGGTATGACCTTGGCTAATGATCATAGATCGGGCAAGAAGTTGGTTCTGAAAGATACCTCGTAGATTGTGCCTAGAGGTTCAGCTATGGCAGTGGCAAGTTTTTTTAAGAAGTAGAGACATAATCCACCAGGGCCAGAAGATAGAGATGGCTTTAGGTTAGGTATTGCCATTTTGACATTATCTACTGTAAAATCAATATATAGTAAATCATTACAATTGGTTGTGGTACAATTAGGGAATGTGGGGTAGCAGCCATTAATGTTGACGAAGACTGAGCTGAAGAACATAATGAAGAGGTTGGCCTTAACAGCCTCATTGTTACAGTCTTCCCCATTAGGTCCTTTTAAGGGTGGGATAGTTTTTGAGTCTTTAAGTTTGGCATTTACAAAGTTATAGAAGGCTGGGGTAGATTTTGAGTGTAACAGCTCTTCCTCCTGTTTACAATGGTGATTGGTACATTCTGTCTATCTGGTGGCATAGGGCTTTATAGCAGCTTTTGAAGTTTGCTACATAGCCAGTTTTGTTTTTTCGCCAAAGAGATTTTGTGGGGGGGGGGATTGTAGCTTTCTTATTGTTATGGATAATGTGCATGACCCTGAATTAGTATGTATATTTCATCAATTGTACCAATTGTACAAATCTCATTGATTTTATGTTTCCTTTGTCTCCCCTTCCCTCTTTTGTTTTCTTTAAGGTGGACTTCCTGTTTTTCTAGGGGGCAGCATGTCATGTCCCAGATATTTTTACAGGGACACTGGCATTTTGGTGGGAGGAATGGAATTATCTGTATATGAATTTTCTGTTTCTGTTTCCTGCATTACTGTGCTAATCTCTATATGAAAATTATGTTTTTGTTTCTTGCATTACTGTGTTGATCTCTATATGAAGTTTCTGTTTCCTATCAGTGATGCAGTGTGGGAGGGGTTTGGTTAGCATTGCTTTAAATAGCTGGTTTTAAGTGAGAAGCTTCAGTTCTTGCCTAGATCTCTTGTTATTTACAAACCTTTCAATAAAAGCTCCTTTTGGATCAACTGCAGTTGATTATGATTTCAACCACTCAGATTTGCTTGGTCATTCATACATATTTGCAGCATACAAACAGGATGGAAGAGGTGGAAAAATATTGTTACAGCAATAATTATCTATATTTATATGCCCTTTTTCTGCACAACTAATGAAAACAATTTTTCATAGTACTTACAATGAACTACATCATTAACTTTTTTCAATAAGAAAAAAGTGCAATGAACAGTTAGTTGCTTATCATCCTGAAATAGTGTGCTTTGCTTTCTTGGTAAAACAGTAATGACTGTGAATCTAGTGAGCACACTTTCCTTTTATCTTTATTTATATCCTAAATATATGATTTTCCGTGCTTTAAAAAAAAACTTAGTTCATTGCTAAATATCTGTTCCAGTAAGGAAATTGTTTTGAAAGATTATGTCATTTTGCTTCTATTAAAATATTTATCAAATTTACAGTGTATAGAGCCTATAAATTGGTTGCATTGCAGGACAATGACTGAACTGTCTTATGTTTTATGTTTTTATGGTTTGTAATGGGTTTTTTAAATGTTGTTAATGAATTCAGCTTTTAAGTTAAGAGGTGTTTTGTTGTATTGTTTTTTGTGTTTTTACCTGGTACACCACCCAAAGTCATGTACATGCAGTTATATAAATTCACTAAAAAATAAATATTTATCCATATAACATTTTAAATCTCTTTTATAGAATATAATGTAGGACTCAGATAATTTATAACATTTTCAAGCAACTAACTTTCATCTGTAAATGAAATATTTTCCATAGAGATGGAGATAGCATTCAGGCATCAGTTGACATTGTCCGCTCTCAGATTGGACTGAGTCTGTTTGAACATCATTAAGACATGCCCCGGTTGCTAGGCATACTCAGCTTTTGACCCAGTCCACTCTGAAAGGACAGCATGTGTCATCTAGTTGCTCCTACCTTTTCAGATAATTAATAGAGTAGTATTAAGGATTATTTGTGAATTTATGACTTCGATAGTGTAAGTACTGCTGTTTCTTATTCTGACTGTCTAGCTGGATATTTGAATGCAGTTGCTGCTGTTTGGCTTCGAGCCACTTTGGGCTCGAGCAGGAGGACCTTAGGCCTGGTAACTCGCCTTTGATGTTATTGGAAAAAAAATTGAGTCTTCGGACAAATGAGTGGAAGAGAGCTTAGTGCTCTTTGTCTATAGCCAAGACCATAAGGACTGTAAGGGAAGTGCTCAGCTACAGACCTCCACTTAGCAGCAGGCACGCAGCATGCAGAGTGACAGACGGGACCAAAAAGCTTCCGATGGTACCAAGTGGCCATGCCTTTAATCCCATGTGGCAGGCATACTCCTGTTTTTCAACTGCAGTGGACGGAGAGAGAGAAACAGACAGTATGAGTGCCACAAATCATTCAGGGAGGCATTAGGCGCAGTCAGTCAGTGGAAGAGTGGCAGAGAGCCATGGCAGCATTGGCACTGCCCCTTTGATCTCTCATGGTCGGGTGAGTTAGTCGGCCAGAAGGCAGATAATAGCGGTGGTTAGGCTAAAAGAACTGAGAACTGCTAACTGCCCAGTGTGTGCAGACTAGCAGAAGACAGCTTTCTGCCATACCACTGGAACGAGACAGTAAAAAGGGTGCAAAAAGCCATTTTGTCCGCTGTAACTGAGTGACGCCAATACAAAATGGAGGACGCAGCCACTCCAGGTGCCAGGGGAAGCTTAGATAATGTTAGGATATTAGCTAGTCCCAGTTAGGAGGTTGCTGATCAGGGATGTCTCCTTCCAGCACTACCATCTACCTCCCAAGGCAGGGAAGAATCTAGGGGATGAAAAGGGGCAGTTAAGACATCTAGTAAATCTTCCAGGCCCAAGAAGGCCATAAAATCAGCCTCCAAGTTTGAAAAGCACAGGGACAAGGCCATAGAACCGTTGGGCGCTGAGGCGGTAACTCAAAGGCCTCATTCCTCCTCCTTATGGGGTGAGCAGGCCCAGAGTATGGACAATAGATATTTTCAGCTATCTCTGTGAGAATGGAAGATGAGTCGGGGCCTTTCAGTCCTCTTTTCTGAATTAATACTTCTGGCCTCTGGGGGTCCATGGCTGATCTACATAGTTTGGGGTGACAGGCGAACAACCCAGAGCTGGGGGCACAGGCCAGTGGAGGCATCATTCACACCTACTGCTGCAGGGCTTTGTCCCAAAATGAAGATGAATCCTATGTCTTTTCCCAATTTCCAAGACATTATTGCTAATGCCATTAAACAGGGCATAGCGGTGGGCTTACAACAGTGCGCTGAACCAGAGCCTTATGTGGCCTCTGTGGCCCCTCCACAGAAAGAAGTGGTTCTGCCCACCAATCCCCAGCTTGCTCTCAACATAGTCAATCTCCAGTTTCTGAGGAGGGCGAGATCAGGGATGCTGATTTATCAGAGGATGAGAACATAGCCCCAGAAAAACTGCCTTTTCCAGACTTTTCCAACCTGCCCTCTTCAAATCTCTTCTGTTTAAGGCTAAGGCTTCAGCAAATTTCGGGGGCCAAGTACCAGTTCCAGCTGTTCCAGCAGCGCCTGCTTTGGTGGATTCGTTCTTTACCGAGTAGGCAATCAAAAGAGACCATTCCAGCACCAAAGCTCTTTATAGACGTTGTGCAGTGACAGTGGGCATCCCCGACCTCTGGCCCAATACCATTCTCTACAGATAGGCATTTTTATAATGTGGCTGGTGAGCTTGGGCAGCTACTGCAGTTGTCTACGATTGATGCTCCACTGGCAGCTTTATACACAGCAACCTCCATGCTGGGAACACAGGAAGAGGTCCTCAAACCAGAGGACAAGAGGGCCAACAAGGGCACCAGAAAGCAGCTTGGGCCGTTCGAGCATCCACAGCATTATCATTCTTCATGCGATCAAGTTTGTTCTGGCTGTGACAGCTACAGGAATGGATTCCTGTAACTGATTCAAGAGCCCACCAGGATATCAACAAGATCGTCGCAGCGATTCAGTTTTCATCCAACACCACTCTTAATGCTGCAAGATTTGTGTCCAGGGCCATGGCATCCTCTGTTGCATCACGCTGCTTGCTTTGGCTGTGCCAGTGGCAGGCTGATGTGCAACACAAATGGTGCCTGGCTTCTGCCCCCTTCAAAGGGGGAGCATTGTTTGGGGAATCCCTAGACCCCATACTCATAGAGAACAAGGAAAAATGAAAAAGTTTGCCTTCAGCTTCCAGAAAGGGGTTCTCATGACTGGCTCCCTATACCAGACGGCAGCCATTTCGGGCCCATGATTCATATCTCCTTCTGGGCCCCAGATTATGGGAACTCAGATTTTAGATCCTATGCCAAATGGCACCTGCACCCTCATCTCTTCTGAGAGATTTCAGACTAATTCGCCACCCCAGACAACACCCAACTTCCCAGGTTCTATGCAAGATTCATAGAGCAGGGAGTGGAGGGAGTAGACACACTCAGGTGCCCATGGCCCCCCAGACTTCTTTATCCGTTCCCTCCCCTTCCCCTTCACATCATCCACAAGATCATAGTCACAAGAGGTAGCCACAAGTGGTTCTAATAGCCCCTCATTGGGTAAGGAAACCATGGTTCGCCAACCTGCAGACTTTATTGGTGCAGTGGCCCTAGAGGATCCCTTGGA
Source organism: Natrix helvetica (assembly GCF_964273705.1). NCBI lineage: Eukaryota > Metazoa > Chordata > Lepidosauria > Squamata > Natricidae > Natrix > Natrix helvetica. The sequence continues at coordinate 64,399,568 of NC_138550.1, forward strand.
GCAGGGTCTCCTTCAGCCAGGGGTCGCTGGAGCATCCAGACCCTTAGTGGCTCCAGTTGACTGCCTGGCACTTGAGTAGGCACCCTGATGGAGGACAACTTAAGAGTCATGTGGATTGCATCTCCAAAAGGCATCATCATGTTGGTATGCAGAAGGGTTGGCCTTGACCAGGTCCAAACACCAGCCACCAGCATGCACAGAAGATAGTGAGAAGAAAACTCCCTTTTCCATATCACCTCCTGTACCATTTATTCCCATCCCAAATACCATGTCCCCACCCTCCCTGTTTCTATGGCAGCCAATAGCAAGTAAACGAAGCAGAGGCTGACAATATAGTATAATATAATATAATATAATATAATATAATATAATATAATATAATATAATATAATATAATATAATATAATAATATAATATATAATATTATATATATATATATATATATATATATATATGTATGTATGTATGTATGTATGTATGTATGTATGTATGTATGTATGTATGTATGTATATATATATATATATATATATATATATATATATATATATATATATATATATATATATATATATATATATATATATATATATATATATATATATATATATATATATATATATATATAGTAAATTTTTGTTAGGGATGGGTGCTTTAATCATTAGAATTAAAGTAAAACAAGTAAGGGCTATGATGAAAAACTGTACAATAGAAATGTCAAAATCCAACCTATCATAGAAGATATTCCTTACTGATAAGAACACTAGTAATGAAATTAGATCAGACCTCAGGCTGGAAAGCTACAAGAATATCCTTGAAAAATGGCAAGCAACAGAACAAGAATCAGAAAATTCTAACCAAGTTATGCCAATAAATCTGGAGAATGATATAGTGGTGGCACAGTGGTTTGAATGCAATATTGCAGGCTACTTCTGCTGACTGCTGGCTGCAGTTTGACAGTTTGACATCAATTCAAAATTGACTCAGCTTTCCATCTGTCGGTAAAATGAGCAGCCAGATTATTGGGGACAATATGCTGAGTCTGTAAACAACTTAGAGAGGGCTGTAAAGTAATGTGAAGTGGTATACAAGTCTAGGCACTATTGCTATTAAATGACTCAAATGTTTCTATTTCTGAAGGAACAAAATTCAAAGTAAGTTGAGTGAACTAGCATTAGTTATTCCTTCCTTCCTTCCTCTCCCCCATCCTTTCTGTCTGTCTGTCACAAGAATAGATCAGGTGACTTACATTCCAGCCAAGCTGCAGAAAAAATGGACAAATTAATTATTTATTTTTAAAAATAGTTTTAAAATATTAAAAAAGAGACCCATTCAGTATGTTGCTGCTTTTGTGGTTTTTTTTTAAACAGAATTTTATTGGTTTTTTAAAAAAATAAACAAGGAAAGGGGTAGTGGAACAGGTTACAAATTTTGGCAGTTACATTATGTAGGAAATGGACCCTCCATTCTCATAACTTTCATTTATTAATACATTAGGTTATTACTACTTAATAATATTTTGTCAGCGTAGAAACTTTTACCTTCAGATAATTTCAATCATTTTATACCAAACAGATTTTCTTGTTCATTTTTGTGATCTGAGTTTTCTCGATGTTGCCCCTTCTCCCCCTGCCAGCAGAGCTCCGGCCCCTCCCGTGTCCTGTATGTCCGGTGTAGTATCATCAGGTTTATCTTCATTTTTTCCATGAAGGCCTGAGCCTCTGTGGTTGTGTTAATTCTAACTCTCGTGTCCTCCCAGAATATTAGCATACCTTCCGGCATCAGCCATCTAAACCAGACCCCTTTCTGATATAATTTCTTCGCTAATAGCGAATAGTTTTTTCTTTTATCTCTCACTTTCTTAGGGATCTGTTTCAGAATGGCTATTTCTCTATCCTGGTATTTTAGTGCTTGCCCCCTTTGTGCACTCAGAATCTCATCTATTGTGGTCTTTCTAAGGAATTTAATGTGTACCTCCCTTGGAACGTGTGTTGTGGCATATGCTGAGTTTACTCTATAAACCAGGTCCATGTCCCACCCCATCTGTTGTTTGTCTTTTTTAATGTATTCAGCCAATAGGTTTGTCATAATATCCCTTAAATCTTCATCATCAGCCTCAATCACATTTTGAAATCTAAGATAAAATGACATTCTTTCAAATTCCATTTTTATCTGGTGGTTCTCAAGTTCTTGGTTCCCCTTCTGCACTCCCCTCACCTCCCCCCTCATCTCAGCCATCCCCTCCTCCAAAAGTTCCAGTCTCTGTGAGTTCTGAATCACCCGGTCTTGGTTCTCTCTAAGCTGCTCATTCATCTCTTTTAGTTGATTTTTTAAGTCTTCCTGCCCCTTTAAGAGTTGTTGAAACATCTGTTGAAAGTCCACCTCAGAAGGCTTAGGCTGGAGCAAAGAAGTTAAAGTCTGTTGTCCAGTGGGGCTGGACATTGAAGATGTTGGGGCGGAGACAGCATAACCCAGCTTCCCCGGTGGTGGTCTTTTAGATGGCATCGTAATAAGCAGAGAGATCACAATATCAGTACAGAGAAGAAACAATTAGGGAGGTAGAGTGCCAAGAGAGGTTACGAGGCAGGGAGTCCAAGCAGATAGGGACCTTTCTGGATTCAGCTCCTAGCAATAGAGCAATAAAGTCCTTTGTTCCAAGCCCAGGGTAAACTGTAGCAAGAGATTTATCTGAGTGTCACGGAGACAAAGACAAGATGCCAGCAGCTTCTGTGGGTGGAGTCAAATTTCAGTGTCTGTGAAGACGACGGAAGTGTGCCATCTTGCCCTGCCAGCTCCGAGATCAGGAGGCAACAGACCAAAAGTTTTCAAAGTTTTCAGATCATCACCTCATTTTCACAATTGCAGTAAAAAATCTGCCTTTGCTATGAGCGTGATTTCGTTGCAAGGCTCCCCCCCCCGTTTAAAGCCGCTTGTCCAAGGGGGGGCGAAATCCCCATCCCTCCAATCACACTTCCCTAAAACAAGTTGAAAGTTAGTTCTGAAAAAGCTGGCAATCCTTTTTTTTTCCAGTCAAGGAAAGGAACGGGGGGAGTTTCCACCTCACCACACAGCAGCTGCGTCCTTCAGATCTTGCTTTTCTTCCAGCTGCCTCATCGCGAAGACACCACGGCGCCTCCCCTCTTGCCTCCCGGTGCCTAGGGTGATGCGGGGAGCCCCCCCGGCCGCTGCCGACACGGGGTCCCCCGCTACGCCGCCCCCTCGGCAGGAACCCCTCCAGGGCGTCCTGTGCCCCCCGGATCAAGGGGGAGCCCACCAGGAGTGCGCGGGGCGAGCAGAGCCTGCCCGTTGCGATCCGCAGCCGGAACCGGAACCCCAGTATGTTTCTGCTTTTGCTATACACTGGGCTTCTCCTGGAAAATAACTAAATAAAATTTTATTTTATTGTTGCTCAAATAATGATATAAATGTATAAACAGCCAAAACGAAATCCTATTATTTAGATTCTACAATGATCAAAATCTGTATTTAAATGTCCTATGAAATTATGCATCAAGAAAACAAATAGTCATATATAGAATGGTTACATACTAAAGCTTAAGAGAGTGCAGAGGTATTTGCAGTGTTAAAGGAATTATGAAGGTTGTCTTCAACAGAACATAAAACCATTCATAGACTGCAAACATTTCCCATGGTTCACCATACCAACCCAGTTATGAACATAATACCAACATTATATTATATAAATACACATTATTGTATCATATTTACATTGTTATCATTGTTTTATTTGCTTTCCTTACTGGTTTCTAAACTGGCTGAGATGTAAATGTTTGGACTTAGATGTACATCGGTCAATCAACTACTCTGCTTCTGTGATGTTTTTAAACCATCACCAATACATTTTCCCCCACAGGCTTCAGAAGTATCTATTGCAGAATGAAATTTAGATACTGTAATAAGTTATTAAGAGACATGGTGGCTCAGTGACTAAGACGTTGAGCTTGTTGATCAGAAAGGTCAGCAGTTTGGTGGTTTGAATCCCTTGCACCACGCAATAGAGTCAGCTCCCGTTACTTGTCCCAGCTTGTGCCAACCTAGCAGTTCAAAAACATGTAAAAATGCAAGTAGAAAAATAAGAACCACCTTTGGTGGGAAGGTAACAGTGTTCTGTGTGCCTTCGGCATTTAGTCATGCCGGCCACATACCACGGAGATGTCTTCAGATAGCGCTGGCTCTTTGACTTTGAAACGGAGATGAGCACCGCCCTTAGAGTTGGGAACAACTAGCACATATGTGTGAGGGGAACCTTTACCTTTACCTTAATAAGTTATTATAGCATTATGTGTTACATTAATTTATGTCATCTTATGATAACATTTTAGAATTTTGAAAGAATGGGTTGGAATCCCTATCAGTGCTTAAATCTGAACATACATTGCTAAGCTCCTTTACTTTTATTTCTCCTATTTCTCTTTTCTGACTGAAGAAGGCTCAGCTTACCATATTTTTCAGAGTATAAGATGCTTCAAAGTATAAGATGTACCTAGCATTTGGGGAGGAAAACAAGGGGGGGGGATCTGTCTCTGCCTCCCAGCAATTTGCCTCCTTGTAGCAAACAGCAAATAGTACAGACAATATACACTGTTTGTGGTGTTACATTTCAGACTATACTTGTACAGATGCTGTTAAAATTAATGTGGCTTTCTGGAAATATACGTTATTCTCTGCTATTTAAAAGAAGATACAATAGCACTGGGCCTCTTCAGATCAAGCATTTATTTTAAAAAGCTTCTTCATTTTATTAAGTTGTCTAGAACAATAATAAAGCAGTCTTTAAAAAATAAGTCTAATAATTTGAACATTTTATAGGCATTTATAGTTAATGACTTACCTACTTGCAGTAAACAGCAAACAGTCTGTTTCAGTTTGGCCTGATTAGCATAAGAAAAAAAATCTGCCTCTGCTTCCCAGCAATTTGCCTCCTTGCAGCAAACAGCCCATTTCACTTTCAATTTCAGTTGCAGCACAGGCCTCTGGACGATCAGCTGTTTCAGGCTGCAGTGATTGCGGTAGCCTATTGCTGCCTCCGCAAGCCCCATTTTCCCTGTTTGCTGCATGGAGGTAAATTGCTGAGAGGCAGAGGCCAAAGGGTGGGGGGCAGTGGGTGGGTGGGGCTACATTCAGTGTATAAGATGCACCCAAATTTTCACCCTCTTTTAGGGGGGGAAAGTGCATCTTATACTATGAAAAATACAGTAATTGGATGCTTGAATAAAATTTTGCAATTTCCTATGCAAATAGGAGATGCATCCTGCTGCTTTTCTCTCATTTCTCTTATTATTCATTGGCTGTCCCTCAAAACAGTTAAGAATAGAATAGAATAGAATAGAATAGAATAGAATGGAATTTATAGCAGGGGTCCCCAACCCACAGGGCATGACCCACTACTGGGCCATGGCCTATTTGGAACTGGGCCACATGAGCAGCAAGTGGGTGGGCACTCACGCATGTGTGTGCTAGCCTGCCGCTTGCGCAAATCAAGTGCACATGTGTGCCGGCTTGCTACTCACACGGCCAAGTTCCTCTCTGCCCCCAGAGCTGGGTGCCAAGTTGCAAATGTTGCAGACCATTGGTTTATAGCATTTCAAAATACTTTATAGCACTCCAAAATTACATTTGCAATGTAAAAGGATAATAAGAATTATGCAACATATAAAACAACACAGCAGAAACATCAAAGGAAGAATATAAAACTCTACTGTATCATAAAATTAAGATATTAAAAGAAAATAATTTTATTAAAAAGCTGATAAAAGCAGGCTTTCTTGGATTAAACATATTAAGCATAAAATATTAGTTCCTCATTATTACAGCCAAGCAGTTATTAACCATTTTCACCATCTTACCCAGATATGAAGGAAGGAAAAAAAAACAAATATGTTTCATTAGTAAACTGATGATACAGTAAACTTCAAAATAATCTTACTGTTTTTCATGACGGTAGCATGAGGGGTATAGGAGAAATCTGTGAAACTCATGTAAATGCCATGAGCTTGAATAGAAACAGGAGTCATTAAGAACATCAGAAGCTTTATGCAAAGATTGAAGGCACAATGGAAGTCATGGTTGCTAGTCATGTTAATAATCAAGGGAGGTGTCTTTCAAGGAGATTCACTTTGACCACAACTGTTTGTCATTGTATTGATTCCTCTGTCAATAATACTGAATAACTCAGGCCACAAATATGGATGATCCAAAGCGGTATGGAAAAGCACCATCTAAAATAGAATAGCTGTTTAACACTGTCCATATATACAGCCAAGATATTGCAATGAAATTTGGACTGGACATATGTGCCATGCTTACCATCAAACAGGCAAAATGGTGAAAAGTGAAGGAATCAAGATGTCTTATGGAAATAAAATTAAGGATCTAAATGAAGATCATCACTACACTATACCTTTGTAGGTCTTTGTAATGACAATATCAACAATACTGAAGTCAAGAAAAAATGTTAGAATATATCAAGAGAATAAAGATGATCTTAAATGTGAAATTCAGTTGAGGAAATACCATCAGTGCAATCAACCTGAGCAATTCCATTCATTAGATACACAGCTGGAATAGTGGACTGAACTTAAGCAGAACTAAAGACCCTGGATAGGAAGACTAGAAAAACGATGACAGTAAATCATCCTTGGAGCAATGTTGACAGATTCTACTTACTATGAAAAATGGGTGTATGTGAAATGTTCCAAGTACATCAGATGGTTAAAGAAGAAAAAAGGCATCGGAAGAATATCTGAAGGACAGTGAAGATGATGCATTGAAGCTAATATACCAGGAAGGCTAACTGAATATTGGAGAGACCAAAATGGCCTATAAGAACAAATGAAGAACAGAAAAGTGGCAGGGAAAGATGAAGTATTACATGGCCAGTAATTTTTTTTAAAAAGCAGGTAAAGCAGATAATAAGACCTGCCAATGGCTAAGAGCAGGAAAGTTAAAGAAAGAAACAGAGAAGCTAATTCTGGCTACATAAGACCAGGTTTTAAGAACAAATGCATAGAAAGTCAGAATTGAGAAGTCAGCAACAGACTGCAAGTGCTGCCTCTGCAAAGAATCTGTAGAAACAGTGGACTGCTTGGTTAACTGCTGCAAGCAGATTGCACAGACTGACTACAAATAAAGTCACAGAAAACAATTGTGGCAAAAGAAAACAAATGTAGTACCAATAGTAATAGAAACCTTGGATGCAGTACCAAAACAACTGGAGCACCACCATCAGCATTGCCAAATACACTATTAGTCAATTGCAAAAGGCAGTTTTACTCCAAACAGCTTACATCCTGCAATAATACTTCTAACACTGTTTCTGCCTACCCTAGGTTCTTGGGAAGGACTTGATGGGTGGATAAAAATGCCATGCAGCTGATTATGCAATGAAACAATAATAGTTTTCAAACAATATGAACATATTTGTTATTGCTTTTCCTAATCACAACTGAGAGCTAAAAGATTGTGGTTTTAATAGACTTATAGGATCTGACCTGTGTTTATAACAACATTAATTTAAAACAGTCCCTAATGTTAACAGTAGCAGCAACATTTTGGCCTTTTGCCTAGGCATTTTTATAGACTGTTAAGCAATAGACTAAAAATGGGAAATTCCTGGCAGACTAGCAATTAGGGAAGCCATCTCGCTGACAAGATGACAATTGAAATTGCTCCTGGCATCTTGTTATGGATATTTCCCAATGCTTTGATTGACTGCCTTTCCTTTACATTATCAAAACAATTATGTAAGGCAAAATGATGCAACATTTTTTAAAAAGAAAAAAGATAGAACACATTCACTCAATAGCCTTTGATGTCCAGTGTGTGTGTGTGTGTGTGTGTGTGTGTGTGTGTGTGTATCTGTCTCCGTCTGTTTCTCTCTCTTTCCAAAAGTTCATGCAAAATCTTTAAACAATTGCAGTATTTGCCCAAAGGATAATTAAATACAACTAACAAAAAATAAATGAAAGTTAATATGAACAAGAACTGTAACTGAAGTCAACCTGTACATTGCAATAGCTCTCTTAAAAAGGACCATTTTAACAGCTTCTATCCCTGCAAATCTCAAACTGTTCACAGCAAAATCCCTGATTCAAGTGCTCTATGACTCGTAGTTAACTCCTATCTAAATTACATGCAGATGGAAATTGTACAAACCAAGTTTATATGAGTTTTCCAATCCCCCAAATATATATAATGCAATTCTGAAAAGCGAAACTGTTCAGATGAGGATTGAAGTTATAGCATGAATATTAATTTTAATTACTGGCTTACTGTATTTTTTGGAGTATAAGACCTTTCACCCCCCCCAAAAAAGAGGGTGAAAATCTGGATGCGTCTTATACTCCGAATGTAGATGTCTGGGTCATCTGGAGAAGGGACAGGTGAAGCTGCACAGGAAGCATAAGGCAAGGCAGCTCGCCGCTCTGCCTGCCCCTTTTCCAGACAACCCAGCTGGAAGCTGGTCTGCTTCTGCTCCTGGGCTGGGAGACGGATCTGCGATCCCCACAGCCTGGAACCGCCTGCTACCTGAATTGCAAAAATGTGGCATGTGTTCTTCCTGGCCAGATCTGTCTCCCATTCCCAGCAAGCCCCTGCACCTTTGCTGCCTCAGTTGGAGGCTGATTCTGCATGCCCCATTTTTGGAATAGGGAGGAAAAAGAGCACACTCTCTTGCTCCACCTTCTTTTTCCTTCTGGACAGAACTGTCTTCCAGGCCAGGAGCAGAAGCGGACCGCCCTCCGCCTGGGTCGTCTGGGAAGGGGGAGGCCAAGCAGTGAGCTACCTTGCCTTACACCTCTCACACAGTGCCAGCTTCCCCTGCCCCTTCTCGGGCAGTTCCAGATGGCCAAGATTGCCACCCTACCACCCAAAAATGCTTTTATTGTGTTCTCTGCAGCACCCACTTCACCTGCCCCGGTGGGGGTTCCGGGTGGCAGAGATCTAGCTTTTCAGGAGAAATGGAGGCCGAGCAGCGAACCACCTTGCCTTACGCCTCCTGTACAGTACCCACTTTGCCAAACGAGTCCTGACCTGTGTGCTTCCCCGGCTGCTTCCATAATGTTGATGCTATTATACATCTTGGCACAAATGATCTATCCCCAAAAGATGTACTTTCTGTGGAGAATGATTTCCAGAGCTTGGGGTACGAACTTAGTAGTATAAGTTGTAGGCTTATCTGTTCAGGGGTTTTACCAGTATATAAGGAACAAAAAGGGACAGGCCAGCATGTAGCAGAGTTTAATGTGTGGCTAAAGGAATGATGTAAAAGGGAAGGCTTTGGTTTTATTAGTCATTATGTCTGCAGATGATCCAATGAAAAACTGTACAAAAGAGATGGTTTGTATCCATCAAAGAAAGGGACTTAGTTACTTGGCATTAAATTCACAGATGTTTCTGGATAAACATTTAAACTGACAGCAGGGACAGAGAATTAATTGATAGAGAACATTTCTGTCCCCAGCAATCTAAAATTAATAGGGTTATCAGTACATGTAACATAGATGTTTGTGCGGATAAGATTATCAACCTTGCAGTTAAGCAAAACTAAGCATTTAATAGTGAGTGCCCATGATGGGGAAATAGATGAACTTTTTCCTAGTCAGCTAACTAAGGTATGTAGGAAGCACATCACAATAGTAATGGGGGATTTTAACTACCCTGACATCAATTGGAAGACAAACTCTGCACCAAGTGGAAGATTCAACAGGTTCCTAACAAACCTAGCAGACAACTTTGTTTCCCAAAAAGTAGAGACTGGAACAAGGAGATCTGCCATATTGGACTTGATTCTCAGTAACAGAGATGAACTGATAGAAGGTGTTGGAAGCTATAGGAACCTTGGGGGCAAGTGACATGCAATGTTGGAATTCAATATATTATGGCTACATAAAGAACTCTCTGACAAATTGAAAGACAAAAAGGGCAAGTATAAAAAATGGAAAGAGGGGCAAATAACTAAGACCAAATTGGAAAAGATAATCAAGCAACGAATCAGCAAACACCTAGAAGCAAACGAAGTAATCACCAAAAGCCAACATGGGTTTGTCAAAAACAAATCATGCCAGACTAATCTTATTGCATTCTTTTACAAAGTGACAAAATTTGTGACCAGGGGAATGCTGCCGATATAATTTACTTGGACTTCAGTAAGGCATTTGATAAAGTAGACCACAACCTACTACTAGATAAATTAGAAAAATATGGGTTAGACAGCATCACCACCAGGTGAATTTGTAACTGGCTGATCAATCACACTCAACGTGTAGTCCTCAATGAAACTGCATCTACATAGAGGGAAGTATGCAGTGGAGTACCTCAAGGCTCTGTTTTAGACCCAGTACTCTTTAACATCTCCATCAATGACTTAGAGAAAGGGATAGATGGGGAACTCATCAAATTTGCAGATGACACCAACCTGGCAGAAATAGCCAACCCTCCAAAAGATATGCTTAAGATACAGAAGGATCTTGACAGACTTGAACATTGGGTGCTATCTAACAAAATGAAATCCAATGGTGAAAAAAGTAAGGTTCTACATTTAGGGAAGAAAAACCAAATGCACAGATACAGTATATGTGGTACCTTGCTCAATAGTAGTAACTGTTAGTAGTAATAATAGTTAGTAGTAGCAAATAGGAGCCCTAGTGGACAACCATTTAAATATGAGCCAGCAGTGTGCAAGCCAACACAGCTGTAGGCTGCATAACAGAGGGATAGAATCAAGATCATGTGAAGTGTTAATACAACTTATAACACCTTGGTAAGGCCACACTTGGAATACTGCACTCAGTTTTGGTCACCATGATGTAAAAAAGATTTTGAGATTCTAGAAAGAGTGCAGAGAAGAGTAACAAAGATGATTAGTGGACTGTAGGCAAAAACATATGAAGAACGGTTGCAGGAGCTGGGTATTAAACTGGGTTTTATAGTTTAATTTAAAGAAGGACTAGGGGAGACATGATAGCAGTGTTCCAATATCTCAGGGGATGCCACAAAGAAGAGGGAGTCAAGCTATTCTACAAAGCACCTGAGGGTAGGACAAGAAGCAATGGGTGGAAACTAATCAAGGAGAGAAGCAACTTAGAACTAAGGACAAATTTCCTGACAGTAGAACAATTAATCAGTGGAACAACTTGCCTCCAGAAGTTGTGAATGATCCAACACTGGAAGTTTTTAAGAAGATTTTAGATAATCATTTGTCTGAAATAATGTAGAGTTTCCTGCCTAAGCAGGACTAGAAGACCTCCAAGGTCCCTTCCAACTCAGTTATTCTATTCTATTCTATTCATCCCAGATTTTTTCCAAATTCAACTTGAACATGTTAGATGGAAATCAATTGACTACATCAATTCACTCACCTTTTTAGATTAACAAGGGTTCTTCAGACTAGATATAACATTCTATCCTTGGTGCTTTTATATGAGGTGTTAAATAAAACTTTGGTGATTAAGTGAACTGCTCCTGTAGTAATGGCTCAGTTGAATCTGTATTCCACATGGTGCCACAATACTTCTTTTACAATGACACTTGAAGAAGATGGGTGTTTCCCTCCCTTCTATATGTAGCAAATTAACCAAAGAGCTTCATTTCAACTTCCTCTTTTCAGATAAGAATAGTGTTATCATCCAAACAATAGCTAAGTTTTGTATAGCTGCTGTCAATTTGCACAAACAACTGACTACTATATATAAGTGACATCCTTCTACTTGATTCACTTATCTTATGCCTAAATTGATGGTTTGTTTGCCTGCTTTCTTCTCTTGCTCTACTTTATTCAGTTTATATACATTCTATTTTATTTGGAAAGCATAAATAAATATTATCCAGCTAACCAGTTATCTTTACTAAAACAAATAATGGTAACATATTTTACACCATTAATATTTTTAAAATAGAAATCAAATATAAATTTTAAATGGCTAAAATTCAATTCTGTCACATCCTTTTTATTGTTCCATTAAGTGTTTTCTGACAGGTTTGTCAAAGGATTTTTATTCTTAGAATCTTTCTATGTAAGCATTTGACAATTCTCTATTGAAAGATATACTGGATTTGTAAAATCTATTCAACTGTTTGCTATAAATATACAAGATGGTTATAAGGTTTTAGAATTATACTACTGTGGCAGCTGATGAACAGTTCAAAATTGAAAGAAACAAAATATTAGGTTTCCTTTAAAGCTGGATTTTTTTTCTTCTCTTTCATTTGAGAGTTAATTTTATGGCATTTTAATGGTATATAATTTATAGCTGTTCTAATTGGCAGAATATTTTTCATTCTCTTCTTGCATGTCAGTATAAAGAAAGATTTGGAACTTGACGCTAATCTGTCTGCAGCTGCTGCATAAACATATAGCTATACAGCTGAGTTTTGGGCCTAATCCCTGCAGCATACTCAAATTGAAAAAACAAAATACAAAAGATTACTTTATTTTTTTTAACATATACATATCACTCTGTCACTAGACTCGTGTGTGTGTGTGTGTGTGTGTGTGTGTGAGTCACACATGCACAGATACACAGACAATTCAAACACACATGAAATTTTTCTAAAAATCACCCAGTTGCTCTGAAAAGCATATATTGAAGTGAAACATGCCTTGAGATCATATTTATCTGTAATATGGTTTGGAAGCCGTCGGGGTCTGGATGGGGGACAACAGACTCAAACTCAACCCCTCCAAGACCGAGTGGCTGTGGGTACCGGCACCTCGGTTCAGCCAGCTGACACCATCGCTGGCCATAGGGGGCGAACAACTGTCCCCTGTGGAGCGGGCGCGCAATTTGGGCGTCCTCCTTGATGCCCGGCTGTCAATGGAGGACCATGTGGCAGCCGTGGCAAGGGGGGCGTTCCACCAGGTTCGCCTGGTGCGCCAATTGCGCCCCCTACTGGACCAGAGTGCCCTGCGCACGGTCACTCATGCGCTGGTGACGTCTCGCCTGGACTACTGCAATGCCCTCTACATGGGGCTTCCCTTGGGACGCATCCGGAGACTGCAGTTAGTTCAGAACGCAGCCGCGCGGGTTATCATGGGGAGTACACGTTACTCCCACGTAACACCTCTCCTGCGCGAGCTGCACTGGCTACCTGTGGCCTTTCGGGTGCGTTTCAAGGTATTGATTACCATCTTTAAAGCGCTCCATGGCATAGGACCTAGTTATCTGCAGGATCGCATCCTACCACACACGTCCCTACGACCTATCCGCTCACACAGGGAGGGACTCCTTCTGGTGCCGTCCGCTAGGCAATGCCAGCGGGCGACACCTAGGAGTAGGTCCTTCTCTGTGATGGGCCCAACCCTCTGGAATGACCTCCCCCCTGATATTCGAACTACCACCGACCTCCGTTCCTTCCGTCAAAAATTAAAGACTCATCTATTTCAATCAGCTGGCCTGGCACTCTCTTAGTTTTACCTCCCGGGGATATATCTTAATTGGGTTTGGGTATTTTAATTGGGGATGTTTTTAGGGTTTTTATAGTATATTTATTTCTTGTACAGCCTTATCTCCTCCATCCAAATGTATTCAACTGTTTTATATTATTGTATTTTTATCTGCATTTGACTGTACACCGCCCCGAGTCCCTTTTTGGGAGAGGGGGCGGTTTAGAAATCCAAGAAATAAATAAAAATAAATAAATAAATAAATGTTTATAAAATTTAGTGACAAGAAAGCAGAGACAAAGTGTTTAAATTTAGTACCGGAAAACAAGAAAAACCCAGCAATAAGTTTTTTTTTCCTTATCACATTATAAGTAAAGCATATGGCATGGACTATTAAACAATGGAGTATGAAAGTAATCACAATTTATTCAGTAAACAAATTGGCATGGGAATAATTATAGAAACAACAAGAGCATCTACCTCCTATGTATGGGCTCAGAAACAGAATGAGATTTGAGAATAGTCTTTATTGAAAGATAATCCAAAAACTTACCAGGATGCATTAAAAATTGGTCCTGAAAATTCTAAGAGACCTTAAGGTAAGTTAAATGAGAAATTATTAAGATTAATCTTGCATAATGGTTTACATAACCCTCCCATCACATCAATTAGGAATTCAGTGGACTTCCACCACCACCACCACCTTGAAAACATATTGTAAAATATTGTCTGAGAAGCAAGTAAACTTTAGAGAAACCAACACTGAAAACTTGAGTTATTCCTTCTTTCTGTCTTATCTGATTCTGTGGTCCCATCTTTCAAGTGGGACTGCCATCTAGCCAGATACTAATACCTGTTACCTTATACATGTTGACAAATAAATAAATAAATACAAATAAAAACCCACAACACTGAATAAAGACCTTTGCATTCAGAAGTATACCATAAACTCAATTTCTGCCTATTAAAACATATTTTTATTTTGCTCTTGAAATTCTTTGCTTGCTCACTATTTAAAAAAAAAACCAAGGAAGCTCATTTTTGGATTTCTAACTTTGTTCTGTTTCTGAAGACTAGCAACAGCCACAATGAATGTACTGTGAATGCTTTTGAAATGAACAGCTGCAGAATTAAGGAAGTAGCAGGCATGTTATGTACTGATAAGCCTGTTACTTAGTTACATATTGGTAGGCATAAGAATATAAAAATCTAGCTCTGCTTTATAGTACTTTATGTGTTCTCTGAGGTCAAGAGAAGTAACTCCTTTTTCTGGGAAATGTGTAATCCTCATGAAGCTCTCTCAATGCTTTGAATAGGATTCATTTTTGAGCACACTATGCTATTAGTTGGTATGCCTATTCTACATACGTGGAGTGAAAAATATTATATTTAACCAATAAATTCATAATTCCAGGAATAGTTTCTAAATTCATATACATTTACAAATTCAAACCTTGTTTCTAGGTTTTTGCTTAGAAAATACAATAAAGAAAATTATGTTTGGTGAATTTCTTTTCAGATGTTGCCCCAAAAGCTAGAGGCAGCCTCTCCTGTATTGTCTTAGATGTCAAAAGAACAATCTTTCTGGGTTCCTGAAAAAATCCCCAGTCAATTGTTTTTGCAGCCTGAAAGAGCCAGGTGATCTTATCAGATCAGACCCAATTGTAATCCAACAAAAAGCAGTATGCCAAGTCGCCTTAGGCCTCCAACCTTACCAGAGCAACCTTTAACATCAGGAAGTTAAAGACAATAATGGACTAATCCAGCACTAAAATAATCCAGCTATTGATAAGGAATCTTTTTCTTCCTTTTTATGATCTTCCTTTTCTTCGTTATTATGTTTAAGGTAGCCCATTTTCTAATGAGGTGGGAGGGAATGATAGGAAATGCTTTGAGAAATATACTGATAGGGAGTTGGCTGATGGATAGTTATCTGATAGACCATTATCCAAAACTAGTTCTGAATTAGAATATTACTGGGCAGGTTCATGTGAATGGATTAAGACTCCTCCCATTACCCTGGAAGTATTTGACCCTTAATTCTTGAATGTTTACCTGCTCAACTGTTCATTTCAACCATGATCTACTGAATAGTCAAATCTTGCCAAGTAGTACCATGTGATAGTGAATTCTTCCTTGCCTGAAAGGTTGGCTCTAATTGCTTTCAAGGAGGTGATAGTGAGCTCATCTCCAAGAGCCCATTGCTAGGCACAAAATTTCTGAATAATTTTTATCAAATCTTCAACATTCCTTTTTTGGATAAGATTGTTATGAATTTGGTCAGACTACAGCTTCAGGAGGCCCTAGAAGAAGAGAATCAACTGGACCCTTTTCAACTGGGTTACAAAACAGACATAATGCAAATATAACATTAATTATAAAAATTAAGGACTTCTAGCTGTTCTGGTTCTTCTTGGTCTCTCACCAACCTTCAGTTGCATCAGTCATTATACCTTTCTGAACCCACTTGGGGGGAGGGTTAGAAAAGGGAAGCATTATATTGTGGTGGCTATCCTTCCTCCTCTTCAGTCAGTTTCAGAGTGCCATAGAGTTCAATGATCTCATTTCTGTTTAATATCTACTGTACATAAAACCACTTTGTGAAGACAATGGTTGACACAGGGTCAGGTATCACTAGCATTCTGACAGTATCTAATTGTATATATTGGACCCAGATCAACCAATTGATACTGTTGAAGTTTAGGGCCAAGGTTTGAAGGCTGTTGGGATCTGGATGGGAAAAACAAACTTAAACTGCATCCTACCAAGACTGTGTCTTCCTGGTTATTTGAGTATCATGGATTTTCCATCTTTACTGCTGAAAGGAACTACCCCTGACAGAACTGGGATTGAATTTAAGGGTCCTCCTGGGTTTGCAGATTCTGTTTATAGATCAAATAAAAAAAACTTTACTGGGATGCATCTAATCTGCCAGTTTTACCATGTCCTTGATCAGGAGCCTCTTCTCATAATTGCTTATGTTTAATCACATTGTACATGAATTACTGTATGGAACTGCTCTTAAAGACTGCTTGCAAACTGCAGCTAAGAGATTGCTTTTCTTCCACTTTTTCTCCTACCCAGTAAGATCTTATAGAATGAATGTGGTCCAGATCTATTTTCAAAACAGGGCTATCTGATTGAGATCAATGTGGCATGCTGTCTCTGTTACAGTTATCCATCCTGTAAAATAGGCATTGTCCTGCATGTTTTGATTAGTCCCAACCCTACTAGTCTTTAAATGGGCATTGAAATCCTAGTTTTTCACACATGTCCACTTGGATGGAGTATATGAGTTAACTGTGGTATTGAAATGGTGTTGGTCTCCTACTTATTGGCATCTTTTACTTTTTTATTGTACAGAATTTTGTTTTAACTTATATTCTACCCACTCATGCATTGAGCAACTCATGAATACATTTTTAAACAAAAGAATTACATCTTTCTGCTTTTGCTGCATATTCTTTTGAGAGCAGTTACTAGAATTTCATTTTTTAATGTATTCCAGTGTGTTCACAGAAAAAAAAGTGACAATAAAGGTTATAATATCTGATCTTATCTATATTCAACTCAAGTTTCATATTATTCTAAGCAGTAATTGAGATGTTTAAACCATCTGAGAAACATACTGTGCCTTGGGCCAGACTGAACTTAGTTCATTTTGATAACATGAAATATTAAACGAATTAACTAAACATTTGGAATTTTCCAATTGTGTGTGCGGTGTGTGTGTGTATCTGTGTCTCTATGTGTTAGTGATATATACTACTACAGAGGAAAAAAGTCAAATAGAAAAGCAATGTTTCACAGTACCACCTCTCCCAACTCAGATTTGAAATACAAAGCATTTGATATTCTGAAATTCTACCGAATTTTATATTTAAACATAGCTACTAAATATAAAATTAATAAAAGCTTGGTTAAGCACTCTAACTGCTGAATCATTTGAGATGCTCACCAATTTAATTTAACCTTATTTTATAATTTCTGGGAATAGTCTGGTCTGCAGATGGCAGTTTCTTTGAGAATAGAATCTCCTATCACCAACACTCGCCTTCCTTTTTAGGGGGTGCAGTCTGGGGTGTTTTTCTGTTTATCCCAGGTGAGTTTATTGATGTGACTTTTTTAGGGATATTGGATGATGTCTCTTTTCTAAGTTTTTGCATGTTCTTTGAAGGGGAGGTTGTGACCTGAATATTTTCAACTAGGGAGGGAAATCGGTTGCTCAGTTTTAATGGGGCTGCTTCTGATTGGGTTAGATTGAGCAGCACATTTTTTATGTTTCCATTTTCACAATGTATAGTCACTGCCTCTAGATTCCTTACTTTTTCCTTTAGCAGTTCACATAGTTTACATTTAATATATGTATAATTTGGGTGTTCTTGGGGCATAAGCACATATATGGAACATATTTTGCATACCACAATAGTATCAGTCACCTGTTCCATGATTTGATTTCTTTTTGCTGGTTCTTTTTAGGGTAAAAAGTTTTGTATCTTTCTTTTTTTCCCCTATCATTATTTCTCCCTTCTTATGATTGTTTTTCTAGCTTGTTATTTATTTAATTTGCTTATGGTTATGTTAGTTTTATTTATCCTTTTCTTCCCTATATTTTAAAAAGGGGGTTGACCTCCAATTCCTCCCTACCTTATTATTAAATGTTTGCCTTATTTGATTGAATGTTATTAATGATATTCTTCCTTGATTTCTAATGTTCCACTCCTGTCATTATTTGCCTATTTATTTGTTTTTTCTAATTTTCTGTCCTGTGTTTATTTTTATTCTCTACTCAGGTCTCCCCTCCCTTCCTATTGGAACCTCAAGCTTAATTGCTGCCTTCACTTGCATTATTCTCTGCTCCCACCTCTTGTCATTTTCTCTGTCAGCTCCCTTCTGTCTTTCTGAGCTGACCATTTTGCAGAGATGTTGCTTTATGTAAGGGTTCCTCTCTTAGCTTAAGACTCTTGAAATGGAGTATTTCAAAAGAAACCTTTTATTAAGTAGAATGAAAACTATTAAGTTCAAAGCAATGTCTGAATCTCCTTAGGCAATGTGAGTAGAATTAAAGCAGTAGAGACCCCTCCCATTAGTTAGAATTAGATTTTAGCCAATACACAAGTGTGAAGACGTTTCCTTTACCAACTGCCCTGAGAACCAAGAAAACAAACAATCCCATGGCTATCTTCCATTAGACATTAAAGTGAACCATCCCACATGGCCATCATAAACATTCCCCCAAAAAGTGAGGGGATCTCAAGGCACTTTAGCATCAGGAAACCAGTTGTAAAATATCAGTTGTCACAGGCACTGCTAATAAATTGACCCCAAGGTCCTATTCCTCCCAATTGAATGGCAGTATCACTTTTAGGGATCTGACATGCTGCCTTCCTTAGAAAAAGGTGAGATCCACCTGTGAAAAGATAGAAACAAAAGTTCCATCATACTATTTTAACAAGGTTTGTCAGGGTATTGGGAGTGAATTTTTTTCAGTAAGGTAGGGGCCCTAACATGGTGTTTAGCTAACCATTCACTTTGGAATGAGGGTAGATGCTTCCAAGCAACTAAGTATTGGGTTTTCCCCTGGTGGATCCTAGAGTCAAGAATTTCCTTCATTTCAAATTGTTGTGCATCTTCCATCGTGATAGGAACAGGTGTTGTAGGTGCAGGTGGTCTGAGTGGTGAGATTACTCCTCGTTTGAGTTAACTAATGTGAAATACTGGGTGGAATTGCCTGAGTGTCTTTGGAAGCAGTAGTTCTACTGTTATTGGGTTGATGACTCAAGTGGGAAGGTTCAATGAAATTTGGCCATAATTTCTTTGATGGCTGCAATGACTTCAGGAATTTTGTAGATAAGTATACTCTATCTCCAATGTGGAAAGGTTTGGGTTCCACTCTTTTCTTGACAGCTTGAATTTTAAAAGCTGCTCTAGCTTCCTCTAAAGCTAATCTAACTACTGGTCATGTGTCTCGTAAAATGTCTCTCCACTCCTTAAGTGAGAGGATAGTGGGTTCTTCTGTAGGTAGTTCAGGCATGGGGCTGAAATCCTGGCCTGTTACTACTCTAAAAGGGGTAAAACCAGTGCTTGAGTATAAGAGTTATTGAATGCCACTTCCGCAAAAGGTAAAAGTTCAGTCCAGTTATCCTATTGAAAAGTAATAAAATATCTTAGATATTATTCTGGGACCAAGTTAATTTTTTCAGTTTGACTGTTAGCTTGGGTGTGGTGCAATGAGTTCAACCCCTGGGCAGTGCCAAGTAAATTTTAAAATGCCCTCCAACATTTTGAGGTGAATTGGATCCCTCTGTCAGAGATGACTCTCTGCGGGGCTCCATGAAGATGATAAATGTGTATCAGGAATAACTTGGCTAGACTTTTGGCAGTTGGGATCGTTTAGCAAGGTATAAAATGTGCCTGTTTTGAAAACAGGCCTGTTATGACCCAAATGACAGTATTTCCTGCACTTTCTGGGATTTCTACAATAAAGTCCATAGCAATCTCTCTCCAGGGTGCTGAAGGTTCAGCTGCCTACTGTAAGAGTCCTGAGATTTTCTCTTGAAATTTTTTAGCTGCTGCACAAATAGGGCAGCTAACTAGATAGCTCTCTATGTCCTTTTCTAGTGATGGCCACCAAAATTGTTTTTTAATTAAGTGTAAAGTTTTCACAAAACCAAAGTGTCCAGCTAATTTGAAGTTGTGGCACCTTGCCATTAAGCACAGACTTTGGCTAGCTGGAACATACAACTTCCCTCCCACCCAAGCTAAGTTATCTTTCATCAGGCTGTTGGACTTGTGGCTCAAAAACCATTCATCGGTGGCTAAAGCTTGTTTAAAAGTTTTGGTGGTGTCATTGTCTATCAATATTTCTTGTTTTGCCTGGGACATGGTGATTATGTTGGCGGCTAGCTGATTGTTTTGTATCATGGGTTTGAGTATGTCTGGCTTTGTACTATTGTGTTGCAGTTTTCTGGATAGTGCATCTGCCAGAAAAATTTCCCCATCAGGAGATATCTGAGTGTAAATTCAAACCATTTAAAGTACTGAGCCCATTGTACTTGTTTTGGGGAGAGTTTCCTTGGGGCCTTTAAGGCTTCTAAATTTTTATGATCTGTCCAGACTTCAAAAGGGATCTTACTCCCCTCTAGGAAATGCCTCCATGTTAAAAGAGCCCACCGGACTGCCTCTTTCTCCCAAATGGCCCACCTTTGCTCAGTTTCATTCAATTTTTTGGAGTTGTAAGCTCATGATTGTAATTGGTCTTGTTCATTTTTCTGAAGCAGGACTGTTCCTATTCCCACATCACTGGCATCTGCTTGTATGATGAATGGTTTCTCTGTGTCCGGGTGATTTAGAATTGGCTCTGCTGAAAACAACCATTTAAATTTTCCAAATGCCGCTTGGCATTCCATTGTCCAGTTTAAAGGCTGCTTCGGTTTCAGGTTATCCTCCCCCTTCATTTTTAAAAGCTTGATGATGGGGAGGGCAATCTGGGCAAAAGCAGGCATAAAGTGGCAGTAAAAGTTGGTGAATCCCAGGAAGCTTGGTAACTGTTTACATGTTCTAGGTGTGAATGTTCCAAGAGTTGCCCTAATTAATTTATGAGCCCCGGGACGAAATTCAAAATAAAACCATTCGTTTATTAGGACTAACATCTTAGCACGGATTTCTGTGTAGCTGAAACTAAATCACATTTAATGGTGTCTGACCTTTACCCCTGTGCCCCCTCCCCTCTGGTTGAGTTCATCAATCACATTCTCCAACAGGACATTATGGTGAGGTTCTGGACATGCACATTCACATCTCAGTACAGAAATATGAGACTTTTACTCTGGCCAAAAGTATGCATGGAATTTCCCTCCCCTTCTCAAGGTGATAGTAGTCATGGAAACGCCTTAGGTGTTGACATCTGGCTCCCCTCACTTCCTGAAAGCAACCTGTATAAAACAAAGCAATTTGAGTACAGGTGTATAACTTAGGGATGTGTTCCTCCCCCAGGCTTGCTTGGATTTTCTGCATGGAATTTTGCTATAAGGCGATCAGCCTGGATATTTCTACTTTTCACCCAAGATGCCTCTGATAAGGGGTAGCCCCTTCCACTTGATTAAGTATTGGAGTTGTCTCCTCTGCCACCTTGAATCAAGGATATGCTGAACTTCATAAAGGGTTTGGCCCCCTATGACCATAGGGCCCGGGGGCTCCCAGGGTAGTGGTCTCAGAGTGGATCCAATCACGGGTTTTAAGGCAGTTTTAATCTCAAATATTTTGTGGAGAGATAAACATTCCCTCCTACCCGGAATGGCCGTTGCGGAGCCCGGTGTTTGTCTGCCTGTTTCTTATAGGTTTGTGCCGCTTTAGCCAGTGCCTTTTTGACATTTTCCCAGGTCGCTTTCAGCATCGGCATCCAGTCAGCCAAGCTGACTGAGGAGGGGGGATCCCTTGGATACTCAGGCATTGGGACGAAGTCCATACTCACTATTTTGAATGGCGTGAGTCCTGTGCTACTGTGGACAGCATTATTGTACGCAACCTCAGCAAAAGATAAAAGGTCTGCCCAATTGGACTGCTGATAGTTCACGTAACATCTCAGGTACTCCTCTACCATGGCATTCAGTTTCTCTGCTGCCCCATGGTTGCTCAGATGAAAAGCTGAACTAAGACCCTGAGATGGTCCAATGGACCACAGGAACTCCCTCCAGAACTTAGCAGTGAACTGGACCACTCTGTCTCAGATATTTTTCGAGGTACTCCATGCAGTCGGTAGATATGCTTCACAAACAATTTAGCCAGCTTGTGAGCCGAGGGTAGTCCTCTACAGGGTATGAAGTGTGCCTGTTTGGAGAAGAGATATATTACAGTCCAAATCACCATGTTTCCCCCACTTTTTGGCAACTCTACTATAAAGTCCATTGTAAACTCCTCCCATGGCCTCGTTGGCTCTGCTACTGTTTGCAGCAGTCTGGGGGTTTTTTCCTGGTCATCTCTTCATTGTGGCGCAGATGGTGCAACTTTTCACGTAACTATCCACATCTTTCTTTATGCCAGGCCACCAGAATTGCCTCCGGGCTAAGTGTAAAGTCTTTAGGAACCCAAAGTGGCCTGCTGGTTTGGCATCATGACTCCTCTGGAGAACTAGGGTACGTAGGGATTCTGGGACGTAGAGTTTTGTCCCCTTCCATGTAAGGTCATCTCTCTTTGTCAAGATGTGTTGGTTGGTTTGGAACCAGGGGTCTGCTGGCAGTTCAGTTTTGAGCCTCGTGGTTAGGTCGCTTGCACGTTGGTCTTGCCGGTCACGGCGTTGCTGTCTGGTGGTCACTTGGGCAGCGGTTTGATTAGAGGGAATGATGGCGTCCACTACGTGTTCCCGTTCGCATTTGTACTGAGGCATGCGAAGAGGGCGTCAGCTAAAAAGTTCCTCCCACCTGGAATGTGCTTTAAGACAAAATCAAAATGATTGAAGTGTTGAGCCCATCGGACTTGTTTAGGTGATAGTTTCCGTGGGGTCCTAAGCACCTCCAGATTTTTGTGGTCGGTCCAGACTTCAACAGGCTCCCTTCCAACAGGTGTTCAGGTTAGCAGTGCTCATCTCACTGTGAAAGCCTCCTTTTCCCATGCAGTCCATCATCTCTCTGTGTCTGTGAGCTTGCGGGAGGTAGGCGCAGGGTTGTAAGCTTCCTTGATTGTTACTTTGGAGTAGCACCGCTCCCACTGCCACATCGCTGGTGTCTGCCTGGATCACAAAGGTTGCTCGGGGTCAGGATGCTTCAGCACTGGCTCCTTTGCAAACATTTATTTTAGTGTCTCGAATGCCTCTGAGTCCTTTTGGAGAAGGGCGGCATATAAATCCAAATAAACCTAAACCTAAACTTCTTGGCAGGTTAGGTCCCATGGTAGGGGTTGTCCCAGACGAGGTTTCGTTCCTGGGCTCCCTGTCTTAAGGAGGTCTTTCAGGGGCTTGACAATCTTCACAAAGGAGGGGATGAATTGCCTGTAGAAGTTCGTGAACCCTAGGAAGCTTTGTAGCTATCTGCGGGTGCAAGGGGGATGCCAGCTTAGGACGGCTTGCACTTTCGCTGGGTCCATCTCTATTCCCTCATTTGACTCTCGGTAACCCAGGTAGTCTAACCGTGCACAGTGGAATTCACATTTTGATACCTTGATGTACAGGTTGGCTGCCAGAAGTTTCTCCAGTACTTGGCGGACCAGGGGTAGGTGGTCGTCCATGGTCTCCATGTAGATAAGGATGTCATCTAGGTAGACGTGGACCCCCTTGTAGAGGTGCTCATGCAACACCTCGTTTATTAACTGCATAAATACCGCTGGGGCCCCCTGCAGCCCAAAAGGCATCACTTTGAATTGTAAGCTCCCTAGGGGGCAGTTGAATGCTGTTTTCCACTCATCTCCCTCTCTGATTCGTACTCGGTAGTATGCTTCTCTGAGGTCTAGTTTGGTGAAGACTTTTCCCTTGGCCAGATGTGATAGCATATCCTTCATGAGGGGGAGGGGGTATAGGTTGTGTATGCACACCCCGTTTATCCCTCGAAAGTCCACACATAGCCTCATGGTGCCATCTTTTTTTTTCTTTGAAGAGGACTGGTACTGCGACCCGTCGCTTTGCTGGCTCAATGAACCCCCTTGCTAGGCTTTTGTCTATGTATTTGCACATCTCTTGCATTTCCTGGGGCATCATGGCATACAGTTTGGGCTTGGGTAGTTTTTCCCCGGGGATGATTTCAATGGCACAGTCTGTCTCCCGGTGGGGAGGCAGAAGATCACACTCGGCCTCGCTGAATACTTCTGCGAGGTCCTGATATTCTATCGGAATCGGTTTGGCCTCTGGGATTTTGTCGGATGTTGTTGCCAGTTGTTCTCATGGGCTTTCTTGGGGGGTTTCTAGCGTGGGTGGTGTTTCTACCTGCTGGTGTGGGAGGGGTTGGGGGCCCCTTGATATCCTCAGTCTTCAGGTACTGCCTTGCCACCAGATGGTCGGTCCCCACTTGTCTAGCCAGGAAAGTCCCAGTATGACTGTGTCTGTCATTTTGGGGGCTATTTTGAATCGAATTACTTCCCAGTGATCCGCTAGTTCTAGCCTCACTGGTTCAGTTAGGTGGGTGGCATAGGCTCCTCCCATTAGGGACCCGTCGACCTGCTCGAACCGGATCGGGTGGGCCAGACTTTTTGCTCTGATCTGTGAGGCGTTTTGGAAAAAGGAAAGGGTGAATTGATTCACTCACCATTGGGTCATTTTCTCCCTGGTCCTCACTGTCATATGATTCAGGCGACTGGTTTTCGCTGCCTGGGGTTCCATCACTTTCGCCTGAGGGGAAAGGAGTCTTTGCAGCCTGGGGGGCTTTCCTGGATGTGTTCATGGTCCGTTTGGAGCATCATTCTGGTCGTGCCCTGGGCGGTAGGTCTGGCCTTGGTTTTGGGGCTGGGGTTGGGCATGCAGCTGCCATGTGGCCCATCCCCATCTGTAGCATTTCAGCGGTCTTCGAGGAAGGGCTGGTCTCAGAGCTTGCTGTGGTGCTGTGGTTCCCTGCCAGCTGGGTAGTTTCAGGTCGGGTTGACCTCTCTCTTGTGTGTCCAGTTGCTTTGTCATGGCATTAGTGCGCAGCCCGATGTCGACTTTTGTTGCTACTCGGAACCACTCAAAGAGTTGATTTGGGATGTCACAGTATGCAGTTACCTGGATAATTTGCTTGTCCAGGCTTGTTCTGAAAAAATGCACCAGCAGCCACTCTGGTAAAGGAGGTAGCCTTCCTATGACCCTCCTAAATTCACGGATGTGCTCTTTGATGGGGTGGCCCCTCTGCTTTAGGTTGCTGAGTTTCTCTTCTGCATATGGGTCCTCCTCCTCTACCTCCTCAAACCTGGCCTCCAGCAGTTGCAGGAAGTCATCTATGTCTTGCAGTTGGGGGGCTCTCCTCTTGTGGGGGGCTGCTAGCCATTCCCTTGCTTCTCCCTCTAGACCCTCTGCAATGACATTCACCATGGCTCTGGGGGATGGATAGAGGTGCCCATAGCATTCTAGGTGGATATCAGCTGAATCAAGGAATAGGGCTAGCTGGTATGAGTCTCCGTCAAACTTTCCCCTGAATTGGGGTGTGGCATCCACCCTGATCCCCCAGCCTCCTGTCAGCCTTGGTATGCTTGCGCCTGATATGGCTGGTTATCTCCTTCACCCCTAGTTCGGCGAGAGGGAGGGGTTTGCCTGCTCTTGGCAGCCTGCCTGCTGCGTGGAAGAGGCACTGGTTGCCGTTCTGGGTTCCTTCTTCTTCAATCGGGATGTGGAGGGGGGCTGCGCTCCAGTCTGCATCTCTTCCGTTCAACAAGATCAGATGTCCCTCCCTTCACTTCCTCCCTCCGTTGCTCTTTTGCACTTCCTTGGGATTCCATCTGGGGCTTTGGACTAAGGCAAGGGAATTTCCACCACTACTTATCTTCTCTTGCTTCTGCTTCTGGGAAAGGCATCCCTGTTTTGCTTTGCCACATACCTCCAGGTGCAATCAATCTCCTGTCTTCCTGATTTTCCCTCCAAGCAACCCAAACTTTGAGAGGGAGTACTCGGAGAGGCCAAGCTTCAGGAAACCCGGAAAAAATATATTCTTTAAAAGTTAGTTTCAGCTATCTGTGAAGGTTCCAAGAGTTGCCCTAATTAATTTATGAGCCCCAGGACGAAATTCAAAGTAAAACCATTAGTTTATCAGGACTAACATCTTAGCACAGACTACTGTGTAGCTGAAACTAAATCACATTTAATGGTGTCTGACCTTTACCCCTGTGCCCCCTCCCCTCTGGCTGAGGTCATCAATCACATTCTCCAACAGGACGTTATGGCAGGGTTCTGGACATGTGCATTCACATCCCAGTACAGAAATATGAGACTTTTACTCTGGCCAAAAGTATGCATGGAATTTCCTCCCCTTCTCAAGGTGATATTAGTCATGGAAATGCCTTAGGCATTGACATTGGGTGGTTCCCAATCAAGTATCTCCTGCACTTTTAAAGAATCCATTTCTATGCCCTGGTGTGAAATGCAGTACCCTAAATAATCAATTTTTGGGGATGGAATTCACATTTAGAGAATTTAGCATAAAGTAGCATTCAAGAGGGGTGTTAAATGCCACTTTCCATTCATCTCCCACTTTAATTCTGATACAGTAGTAAGCCTCCTTTAAATCCAGCTTTGAAATTTTTTCCCCTTCAGCAAGGGTGAGAGGGGTACATGTTCTCCACACTGACTGAATTCAAGTTCCTAAAGTCCATGCAGAGATGTTTAGAGCCATCTTTTGTTTCTCTAAATAACACTGGGACTGCGATTTTTGGTCGGGCTGTCTCGATGAAACTCCTTGCTAGTTTTTTTCTCAATGAATGCTCTCAGTTCTTCCAGCTTCCTCAGGGACATGCTATACATCTTGGGTTTAGGGAGTTTGGCACCGAGCAGAATTTCTATCACAGGGTCAGTGGAGCGATGGGGGGGGGCAGCTCATCAGAGGCTTTTTTGCTAAAAACATCAGCCAAGTCTTTGTATTCTTTGGGTATGCCCTGCGTTGGCATAGTATAAGCAGCCATTGCTGTTTCTTGGTGTTTTGCCCTCTCAGTTTCTTTGTGTGGATTCTCTTCAAAAGTCACGTGCATCTGAACTTTTTTAAAAAATTATTTTAAACAAACAAAAACAAACAAAAACATAAAACACATACAACCTTCTTCCATTTCATATAGCGTGTCATTTGGTTACAGGATTTTGTGCGTCCTTTCCATGGTCACCACTTACAATTATATATCGAATCACATATTGTTCATTAGATAAACATAAGTACATTATTGTTATATGTCAATTTTTCAACTGTAATTATTATTCCTTAATTTTAAACAAGATATTCTAAATATTGAATCCATACATACAACATCATTTTGCATCAATAGTTCAACTCCAATTATTATTCCTACATTTTAAACAAAATATCCTATATATTGAAATCGTACATACAACATCATTCCATTACATCGTTCTAATCTGTTTAACAGTGCTAAACCCTTATAGTATTGCATATATCATTCTATTATTCTTAAAATATAAAAAGTTCTCCCATTTTTCATTACCATGATTTTTTATCTAACCATTGATAAAACAAATCCCAAACCTTGTAAAATTGTTCATCCTCTTGTTCTCTAATTTCAAACGTCAATTTACTCATTTCCACACATTCCATAATTTTTTGAATAATTTCCTCCTGCGTTGGTATTTTCTCATTTTTCCAATTTTTTGCAAATACAATTCTAGCTGCTGTTAACACATTTACAATCAAATATTTTAAGTCTCTATTATATATTTCTGGTATACTTCCCAATAAAAAAGTCTCTGGTTTAAAGTCTATATGTTTCTGTGTCATTTTCTCCAACCACGTGTGGATCTTAGTCCAATATCTTTTAGCTTCTGCGCAGGTCCACCCATATGGTAATATGAACCTGGTGTCTGATGACATTTCCAACACTTTTCTGATTTATTCTTGAACATTCTTGCTATTCTCGTCAGGGGTAGATGCCACCTGTAAAACATCTTATGCAAATTTTCTTTATATGCTGTTGACATTGTCATTTTGTAATTTTGAGACCACAATTTCTGCCACTTTTCTAATTCAATCCCATGCTCAAAATCCCCCCCCAAGCTATCATAGTTCCTTTAACTTGTTCTTCTAACATAACCTCTAGTAAGTGTCCATAAAGTTTTAAAATTACTTTTTCATCAGTACCCATCAAAATTTTATCTAACTCAGTCATTTTATCATAAAAACCTTCCTCTTTATGATCCTTGTCATATCTAGATTGTATTTGCACGTATGAAAACCAGTTCATCTTTATACCTTCCTTTTCCAGTTCTTGCATAGATTTAAGTTCACCCTCTGCATTCAATATTTCACCATATCTAACTGTTTGTTCCTTTTTGTATATTATTGCGTATGAAAAGGCTTCAATAGTTGATAGCCAGACTGGAATTTTTAAATAATATTGTCTTTTAATCTTCTCCCAATTTAGTAGCAAAGCCTTCCATAGGTAATGTCTTCTAAAGTATCCCGGTGTTTTAGTTCCCTTGTACCATAAAAGGGCATGCCATCCCAACAATAGATCATGTCCTTCAAGGGTCAATAATCTGGTATTCCTTAGTGTTATCCATTCTTTAACCCACATCAAACTTGCTGCCTGGTGATATAGTTCCCAATTGGGCAGGCCCAAACCTCCTCTTGTTCTTGCATCTTGTAACAATTTTAGTTTTATTCTTGCTCCCCCACCCCGCCATATGTATTTCAACACTATTTTATTTAAGTCATCAAAATTTTCCTTCCCTAGTCTAATTGGAATCATCTGGAACAGATATAGAATTCTAGGTAGAATGTTCAATTTAATTGTAGATATTCTCCCTATCATCGAAAGTTGTAGATTTTCCCATTTCTTCAGATCCATCGCTATCTGTTGTTTCAGTTTATAGTAGTTGTCTTTAAGAGCACCGAATCTTGCTGTTATATATATCCCCAAATATTTAACCTTGTTCGTAACTTGCATCTCCAAGGTTTCCGCCAACTCTTCTTTTTGTCTTGTTGACATATTCTTTGTCAAGATCTTCATTTTGTCTTTATTTATTTTTAATCCTGCTACTTTTCCATATTCTTCTATTCTTTCTATCAATTTAGGTGCTGTTTCTAATGGATCCTCTAGAATGAAGACCACGTCATCTGTGAATGCTTGTAGCTTGTATTCTTCCTTTTCGATTTTCATTCCTTTTATTTCTTTTCCTTCTCTGACATATCTATTTAAAACTTCTAACGTTAAGACAAAAAGTAATGGTGATAATGGGCAGCCTTGTCTCGTCCCTTTCTTTATTTCAATAGACTGTGTCAAATCTCTATTTATCATTATCTTAGCTATTTGTTTATAATATATAGTTTGTATGGCTTGAGTAAATTTCTCACCAAAGCCCATCTGTTCCAGTTGTAACAGCATAAAGCACCAATTCACATTGTCAAATGCCTTCTGAGCATCCAAAAACATCAATGCCAATTGTTTTTCAGAATGTGCCTCATAATATTCGGAAGTATCTAAGATTATCCTCATATTATCTTTAATTTGTCTCTTTGGCAGAAATCCATTTTGATCAGAGTGAATGAAATTACTTAAGTATTTTTAAGTCATTCTGCCAATATTAAAGCAAACAATTTATAATCTGAATTTAACAGGGAGATTGGTCTGTAATTCTTAATTTGTAGTAAATCGGCCTCCTCCTTTCGTAAAAGTGTAATATATGCTTCTGACCATGATTTGGGTATTCTCCTCTCTGACATCACCTCATTCATAACTTCTAATAATGGAAAAGACAACGATTCCTGCAAGGTCTTATAAAATTCTGCTGGTAGCCCATCCGGGCCCAGGGCCTTCCCATTATTTTGTTTTTTAAGTACTTTGGTTAGCTCCATCATAGTTATTTTGCCTTCTAGCATTGTTACAGTTTCTTTGGGTATCTGGGGTAAGTTGGCTTCCTGTAAGTATTGTTTCACTCCTGCCTCTTCTGTATTCTCATGATCATATAGTTTACAGAAGTAGTCTTGTATAATTTTTTTCTTCTCTTCATTCCCATAACAGGTTTGCCCTTGATCATCCATTAACTGCAGTATCTTCTTTGAGTCTCTCTCTTTTCTCAGTTTGTATGCCAACCATCTCCTTGGTTTATTAGTATTTTCAAAGTAATTCTGTTTAGCACCCCTAATTTTGGGGGCTAATTCCTCTTTTTCCATTAACCCAATTTTGTGTTTAATCGTATCCATTCTTACTTTAATGTCCTTCTTTTGTGGGGAGTTCTGTAGTTCTTTTTCAAGACCCTTATATTCATTGTGAAGTCCTTTAAGTGTTTGTCTTTTCTTTATATTTCTCTTCATTGTATAGTCAATTATCAGACCTCTGGTATAGGCCTTCATTGTGTCCCAGAGGTTCTGCATTGATGTCTCCTCTTGTCTTTTTTCTTTAAAGAAAAAGGCCAATCCCTTTTCCGTGCATCTAAAAAAATTTTTTAAATATTTTTTTATTTTTGAATAAACACAAACAGACAAAACACAACAAACACCACAAAAGTATCTTCCATTACAAATTGTAAAGAGTGTCTCAATTGGTTACAAAGAGCTTTCGTGCAACCTTCCACAGTCATCACCTATAATTCATATCAGGTTATATGTTTTAAATCAAATATATTTATATATATTAGTATCATCATACCTCAATCTTCATATGACTATGATTGTTTTTACATCCCTTTATATAAAATATTCCAAAATTTAAAGCAAAACCACATGATGGCATCCCGTTATCTATTTTCAATATCATCCAGCAACATTACATCTTTATGACAATTTCTAAATAAAAATTAATTGTTTAATAACAAAGTCTCTAGACCTCCTTTCTTAATCACTATTTACAATTTATATCCAATTTCCCTTTTATCATGTCAATACAAATATTACATTATCATTATCAATCATTTAACAATATCCGTCATCATTTCATTTTTTTGGTCTTAGTTTAACTAAATTTGACTTACCCTTTTTTAAAAATATTATAAGCTTTTATACATAACAGAGTTTCTAAACTTCCTTTCATGATCACCATTTAGAATTTATACCAAATTTCCTCTTATCAAACCAATACATTTGTGTACATTGTTATCATTATCAATTATTTATCTAACTATATCCATTATCACTTCATTTTTAACCAGGGGGAATTTTATCACAAACTACATAGGAAAATAATAGAATTAGAACCAGAAAATATTTGTGTATTGGGAGACTTCAACGCAGTCATAAATCCAAAGAAAGACTTTACATGGGGGGGGGGGGCGGGGGAGAAAAGCATTACCAACTACTTTTTTTGATATGATGCAAGAGTTGAATTTAAAGGATGTTTAGAGAGAAGTAAATCTGCAAAAAAGGCAATATACTTTCTTCTCTAACCCACATGATTCAGGGGGGTTCAGGATAGACATGGCATGGATGGATTTGGAACTAAGCCAAAATATAGAGGAGGTACGGATAGCAGCAAATACATGGGCAGATCATAATCCATTAATATTGAAATGAAAAGGAAGAGTGAAAATGAGAGGCAGATGGACCATGAACCAGAGGGTGTTAAAAGAGAAAAAGTATGTACAATGGATGGAAAAAGAACTGGACTTCCTTCTAAAGGAAAATTTAAAGGAAGGCAAGGACATGACCAAAGCTTATATAAGAGGCCTAACAATAACATATGGGGCGAGGAGAAACAAAGAAAAAAGGAAACAACAATTAGAGTTACAGGAGAAACTTGAAGAATTGAAACTTAAGATGCAGGAATCCCCAAATGAGAAAATTAGAGAGGAAAAAGAACTGATTAAACATAAAATAAATTTGATCTCCCAAGAAGGAATGGCCCAAAAGCTCAGAGCAATGAAACAGGTGCATTTTGAACATGCTAATTAGCCAGGGAGATGGCTGGCCTATAAATTGAAAAAGGATAAAGAAAAAGGTTAATAACTACTAAAAGGTTAACTACAGGATGAAGAGGGGAATATACACCATTGGATGGAAGAGAAGAAGAGAATAGCCCCAAAATTTTTGGAACTCTCTATATACAGGAGAGAATAGAGGAAAAAGATATCATGCAATATTAAAAGGATAGAAATCTCCCTATAATATCGGATGAAATGAAAGAAATGATAAATGATAAAATTATGATGATGGAGATAAAGGCAGCTATTCAAAAGCAAAAAATAATAATAAAACCCCAGGACCAGATGGCATCCCTTCAGAGTTCTACAAAGAAATACAAACACCATTGGAAATCTTACTATTGAACATATACAATGAAGTTCTAGAGCAGGCAAAATAATCCAAAGACATGGTTGGAGGCATTGATACACTTATTCCAAAAGATGATCTAGACTCAACAAATTAAGAATTATAGCCCAATCTTGCTACTTAACATTGATTATAAAATATTTGTGACGATAATGGCCAAAAGAGCCCAAAAAAATTGAATGGAATTATTTATTTGGATCAGAATGGATTCTTGCCCAATAGATACATAAGAAACAATACACGGACTATTATGAACTCATTAGAATACTGCGAGACACATCCGGAAAAGCAGCTGGCATTAATATTTGTAGATGCCCAAAAAGCATTTGATAATTTAAATTGGAACTTTCTTATTAATCAATTAAAAATTATGAACTTTGGTTAAAAGTTTTCAGGTATGATTAGAGTGAACAATTCTTATCATTGGCGAAAATAATTGTAAATGGGGAAATAACAGAGATAAGTATAACTAAAGGGGTAAGACAGGAATGCCCCCTGTCCCCCCTTTTATTTATACTATCACTGGAAATACTATTAATACAAATTAGACAAAACTGAACAATAAAAGGTCTGAAAATTAAACAGGAAGAATATAAAGTTCAAGCTTTCGTGGATGATCTGGCTTTTATCATAGAAGATCCCCTGGAGATGGGAACCATCCCGGTGAATGAAATTAAAGAATGTGGAAAAGTGGCTGGGCTCAAAATAAATAAAGAAAAATTTTGACTAAGAATCTTACAAAAAAGCAAAATGAGGAATTGGAAGAGAAATTGGGGATTCAAACTGTTAAAAAAGTGAAGTACTTGAGAATTTGGCTAACAGCAAAATGTTCAACAATAAAAGAGGACAATTATGATAAATTGATACAACAGATACAAAAAGATCTAGATAATTGGGCAAAACTACAAATATCTTTAATTGGTAGAATCGCCGCAATAAAAATGAATGTTCTACCCAAATTCTTATATCTATTCCAAACAATACCAATAATACTGGGGAAAGCATTCTTTGAACAATTAAACAAAATAATAGGTAAATTTATCTGATTGGGGGAAAAAGCCCAGATAAAACTTAAACTTTTACAGGACTCTAGAGCTAGAGGAGGCTTTAGCCTTCCTGATTGGGAACTATATTAACAAGCGGCTGCAGCAACGTGACTTAAAGACTGGGTCCAATTAAATAACAAGAGGGTATTAACACTAGAGGGCCATGACCTCCAGCTGGGATGGTACGCGTTCCTGTGGGAAGGGGAAAATAAAATCCATACTTACTTCCAGAAACATCTATTGCAAAATGCTTTGATAAACATTTGGGATAAAATTAAGAAGAATCATTATATGAAAGTTTCAATTTGGGTATGAACAATGGAGGCAATAATCTACCCAAATGTATTAGACATAAAAATAAGTGGTAAGGTATTCAGACTTATTAGATGAACAAGGAAATTTAAAATTGGAGCAAGATCTAAAAAATCAAGGAATAAAAATTGACTGGTGGCCATACCTGCAAATCAGAACAAAATATAAAAAGGATTGGGAACAACACGGCATTTATGGAGAACAATTGGAACTTGATAAAATACTATTAGGAACAGGGGAGAAAATGATCACTAAAGTACATAATTTTTTATTAAGATTTAAAATGGAAGAAGAAAATGTGAAAGAAACAATGATTAGTTGGATGAGAAATTTTGGACATAGTATTCAATTTAATCAGTGGGATAAATTATGGGAGAGAAACTACAAACTAACGATTTCAGCTGCTTATAAGGAGAACCTCTACAAAATGTTCTACCGGTGGCATCTCCCACCAGCCAGATTGGCTAAGATGTTCCTAAACTGATCGCCAGAGTGTTGGAGATGTGGGCATAAGCAGGGAACGTTCTACCACATGTGGTGTACCTGCCCCAAGCTTGGAAAATATTGGTGTAAGATAAGAAAGTGGCTGGAAGAGATAACTGAACAGAGGATAGAATTGAAGCCAGAATTGCTCCTCCTGGGAATCTTTGATGGGAAAATGGAGAAAAAATTACAATACATAATACTTCAAATATTAACTGCAAGTAGAATTGTTTTAGCACAGAATTAGAAATTAACAGATAATTCCCCAGACCCAATTATAAGAAGGAAAATCTATGAATGTGGAGAAATGGATAGACTGCCTATGGAAATGAAGGAGTGGGAAGAAACCAAGTACTATCAAATCTGGAATATATGGTATTCCTGGCTTGAGAGTAAATGTAAAACTGAAGATACAAACGGTAAAAGTATAATATATAGAGTGTATTTAAATAAGGATATAACTTAGGATAGTGAAATAGAGATAGATTTTGTTTGTAAATAGGATTGTTACGAAAGATATGGATACCGATATGGAAAAGCTGTTATAAGTGTAAATTTGTGTTTTGTGTTTTGTCTTTTAAATGTTAGAAAATTCAATATATACTATTTTAAAAATAAAAAATAGAAATTTGCAGATTGAAAGTACAAATTTCTCAATGTCTTGTTTTACCACCTGATAAATTGGGGCAAACCATTTCTAACTTCCTTTCTCTATACATTGCTCAGTTGCAGGATTCTCTCCCTTTTATCTGCTCATTCCCTAAACAGCATTTATAACTCCCCCTTCCAAGATTATTTTCACATCATCTCACTTCTATTCCTGGAAAACTTTGCTTCCCACTTCTTAAATATGTTTTACCCTGCTTTAACATTTTCAGAACTCTCCAGTGACTTCTCCCTAAAACTCAAAGAGAGCGACTTACCCAAACTCATGCAGCTTCAAGCCTAAAGCAGGATAAAAATTCAATAGCTTGATATCTTTAACAATTTACTAAACTGTCTCTTGATTTGATAATTAGTTTGATTTTGTATCACCCAAGGGATTAGAATCACTATTACTGCACCATTGGGTTGAATGGAAAGGACAAAAAAGAAAATTAAGATGGATGTTGAACCAATCAATATTAAAAGATAAAGAATTTATTCAATTGATGGAAAAAGAACTAGACTTTTTTCTTTAAAGAGAATAGAAAAGAAGAGGCCTCATTACAAAACGTATGGGATACAGCTAAAGCATATATTAGAGGTTTAGCTATAACTTATATGGGAAAGAAAAATAATAATAAGAAACAAAACCAAAAGATATTAGAAGAAGAATATAAGAGGCTAGAGATAGAACTACAAAAGGAACCACACAAAAAAGAATCTAAAAAACCAAAAGGAATTAATAAAACATGAAGAATTAGCACAAAAAATTAAAAATGCTAAACAAACTTTCTTTGAAAATGCAAATAAACCAGGAAGATGGCTGGCATACAAACTGAAAAAGGCGAAAGAAAGAAAAACTGATACACCAATTAATGGATGAGGAAGGAAATCTTCACCATCAAAATGAAAAAAGAAAAAGAAAGTGATCCAAAATTACTATGAAAATTATGTGATCAAGAGACAGTTTCAGAAGATAAAATAAAACCACCTTTATATTTTTCTTCATTTCTCTTAATTCTTGTAAGAGAATATCAAATTTGTCTGATCAGTGATTTCTTAAGCATTTTTTTTCCTCGCTTCCATTTCAAAATCTTTTTCCACATGAATCAGGCATAATTCTGAAGGTATCAGGCCTGCTCTGGATCTTTGCCAAACACTGCACACTTTTGGTACATTTTGACATCCGACAATCCAAAAAGGGCTCTTGACCTTTTAAGAGTTTTACAGTCTATAGTCCATAAACATCACTTCCTCCTTCATCTTCGTCTTGTCCTTATCAGCTTATCTTCAAGAATGCGACTTAATAAAACTAAATAAATCCAAGGAGGATTTGAAACAAATAAATGATAAAATGAACAATATGGATATAAGAATAACAGATTTGGTGAAACAAAGTCAGGATATGACACAAAATATTATAGAAGTGAAGACTCAGATTGGAGAACATGATAGGCTGTTAAAAAGCCAGATGCTTATGATGCATCAGGTGAAAAAGGATGTGATTGAGATACAGGATCGTCAGTGCCACTCAAATTTACAGATATGTGGATATCCAGAGAAAAGTGAAGAAAATGAAGTAAAGTTGATCCCAGGAGTGTTGAACTGAGCTACCTCATTCCTTCCAGATGTCCCCTTTACAAGATACGATATTGATGTAATACATAGAATCAGCCAAGAAAGGTCAGGAAGAAAATATCCGAGAGATACTGTGATAAGGTTTTGGTCTTATGCAAAAAAGAACAACTGATGCGTAAATTATGAAATATGGCAATGATATTGTTTAGGGGGCATCAGATACAGGTTTTTACAGATTTAAGTAGTGAGACTTTACAGTGGAGGAGAGAGATGTGTCAAGTTTATCAACATGAAGAAAAACAGTATCATTTATAGCTGGGGCTATCCAGTTTTTTTGAGATTCCCATATGGTGGAAGATTTTATAGAGTTAAACAAAGGAGGAGGTGATGGAGAAATTAAGGGAGCTCGCAATCATCAATAAAGAAGAGTTCACGGAGCAGATGCAGAAAATGAATGAGATGTCAAAATGTATTAATAGAAATAGACTGAAAGATGTCTGGAGAGAACTATATGGTAATCAAAAGAGTTATACATATTTTACAAAAGAGTTAGACATAAAAATTTTACAAGAATAGACTATATATTTGTAACATCAGAAATATTATCTAAAATAATGAGAGCAGAGATAAAAATAATTAAAATATCTGATCATGCAATGGTAACTATGGTAACTATGGATATGGAAATAGATTGTGATTATAAACAGGCAAGTAGATGGAGAATGGATTTGAGAATTTTTAAAAATAAAGAGCTTTTAGAAAAAATGGAAAGGGAATTAAAAGAAATATGGACTATAAATGATGAGGGAAGTAGTAATACAGGTGTAATATGGGATGCAATGAAAGCGGTAGTGTGAGGTTTAGGGATAAAGTACTCTTATAATATAAAAAACAAAAGAGTAATATATAAAGTGTTTGGAGGAGGAAATTAGGGAACTAGAGATTAAATATATACTGTAGAAAGTAGAGAGAATAAGATTATGTTAGAACTATCAGCTAAAAGAAAAGAGTTGCAAACTATTGAGATAGAACAGGTTCAGAAAATTCTAATATACTTAAATAGGAAATTTTATTAAAACTCTAATAAAAATTCTAGAATGTTGGCCTACAGCCACACAAAAAGCCTGATTGGAGTAATAAAGAACGACAAGGGGGAAAGATGTAATATGATGAGAGAAAAATTGTTGATATTTCATATGTTCTTTGAAAAGCTATATAAGGGAAGTGACATAAATATGAATGAAAGTCAGGCATATATACAGAAGAATTTAAATTGTAAAATTCAAGAAAATGATAAAGAAATAATGGAATCACAGATAGAAGAAAAGGAAATAGTAGAAATTATTAATAAATTGAAGATAGGTAGGGCACCAGAGTTAGATGAATTAGGTGTAGAATGTTATTAAAAATTTAAAGGGCTATTGGTGCTGAAGATGAAGATAATGTTTAATAAAGTAATGGATGGGGGAAATGTTCCATGTTCTTGGAAGCAATCCTTGATAATACAGATAGCGGAACCAGTGTACAAATCCAGGATCATATAGACCAATATTACTTATTAATCAGGACGCTAAGATTTTTATAGCAATATTGGCAAATAGATTGAATATATTTATAGAGAATTATATTAAAAATGTCCAGTATGGATTTATAAGAGGCCAACAAATGTCAGACATAGTAAGAAGGGTATTAAAAATAGGTTATTATATAAAGAATCAAACATTAAAGGCAGGTGTATTAGCATTAGATGTATTTAAGGCCTTTGAATGTGGGGAATGGCCTACATTAAAGATATTAATAGAGAAGTTAGGTTTTTGTAAAAAATTTAGACATGTGATAAATCAATTATATTCAGAAAATAAAATTAGTGTAGCCATCAATGATAGTGTTACAAAGACAGTAACCTTAAGCTGGGGAATGAGACAGGGTTGATTCCTACTAGACCAAACCGACCGGGACCTACTCACTCTTCACCTCAAACTCAGCAACAAAATCCACCCAGCACTCTGGGACAAATCCAAACAACTAGCCCTCTGGAGAGCCAAAACAGAAACCTTCTACAAGACAGACACACATACCAACAAACTCCACAGACTAGAAAAACAACAGAAGCCCAACCCCCCTCCACAGCAACTCATGAAACAAACAGTACACAACATATCAGACAGAACCCTCACCACAGCTGAAACCAATGTCCTTTCCAGAGGATTCAACTTTGCAGTTGCCCCTAAATGAATCCCCACTGAAGACATCATATGCAGAGTTGAAGCTACATTCACCAAAATCAACCCAGATGAAGCCAATAAAATCAGACTTGAAGTCACCAACGTCCTCTGCTCCAGCAATGCACCCAGAAGCAAATTACAGAAAGAAGAACAAAAAGCACTCACCAACTTGAGGAAAGACAACAACATAATCATTCTCCCAGCAGACAAAGGCAACACCACCGTGGTGATGAACACGTCTGACTACCAAGCCAAACTATCCAACCTACTCCAAGATTCCACTTACAAACCTCTAAACACAGATCCCACCTCCTACCTGGAAAAACCACCAAATCCAAAATAAAAGCCTCTCCCATCAGTGAAGAGATCCAGCAAAGAATCATCCCCAGAGAGAAATCATCCAGATGCCCCAAGCTCTATGGCCTCCCCAAGATACACAAAAGAAGGAACATCACTCAGACCCATGGTCAGCTCCATAGGCTCACCTCTACAGAATCTTGCCAAATTCCTCGCTAAACAACTTCAACCGTACACAGAATCCATCACCTCACACATATAAAACTCACTCCACTTCATAGAAACAATAAAAAAACAAAACCTACAACCCAGCGACCTACTCGTGAGCTTCAATGTCATATCCCTCTTCACCCAAGTGCCTATAAAAGAAGCCTTGACAGCTATCCAGAACAAACACAACCCCCCCAAACACATCCTGGACCTGACCAACCACTGCCTAACCAACACATACTTCATCCATAATGGACAAAGATACAAACAGATAGAAGGAGCACCTATGGGATCACCCCTCTCACCCATCATCGCAAACTTATACATGGAACAATTTGAAACTAATGTCTTAGATAAATCTGAACACAAACCCAAACTCTGGCTTAGATATGTTGATGACACTTTCGTGATTCGGCCACACGGGAAAGAAAAACTGGACAACTTCCTCACACATCTCAACAGCCTACACCCCAAAATACAATTCACTATGGAAATAGAAGCAAACAACCAACTTCCCTTTCTGGACGTCCTAATCTACAAAAAACCCAATGGCTCCCTAGGACACACCATTTACCAAAAAAACACACACCAACCGCTACTTAAATGCACAATCCCATCACCATCCTGCACATCTGTAGCCAAGACCCTCATCTCCAGAACCAAATGCCTAGCTGACAAAGACCACCTGAAAACTGAATTACACACTCTCACAAATGCATCACCCTCCTCCCTTACATCAAAGGCATCACAGATAAAATCAGCAAAATTCTCCACACACACATAATATCAAGACAGCTTTCAGCATTGACCAAAAATAGCCAACATCTTAAGAAACCCCAAAGACAAGATGCAGCTAAAAAACCAAGGAGTCTACGAAATACCATGCAAAATCTGCCCTGCCAGATACATTGGACAAAATAATAGGAGAATAAATGCATGCATCGCAGAGCACAAGAACACAGTCAGAAAAAAAGAAAAAACTTCCTCCCTTTTCCAGCACCTTAAAGCAACAGGACATGAAATTGATTTTGAAGGAACCAAATTAATCTCCAAAAGAGAACACTTCAACAAGAGAATAATTATGGAAGCCATCGAAATAGAGATACACCCCCACAACATGAATAAACGTGATGATACCTCCCACCTACCAGACATCTGGAAACCAGCCCTAGTCAACAAACGAACCCCACCCACCACCCAGGTCGTTACAACACAAAAGAATAATGGACACACAGCCAGGACTTCAGCCACACAGGATGATACGAAACAGCCAACCAATCTACAAACATCAACTCCATCTACCAATCAGGATGCAACTGCACAGCCAATCAACCCACTTACAGCAACAAAGCCAGCACTCCACACACATACACCTTCATAGAAAGACGACAGCTCTGATCATGCCTTACTCGTACAAGCACGAAGCCGAAAACACCGGCCTGAAGATGGCGAGTGGGACCTCGCCGAAACATTGCCAAGACAGTCTCAATCTTACATGGGAAAAGACCTGAATACAACAAGACAGCATACATACATACATATATATATATATATATATATATATATATATATATATATATATATATATATATATATATATATATATATATATATATATATATATATATATATATATATATATATATATATATATATATATATATATATATGTACATACATATACATACATATACATACATACCTATGCCTATGCCTATACCTATAAGGCTATACCTATACCTGTACATGTACATGTATATGTATTGTGTCACAACCCCTGGTATGCCCAAATATATACATACACATACATATAAATTTATATATTTTCAACCTCAAAAACTGAAATCAATAATATTCAAATAAAATGTAATAATATCATAATATCATAACACCAATAAAATCTAATAATATCCTTATTTTCGCAGATGATTCCCAAAAATAATACTAAAAAATAACATGATGGAATGAATGTAGAATTAGGAGTGTATTTAGAATCTAGGTGAATGTTCAGGGGATGTGATAGTATTATAGTTCAATTATTGCTAGGAGTTTGTGATTGGGCAATTGTTATAAACTTTTTTTTCAGAAATAGAATCAAGTTAGTTAAAATTTAGGTCAACATTTGTTAAGGTCTACATTAGAAGTCATCATAAAGATTACAATCTAAATTAATTTTGATAGATAGTAATAGCATTATGAATTGCCATTGAGTGTTGAGCAAGACTATTGTGCTATATTTTTATGTACATTAGCTTGGGT
Source organism: Natrix helvetica (assembly GCF_964273705.1). NCBI lineage: Eukaryota > Metazoa > Chordata > Lepidosauria > Squamata > Natricidae > Natrix > Natrix helvetica. The sequence continues at coordinate 64,440,898 of NC_138550.1, forward strand.
AAAATTAGTTTTCCACTTCGTTGAACTCTAGGATAAGGGTTAGTTTTGAAATCTAAATGCTGCTACCACCATCTTGTATTTTTTTTATCACCCATGAATGTTATTATCCTCTTTAAAATATTTTCCATCACAAATAAATATTATTTATATCATTGACCAATATAATGATTGGGAAAATAATTTATAACTGATATTAGATGAGAGTATAGTATCTCAATTCACTTAGTTACTCTTATAATCAATATTATAATTTAGCAAATTGTGTTGAAATTAAATTAGTTTTAGCTGTTCAAAAATCTCTATACGTCGGCTTATAAAGTCACATAACAGCATTAGAACCAAAAACAGTTACCTGTGCAGATGATCTATAAGGCAAAGGTAAAGATTCCCCCACGTGCTAGTCATTTCCCATAAATGATCTATAGACACAGTTTAAAAATGGTGATTGTTATATAGACCAATAAGTGTGTTTTATCTGCATGTCAGGAGAAGGTATGTACATATGTGCCATGTGGTAGAATATAAATCATTTTCAAATTTCCAACAGATTAAGTGGTATTTTGTATTTGTTATAGATATTTGAAATCTTTTCTACGTAATCTTCTATTGTGCACCAAAAATCATAAGGGAAACATATCTGAAAATAATTCATGCTTGTAAAAAAATGATCACTATAGATACATTTGGTATTTAAAGACAAAAAAGGATTATATCATGTATATTTACTGTGCCTACATCTGTCATGGCATTCTTGATCTGTAATGAAGCAGAAGGGGATTGCTTTCTAGTTTAATTAGATTATTTGGTACCTTGCAGGATCTTCAGGATGACATTGGGAGGCAGCAAGCTGTTGTCAGAACTTTGAACACAGTTGGAGATGAGATTATTGAACAATCATCAGCAACAGATGCCAACATTTTAAGAGAAAAATTGGACAGCTTGAATTTGCGATGGAAGGAAGTCTGCAGGCAGTTGGTAGAGAGAAAAAAGAGGTAGATAATATTTTTTGGTATTTCATAATATATTCCAATACTGTGAAGGAGATCTAATTTTATATGTGTATATGGATGACACACTGCTGAGGAGATAATTGAAAATATTAAGAAGGTGGCTTTAGTACTTGGCATTATATTATATTAGAGTTTTTGTTTTTACTAGCACATGTTAAGTTGATTCCTGTCTAAATTCATTTTCTAAAGAAGGGACACCTTATTCTCTCTTCCACAAGTAAAAGGAGTTCAAAGAAAACAGATACCAGTTTTAGCAGACATTTTGGCAGACATTTAATGCTTCAATAAAGATTCTCGATAGACTTTTTACTTGCCATCAAGAAGGAACAATATGCAATTGTATAAGAATATAGAACAAGTTGTGATAAAATTAAAATGAGGTAATATATATTGTTTTTCTCATCAATATAACATATTTGTTTAAATATTGCTGGTTGTTTCAGAATTCTCCTAATTTGTAAACTACTTCAAATTTAAATTGGAAATGTAACATGAAGGGTCATTTTATCATGCTTGGTGGACTTGAAAAATAACTAGAAAATGTTACATTCAAATACATGCAGTGATACAAAGAATTTTAAATATTAATATTCATTTGAAACCAGAACTCAACTTATTGAGAGTAATGGATAGAGAAGACATATAGAAGGTTATTTTTATATATGATAACTGCTCCAGGGTTATTATATGCACAAAAATGGGAGATTCTGAAGATTCTGAAATACACACAATGAAGGAAAGGCTAGCGAAAATGACAGCATTAGGAGAGATAACAGAATTGACTTAGAAAAAAGGCATTTATTATTGTGATTAGAAACCCTTATGAATTTTTTTCTGAAAAAGGAAAAAAAAATGTGTTTATGGATTTGAAAACTATGAGTAAGTATTGAGTAAAACTTCCAATGTCATTAATCTTCATATCTTAATTGGTCACTACCTAACAAGGTAGATAACAACACAAGAGCAAATGTATTTGATCTGGTGCTGGATGACTTTTCATATTGATCCATTATCATGACAGATTACTTCCTTGTGACAATGGAGTTAACTAGAGCAGGAAAGAAAGGACCTGCTTTTTAAAATGGCCTATTTCAAACATGAAATATCTCCACCAAGCTTCCTGTTGTTCATCAACTACCAGTGAAGCTGGCAGTCAAGTCAGATGAGGAGGTGGAGGGGGTTCCTGGGTTAACATCGGAGCTAGCATCAGAAGGTTCTGAGGACCAAGAAGACTCAGAGCCAGATGCAGAGCAGGGCCCATCTACTCACGCTCAGGCAGAGAGACAGCTGTTTTCTGGGCCTGAGTTCAGTGAAGGGGAGAACAGCCAGAGCCTGTCCCAGACACACATGTGTGCAGAGAAGAGAGGAGAGCAACAGTGGACTGGGGAGCTGACTCTCCAAGAGATGTTAACAAGCCCCTCTCTGGCTGGAATATAAAGAGGAGAGGTGTGGGAGGCATCGGTTGCTATAGACAACCATTCATGCTACAGGAGAGTTCCCTCCATTGGATTTCCTTGCCAGGATTTCTCTGCCAATACCCAGGTTGGTCAGGACTATTTGTGTTGGGATTGACGTGCTAATTGAGCCTCCCTGTGGGGAACTCAGAGACATTGCAATTAGCTGAGCCAGTGTGAGCAGAGACTGCTACTGCTTGTTGAAACATCTAAGGACTCTTACCTAGAGTTTTTCCATGAACGCAGTTTATTCCTGCCTTGTTAAACAAAAGGAGTTTTCCTCATGAGTAAGCAGTTGAGTAGTACTTGCAAAGGCTGGATCAGAACATTTCCTGGTGACAGTTGGGAAGTTTCTCAGTGATATTAATGGGTACTTGTTGAGCCAGGATGCTCAACAAATAACTCCTGAGTATTTTTCCCTGCCTGCCTGTCCCATGAGGAAGCCTGGAGTGCGCGCACCCCAAGAGTGGAGTCTTCCTGCAATGCAGGTTCAAGCCCCGCCGGAGCTCTGCTTGAACACAGTGGGAGACCGAACTGTTGACCTGACCATGTCCTCCTGGCAACGTTCCCTCTGCCAGTCAGGAATCCGGGTTCAGTCTGAGCCGGTCAACGCCCATCTTGATGGCACCTTCACAATCACATCAAGGGAAGCGTGGTGAGGAGGGGGGCTAGGCTAGTGAGAATACTTACCTGTGTTTGGCAGGAGGAGGCAGTTATGTGGATGCATGTGGCAAAGGCGAGGCAGGGTGAGTGTCGGAGTGAGCTAGTTCGGGGGCATGGTCAGCCAGCCATCACTATCGGTTAGGCGACCCATGCCCAATTACCACTATCGGTTCTCCCAAACCGGGAGCAACCCACCTCTGATCCCCACCCTTCCAAGTTTGAATATAGTATATTTTGCATTCTAATATCAGTGTCTTGAAGGCCTAAATAATTTGATCTGAAAAGGAAGATAGAGTGCTGTAGGAAAGTTTCAGTATATATAGTGCTTATTATCAAAAATTCTTTTAATAATATAATATCTAATATACCTAAGCATTGCAGATATCATTCATATTTCTAAGTAATATGATAGATGATGATGAATCTTTTGTGCTTGGTATGTCAAAAATTCAGCAAATATCTAACTTGACTCTGCTGATGTGTCACCTTCCAAACAAAAGAGAAACAATTCTTTATATATTGATTTACCGTATTTTTCAGACTATAAGATGCTCTGGAGAATAAGATGCACCTTAGTTTTGGGGGAGGAAAATAATAAGAAAAAAAATTCTGTCTCTGCCTACCAGCATCCATGGTAATCAGCTGACACATGGTAACAAGGTCAGCCAATTAATAGGCATAGCAACTAAGTCAGCCAATGAAGGCTATTTGGACTCTGGAATTTGCTGTGTGAGCAACAAGGAGACAGAAAGGAGCCTGGCTTAGCCAAGAACTGAAAGTGAAACTGCTTGTGTTTTGCTTCTATTTACTGCTTCCTTGGAAAACCTGCTTGTGGTAATGTATTGTATATTATTATTATTTTGAATCCTGCTGAATCAGTTACTTATGTGTTCTTTCTGAATCTGATTACTGCTGCAAATTCTGACCAGACCAGGTCAGCTTCAGCACTTATTGCAGCCTCATTCAGCACAGCTGATTGGCGGTTGAATTGGACTGCCAGAATACCCCCAATCAGCTGTTCCAGACTGCAGGGATTGCCTCAGAACATTGCTGCCTCCATGTCTTGTGTTTTTGGCCTCTGGTGGGGGTGGGTGAGGCTATATTTTTAAAAAATACAGTACAGTCCAATCATGTGATCCTCAGCATCTACTTCTCACATTCAGACAATGTTCTCTTTCTGTTGACATTTGTTCTTCAATGATCTTCTGCACCCTCTGCAGCCTTCAAAAGCCACCAAAAAACATGCCCCATTCTCACATGATTTTTAGAGGGTTCAGATGCCATGTGAGAGCATAGCTCTCTTGTACAACATCCAGATGGTGACAACACACCGCATTCTCACGCGGCCTCCATAGCACAGGTGGGTTGCTCCCGGTTTAGCCCAAATCAGGCGAAGCGGTAATGTTGGCGGAGGGAGACTCTGCATGTGCAGAAGTGTTGCACATGCACAAGCACGATCAAACCAGTGGCATCAAGATTTGCAACCCACCTCTGCTCCATAGCCTTTGAAAATCACAGAAGAAGGGGTATGCTTTCAAAAATAGTTATTTCCAATGTATGGGTATCATTGGAAACTTCATGGTGTGTCACCTTTGACATGTCTCAAGGTTAACCATCATTGTGATAGAGCTTCTAGAGGTCTAATAGCTGTAATGGTTCTTGAAGTAATAATACAAAGACATAGGGCTTTTGTACTACCAAGACCATTACATGAGAAATCTAAGGATATATCGTTTACACCAGTGATGTGCAGTGAGATTTATGGCTGGTGAGGCTGGTGACATCATCAGGAAGGCGGGGAATGGGACCACGTGTGCAGGAGGCTTAGGCAGCCTCAGCCTCCTGCACATGTGGTCCCATTCTCCGCCTTCCTGAGTCAACATGAAAGGGACCGCGGAGCGCGAGCTGCAGGACCACGGAGCGCGAGCTGCGGTCCCCTTCATGTTGACTCAGGAAGGAGGGGAATGGGACCACATGTACAGGAGGCTGAGCACGCTCCGCGGTCCCCTTCATGTTGACTTAGGAAGGCGGGGAATGGGACCACATGTGCAGGAGGCTGAGCACGCTCCACGGTCCCCTTCATGTTGACTCAGGAAGGCAGGGAATCGGACCACGTGTGCCTTTTCCCTTTTCACTTTTTTTGTCTTTTCATGATGAGAGCGGTGAGGCTCTGCCTCTCCTGCCTCTCCTGCCTCCCCTGACCACACGTCCCTGGTTTACACCATATGCCAGAAAAATCAGATAATTTATATAAAAATGTCAGTAACATATTGCCTCATAGTTTAAGCAAGGAGAAGACTTGCCTTTGCTTGCTTCAATCTACTTTTCTCTTGATGTTGTCTAACTATTCCCTACCCTCAAAACACTGAAGTTAGATCTACATCTTCTTTCAGTTGTAGAGTACTGTTTTATTTTTAAGTAAAAAAACATTATTAAACTCTGACTATTTAATGAACATAACTGTTCTTCTTTGCACTTACTTTTAAATTATATGTCAATTCCTCACCAGGCTCTCTTTATTATTGCATTTACTGAAAATATTAGAAGTATTTATAATGCAAGCAGATTCTCATCCAATATTTCAAACAGACCACATTTTTTTCTTCAGTAAATGCATTTAAATTACTTTGTAATAAAATATTTAGCAGTTAATTGCAGGTGGAGAGTTTTAAATGCACCATTTATAACTGTTACTACCACATACTGAAATAAATCCTAGCAATCATTACACTTGTAGGTAAAGAAAGAAATAACACTTGAGATATTGAATACACGAATAAAGCATTTTTAAACATTGCTATTAAGATAGGAATCTTTTTTTTAAAATGTAGGATTACTTCAATGGTCCAATAAAAGAAAATGTATTTCAGGGTTGAACTATAAAGTTCTTGGAGCTCTCTGGGCTTGGTTGTTTCCTTGTAGATGTTTCATTACTCAGTTAGGCAATATCATCAATCCTAATATAGGGTTTGCTTCCTGTTTATTTGCTGTAGCTCAATATTTGTGGGGCAAATGATTTCTTCCTTCATTATCCAACTGGCCCTTCCTCCCACGGAATGCTTCGGAGGAAAGCTTCTGCAAAAGCCCGGGTGAGTGACAACAAGTTCCCGCCGTTACGAAGTCTCGGAGGCTGTAATTTTCTGAGCTGTGCGCACGCGCCTGTTTTCCACAGTGTGGAGCAGCAGCAAGGCTCTGCGAGGCGAGCGATGATTGCGGGGGCTGTCAACGGTCCCCCCTCGCGTTCCTCGTCTTCCTGGATGGCATCCTGAGTCATTGCCGGCCACGCAGAATCTCGCCGCTGCTCCACGCCGTGGAAAACAGGTGCGCGCGCACAGCTCAGAAAATTACAGCCTCGGAGACTTCGTAACGGCGGGAACTTGTTGTCACTCGCCCGGGCTTTTGCAGAAGCTTCCCTCCGAAGCCCGAGAGGAGGGAGGGGAGCAGGCGCCCGGCACACAGAAGAGCCGCATTAAAGGGTGTAAAGAGCCGCATGTGGCTCGCGAGCCGCGGGTTGCTGACCACTGTCATAGTGTATTGTATAACAGTAATTCTAGATTAAGCCAAATCCAAAAATGCTAGGGAAGTATTGGAAGCTTGGCCTTTAGCCAAATCAGCCATCAATAGATACTTAGAGATACATTTTATTTCCACTTGAAAGAGACAATTTAAAAACCTAGAACCAAAACAAAAAGACTAGAACACAGTTCTTCATTAACCAACAGAGAAGCAGGGATCAACATTAGTCATACAATCAGGCAGAAAACAATAATCAAAGAATCAAATAATCAAATAATAATAATAATAATAAATATTTATTTCTTAGCCGCACCCTCTCCCGCAGGACTCGGTGACCACAGTGTGTGTGTGTGTGTGAGTGAGTGAGACAGACAGACAGAGAGAGGAACAGAGAGAGGGAGTGAGGGAGGGAATCAGAGAGAGAAACTGACAGACAGACACACACACACACACACACACACACACACAGAGGGGGAGGGAGAGAAAGATAGACAGACAGAGAGAGAGACACACAGAGTGAGTGATTAAGTGAATGAGTGAGAGACAGATACATCCACATACACAGAATGACAGAGAGAGAGGAAGGGAGGGGAGAGAGACAGAGGGAGAGACAGAGACACACACACACACACAGAGTGAGTGAGAGACAGACAGACAGACACACACACACACACAGAGTGACAGAGATGGGGGAAGGAGGAGAGAGAGACAGAGATACAGACAGACAGACAGACAGATAGACACCCAGAGAAAATGACAGAGGGAGACAGAGAGGGAGAGAGGGAGAGAGAGACAAAGAGCCAGAGAGAGAGAGAGAAAGAAAAAGAAAAAAAGAAAGAAAGTGGGAGAGAGAGATGAAATTAAAAACAACAACATACAAACCTGACTTACTCAAACTATCCAAGGAAATGCAAGGCCAATGTTCACATTAGTGGTTGTGACTTTGTCAGTCATTGTCAGGATGTAATTTTCTCTACATTGTAAGGCAAATTTTATGGAATTTAACGTTATCGATAAATAATATCGTTCTAAAGTTTTTGTTTTATTAGTTTTGTTATTTGTATCCTCCCGACCTATGTGGATACTTGCATGCAGAATATTCTCAATAAAAACTTATTGAAACTAAAAACAGTGTACCATCCTATGTATTTTCGGTTTTAAAAATGTGGCTCTCAAAATAAATTTCAATCGTGGTTTTGGCGAGATTTGGCTCAGTTGAAAAAAAAGGTTGCCCACCACTGCACTATGATATCATATCGACGGTGAACCTTTTTTGGCTCGCGTGCCATAAGGGGGGTGAGTGCAGGGGGTCATGCGTGGGAATGCCACACCCATAATGCAACACGCGATCCCCCCAGTGCACATGTGTGCATGAGAGGCACTCCCCATTTTTTGCATGCTTTTTTCACCCTCCCCAGGCTCCAAAGGCTTTATAGGAGCCTGGGGAGAGCGAAAACAGCCTCCCCCACCCCCCTGGAGGCCCTCCAGAGGTTTCAGGAACCTTCAGAAGGCTTCCCTGAAGCCTCCGGGGACTAAAAACAGCCCTATGAACAAACCAGAAGTCTGTTCCCGAACTTCCGGTTTGCCCTAGGACCGTTTTTTGTGCTCCGGAGGCTTCAGGGAAGCTCCTGAAGCCTCCGGAGGGCCTCCAGGGGGACTCTTTTCGCCCTCCCCAGGCTCCTATAAAGCCTCTGGAGCCTGGGGAGGGCAAAAAATGGCTTTATAAAAGGCTGAACTCAGCTGGCCAGCACGCACATGCGCGCTGGCCAGCTGACAGGGCAACGCCTCGCGTGCCCTGACAAATGGCTCTGTGTGCCCACCTGCACGCGTGCCATAGGTTCGCCATCCCGGTCATAGTGTATTATATATTTTCTCAGAGTCACAAATGAATAAGAGAAGATAAAGACAGACAGGTAACATAAAAAAAGAATGATGTTCAAAGTATTTTTTGGAAGTTGTCTAAGAATGGAAGGGACTGGAAAAAGGCAGAGAATTATAGATTTTTTTTAAAAAAAGATAAGATTGCTTTATAAAAAGAGTATCAGAATTATTCTTGATCTTATTTTCTCTGATGCACTGATTCCACATATCCCTTCGAATGAGACAAAAAGAACAGAGCAATATTCTCCAAGCAGGTTTGTGTATAGTATCCAAATATCCAAAGATTATGTTACAGTCTCTCCAAGAAATTCCTAAACCGTCTTATCCTATGTAGCAGAACTCAGCTGCTGTAAACATCCACTCCACATAATGGGGAGTTCCACAGATACCTCCCCCAACAATACAGTAAACATTTGCAGCTACACACTCAGATAAACTAAAGATTCCAATAGTGATCATGTGACTATGGGATTATGTGACTACATGCAATTTGCCTAACGATGGCAGTTGCCACAATTGCTATCATAAGTCAGCATCGTCATTTGATGTTGCACATAATTTAGCAATGAAATTGTCAGTCACAATTGCCATGGTTAAGTGAGGATTAAATGTAGTAAATATGCAGGTTTCTGGGGATTATTTAAAAAAACAAAAAATATACACGTTTTGATTGCTCTTTTCTTCTTTAAGTACAGCCAGTTATTTAAACTTTTACATTTTTTCTAGAAGTTCTTATTCTATAACTGGGGTTAGAGGAACTTAAATTATGTCATAGAGGGCTGTAAAGCACTGGGAGGCGGCACTGTGGAGTGCTATTGCTATTACTATTTGGTCACTTTATTTGTCTTCTGGATCCATTTCTAATTCAATTGAAATAAATATTTCAATATTTCAAATATTTTAATATTTCAAATAAATATATTTTGTTCTCATACCTATGGATTTTTCACTCTGTTCTAATCAGACCGATATTCAAACCTTTGTTAGACAAAGCCAATGTACAATATGATTACATTAATATCACATTAGTACTTCAATTAATGCTTACAAATATGTAGCAAATTGGCCATTATTTGCATATTGTAAGGTATTGTTTTATTTTCCACTGCTTTAACATTACCCTCTTGTGATTCTGGAGATATATACACACATTTGTTTAATTATATTTTGATCAGGAGTCGAAAATCACTTTTAGTGAGATGGGTGGCTACATCACTATGATTATTAAATGAAAGAATGTGTCAATTTAAATTTGTATTTTATTGCTCAAATATGCAATTATATTCAATATATAGAGAGACATTATATCATTACTATTTAGAAGGTTTCAAATATAGTCTAAAATTATCATACTAGAATAATTGAAAAGGTGCTTTTATATTAAAGATTGTGTTTCAATATATGTATGCATCATCTTTGTCTAGATTTTAATTAAGCTTTATAAGAGCTGCGGTGGCACAGTGGTTAGAGTGCAGTACTGCAGGCTACATCTGCTGACTGCTGGCTGTCTCCAATTGGCAGTTCAAATTTCACCAGGCTGATGGTTGACTCAGCCTTCCATTCTTCCGAGGGGGATAAAATGAAAACCCAAATTGTTGAGGGCAATATGCTGACTCTGTAAACCACTGAGAGAAGGCTGTAAAGCACTGTAAAGCAGTATATATCTAAGTGCTATTGCTATTGCTATTCTAATTCAGATTAAATGTAACAATGAAGAAGCAGCGCAGTAAATTTACCATATACTAATAATTATTTGTCTAAGTAAATAAATACATAAATACTAATTCTGAAAATAATGGTTTGTATTGTTCAACATATTATTAATACTTCAGCAAATCACCAGAGTATGAAAATAAATTGCTTGGCTAGATTATATCAAAGTGATTATAAATGATTTATTTTAAATGATCTAATTAACATAAACGCTTTTTATTTTGCTCAAAAGGCAGGAAATGTGTCAAATTATTACATACTCAGAAAAAAAATAGACAAGCAGATTTCTTGTTTCACTACTGTGTAAAACAATTCCACCATCCTTTAATTAGAGATTAAAATATAGGTGAGAAATATTAAAATTTAACAGTTTTGTATTGCATTGAAATGCATACATTTGTTTCAATATCGATCACTTCAGGCCAGGGATAATCCTTTCATAATATTTTCCTTTTAGACCTCTGGAAGTATATTGTTATAAATTATTACATTTGAAATGGCTTTATCAAGAACTTGCTGGATTGGGTTCCTATATTTTATACAGGCATCTCAGCCAACATCTCTAAACATATCTAGGGAAAGCTGATCTGATGGCTATAAATTATGCATTTACATGTACCGTTTTATTGCAATAATAAAAGTATCCAGGCTGTCATATGGGGAAAAAAACTAAGGAAATGTCTTAATACTGTTTGCTTGCTTGCTTGCTTGCTTGCTTGCTTGCTTGCTTGCTTGCTTGCTTGCTTGCTTGCTTGCTTGCTTGCTTGCTTGCTTGCTTGCTTGCTTGCTTGCAAAGTACTGAAGTATATTTTAAATCTGATAATGTATTTCATTTCCATTCAGAAACATTAGAAGTCTTTTAAAAAACTTAAAAATTTTCATGGTTGAACATTTTGTGCTGTCAAATTAAATAAGTAGTACTTTAAGATTAATTTCTACTGAGACTGGTACTGTGAGAAAAATATATTTGATATATTTTCCATATATCAAGAAAAACGAACAAGGAGATTATAGGCAACAAAAAGTGTTTTATCGATTACTCATGCGCATGAGGATTCTCAAAAAGAGAGAATGATCGATAAGGTGAAAAGCAGAGTTTAAATACATAATTTGTGGGTGTCATCAATTACATAAAGAATTTCATGTGAGTCAACCTGAAGTTCTCCAGCTGGGCAGATGTGGGGGATGTGAGCTCTGAAGAGTCTCACATGAACCCTGTCCGAAAAACTGTCTCCAAGATCTGTTTTTGGATCAGAAACCCCCCATGGGTGTGTGGGTGTGAAGAAGGGGCAGCATCTCATCAGACCTAGAGGGAGTGCAACAGGTCTCTCATACGTCAGAGATTTGTCCTCTGAATAGAGGGAGTGCAACAGGTCTCTCATACGTCAGAGATTTGTCCTCTGAATTGGAGCCGGGGTGGCAGCATGGCAATATGGCTGCACAAGAAGCTGGCTCCCGGCCAAAGCAGCTGAAAAGGAGTGTGCAGAGGCAAGATGAAAGCCTGGTAAGATCTATTAACCCACAGTTATAAATCAGAATTTGGAAAAGGCAAAGAACCTTGAGAGCATAAATAATGTTGATGGACAGATCGGGATTTTTGCAAAAAGAAGAAGGGGAAAAATGGAGGGTTGAATCACTAGCCCCAAAGAGAGCCATTTGCTTGAAATAATTTGGACAGAAAGGAGAAAGAAGAGAAGTGACAAACCCACTTAAACACAACCCACTTAAACACAAACTCTAAATTTGGTTTTGGACTTGAAAAGGTTGTGTTTTTAAAGGAGTCTAGGAGCGTGAAGATTTGCTTCGTCCGAGTGTCTTTTAACTAACATCTCTTAAGCAACTCCAATTAATGAGAACTGGAATGCAACAAGGGAGAAAGATCAAGAAAAGAGCACCATCTTCTTACTGACTACTGATAACCTAATCTTGCCTGTGTGGGAAATTTTAATTAACCAATTGCCACAAATCAAGAGGGAAAGCAATTGGAAAAGCAAGAGGGAAGAGAAACATACCCGAATTTCGCTATATGCAAGTTTCTTCCAATTAATATATTTTGAGCAATTATAACCAACAAGAAGTGGAAGAAGAACTGGGGAAATACGAAGTCTTTTTTTTTCTTTTTTTCTGCAAAAGATCAAGATGGTTCCAGCTTCTCTTCCATTTTCACAGTAGTTGAATTAACTAAATTTAAGGTGGACCAGAATTTCAAAATAAGATTGGTACAACTAACTGCAATTTTGGAACTGGACATTAAGGAAGAACAAAAGACCAAGATGGCTTCTGTTGCTCTTCCCCACAGCAGCTGAAGTAGATAAATTTAAGGCGGACCAGAACTCTGAAATAAGAATTCTATAACTAACTTTGTAACTTTGGGATTGGATATTATGGAAAGGTGGGAATTAGAAAAACTATGTGAAATTATAAAAAATATGCATACATCATTAAAATCAAGCCTAAATAGAATTCTGAATTTAGAGAAGCAGATATTTAAGGAAGAAGGGAAGGAAGTCTGGGGGAGAGAGAATGAAGGGGTAGAAACGGTGGAAAATAAAAAGCAGACAAAAACTTCATGGGGCTTGGCAGTGGTATAGGGAAAATTGTAAAGGGGAGATCTGTCCCAACAAAAGGGAATAAAAAGCCGACAAAAGATGTTTTTTGGGAGGTTGACTGTGGCATAAGAAAAATTGAAATAGGAGGTTATGCCCCAACAAAGGGAAATATAAAAGATCTTTTTGTTTTAATTAAACAGAAAACACACACAAAAACACTCTTCATTACATCTTCCAGAAAGCATGTCGATTGGTTACAATTAAATTTCGTGTGTTACTACAATCATTCTTTATATTTCATTCAAATTGAATTGTACATTTTAAATCAAAAATCTTTATACCGTCAATATACCAACATTCTCATTTAACTATATTTGTTTGAAAGTACTTTTATCTAGAATCATTTATATTTATATTATAATAAATGTCATGATGGGTTATCTGTTAACGAATAAACATTTTAAAACCGAAAACATTCTATAAGAGCTACCACGTTCTACTTATTTATCACCAAGAATTAACTAATTTTTTATTTTTATTTTTATTATTATTTTCCCCATTCGATTATGGTTTATTTGGGTTTCACCATTCTTAACTTTCTTATTTTACCCATAACTATTATTTTTAAATTTTGTTACATTCCTTCATTGATTCTTATTTCTTTCCTCCATCCACCTATACCATTTATTCCATATCTGGTAGAATTCTGATTCTTCTTTTCCCTGAATTTCTTTAGTTAGTTTGTCCATTTCAGCACAGTCCATAACCTTTTTTATTATTTCATCTTCACTTGGAGTTAGTTTGTTTTTCCATTTCTGGGCATAGGCAATCCTTGCCGCCGTTATTATATGTAGTATTAAATACTGGATTTCTTTTTTGTATTTCGCAGAGAATATTCCTAATAAGAAGATTTCCGGTTTCCATTCTATTTTAACTCCCGTTATTGCCTCCAGCAAATTTTTGATCTTTTTCCAAAACTTTTTAGCCTCCTCACAGGTCCACCATAAATGGTAATACGTTCCGTGTATCGATTCGCATTTCCAACATTTTGGGGAAGTATTTGACGATATTTTAGCTAACCGTGTTGGTGCCAGGTGCCATCTATAAAAATTTTATACTGGTTTTCCTTGTATGCAACTGAGAGTGTCATTTTTAAGTTTGTTCCCCAAAATTTTTCCCATTTGTCTAATTCAATATTATATCCAAAGTTCTGTGCCCATTTTATCATTTGTTCTTTCACAATTTCCTCTTCCATTTTATACTTCAGGAGAAATTTATATATTCTCCCTATCATTTTTCTATCTGGGCTTTGAATGATTTTATCCAATTCGTGTGGTTCTGTTTCAATGTCATATAATTTGGTATCTTTATTGTATTTAGTTTTGATTTGAAGGTGAGTTAACCAGTCAACTTTCATGTTCTGTTCTGCCAATTCTTCAATTGTTTTTAAGTTTCCCTGCCTATCAATTAAGTCTCTATATCTTAGCATTTTGTTCCAATCTATAAAATTTGGATGAGTCGTCCTTTCTGTCAGTGATAGCCAATTCGGGATTTTCACGTAGTGGTTTTTTTTTATTTTGAGCCATTTTTGCAATAACGCTCTTCTAATTAAATGTTTTTGAAAGTATTTGTGTGTTTTATTTTTATCATTCCCATAGGAATGTGTGCCAGCCTGCTTGCAAATCATGGCCTTCCAGGGTCAAAATTCTTTTATTCTTTAGCTCTATCCAATCCTTCACCCATGTTATTGATACTGCCGATGCGTATAAATCCCAGTTTGGTAATGTTAAACCTCCCCTCTCTTTGCTGTCTTGCATTGACTTTAGTTTAATCCTCACTTTTCGTCCCTGTCAAATAAACCTAGCGGTTATGTTGTTTAATTCTTGAAAGAATTTTTTACCTGGATTAATAGGTGCGGCTTGCAACAGGAATAAGATTCTTGGTAAAAAATTCATTTTAATTGTCGCTATACGTCCCATATTTTTATTTTTAATGTTGCCTTTTTTATATTTATTTATTTATTTATTTATTTATTTATTATTTGTTTATTTATTTATTTATTTATCAGCACAAATACAACACAAATATAAAAAGGCAACATTAAAAATAAAAATATGGGTTTCTGCCTGCATGGTCTTCTGTGATGAGCCGAAGGACAGAAAGAGGGAGGAGTGAGCTCCCTCCCATATTTGGGCATACCAGGGGTTGTAACACAAACACATACCTATTTCCCTGGCTTAGCTGATAAAAGGAGGAGAGCCTGTGGTGTAGTGGCTAACAAATCTGCCTAATATGTAACACATCCCAGGTTCAAATCCCAGTAAGGGTATGGCTAGCTGATGAGAGCTAAATAGCTTGAAATGGATCCATACTAGTCTCCCTTTATTTATTTATCAGCACAAATACAACATATATATATATATATATATATATATATATATATATATATATATATATGTGTGTGTGTGTGTGTGTGTGTGTGTGTGTGTGTGTGTGTGTGTGTGTGTGTGTGTGTGTGTGTGTGTGTGTGTGTGTGTGTATGTGTATATATGTATATATGTTGTATTTGTACTCATAAATAAATAAAGGGAGAGTAGTATAGATCTATTTCGAGCTAATTAGCTCTCATCAGCTAGCCATACCCTTACTGGGATTTGAACCCGGGCTGTATATATCTTAGGCAGGAGTTTTAGCCACTAAGCCACGGGCTCACCTCTTTATCAGTTGAGCCAGGGAAATAGGTATGTATTTGTGTTACAACCACTGGTATGCCTAAATATGGGAGGAAGGTCACTACTCCCTCTTTCTGTCCTTCGGCTTATCACAGAAGACCATGCAGGCAGAAAACCATATTTTTATTTTTAATGTTGCCTTTTTTATATTTGTGTTGTATTTGTACTGATAAATAAATAAAGGGAGACTAGTATAGATCTATTTTGAGCTAATTAGCTCTCATTAGCTAGCCATAGCCTTACTGGGATTTGAACCCGGGCTGTATATATCTTAGGCAGGAGTTTTAGCCACTAAGCCACGGGCTCACTTCCTTATCAGTTGAGCCAGGGAAATAGGTATGTATTTGTGTTACAACCCCTGGTATGCCTAAATATGGGAGGAAGGTCACTACTCCCTCTTTCTGTCCTTCGGCTTATCACAGAAGACCATGCAGGCAGAAAACCATATTTTTATTTTTAATATTGCCTTTTTTATATCTGTGTTGTATTTGTACTGATAAATAAATAAAGGGAGACTAGTATAGATCTATTTCGAGCTAATTAGCTCTTATCAGCTAGCCATACCCTTACTGGGATTTGAACCCGGGCTGTATATATCTTAGGCAGGAGTTTTAGCCACTAAGCCACGGGCTCACTTCCTTATTTTATTTATATAAATTTATTTATCAGTAAATTTATTTATTTATCAGTACAAATACAACACAAATATAAAAAAGGCAACATTAAAAATAAAAATATGGTTTTCTGCCTGCATGGTCTTCTGTGATAAGCCGAAGGACAGAAAGAGGGAGTAGTGACCTTCCTCCCATATTTAAGTATACCAGGGGTTGTAACACAAATACATACATACATACATACATACATACATACATACATACATACATACATACACACACACACATACATACATACATACATACATACATACATACACACACAATTATATGCAGTTATATAATTGTACTTGGCTACTAATACAATAGTTTGGCTATCATTACAATAGTTAAGCTAAAAAAAAAAAAACCAAAGTCCCCATAATCCGTTCTCATGCGTGACAAGATTTTCAGTTCTTGTTACAAACAATAAAAATTTCTGTTACATGACAATAACAAGATAATTAATAAATTGTATCAAGTTCTTGAGAACACATCCCCTTGTTTACCCAAGTTCTACCTAGTTCCTCCCAGCCCAGATGGGAGGTTGGCAATCCCCAAATAGTTCTGAGCTAAGTTTGGCAGAGGTCAAAATGACCTCTTAAAAATTCTGTTGACAGCTAAATAGAAATGAAGCTAAATAAAGTGCTTGATAATATCTGACTGTAGCTAAAATGTAAGATGAAGACTTATTCAAAATGGAATCTGTCAGGTTCATTCCTTTTTACACAAATAATCAAATTTTATTTCTCTCAGGTATATTAGAATGGAACTTATATTTCACCCATTTGGATGGAACTTCTTTTATGTCAAAGGCTGATCTTCTAGTGGCGAGTAGCCTGACATATTGATTTTCCTGATTTCAAAGGCGATGTCTCTTAAAGGACACATAAATAATCCTGTATGTAAAATTTTATTTTCATTGTCATGCTTTTCTAGATTGTTTATTCTTTCAAGACTATAAAAGATCCTTCATCAACCTAGTATTCATCTACAGAGAATCATAAAAGTTTGGAAAGGGTCATTTGGACCATCAAATCCAATTCCCAATTAGTGAAGCACTCTGAATTAAAAGATCCCAAAAGGAGGTTGCATTGACTCCGGTTGAAGACATTCAATAAAAAGTATAAGGAGATTCTCAGTTATCCAGGTCATGGTTGTCCCAAAGGTACTCTTTCAAAGGAAACTAGACTTTGTTTTTCCTTGAAGACATTTCACTGCTCATCCAAGAAGCTTCTTTAAAGTTCAGTTGCCTTTGAAAGAGTACCTTTGAGATTCAATAAAAAGGTTTTCACCATCACTCTTACTACTAGGAAGTTTTTTCTACAATTGAATTTCCCATTTTATAGTTTCATTATTCTGTGTCATACATTATGGAATAAGAGAAAGAAGTACTGATTTTTCCAAGACCTTCTGGAATCTGAAGAATGTTGTCATCTTCATCGTCATCACTTTCCCTCAGTTGTCTTTTCTCAAGGTTAAACTCTCATCACAGGGTTTAATTTCTAATTTCCTAATCATTGTCAATCTTCTCTGAATTTATTCAAAATTCCCTGAATGCTTCACTTCTAGTTTTGTGCCCAGAGGTACACAAAATACTCAATACTCTCATCAAAGCAGAACAAGGTCAATGCAGCCTAAAATTAATTAACTTACTTTTGCATCCACATGAGACTGCAATCTTTAATGTCCTGCCTCCTCTGGTAGCTCCACCCAGCTTTTAGTCTACCTTAGGACCAGATGTGTTTCTTTTTTCTCCTCTTCAATGGTACTAAAAATAACTTTTTTGGTTTCCTGGCGCCGAAAGGCTTGAGATCAGGGTTGTGTCAGGGTTCCAAATAACATCCAAAATTAAATCAGAGTCCAAGGCAAAATATTGCTCAAAGTTCCAATTTATTAAGAGAGTCATGTTGGCATATCTGGGGAAACCTGAATCTGAAAGCTTCCCAGTTTTCCCCACCCAGTTTCAAGTTCAAGATCCTGCCCCCACACCCCCAAGCCCATCACATGGTCCAATCATCCACTGCCATGCTGGCAGTTCCATCCATCCAGTTCCTGTCAGGTGCAGAGGTGTAGAGACAAAGGATGACCTTGGATCCTAGAAAGGAATTCTATTTTGACAACATCACATTCTACTCCTTACTATCCCCCCTCCCAATTCCCCACTAATGAAACAGCATAGTAGAATAGAATATTAGTGTAGGCCTGACACTTTGATTTGTCCCATTCCTGGATGCTAGCTCCCCCAACAATGGAGAATAGGCATTGGTCTTACTTGAGATGCCTGTTCTCTGGGTAGGTGGAGATAGCATCCAGCCCCACCCTGTTGGAGGTCCAGTCTGGCATCAGCAAGGAGAGACTTCCCACTCATCACATGTCAGTCTGCAGCAACGTGTTCATCAAAAAGCTGGGTGGAGCTATCAGAGGAGGCAGGACATTAAAGATTGCAGACTCAGTCTGATTGGATAACAGACAGAGTTAACCCATTCCTGGATGCTATCTCCACCTGCCCAGAGAATGGGTGTCTCAGGTAAGACCAACGACCATTCTAAATCTGTGCATGTGCCCTTTGTTTTTATATAGTAAAGTGGGGTCTATGGTGAAGTGAAGGTTGAGAACCACTGGTCTGCAGCATTACTTGGTTCATTTGGACTTCTAAGCAGGAATTGATATTTTTAGCATATAAATGCAAGTCCTCTTTTCTTATACTTTTGTTCATTTGAGAGTGGCGGAAAGTGTATTTGGTTGGTAGGTTCCAAACATGGAAATCATTTTTACCAAATTGCCATAATAAATAAGAATATACAGAGTTTCAGATTTAAAATCCTAAGATTGCTTGAGAGACAGCATGGCTTTACCAGTTCCATTAACTTAAAGAAGGTGTATTTTTTCCTAGGTTCTCATAGTAGCTATCAATCAGTTTATTACAGTTTTAGACCAGAGACCAGAGAAATAAAAACACTCAGTAAATATACAATTAAAAATTATGGCATAAAATAATAAATAACTAAAATCTATAATAAAATCCAGTTTGTCAATTACTTGGATTGTAAAATTACAATCCATAAACTGTGGTCCAATGTAGGTTCAACACTAAAAGGGAAAGGACTAAGCAGTGCAAAGAGTTTGCCACATTTGTTATATAACATAACTATGGTGCAGAAGACACGAGTTTGTGATGAATCCCCAGTGCTGCTGTGCAGAATCTGGTCACCTGCACTGTAGTTATGGGCTGTTCATCCTTAAGCAGCCACTGAAGATAGGTAGTATCGGAATGGTCAGAATACCTAGCAGTTATTGGCAGAATGTTTTTTTCCTAATCTCTGTATACAAGGAACATCTAAGGAGCATGTGACCCACAATCTCCACCTCTCCTGAGGAGCAGGAACAGTGTCTTTCCAACAATTGTGTCCTTTTATACTTGCCATACAAGACGGCCGATGGAAGCACATGGCACTGTGCAAGCAAAAATGCTTTCTGGTGGTTTGCTGACTCCAACTGACTAAGATAGCTGGCAGGAGCAACAACACATCTAAAGGCATCTTGAGTCAGAAACAGTGGAACTTTCCCTAAGTCTGCCTGCCTCTCAATGTCCTCCACCCTTTGTTGCAAGGTTTGTCTTGCTAGGTCGTAGTCCATCTTGAGTATTGAAGCTGGAGAGAAACCTAGTTTGGCAAGATTGGACTCGACAGTGTTAATTCATGATGAGGAGAATTTGTCTTGGAGGATTAATGGAGCAAGACCTTGCAGAAAGAAGTTAAGCTTTAGCCAGAGATTTAAGGACACTATACAGATTCTTGCTTTGACTTTTGTCAATCCTGTCTCCAGATGCAGAAGTGCATTTGAGACACAATGCAACAGATGGAGAATCAATCCAATGAATTTGGATTGAACTATTTCTAATGGTGTAAAACACGACGCTGACGGTCCAAGCAAGGTCCTGTAAAGCACTTCTGCTAGCAACTTCACCAGAAAAAGCTAAATTGTGGCAGGGACATAATATTCTCTCTTTGTATGGCAAAATTTAAGGATGGCACTTGCTGATTTTTGGGCCAAGGCAGCCACATATTCTCCATGTGCTTTCCTTGAACCATTTGCCTGAATGACCACCCCCAGGTATTTGAAGGTGGTTACCTGCTCTATTTTGTGGCCATTTAGATACCATGAATAAAGTTTTGATCTTTTTGCAAAGGCCATGATCTTTGTTTTCTCATAATTTATGTCCAGTTTTACAATGCTGGACAAGGGCTCGCAAGGCTCTTTTAAGGCCTACTGGTGTCCCGGAGAGGATTACAGCGTCATTTGCATAAAGCAGCAGGGTGATGCCACCTATTTGGGGGAGTGGGGGGGGTGTTAATTTGGTTTGTTTAGACATTTTACCATGTCATTTATATAGAAGTTGAAAAGAAAGGGGCCCAAAATGCATGCCTGTTTAACCCACTTTCGAGTTTTAACTGACTTTGAGAGGGACCCTTACATATTATACCTCATCTTGAGGGATGTTTTTGTATGTAGGGCACATAATAGATGAAGAAGCCTGTGGTAAATTAAAGCAGCTTCCAGCTTCTCCCATAGCTTAGTCCTGGTAACCATATCAAAGGCTGCCTTGAGATCTATAAAATCGGCATATAATGATATAGGTCTATTTGATAAGTATTTTTCAATCAGATGATGAAGAACTAAGCACTGATCTGTGGTGCCTCTCCCCTCTCTGAACTCAGCTTGCTCTTCAGCGATCAAGTTCTTGAGATCCAGCTACTCCTTTAATTTATCTTGGAGGTGATTGGCATAGAGTTTGCTGATTATATTAAACTTATTGGTCTGTAATTGGCAGGGCATAGTAACTATCTAGTCCTGGAAAATTGTGTATTTAAAATAAAGAGGCATCAGGAACAGCAGATAAGGTATTTCAGAATAGCACAGATATACCACAGTATTTCTTAACTTTGTTGGGGAAGGGGGAGAGATGAGTGGCTACCGTGCAACCTCCCCAAAAGACTCAGCTTCTTTTGGATAGTACTGACCAATACAGTGTGCTTGTCCATGACAGCTTTGAAATATGCAGATCCATCTGCATATTTAAAATGTTTCATTCTATCTTTCAAAGAAATGTTATAGAGTAACTTCAGCTTTAAAATTGCTCACAATAAAAAAAAATTGAACTTGAACTTAGCAATGTATGCTACTTCTTATATCCTGCTTGCATTTCATAGTGTTGATTGCACATGGCCGATCACTAAATTCTATGTATAAAGCAATTCAATTTCAGATATTCTTGGAATTACTAGCAGCACAACTAGCACTGTCTCACAAAATACTACCAACAAGTGAATTCACTAACAAATAACATTTTGGAAATCTACAATCTCTTTTGAATTATTTTGATTTTATGTGTAGACAGTTTTAAAAGCACTGAATTAATTGATGGATTAGTTGGGGGGGGGGATGCCACTTAAATTGTGAACACTTTATTTGAATTCTGAAATATATATGTTGCTGGGCATCTGTTAAAATATTTTGCAATTATATTTATGTTAGCTACTATAGTTAAATTAATGCATTTTAATACAAATATACAATCTATTCAGTGTTAATTCTATATTTCTTTTGTCACTACAGATTTGATGAGGAACAGCATCTTCTGGCAGAATTGCAGCATAACTTCAATAAGTTTATTTTATGGTTAAACGAAGCCAGCAGTGTTGTCAGCATTCCAGCTGAGCCAGGAAATGAATATCAATTAAAAGACACCCTTCAAAAAGTAAAGGTAATATAATTAGGAAACTGTTGTTTCCAATTGTTTCTTTTGCCTTTCTGTGAAATGTAAACACTATAAACATCTTCAGAAATTTTCCCATCATGATGGGCTACTAATGTGTTGGATTATAACTTACATTTGTCAACATTTCTAAGGTTTTCAAATAGGACTTCAGTGATATTTTTTGGAATCATGTGAAATATAGCAATAGCACTCAGACTTATATACCACTTCATAGTATTTTACAGTCCTCTCTAAGCAGTGTACAGAGTCAACATATTGTCCCCAACACTCTGGGTCCTGATTTTACCGACCTCAGAAAGATGTAAGGCTGAATCAACTTTGAGCTGGTCAAGATTGAACTTCTGTAATACTACATTCTAATCACTGTGCCACCGTATGAAACAATGAAGTCTTTTGTGTTTATGACAGGAATGGATTGTCACAACATAAAAATAGATTGAATATATGACATTAAGATTGTTTGTCAACTTTTTATACTTTTAGTATTTATTTTTTGAAAAAGAGTTTTAAAATGATATATCATTTTTAGTCAAAGTACAGTTCTGAAGGAATTAATGTCCACAGATCGTTTTGAAAAAAAAATATTAGATTGTATTTAACACTACTGTTTTTGATTCATTTTTTTTCTAGGGAAAAAAATAAGATAAAGACTCTTGAGTTGAACCAAATTGCTGGTGATTTCATGGATATATGCAATCTTTTCTGTTCTCCACAGTGGTGGAGATAGCATCCAGGAATGGGTTAACTCCACCTGTCATCCAATCGAACTGAGTCTGCAATCTGTAGTGACATGTCTCCTCTCAGTTCCTCTCAGCTTTTAGACTTAGTTTATCTTAGGACAAGACGTGTTTTTAATCTCTCTTCCATTCGTGAATACTTCTACACCATCAATAACATCTGATAAAAATGCTTAATTTGGATGCTAGCTCCCAACAGATCCAGGTTGAGCAGCCTCCCATTCCAGCGGCAAGGGCTTTTGGCAAATTCCACTGAGGGCTGCAAGGTGGCACTTTGGCCTTGCATTTCAGGCCACTACAGGGCAGCACCCATGAGTGAAGCTCCAGAATGCTGACCCTCTGACTGCAGGAAACAGTGGCGATCACCACAGGCAGTCCAATCCTAGACCAGGGCAATGCTCATGAGCACTTACTCTCTGGTGATAGCCTCAGGCCTTGAGGAGCAGCAAACAGACCTGAAAGAAGGATTGCTGCCATTTTGAGAACCATGACGATGATCGCCGCCATTTTCAGAGCTGCAACAATGAGGTGAGACTTGGGTGCCACTTTGAGCAGCTAGAAATTTGCCAGGGGGAACATTAGTGTGACATGGAGCCCCTTTTAGAGCCCTTCAGCCTCGACAATCGAGAAGGCTAAGATATCACTGCCCATATTCTGGGCACACCATTTGCAGGGCTGCAGGGATGTGGCTTGTACCAGCAGTGCTTGCCGCATGGCATATTCAAAATGGCTGATGCCATGCAGGAGCCGTTAGCTGGGGTATTAGAAACCCCTCAGATCTCCTCCCGTCATGGAGAGGATGTAGCAAGGCCCTCAGGATCAAGGCCTGCCAGGAAAAGACAAGTATCTGAGTCCAGGCTGAAAGGGCACTTCAAGAAGGCCTCTAAGGCCACACAGCGAGCAGAGTGCCATTGACAGAAGGCCTCAGATTGCGAATTCACCAAAGCCCAGAGGGAAGCAGCCAGGAGGGCCAGTGAACAATGGACCACAGGACAGGTCAGCCCTCACCTTTTCATATTACAGCCTCACACCAATGACAGTCCTCAGCAGGCCGCAATGTCCCCAGACAGCGAGGAGGAGCTGCTTTCCCCTTCTGGTTTTAATCAACCCCTAGAAGGTGGCAGTTTCTGCAGTTCTTCCCCACATAGTTGAGCTCCATCAGCCAGGGAGCAACCAGCGAGACACAGGGCCACTAGTGCAGAAGCAATCTTCACTCCTACTGCTGCAGGCCTCCATTCTCAGGAGCCAGCAGAGGTGCTTCTCCCTCCCAACATGGCAACCATTATCACTGAAGCCATCAGGCAAGGAATTGCTGCAGGATTGCAGCAGAAAGCAACCTCAGAGGCCTCAGACACACAGAGGCCCCACGCCCACAGGGAGATCTGGGAGCCTGAGGGGTCCACTCCCCCGCCGAACCCTTTCCTTCTTCAGCTCCCAGTCAGGCTTCATTGTCAGGAGAGGAACAAGCATGCAGAGACTTGAATTTGGGCCTGAGTTTCTTACATGGCAATGACAGCCTGAGATATTTAGTGGAGAGGTATACCCTCTGACCTATGTGGAAAGGTCCTTGCGCCTTCCGCCTTTTATCGGCACTCTTTTTATATGTGGCAAAAGAGTGACATAACACATCCTTCATCACTTTCCAAACTTTTTGCATCCGGGCTATCCACTCCTGCGAGGTCATGTCATCTGGGTGCACCTGAGGACACCTCGGAATTGGGATGAACTCCTGCCCTGTAGCCACATGAAATGGGGTAAACCCCGTACTTTTGTGCACTGCATTGTTATATGCAACCTCTGCAAAGAGAAGGAGTTCAGCCCAATCGGTCTGTTGGTACTGGATATAACATCTTAAGTAGCACTCCACCATCGCATTTGCCCACTTCACAGCACCATTGGTCACAGGGTGCAAGGCCGTACTAGGTCCCTGTGAAGACCCCATCATTGCCATGAATCTATGCCAGAACCGGGCAGTGAATTGCACTCCCCTGTCTGAAATTATCCATTTGGGGATGCCATGGAGTCTATAGACATGGGTAATAAACCGTTTGGCTAGCTTCCTAGGAGATGGAAGGCCGGTATATTCTACAAAATGAGCCTGCTTGGAGAATAGGCCTATTATTGTCCAAATGACCTTGCTCCCTTGGGTGTCCGGTAAATCCATGATGAAGTCCATGGCTATCTGTTCCCATGGCTGAATTGGATCTGCCACCTTCTGTAAAAGTCCAGGAGGCCAGCCAGGCCAGGTGTTCATGGTAGTGCAAACAACACAACTCCTTACATATTCCTCTATGTCCCTCTTCATGTGGGGCCACCAGAACTGGCGATTTACTAAATGCAAAGTCTTGAGGAACCCAAAATATCCAGCCGAGCGAACTTCATGGCAGCGCCACAGCACAGCCACCTGTACCACACTTGGTACATATACCTTCGACCCCTTCCAGGCAAAGCCTTCTTGCTGTGTTAATAAAGTTTGATTTTCTTGAAACCACTGGTCCATTGGGAGTGCTGCTTTTTTTTAATAAAACAATTTTTATTTGTTTTTGAACAAGGACAAACAAACAAAAATAAAAATAAAAAACCCATCTCCCATTACAAATTGTAGAAAGTGTGTCAGTTGGTTACACTATTTACATGCATCTTTTCTATAGTCACCACCTGCTTTTCATATCAAATCGCATATTTTAAATTTACCTATATTCATGTATATCACAATTATTATATCTCAACCTTAATTTGACTATAATTGTTTTTACATCCTTTTATATATAATATTCAAAATCTAGAATAGGATTATATGATAACATTCCATTAAATCATCCTAAAATCATCCAATCACAATAGATCTTTATAACATATTCTAGATAAAGCTTTTAAACCTCCTCTCATAATCTCCATGTGTTGTTTATATAAAATTTCATATTATCAAACTAATATATCTATATGTATTGTTATCATTATTAATCATTATTTAACTATAGCTATTGTCACTTCATTTTATACATACTACTAGTAAACTAAATTTAGCTTAATTTTTATTATACATTTTCATTGCATCAGCCTGTATCCCTCCAGCAACAGTACAGTCTTATATCTCTTGCCATTTGTAGCATTAATGTTCTAGTTACTTTCTTAATAAATCTTGTATAAACCTCCCTTGGCAACATGTTATTCCTTTCGTATTTCACAAAAGCTTGAAACCCAACATCTTCTCTTTCCATCAGCTTAACTTTGGTTATAGCTAGTGCTTCTATCAAGATTTCTCTCCTTATCTCCGTCAATTTTTCTCTCTTTTCTTCTTCTGTGCTTTGAAGTCTGGGGTAGAGTTCCAATCCATCCATCCCCCCTTTCCATATTCCGCTCTTGCCATTACCAACCACGCTCACTTTGTTGTTAGTATCCACAGTTTTCTTATCTCTTTGCTCATTTTTTTCTTCCATCTTTTGAACTCTGTCCTCCACTTTCTTCATTTGGTAAACATCCTGTTTCTCCATCAGATTTTTCTGTTTTGTATTCCATATTCTCCAATCTCTTTTCAATTCTCTCTGTCACAATTAATAGATTTTGAATTTCAAACATAATTATTTGCAATGTTACAGTTTATTTTTCCTGCTGAGCCATTCTTTCAATTTTGCAGACACTGCCACTATAGGGTTCAAGGCTATTTTAATAAACTTCAAACAGGTTCATTTAGGTTCATTCATTTATTATCTTTCAAGTCAAAATGTTGTCTTCCCTCCAATAGCTAGTGATAGAACTTCCCAAAGGCACCTGTATAAACAACTTGTGCTCTTCCTACTATCACTGTCAGTAAACAAGCTGAAAGAACCTTGAATCTCAAGTGATCAAAGAGAAAGAAGAAAAAATGATGTATCCAGCCTCCAGCCTCTAAGTGGCAGTGTAACTGCTTTTCCTCCTGTTGTTACAACCCTCTTTATAATCATTCTTATTTTCTTCTTTATATTCCAAGTTTAAGAAAGAAAAAACCCTTAAATGGAGATCAAAAACAATCCAATCAATCAAATCAAACATTATTTTAAAAAAAGGAAAATTTTAATCCATGGGTATAAGCAAAAGTGAAAAAAGAAGAAGAAAGAATTAATCCATTCAGTTTAAAAAATAGGGAGCCCCTGCAAAAGTTCCATCTGTGAAAAAAAATAGAAACTGGATAACACACTAAGTTCAATGCAGAGCAATCTCACCGCCTACAGTCTTTTGTCTTCAATCTTAACTTAACTTAATTTTTTTTCTTGGGTAGGCTCTTCCTCTAATTTCCTCACCAATTCAATACACTTTCTCTTTCCACTTTCTTCCCATTCCGGAGCTGTCCCAACTTCAGCAGCTTCATTAGCTGTATTTCTGTCGCCGGAAAAAAAGGGCTATTCCTGGATCTTTCAGGGACTTTGCAGTGTCCCTGAGATCAGCAGGAGGTGCCCTTCTCAATCACCGTCTCTGCAGGACGGTTTAGGTCCAAATGGACCGTCCAGCGGCAGAAATTCGACTGTGATCTCGGGGCACCAAGATCGTGCATCATGCCATCGCAACTTCAGCTCTCTTCTCCTGGGAGTGCTGCTTTGATTGTTCTGGAGATGTCCTCCCCCTGGGCATACAGGTTTGGTGCTGGTGGGGCCTATTAAGTGGCTCCTTTTATTATGATACTATGGTTTGTGGGAGAGGGCATTGGCTAAGAAGTTCTTGCCCCCTGGTATATATTTTAATTGGAAGTTGAATCGCTGAAAATACAAGGCCCATCTAAGTTGTTTTGGTGACAATCTTCGTGGGGTCTGGAGGGCCTCCAAATTCTGGTGGTCCATCCAGACCTCAAAGGGTATCCCTCCCCCTTTTAGTAAATGTCGCCACATCAACAGGGCCCACCGGACCACAAACGCCTCCTTCTCCCAAATGGACCAGTTGCGTTCGGTCCCTGTCAACTTCCTCGAGGTGTAGGCACACGGCTGTAGGACTCCTTCATTGTTCTTTTGTAAGAGGACTGCAACCACTGCCACATCTGCCTGAAACACAAATGGCTTGGTGGGCTCTGGATGTTTTAGTACTGGCTCTTGTGCAAACAAGGACTTCAGATGCTCAAACACTTGCTGACACACTGTTGTCCACACAACTGGGCTTCCCTGTTCAGGATTTGTCATGAGATGTTTTGTGTGTAAGAGGTCAGTTAGTGGAAGGGCCACTTGAGCAAAGGACAGAATGAACTGGTGATAGAAATTGACAAACCCTAAAAAAACTCTGCAACTGCTTGTGGGTTTTAGCAGCCTGCCAGTCCAACACCACCTTTACCTTCGTGGGGTCCATCTCCACCCCTTTAGGTGAAATGCAAAACCCAAGTTAATCCAGTTGCATCCTGTGGAATTCACATTTAGGGAATTTGAGCCACTGCTAATGGAATCCAGGGATAAACGCAAAATTCTGCCATCCCTCTATTGGTGTGCTGAGGATCAACCTCCTCCCTACTTTTGCCACTCACTCTTTTGAGGGTTGGATGGGCAATTCAACCTCCCCCATCTGCAGAGACAACTTCCCTCCAGGCAGGGTCAGCAGCAGGACAGGGCAGGTAGAAGCAGCCAGTGCTTCCCACCCAAGAGATCCTTCAGGGGTGGGATAGGTCACCCCTTTCAGCATCAAATGTGACTGCCTAGAGAATCTTCCCATTGGAGGCCGATTGGCTTTCTTTGTCAGCCGATGGGAGGAGATAACCATAGATGCCTGGGTCGGGGGGGGGGGGTGAAATTCGGCCTCTCCCTAGAATTTCTCTCCACACACCCCCTAAGATTTTTCATCAGTTGCCCCATATCTTGAGACTGGGAAAAGTGACTCCTCATGGAATCGACAATCCAGCACCTTCTGGAGATCCAGGCAATTCAGCTGGTTCCAGAGGAGCAACAGGGTCAGGGATTCTACTCCCACCTGGTCATTGTCCCAAAGACCTCAGGGGGTTGGTGGGTAATTCTAGACCTCAAGCATCTGAACTGCCACATTGTTCAAGATGCACTCACTTCAGACCATCCTGGAGGGCCTTAGGGTGTGTGTTACTTCCTCACATCAGTGGATCTCACAGAGGCATACCTGAATGTACCCATCATTTCCACCCACAGGCAGTTTCTCCACTTCTTCTATGTGGGGAAGCATTCTCAGTACAGGGCCCTCCCTTTTGGCCTCTTCTCAGCCCCCAGGGTGTTCAACAAGCTGCTTGCAGTGTTAGCAGCCCATCTCCATACCAGGCAAGTCAGGATCCAGTGCTATCTGGACAACATCCTACTCCAATCCAGATCAGCAACCCAGGCAGAGAGAGACCTGAGATTCATCCTTCAGATTCTACAGGACCAAGGGTTCTCCATAAATCTGGACAAAAGTGGTTGTCCCTGGCCATCTCCAGTGGTTCAGAGAGCCCGACCGCCTGACCTTGACAACAGATGCCAGCCTCTTCGGCATGGGGAGCACATTTACAATCAATGATGGCTCAAGGGCAGTGGTCCCAGCCAGACCGGAGCCACAACATAAATTGACTGGAACTTTGGCCGGTCCATCTGGCCCTCGTCCACTTCCAGGACAGCATGGCCAACAAACACATCCTGGTCCTCACAGTCAACATGGCCACAAAGGCCTATATCAACTGACACACTCCACATCCCTCATGCAAGAGGCTGAACAACTGGGCCTCTGGGTGGAGAGACATCTACTGTCCATAAGGGCAGAGCACAACTCGGAGATGGCAAATGTACAGGCAGACTGGCTCAGCTGAACTCCAGTCAATCACACAGAGTGGTGCCTGCACCCGAACCTGTTCTGGGACTTGACCAAACTGTATGGACTTCCAGAACTCAATCTCTTTGCCATCCCAGACAACAGCCAGCTATTCAGATGCCACACCAGATACACAGTCCCAGGGACAGAGGGAATGGATGCCCTCTGCTGCCCATAGCCTCCAGGGCTGTTGTATGCTTTCTCTCCTCTTCCACTCATCCAGAGGGTCATCAGGAAGATGCTGGAGGAGGAGGAGGCGAAACTCTACTCCTGGTGCCCCACTGGCCCAGACAGCCTTGGTTTGCGGACCTGGTGAACCTTTCCATGGCTCCACCCTGGAGGATCCCCCCAATCAAGATTTTGCTCAGCCAGGGGTCTCTCATCCACCTGGACCCTCCGTGGCTTCAGTTGACCTGGAGATTGAGTGGAGGGTTCTGAGCACGGACAATCTATCCATGAGGGTCATCAGGATGATCCAGGCATCAAGATGGCCTTTGACCAACCATATATACAACACCACCTGGAGAGCCTTTGGCCACTGGTGCTCGAGCAAGGACCTTGTACACTTCAAGGTTTCCATCCCTTGAGTCTTGGGATTTTTCCAGTAAGGACTTCAAAGCGACTTGTCTCCTAATACTCTCCGGAGACAGGTAGCAGCCCTCTCTTCTGTTCTGACTTGCAGGTCTCTAGAATCCTTGACCCACCACCCTTTGGTCTGATGGTTCTTAAGGGGTGCCACTAATTTCAGACCTCCAGTTGTCCACATATATCCAACTTGGGACTTCACCAAAGCGCTGAACTCCCTGACTAGGGCTCTCTTTGAACCCTTGAGGATTACCTGTCTATGCTACCTTACCCTTAAGATGGCATTCCTGGTGGCCATCACATCAGCCAAACAGGTATCAGAACGGACAGCCTTATCAGTGAAGCAAGACTTCTGTGTGTTCCATTCGGACAGGATGGTGTTGCAGCTGGACCCATCCTTCATCCCTAAGGTAAACACATAGTTTCACAGAGCCCAGGAGCTGGTGTTGCCAAACGTCTGGCCTGAATCAGTCCATTGTCTGGAGTGGAAGTGGCACACACTAGATATCCGAAGGGCCCCCTGCATCTGCATCAGGAGGACCTCTTCACTGAGATGCACAGAATCCTTGTTCATCTCCTTTCAGTCTCACATGATGGGCAACAAGGTAATCCCATCTTTGTTGGATCAGGGCCTGCATTGCAAAAGCCTATGAATTGCAGTCATTACCACTGCCAAGACACATTACTGCCTACTCAACCAGGAGTGCAGCCACAATGCAGGCCTTGATAGAAGAGGTCTGTCAAGCTGACACATGGGCCTCTCCAACCCCACTTATATGCCATTACAAGTTGGATAGGTAGAGGCTGCCTTTGGCAGGTAGGTTCTGCAGAGAGTACACACTAATCAGGGCCTGGACAGCATCCTACCCATAAGGACAAGCCAGGCTTTGGTATGTCCCATTCCTAGGCAGTGGAGATAGCATCCAGCCCCACACAGATACATGTCCGGTCCTGGGCCCGAGAGGAGACATTTTTTCACAATCACACATCAGTCTGCAGCGACACCTTCGTCAAAAGCTGGCAGAAGAGATACGTCATCACAGATTGCAGACTCAGTCCGATTGGATGACAGACTGAGTTAACCCATTCCTCCACCGCCCAGAGAATGGGCATCTCAGGTAAGACCAATGTCCATTTTGCTGTCATCTCTACTCATTAGGTGAATGGACACGAAGGTCTTACATCCTCTGACTTTTCTGGTTACTCCAGTGTTGCCTGTGTTTGAAAAGCCCTGTGTTGTTTCTGATTTGTCCTTCCTGAGGCTGACATTCCACAGGTTCAGCTAGAGCAGTTTCTTCAGTATCAGATTCACTGAGATCTGAGCCCTGGCCATGACATTTATAATCTACATAAAAATTATAATTGTTGTATGTATGTATGCATACATTCATGCATGCATGTTCGTCACCCAGAGTCACTTTTTTGAGATGGGCAACTGTAAAAATTGAATTAAACAAATAAATAAATTTATGGCTTGCAATGCTTCTATCACTTCTAAAGTGCCCATCCACTGAGGAGCAACATCAGGATTGAGTAAATGGTTTCCAGATTGACTTTCTGAAGCCAAAGATAATTGAGACTCTGGGGCTGTGAGAGACAATTGTCAGACTATGAAGCAAAATTTGGGCTTATCAAAAGAAGACAAGATGTTTCAACAGAGGAAATAAGTGGGTTGCAAGAAGAAATGGTGTCGATATTTCAAAGCTTTTATATTATGATAAGGAATCACAGGGAGATAAAAGATTTTAAAAATAACAGTTGGGAAACTAGAAAGTGTTCAACAAGGGATATGAACAATGATCAAAAACCCCAGAAAATAGAGGAGGTAATAGAAAGACTAGGGAAAAGTTAAAACAAACAAATCAACAAATCAAACAAGAAGATAAGAAGGAGAAGGCAGAAAAACTTATAAAACTATTAAGGGAAAATACACACTAAAATACCAAAAAATGGTACTGGATAAACAGAAAGATATTCTTGAAAAGAAGATAGAGACTTGGGCAGATCCTCTGGAGGCTTGGCAGCAAAAGATAGTAGAAATGGAAGAAATACTTAAGTTAAACAGGAAAGATATAGCGATAAAGACCCAAGGGAGAAGTTTGGGAGGCAAATCAAAAAATGAATAAGAATTGAAATATTAAAATGGGCAAGAAATGATGGATAGATGACATGTTTTGTAACACAAGATTGGCTTTACTAGGAGCTAGAACAGAGGCAGAACCAAGAAATAGGGGGAATATTGTTATACATATTTCTATATAATATATTAAAAGTAATAGCTAGATGTAAATATTAGATGTTGAAAAATGGTGACACTATGTATGTTTTAATGATATTGTTATCGTCATTAGAAGGGCAGACTAAAATACTGAACAACTAAATAATGAAGGCCCATATTTTAACATAAATATGTATAACAACTTTACAATTACATAAATTTGATTTAAATAAATATTATTAATACTACCATTACTACTTGTATCCAAATGAATGGTACACAGATGCCTCATTGTTCATGTATTGATACTGATGTATATTTTTAAAAAAACTTTTTTTAAAAAAATGTCCATCCAGAGCTGTAGCTTCTGTAAAATCCAAATCTCTCTCAACAATTCAGGATCTAATCATAATTTGTTACACTGTCTTGTTCCCCAGAAATTTCTCCTTATGGCCACAAAAAATGGAAAATAAGGAATGCAATATATTTTTAAAATTTGAAGAAATCATAATAGTTCACTATACTCGTATGAAAATATTTTTGAAGTATTCCAAACTCTCTGCAAACGCTTCATCCCTTTGAAGCAATCAATAAGATTGTTCTTGAACCTGAAGCATATAAACCTTGAATAAAAGTTGTGGATATTTTTGTTGTCCCCAATTCGGGTCTGAGCCTGGTGCTGAAGCCAATGATGGATGCCAGACACGAGGTGCAGGTTTTCTGATTGCTTTTTATTGGAGTACTCCAAGGAAAAGAGTTCCTGGTCAAAAGGCCAAGAACCAAGAACAAAGGATTAAGTAAGCTTTATACATTTTCACCAAAGGAGAAGGCGGAACAAGGTGAAATAATAAGAAATATCATCTAATATATCTAATATCATCTATTATCATATAATAAGAAATATCATCCAGAATGGTCCAGAATGCAGCCGCGCGTGTAATTATGGGGAGTACTAGGTACTCCCATGTGACACTTTTCCTGCGCGAGCTGCACTGGCTTCCTGTGGTCTATCGGGTGCGTTTCAAGGTTTTGATAACGATCTTTAAAGCGCTCCATGGCTCAGGACCTAGTTACCTGCGGGATCGTATTCTGCCCCATACATCCCCACGACCAATTCGCTCGCACAGAGAGGGACTCCTCCAGGTGCCGTCCACCAGACAGTGCCGAGGGGCGGCGCCTAGGAGTAGAGCCTTCTCTGTGGCGGGCCCAGCCCTGTGGAATGACCTCCCTCCGGATATTAGAACTACCTCTGACCTCCGCTCCTTCCATGTAAAGCGCAAGACCCACCTATTCCAAGTAGCTGGCCTGGCTCAACCATGATCTAACTATATCGCTCCTGACGGGTTTTTTATTTGTGTAATTTAATTGAATTTATTTATTTATTTAGGGGTTTTTAAATATTGTGATTTTAATTGTTTTTATCCATCTGCCCACCTCCTCCTTGTACACGTCTTAGTACACGTCTTTGTTATATGTATGTCTTGTCCAGATATGTATTTTACATGTTTTATTGTACGCCGCCCCGAGTCCTTCGGGAGAGGGTGCGGCTAAGAAATAAATATTTATTATTATTATTATTATTATTATTATTATTATTATTATTATTATTATTATTATTATTATTATTATTATTATTATTATTATTATTATTATTATTATTATTATTATTATTATTATTATTATCATTTTAGCAATAATTCTACAATTTGTTCTATTGGTCTATAGCTGTCTTATTCCTAAGCCTTGTCTAATGAATGCCCCAGGAGTTATCTAATACACATTTCATTTGTTGCAGGCCATCTCCATTGCTAACTTTTGGCTACAAACTTTACACATGCATATTTCTTGTTGATAAGCATTCTTTGTTCTTGAGAGACATACCTCCCCTCCCCAATTACAGTCTTCCTGATTTAATTTCAAGTGTGTGCCATGATCTTGCTTTAGCAGCCAGCCCATCATTTTGTTCTGAATTATTGAGTCCATTTGCTTCAGCTGATAAATCAATAGAAATGAAGAAAGATAAGGAACTTGAAAATTCTTCTATTCATTTTAAATGTTGCATTGGTCTTTTCTAGTTAAAAGTGGAAGAACTACCTCCACACAAGGGAATACTGAACCAATTAAATGAAGCTGGAGAAAAAGCACTCAGTACTGCATCACTAACCCCTGAAATAAAACATAAGCTTGACAGTAGACTCAAAGAGGCCAACCATCGCTGGATCAAGGTTAGAAATATTAGTATTGAAGCTGTAGTTTATATGTGAAATTGGGAACATGTGTTTACAGTAACAGCATGCTTTAGCCTCCACCCCTTCCCTCAGCATACATGCTTAAATATAATGGTGTTGAGAAATGTTATTTACAAATAAGCTCCTGTTTCTTGGACAGTATTATTAAAGTTAGATAATAGAAGTCATGATGGAATTAGCCAGTGAATGAGGATCTATTGTCTTTCCCTAGATGCAGGAAATAATTTTCAAAAATGCCTATTATAGTCAATCCCCTATTGTTTATGTTGTAATTAAAGTTACAACTTTAAAATTAAAGTCAGATTAAGTTACTGCCCTGAGGCAAAATACTTTAACAAAAAGAATTTATAATAAAGTTTTGCCTTGCTTATGTTCAAGTCCTTTAGGATGAATATTCACTTTTTTATAGAGACCAGAATAATAGTTTTATCTAGTAGTAAAGAAATAAAATAAAGAAAATAAAGAAATAAAAGCACTTTCTCAAACAAAGAATAAAAAGTTTACCTATGCATTACATTACTATTTTTTTAATTACACAAATTTCTAAGATAGTTTTATTTTCCTTGTTAGAGATTATTAAAATGTTTTACATTAATAAAATATTTTCTAAGTACCCCCAAACTACATACATTTATTTAATGACAATTTTAAATTAGAAATTGAGCCTTTTTTCCACTTTAGAAATGTAAATTGGTATGCCCCATTATAGTTAACCCTTAACCACAGACATACTATTTCGGCTATACTATTACAGACATGAGGTCATAATGACCGCTCATACAATTTTCTTTATCAATGAAAATAATAGGTGGAATATATTGTTAAATTTACTTTGTATAGTTAAAATTTTCATTTATTGATCAAATTAACAAATTTTATAAATTGAGGAACAAACATATGATTATAATAATAAATAATTAGTTAGTCACTGCAATTTTTGCAGTCTTTTACAGCATTTGTTACGTATTAGGTTTTTTTATATATAACACAAATGAAAAGTTTTTCTTTTTAACTTTGGATCACACAGAAAACAAGTCTTTTTTTTTTTTTGCAAGTTTATCTAAATTTTCATCTTGTAGCTGTCAGCATTCCAGATAGCATCCAAAATTAAATTAGAGTCCAAGGGAATCTGCCGCTCAAAGTTCCAATTTATTAAGAGAGCCATACTGGCACATCTGGAGGAAAACCCGAATCTGAAGCTTCTTCCATTTTCCCCCCAAGTTAAAGTTCATGATCTTGCCCCCACACCCACAAGTCCATCACATGGTCCAATCTTCCACTGTCATGCTGGCAGTTCCACCCATCCAGTTCCGGTCAGGTGCACAGGTGCCAAGACAAAGGATGACCTTGGCAATCTAAAAGGAATTTTATTTTGGTTACATAACATTCTACTCCTTACTATCCACCTCCCATTTCCCCACTATAGAAACAGCATAGTAGATAGAAGTGTGGCGGCTGCAATCCTGACAGTTGGCCTCTCCTCAGAAGAAAAACGTTTTCTGAAAAGAGAATAATGTAGGAGTTAACATAACAGAATTAATCACCCCCCCCCCCAGGGACCCTTTGGCTTATCAGGAAACTTGTTTTACTAACTTATCAGCTTTTAGGTTCCAGCTTTTCACCCAAGTAGCTTCAGACAAAGGATACCCCTTCCAATGCACTAAATATTGTAAGCGACCCCTATACAGCCTGGAGTCTAAGATTTTTTTCACCTCATAATGTGTTTCCCCTTCTACCAATACAGGAGGGGGGGAGGCTCGGTGGATGGTCTTATGCTAGACCCAATTACTGGCTTCAATAAGCTACTATGAAATACTGGGTAAATCTTCCCTAGAATTCTGGGTAGACTGAGTTGAACTGTAACTGGGTTAATTATCTTCACTATTGGGAATGGACCTAGAAATTTTGGGCCAAATTTCTTGCTAGGCATTCTTAATCATGTATTTGGTAGATAAGAAAACTTTGTCCCCCATACGAAATGGGGGTTGGAGCGAGCGGTGTTTATCAGCTTGCTTCTTGTAGGCTTCTGCCACTTCCGCTAGAGCTTTCTTCATATTTTCCCACCCTTTCTTCAGAGTGTCCATCCATTCAGTCAGACACATGGAGGGGGGAGGTTCCCTAGGCAGCTCAGACATGGGAATAAATTCCATGCCACTGTTAATCTGGAAAGGAGTTAATCCAGTGCTGCTGTAGACTGTGTTGTTGTACGCCACTTCGGCGAACTGTAGCAAGTCCAACCAGTTGTCTTGTTGATAGTCCACATAACACTGGATGTATTGTTCCACCATTGCATTGGCCCTTTATGCTGCTCCATTCATGCTCGGATGAAATGCTGAGCTCAGTCCTTCTGTGGACCCAATGAATCTCAGGAACTCCCTCCAGAACTTGGTGGTGAACTGAACTCTGCGGTCTGAAATGATCTTCCTGGGCACTCCATGTGGTAAATGTGTTTGACAAACATTTTTGCTAACTTCTTTGCGGATGGTAATCCTGAGCAAGCAATGAAATGGGCCTGCTTGGAAAACAAATCAATAACTGTCCAGATTACGCTATTCCCACTGCTGTCTGGGAGCTCGATGATGAAGTCCATTGCAATCTCTTCCCATGGTCGGCTAGGGCCAGCCACCTGTTGTTGTAGTCTTCCCTGAAGCTCCCCTGTAGTAGGGGGCTTCCCTGGCCGCATTTTCATGGTCACGCAAGTGGCATAGCTCTTTACGTAATCTTCCACTTTTTATTTCACTTTTTGTCCCCAAAATTATCGCCTGGTGAGATGGAGTGTTTTTAGGAATTCAAAGTGACCTTCTAGTTTTGCATCATGACTTCGCTGTTAGAACTTTCAGCCTCAAACTTGTGAAAACGTACAGCTTGGATCCCTTCCAGGCTAAGCCATCCTTCATCGTCAGGATGTGCTTGTTATTGTTGAGCCATGGGTCTGCTGGCAGCGCTGATTTCATCACTGTTGTCAGCTTATCTTGGCTTCCAAATACATTTTCCCTGTTTTTCCCTGTTTTTGTGAGGTGCAGCCCATCCCTTGCCAAGAGTCCTTCTTTTAGGTAATGCAGTCCATGGTCCAGGAAACAAAAGTTTTCTTGGCAACACCAACCCTTTAATCTGGTTTATTTCTAGGATTCTTTTTCCCCTCAATGGGTATTGACCTTTTGTTGGGAGTTGTGATGAAAACATGACTTGTGCTCCTAGCTCCTTAACTTTATTGCCTAGTTGCTTATAATCTCTCAATATTGTACTCAGGTTCTTTTTTGTGTCATTCATCCCAATATGAGGGAGGAAGAAAGGGTAGTAATCAGTGGGCCTAATTATTATGGTTAGGTTCTCAGCCATATCCTTGATTTTTGCTCCAGGGCAACAACGTACCTCCCTAGATTGTATGTCTGGTCTGCAGATGGCTGGTTTTGTTCCTTAGAGATTAGAATCTCCTATCACCAATGCTGACCTTCCTTTTTTGCAAGATGTAGTCTGGGGTGCTTTTCTGTTTATCTCAGGCATATTTGTTGATATATATGCTGGTTTTGTTGTATTTGGGTCTTTTCCCGTGTAAGATTGAGATTGTCTTTGCAACGTTTCGGCAAGATCTCACTTGCCATCTTCAAGCTTGGGCTTAAATGTGAGATCTTGCCGAAACGTTGCAAAGACAATCTCAATCACTCAATGTTACACGGGAAAAGACCCGAATACAACATATATATATATATATATATATATAGATAGATAGATAGATAGATAGATAGATAGATAGATAGAGATAGAGACAGAGACAGAGACAGAGACAGAGACAGAGACAGAGATAGATATAGATATAGATATAGATATAGATATAGATATAGATATAGATGATATATCTATATATCTATATCTATATCTATATCTATATCTATATCTATATCTATATCTATATCTATATCTATATCTATATCTATATCTATATCTATATCTATATCTATATCTATATCTATATATATATATATATATATATATATATATATATCTATATCTATCTATATCTATCTATCTATCTATCTATCTATCTATCTATCTATCTATCTATCTATCTATCTATCTATATATATATATATATATATTTGTATGTACGTCTTTGGTTGTTCGGGTTGTCTCCCGCGTAGAATTGGAAGTATCTTCACGACATATATATAAATTACACACACACACACACAAACACACACTATACTACTATATATAGTAAAAAATTACAATGTTGCTATATTGTATGACTGAGTTACAGTTTTATCTTACAAATGAATTTCTGATATTTTAAAGGTATCCAAAGATCTGCCTGAGAAAGAGAAAGAAATTGAATGTATGTTAAATAACTTGAATCAATTTGAACAACAGTTAAGCCAGCTAAGATTGTGGCTTACTCCCATCAAAGATCAATTGGTACTGTACAATCAAGTGGATCAACCTAGAACTTTTGACATTAAGGTAATGTTTAATTTGGATGTTTTTCTAAATATTTATCTATACATTGTGAAACCCATTTAAAAATCAATTATTTTGTTTATTTAAAAAGTAGTACAAGACTAAATGATTCAGTCATAAATAGTTGTTTAGTTATTTAAATGTTATATAATTATCCATTTGTATTATTTGGTTATTTCATTTTTAAATATACATTTTAACCATGTTCCACTTCTATTAAGCATAACAAAATGCAGAAAGTGAATTCATTTTATTTCACCTTATCCCAGTTAGACTAATTCACAAGTATATATGTTAATACTTTTACAAAATATTAAAAATATTCATATATCCAATATAACCTTCAGATTTTTAAGCTAAATATCATGAAAAATGGATAATCTGTGAATTAGCCACAGATAAACCAATTGTGGACCCACGGGAGAAGAGCCTAATGCTGAGAACGATTGAGGGCAAAGGAAGAAGGAGACAACAGAAAATGAAGTGACTGGATGGAGTCATTGAAGCAGTTGGCATGAGCTTAATGGACTTCATTTTCCTTTTCCTTTCTTAAACATAATAATAACAAATGAAAAAAATTATAGGGAAATACACTTGCAAAGATCATGACAGGTACAATTGAACACAGTGCAGAATTAATTTTGTTCATTTTGTTTAATATCTAAGAAACAATTATCTTCTTGTTTAATTCAGCATAAATCTAATTTTTGAATAAACAGGAGAGATGCCTGGTAGTATATATTCCAACTAAGACAGAGTCATGGGTGATAAGATTCTACTTGCCTAATTATTTAAGTCCAAATGCATGGAAGAGGAAAAGAGATGGCCTATGTGCAGCTGTGCCTAGATAGCTGAGGCCTTCTAGGAATGGTGGTGCTGGGAGAAGAATGGGCCTCTTGGGAATACACCTGGTCCATGGCAGGTTTACTTGTGCTGGAGGGCAGCAAGCCTCCCAAACCCTTCACACCCTTTGAGGTACTGCTCAACTTGACTATAATGGAGAGAGTTGGGATTGTGCTCATTGAGTGAGACAGTCTCTGAAAATTTGACATAATTGAATGGAATAAGAATATATATTTCTCATAATTTAAGAAATATATTTCAGTCTTTGTGCAAATGAAGACAAAAACTGTTTTGTCCAAGAATGAATATCTTGGGTTTGTGGCTCCTTTAGGAATTGCACACATTTTCTGATCCTATAAAAACCAGAAGACTTTCAGACATCCATGTAGCTCAGACATGAGGGTGTTCTCGAAATCTTTAAAAATATGTTTTTCCAACCTTAGGGTAGTGTGTGTGGCAGATAATGGATACTTGTTTGATATATATAGTTTGTCTGAATATTTAGGTTCTTGTTTTAGCCTTTTTCACTGTAAGCCTACAGGGTTGTTCTAGAGTTGAGCAGCCTC
This sequence comes from Natrix helvetica, assembly GCF_964273705.1. Classification (NCBI taxonomy): domain Eukaryota; kingdom Metazoa; phylum Chordata; class Lepidosauria; order Squamata; family Natricidae; genus Natrix; species Natrix helvetica. Next base: position 64,481,263 of record NC_138550.1, read on the forward strand.
TAAACATAATTTTTTAAAAATTAGAACATATTTCTGTTTCCAATCACTTAAGACCGTACCACCTTCTAACAGCAAGCAGTAATTCATTATGTTGAAACCTTATTAAGAGGACTGTTTTTTATTTGCGTGTTTAATAGACGGAGGTTGGTGGTTTGATATATGAGGGTTGTTAGATTAGTTAACTAACTGTACTCTGGAGAACTATTAAGTTGTCATTAAAAAAAAGGAATAGAAGGAAAAATAAATTAAGAACAGGATTGTAGATTTCCCCAGAAAATTTACATTGTCATTTCAACATGGAAGTTACATGAAATACATGAAACAGTACAGAAGTAAAAACTGAAATGACAGAATATAGATGTGAAAGATTATTTTACTGCTCTTTAATAATCTCTAAATTTTCCCTGAAAAAATGCTAATAAGTGAAAAATCAAACAATTTTCTGCAAATAATCAAATAAATTATTGAAATAACCTCAAAAAAATAGATTGCTTCTCATATCTCTACCAATGGTAATATCCTTAAATTATGTAAAACAAACACTTACTTATCTACTATTAACTAAGAATCACCGAGACCAGAGGTGGGCTTCAGCCGGTTTGGATTGGTTCGGGTGAACAGGTTGTTAAATTTTTGCCCAATTCAGAGAACCAGCTAATCGTACCTCTGGCTGGCCCCACCCAACCCTCCCCTCCCAGTCACTCCTTATCTTGCTTCACATGCCTTGGCCATGGCATAGCAGCTGCTGTTCTCTGACTCCCTTGCTTGCTAGATCACTTGCCTCAACCATGTGACCCCCGAGGCTCAGCCCACTTGCCTGCCTTCAGCACAGCCTCCCACGCAGCCCAGCTACCTACCTGTCTGGTGAGCCTTCCTTCACCTCTTTGCCAGCACGAATAGCCTGTTACAGGGCCTTCCTAGGGCTCTGTGATGACCCAGGGCACAGCACAGAGATAACAGAAACAGCTAGCAGTTCAAACCATCCCTTTATTGCTCCAAAGCTCCCCAAATGCTCCCACATTTCTGGCAAGTCCCAGGGCAGAGTGATAACAAACCCCCACACAAACCTCAAGCAGCCTCTGGCTGCAATTAGTCCAACCCAGCACTGTCTGCACCAAGGCTGCACAGCAATAAATCCTAAATGTATTTGGCAAAACAAGAGCAAATCAAGGAGTTTGGGGAACAAAAGATCCAGTTAATTAGTCCAGAATGCCAAAAGGAATGCAAGGACTCTTGGCAAGTTCAAACATCGACACGCAACACTTCAGAAACTCACAGTTTGTTCCCGACGAATGCCCCTCCCCACAGCATCTCCTTATGTCTCATTCCCCAGATGTGCCTGTTGAAGATGGGTGGGGCACTCTCCTTGCAAGTAGCCTGCTCCATTTGCGCTGATCATGCCTTCTCTGCACTCTCCAAGCCCTTGCATCAGGAGGGGGTTCTTACTCCTTGTCTGAGCTCTGTCTTTCCTGTTCATCCTGCCTCTGTTCCTCCCTACCTGCAGGCCTAACTAATTGCAAAAAGCCTTGCCTAGTCTGACTCTGCCCTTCCCCAGTTTCCTCCAAGGCCAAGAGAGCTACACTCTCACTTTCTGTCAGTTCTTGTGCTAGCTCATTTTCTGCCGTAGATTCAGACTCTGATGGGAGCATGACAAGCTCTCCTGGCCTGTTACAGGCTGAAATGGAGGGTCCCTGGGCCTGATATGCCCTTCCAGGCCCCATCCAGGCCTTCCTAGGACTCCCCTGGCCTGTTACAGGCTGAAATGTAAATTGCTAAAAATTGATGGGATCTTATGTCCTTTCTTAGTCTAGTCACCAAAATATCCCAATTTCCTGGATTAATTTAAGGATAAATTAACCAAATAGCCAAGAATTGCTTCCTCTTCATATCAAAATTTACTTAGTTTTAAAGTAACCTAATTTATCCAGTTTTAACTAAACAATTTAAGCTAAAACTGGTTAAGATACAATGCAAATCGGAGACGACTTCCGGCAGCCGAAGGAGACGGACTCGTGCGTCTGCCTTTTCGCTGCTCCGGTGGGCTCCCCTGAAGTCTAGGGGGAGCACAGGGTGCCTTGGAGGGGTGCCCTGCCGTAGGGGCGGCTCGCTGGGACCCCCTGGAATGGCAGCGGCCACGGGGGGAGTCTCCAGCCTTGCCCCAGGAGCCGGGGAGCATAGGGAGCGCGCGGAATGCCACTGCACGCTTCTCCGAGTGCAGCCTGGAAGGAAATAATTAATTGGAAGGAAGCAGCTGAAGAGCAGTGAGCCGAGGGGTCTCCCCAGGTCTTTTACTATTTTTACACTCTTGACTGTTTTGCAGTTTTTCTTTTGGGACTTTGTTTCAACTTCTGGAGGAGCTTAGATTGGAGGGGGGGGAATTCCACCCCCCTCGTAAAAGCGGCACTTGAAAAATCTCTCCCTTTTATGGGAGAGAAAGTTTGAAAACTACTTTCACTTCCCTTAAATAATGGGGGGGGGGTTTCGCTACAATTGCGAGAGAAAGGATGGCTGAGCTGATTCTTCTCTAAACTATTTATGGGAACTTTGACTTTGTTGTTTCCTTACCACCTGTACTGGCTGAGCCAATATGGCAACTTCCTCCTTCTTCTTTGTCTTTGTGAATGACATTCCTCCCTTGGAAAACTTTATGCCTTTCAACTAATTTCCACCCCAGAGACTTCCAGGAGCCTCTTCAAATACGTTATTCCCCTGGATTTGGAATATTTTGACCTACCTATTTGCTTTAGTTCTCTACTAGAGGATTTATTCTCCTTTGGACTTGTTTGTTTGGTGATCCCTGCCGGCTGTGTTCTCCCACAGACGCCATCTTTTTGTACAGAACAACAACTATCTCTGAGCTTCATGATGGGTCCAAAGAAATTACCGCCTGGTAAAGCCTCATCGGCCCCAACATTTTCCACGTCCAGCCCCACTCACCAATCACAACTGGGATCTTTTCTACAACCTAAAGCCTCTGAAGAGAGTGCAAAGGACTTGTCTACTCAACAGATGCTTCAAACCCTCTTAAAGGGACAGGACGAAATTAGAAAACAACTGCAGGACTTAAATGAACAGCTCAGAGAAACGAATCAGCAAACCACATGAAATGAACAGAGGATAGGTGTGCTGGAGGAGGGGGCGGTTGGGATGAGAGACGAGATGAAGATGATCCAAAGGGGGAATGCAGAATTTGGAAATCAGATGTTAAAAATGGAATTTGAAAGGATGTCTTTTTTTCTCAGGTTCCAAAACTTGCCAGAAGTTGAGAATGAAGATCTTAAAGAGATTATGACCACAATATTAGCAGAATATATTAACAGAGATAAACAACAGCTTTGGTGGGACATTGTTCTGATTTATAGGATTAACTCAGCCTATGCAAGAACACACAATGTTCCAAGGGAAGTTCATGTCAAATTTCTTAGAAAAACTACAAGAGATGAGGTTCTAGGAGCTCAAAGGGGAGGACCCTTAAAATATAAAGATAAAGAAATAACCATTCTTAAACAGATCCCAAAGAGAGTAAGAGATAACAGAAGGAAATATTCCTTCTTGGCAAAAAAATTATATAATAACGGGGTTTGGTTCAGGTGGTTGTTTCCAGAAGGCATGCTGATTTTTGGGAGGACAGTAGAATTAGAATCAACACAGTAGCAGAAGCAGAGGCTTTCACTAAAAAACATAGTGCCCTCTTAGGTGAAATGGGGGATGCTACACAAGAAACAAAGGAGGGAGGGGCTGAGGCCCAGGCGGTGGACAGGAGGGGGGATGCAACAACTATAAGACTCAGTTCACAAAAGTGATTTGGAATACTATTGCAATTGTTGCTACAATGTACTTTCATGGAAGTGATACAAAACAAATGGTTGAAACATACTGATGATTTTGTGTTAACTTAAAACTGCTAATACTTATGTAAATGTTGATATTTTTCTATCTTTGTTTGTAGAAGTTGCAAGACCTGGGGGGGGGGCTTCTCCCCCCCCCCGCACGATGTAGCTGTCAATATGTTTTATAACCCTATAACCCCTTTTCCTTGTAAAATTTTTAAAACTAATAAAAATTTGAACAATTAAAAAAAAGATACAATGCAAATCCAGTTTTGTTTATCTCATTCATGCAAAGCCTTTTTTTCTGCAGCTGTTAACGTTTTTTTCTTTTTGGGGGATGAAAAGAAGTTGTTGTGGAGATACTGAGATAGTTTCTAAGGGAATGGGAGTAGAGGTAGTACAACACTTCAGAGATGAAGAATGCACAAATTATAACAGTAAATTACAACTATAAACTTGAGTAAAGAGACTTTTATCCTGCAATTGAGTGATTTGTGCTCAGTAGGAGGAGGATAGAGGAAATAGTTTTCACTTATTTAATGCTTCTCTGTAATTATTTAAGTGAAAATCTAACCAAAACTTGTGTCTGATAGTTTATTATGAAAAAAAAACCTGATGCTTATCTTATATAGATTTTCATACCTATTTTAAAGTAAGTTTTAAAATGTGTTTGAACCTTAAACTTCAGTGTTTCAGTTGACTGATACAATGAAAAATATATTATAATTCTACACTGAGCACATTTTAGATAAATTTAGCAACAGCAGACTTCTCTTCTCTTCCACTAAAGCTTTGTTAGGATTCAAAGTTGTGGCCCTAATCATATAAAAGCAATGTTATACTTTTGAGCTTAACAACAGCATTCCAGGCTCTGTCTATATTGCTTAACCTTTGTAATTATCTTTGCAGAACTATTAAGTTCTTAGTCTGATTTTAAGGTCATTGCTTGATGACATTGAACAATTGTACTGTTTTGCTCCATCCTATCTTTGTAAGGTTTGTTCATTCCATAAATACTCTCAACTTTCTAAAAGGATCTTGCAGATAACCCATATCCTAAATAGATCCTTAGTATGGATTCATGTATTTCTGTTTTCTTTTTATTTGAAATGAAATGAGATTAAATAAGATAATATTTATTATCATTTTCTGTGTATACACTGGCACATATTAAAAATGAAATTCTGATGCCTGTTTTCAAAATAAAATGGGCAATGCCAAAGAATGTTCAAACTACTGCACCATTGCATTCATTTCACATGGTAGTAAAGTTATGCTCAAAATCTTACAAGCTAGGCTCCAGCAGTATGTGGATTGATAACTACCAGAAGTACAGGCAGAATTTTGAAGACGCAGAGGAACCAGAGATAAAATTGCCAACATATGCAATGGAGAAAGCTAGGGAGTGCCAGAAAAACATCTACTTCTGCTTCATTGACTATGCTAAAGCTTTGATTGCGTGGATCACAACAAATTGTGCAAGTTCTTAAAGAGATGGGAGTACCAGACCATCTTATTTGTCTCTTGAGAAACCTATATGCGGGTCAAGAAGCAACAGTGAGAACTGGACATGGAACCACTGATTGGTTCAAAATTGAGAAAGGAGTCCAGCAAGGCTGTATATTGTCACCCTGCCTATTTAATTTATATGCAGAGCACATCATGAGAAAGACGGGGCTAGATGAATCAAAAATTGGAATTAAGATTGCCCATAGAAATATCAACCATCTCAGATATGCAGATGATACTACTCTAATGATAAGAGGAACTAAAGAGCCTCTTGATGCAGGTGAAGAAGAAGAGTGCAAAAGTTGGTTTGAAACTCAACATTAAGAAAACTAAGATCATGGCATCCAGCCCTCTCAATTCATGGCAAATAGATGGGGAAGAAATGGAGGTAGTGACAGATTTTATTTTCCTGGGTTCCAAGATGGGGACTGAGGCCAAGAAATTAAAAGATGCTTGCTCCTGGGGAGGAAAGCTATGGCAGATCTAGACAGCATACAAAAAAGTATGTATGGCTGTGAAAGTTGGATCATAAGAAAGGCTGAGTGCCAAAGAATTTAGGCCTTTGAACTATCGTGCTGGAGAAGATTCCTGCTAATCCCTTGGACTGTAAGGCGATCAAACTGGTCAGTTCTAGAGGAGATCAATCCTGACTGCTCTTTAGAAAGCCAGATCCTGAAGATGAAACTTAAATACTTTGGTCACCAAATGAGAAGGAAGGACTCATTGGAGAAGAGCCTAATGCTATGAAAGATTGAGGGCAAAAGAAGAAGGGGACAGAGAATGAGGTGGCTGGATGGAGTCACTGAAGCAGTAGGCTTGAGTTTACCCCAGACTCCAGAGGATGGTAGAGGACAGGAAGGTCTGGAGGAATGTTGTCCATGGGTTCGCGATGGGTCGGACACAACTTTGCAACTAACAACAAATTACAGAATCTAGTTGTTATGCTTCAGATATCATGAAGCCTCCTCCTAGAAGGTAACAAAGAGAACTAGTCATGGAGAGGGTATGTAGTGTCTCAGACAATGCTGTGGACCTTGGTCAAGCAGAGTTTATATGCAATGTCTTGGATAGAAGGAAGTGAACTTCCAACAATCTTTTCTGCCATCCTCATCACTCTCTGCACAGCCTTCCTGTCCAAAACAGTAATACAGACATATATTGTTCTTTGAATATTGATACATACTGAAAGGAATATTTATAAGAACAATATGAAACTGATTTTTCCCCTCAGGAAATATCTCAGAATTAAAAAAAAATATGTTTTTAGCTAAGAAAATATTAGTGATAGTAGTGGCTGATGTCAGAGTTTCTTTTTGGTCTAATACCTTGTTTCCATGAAAATTAGACCTCCCTGGATAATAAGGCCAATCGGACCTTTGAATGCATGGACTAAAATAAGCTCTCCCCCAAAAATAAGCCCTTCCCAAAAATATTGCAACACAGCAGCAGCCATGAAGTGACCACGCTCACCACTTCCTGCACATCAAAAATAATAAGACCTCCCCGAAAATAAGGCCAAGCACTTATTTCGGGTGTCAAAAGAAAATAAGACTCTGTATTCGGGGAAACATGGTAATGTTTTCACTCTGACAAGTCAGTTTTATGCAATATTATTTTAAATATAGCTTATTTCCTGTATAAATTTTATTTTGATTTATTTCTGTAATATTCAGTCACTGACACATAGGGACTGTTGTTGTTAGATACTTGTTCTAATTACAGTGGTTTCCACCAAGGTCCTCTGTTCCGGCGGGAACAGAGGTTTAATCCTATTGGTCGAAGGGTCCGACAGCTCCCTATAAAAAGGCTGCTGTCAGACTCAACCTTCGCTGGATTGTTCTCACTTGTTGTACTTAATAAAGAGCTGTTGTTACCCTTAAGCCTGTTTGTGCCTATCCATTACCCAATCTAACAGTTGTTGCTTCAGTTTCTTCAAAAAATGATTTTTTTGCTAAACATTTTTGATTACTACTTATAATAAGAAACTAATCTATCCAGAATACAAGTTCCTGGGGAATGTTAAACTATGAATTTTTTATTGTTCAGAATAGAGTTAATCTACACTACTTTTGTTTTTGCTTTTTCAGGAAATTGAAGCAACTGTAAAATCTAAACAGCCAGATGTGGAAGGAATTTTGTCTAAAGGGTATCATTTATATAAAGAAAAACTAGCTACTCAACCAGTAACGGTAATGAAACAACTTTAGTAATGCTCATTACTGCATGATAGATTATATTTATCCTGTTGCAAACTTGTTCTTGATGTGATCTGTTTGAAACTATTAAAAATCCAGAGCCCGAGACACTACAAAGAAATAAAAATTATGCTTTCTGTTTAAATTATTTATTAATTTCTTAAATTAAGAACTTTGGTGGGTTCAAAAGTAGTTTTAGCTAAAATTCTATAACATGATCACAGAAGACAAAAAAAATGATATTAATACTCTTTGGAGAGACTGTGAGACAAATAGGAAAGAATTATATTGATATATTAGGGAATTTAGGAAGGAAAAGATATCCTTTCTATTTATATTTATATCTTTTCCTTCCTAAATTTCTTCATATGCCAATAAACAAAAACAGTGAGTTATGGAAAAGGGAAAAAGTAAAGGTAATATTTTTATATCACAACTATTGTCAAATTTATTTTCTTTTGTGGCCCTTCTGTTCCATTCTAATAGTATCAAACAACAAAAGTCTGCATGAAGTCTTTGTTCTGCATGTACAAAGTAAAAATAGTCTTGCACACAAGATTTAATATTTTACTCCAGGTTTTGATAAATGAAAGATTAAAAAACATTCAGTAGTATTTTATGCAATGCTACTATTCAGTCAGTTATAAGTATCTTATTCCACTATTATCTTTACTTTACTTGTACACAAAATTTATATTCCTGGATACAGAATCCTGTGCAAAATAATTGCAGAAATAATATAAACAGTTTTGAAACCAAATAGATTGGCTTGTAATGCCATTAGAGACTTGCACAAATACAGTATGTTAAATTGCCTTCTATTGATATTGTAGCATTGAAGTTTGTACCTCAGATTACATTAGATGATCAACTATTTCAACTCGGTGATTCTACCTGAACATTGAACTACTAATTACCAAATGAGTTTTGAATGCTATCTTAACAGAATAAAAATTAAAAGCAATAATTATAAAGGTGAAATATTTATCTTAAAATGCTAGATCTTTATGAAACTTTTAATAATAGACTTAAATTTTTATTTATTTTTTGCTTTTAGAAAAAATTGGAGGACTTAAACACTGTTTGGAAAACAGTAAATTGTTTAATCCAAACTTTAAAAGAAAAGCCAAAGTCTGCAGTTCCAGTTGTCCCTTTTGGGGATGGTAAGTACCTAATAATTTAAAACATTCACAGGTAAAAGTTAACCCAGAGTATTAAAGTTAATGCTGCTGTAACTATAATAACAATAATAACTCTGACATCTTTGTATGCTCCACAGCATTAACATTACAACTATATTTTGATTAAAAAATGAAATTAAAGCAGTACTTGAATAGCTTCTCTAATATAATGCTAAGAACAATAGTAACATTGCAATACAGTTGTACTGAAAAAGTATAAGGTAGGTATTAGTCACCTTATCTGTTAGTTATTGATAATGAAAAAAAAGAATGATAAACTGCTATTAGTTGTTCTGCTGTACAGATATGCCTTTAGAAAAATAATGGAATATTAATATATTTCTATAACTGATCAGTTGAACAAACAGTTCAGTTTAAGAGTAGATTTAGCAGAATATTAATTTAAAAGGTAGACAAATTGGAAAATTATCTGGAAATTCAATATGGTTCTATGGCAAAATCACAACTTAACTATATTCCATTTTATAATTTACTTAAGCTATAGTAATCAATTAGAATATAGCTGGAAGGGACCTTGGAGGTCTTCTAGTCAAACCCTCTGCTCAAGCAGGAGGCCCTATACCAAGCAGGAGACCCTATACCAGTGATATAAGGTGAACCTGTTTAGCACTGAGTTCCCAAACTGTTCCGGCACCCACCAAGCCATGCCCACCAAGCGACACCCACAGAACCAGTAGTAAAAAAATTGAATCCCACCACTGGCATGCATGCATGCCAGCCAGCTGGTCTTTGGGCTTCCAGCGCTCCGGGTGCATGTGAAGACCATCTGCGCCAGAAACCAGTGTCGTGGCCTGCCAGCGGCCAGTGGAGCTGGCAGCAGACTCGGACAGAGAGGAGGTTGGGGAGGAACATGGGCCACTCCTGGAGTCTGGGGAAGGCTCTGATGAGGGCTCTGTGTCAGAGGGAGAGGGGGGGCAGAGCCATATGCCAGCTATCAGCTGGAGCCTGTACCCAGTGTGTGCATGTGCAGAGTTGCCAGACAAAGGGAACAACTAAAGAATGGGTCGACTTGGGAGTAAGGCCAGATGATGAATGGCTCCTCCCAGAGAAATAAAAGAGGAGTGAAACGGGAGTGGAGTTTGCAGGAGACAATTAGTTCGCTAATTGGTTCGTGATTCCCTGAGACTCCTTGCCAAGTTCTGCAGATATCGGCCTGTCAGCTCTCCCAACCAGATAAGGTCTGTGATCGTAAATCCTCCTTTGAAAGATTTTGCTGGCCATGAACGAGCAGAATTCACAACAAATTAATAAAAGAGGTTTTTGCAGGGACAAGGAGTTTGTTTCATGCTCTTGGGAAGCCTCGGTCAGAACAACCAGAAGAGCAGCTGATGATGGTGTGCATGCCTGCAGAGAGGGCTCTACAGGCTACCTCTCGCGCACATTCCATAGGTTTGCCATCATGGCCCTATACCATTTCAAACAGATGGCTATCCAGTCTTTTCTTAAAAACCTCCAGTGATGTAGCACCTAGAACTTCTGAAGGCAAGCTGTTCTATTGGTTGATTGTTCTTACTGTCAGAAAATTTATCCTTATTTCTAAGTTGAATCTCTCCCTGATCAGTTTCCAACCATTATTCCTTGTCTAGCCTTCAGGTGCTTTGGAAAATAGATTGACCCCTTCCACCCTGTGACAGCCCCTCAAATATTGGAACACTGCTATCATGTCTCCCCTGGTCTTTCTCTTCACTAGATTAGCCATGCCCCGTTCCTGTAAATGTTCTTCATATGTTTTAGTCTCCAGTCCCCAAATCATCTTTGTTGCTCCTCTCTGCACTCTTTCTAGAGTCTCAACATCTTTTTTTTTAGTGTGGTGACTAAAACTGGATACAGTATTCTAAGTATGGTCTTACTAGAGTGGTATTAATACCTCACAAGATCTTCATTGAATCCCTCTGTTAGTGAAACTTAGAATTTCATTGGCTTTTTTGGCTGCTGCCACACACTGTTGTCTCATATTTAATTGGCTTTCCCTTAAGACTCCAAGATCTTTCTCACAGTTGCTATTAAGCCTGGTTTTACCCAATCTATGTTTTTCTTGCCCAAGACTTTACTTTTCTCTACATTGAATTTCATTTTGTTATATAGGGCTCAGTGTTAAATCTGTTAACCTGCAGTGATGAGTACCTACAGCTTCTGAAGGGAAGCTGTTCTACTGGTTAATTGTTCTCAATGTTAGGAAGTTTCTCCTTAATTCCAGATTGCTCCTTGATTAGTTTCTATTCCACACACTGCTGGCTCATGTTTAAGTGATCATCCACTAAGACACCAAATTCCCTCTCACAGTTACTGGTTTTGAGCCAGTTTCCCCCAATCTATACTTATACTTTTGTTTTTCTTCCCTAAGTGTAAAACCTCATTTTTCTCCACATTAAATTTCATATTGCTGGATAGAGCTCATTGTTCAAGTCTATCAAGATCTATTTGGATCCTGAGCTTGTCTTGTAGGGTGTTGTCTATTCCTGCCAATTTAGTGTCATCTGTAAATCTGATGAGTTCCCCTTCTATTCCCCCATCTAAGTCATTTATGAAGATATTGAAGAGGGGCCTAAGATGAAACCTTATGGAATCCCACTGCTTACTTCCCTCTGTTGGAAGAACTGTCCTTCTAGATTCAGCTCCAAGTGGGAGAAAAGACACTGGAGACATGGAGGCTGCTTGGAAAGATGGTTTAATGGTGGACAGGACCACATGGCTTGAGTCCTGAACAGAAAAGGTGATCACATGCTTCAATGTTGGGTGAAGAAAAAGAAAGAGAGGGAAGGGCTGAAAGTTCCTGGCTTTATACCCTCTGTTCAGCCCCACCTCTCTATTTCCTGTTTTCGTGTAAGAAATGTATTCTGATTGGTTGTCAGACTCCCATGGGGCCAAGGTTTGAGTTTCCAGATGCCATGTGGTGAGTTTCTGTGGAAGGCTAATATTATCATGCCTTAATCCCATCACCCAGGAGCTGAAGGAGAGAACTCTTTATTATGTAGAATAGACTGGCTTGGGCATTTTAATGGGCCATTAAGGAAAGTGGGGGCTATTAAGAATGAGTCTGTTTCCTGCATAAAAACATGTTTTTCCATTTCTGATCCAGGGAAATATAATATTCTGCCTTTTCAATATTTCCTAGGATATTTCATTTTTCTAGGAGAGGGCTGGGTGCTAACTTCCTACACTCCATGTAGATGTAGTACAGTGGTCGGTTACGAGGGCCCACCCACCCACCCACGCTCCTTATGGGTATTTGAGCTGTTTGGGGCTTCCGCAGAAGCGCACAGAGCATACGGTGCCTGCACGATGCTCCGCTGAGCAGCTGGAGCGTCGCGGAGGCGTCACAGGTGGTAAGCATGCTTGCGCGTGCTGCGCGTGTACTACGAGCGTTCATGTGGTGGACGCCCGGCCCCGTTGCTCCGTACTGGTTGCAACGGGATCCAGAACCCACCACTGATGTAGTACCTTAAGGATTACTCATTAAGTACAGTTTGTCAGCCAGTTACAAATCCATCTTGTGATGATCTGCCTAGCCTACATTTTTCTAGCTTACCAAGGTTGTAGGTTCTGATCTACTTTGTTGAATGCCTTACTGAAGTCTAAGTGTACTATGTCCACAGCATTTCGCTGGTTTACTAATTGAGTCACTTTGTCAAATAATGAAATAAGATTCATTTAGCCTGATCTGTTGGTAACATAGAAAAGAAGACGCAGACAGGAGTAAGGTTGTGATGGGAATGCACCCACCCAGAGCATTGTTGAGGCTCCTTTTTATTGAAAAACTTCTCAGAATAGTAAAAGCTCATTGGACAGAGAATCCACTTGGCAATTATTGATTGGTTTACAGATGCATGCTTTCCTCATGGATACCTCATGGTATAGATACGTGACTCTCCACTTAGTTAATATTTTGCTGCATGGAATGTGATGTCTACATGTAGATTCCATCATGCTTTTCTTGTAAGCAAAAGAGATTAAGAGCCAAAGAATTAAGAGAGGAAGGAATGTGGTTTTTGACTGATTTAATCACAGTGGTTTGCCAACTACTGATTAATCAATTAACCCTACACTGATCTGTTTTTAACAAATCCGTGATGGCTTTCAATTATAACTTTCTTTCTAGATGCATTTTGGGAACACTGCCAAAGAATTTAGACTTAAATATCTAAGAATGTATATATTTGCTTACTGAATTCTTGAACATAGATATACCTGCTATCTCAAAAAATATAAGTATATGCCTTGCACTAATCACAAATGTTTGTATTCAAGCCTACTATTCAATTGCTATCAGTATCTGATAAAAAAATATGGCCTTTTAAATGAATCAAGTGAGTAAATTTTATGTCGTCTTCACCTGAGCTGTGCTTGTATTGCTTTAGTTACATGCAATTTCCTTGCTACATCAATCATAGGCAAAATTTTCAAAATCCAAGATGGTCGGGGCTTAGTAATATTTCTGAGATAATTTTATTCAGAGAAGAAAAATGAATATGCAAACGGTAAATCTGTCCCAGAGCACAAGGTATCCAATCATAATAGATATTACCCTCTTAAACAGTTTATCATAATCTATTTGTAATAACAATATTAGGCTTAATACTTGACAGTTTATATTCACCTGAGCCTGAAAACTTTTTTCTGTATAAATACCAGAAAGTTTTCTGTGTAGTCTGCAATATCTCCTGGGATTCCACAAAGTTCTATATGATCATTTGTTGTCATCAGTTTGTTGTCATCAATAATTTGTTTGTCGAATCCTACAGTAAGGATTTATGACTAACCTTCCTTTCACAACTCTTTATATCTTGCAACAGTGAACAAATGATCTCATGTTCATTTAGTATTTCAGAGATAATTAACATAGGAAATTACCAGCAATTAAGCCCTTGTAAAATATTATTTATAAAATGTACAAGCTTGTGTATATTTTATTATCTGAATAAAAAACAATGCTACTAGAATGTCCAGTTTTATTAATGTTTAAATATATGTCAGGTTTGGTTTGTACTGTATAAACCATTGTACTTCTGAATTCAAATAAAAATTCAACTAATGATGATTGTGCTTCCTAATGACACTAGTACTAGAAAGGTTATTCTATATTTAATAGTAAATACAATACAATACAATACAATACAATACAATACAATACAATACAATACAATACAATACAATACAATAGCAGAGTTGGAAGGGACCTTAGCGGTCTTCTAGCCCAACCCCCTGCATAAGCAGAAAACCCTATACCATTTCAAACAAATGGCTATCCAATATCTTCTTAAAGACTTCCAGTGTTGGGGCATTCACAACTTCTGGAGGCAAGCTGTTTCGCTGATTAATTGTTCTAACTGTCAGGAAGTTTCTCTTCAGTTCTAAGTTGCTTCTCTCCTTGATTAGTTTCCACCCACTGCTTCTTGTTCTACCCTCAGGTGCCTTGGAGAATAGTTTGACTCCCTCTTCTTTGGAGCAGCCCCTGAGATATTGGAACACTGCTATCATGTCTCCCCTAGTCCTTCTTTTCATCAAACTAGACATACCCAGTTCCTGCAACCGTTCTTCATGTTTTAGTCTCCAGCCCCCTAATCATCCTTGTGGCCCTTTTCTGCACTCTTTCTAGAGTCTCCACATCTTTTCTACATCGTGGTGACCAAAACTGGATGCAGTTTTCCAAGTGTGGCCTTACCAAGGCATTATAAAGTGGTATTAACACTTCACGTGATCTTGATTCTATCCCTCTGTTTATGCAGCCTAGAATTGTGTTGGCTTTTTTGGCAGTTGCTGCACACTGCTGGCTCATATTTAAATGGTTCTCCACTAGGACTCCAAGATCCCTTTCACAGTTGCTACTGTTGAGTAAGGTACCACCTACAGTATACTGTGACTATGCGTTTCGTTTTTGTTGCCTAAATGTAGAACCTTACTCTTTTCACCATTGAATTTCATTTTATTAGATAGTGCCCAATGTTCAAGTTTGTCAAGATCCTTCTGTATCTTTAGCCTATCTTCTGGAGTGTTGGCTCCAGTCCTGATAATGGTTTAATTTGACTCCATCTGAATACATGAAAATACTAGGAGAAAGATTTTCTAAATCATTCCATTCAAAATTTCTTATGCAATAAATAAATAAATAAATAAATAAATAAATTTTGTTTTTGAAGATCAAAATCACATTGCAGGAAATATTTTCAACAATCTCTCATATACCATTTTTTTTTGGAGTATAAGACACACCTTTTTTCCTCAAAAAAGAGGCTGAAAATCTGGGTGCATATTATACACCGAATACAGCATTTTTTGCCTCCCGAAGCCCCGCCCCTTCACCAAAATGGCTGTGCATACCCTTATGGAGGGTGTCAGAGAGCTCCTGGAGGCTGGGGAGGGCAGAAATGAGCAAAAAATGGGCCATTTTCTGCCCCCCTGCCCCCAGCAGCACTCTATAAGCTTCCATAAGGCTATGCATGCATTTATTTTGACAAAAACGGGCCCGTTTTTGTGAAAAATGGGCCATTTTTTGCTCAGTTTTGCCCCCCCCTGAGCATTCTGCAAGCCCCCCCCCCCCGGCTATTTGTGCCTTTTTTTTGGAAAAAAACGGGACTGTTTTCATGAAAAACAGGCTGTTTTGGGGAGGTTTGCAGAGTGCAAAAACTTTTTTTTCCTTTTGGAAAGCTCTTTAACTAATTGATGATAATTACATTGATCAAGTGTTGTGCCAGCAGAAACACCTACCTATTTACTGTATTTCTCTCTATCTCTATTTCTCTTTCTATCCCTCTACCTTTCTACCTACCTACACACACACTCTCTCTCCCTACCTACCTACTACATTTCTCTCTCTCTCTCTCTCTCTCTCTCTCTCTCTCTCTCTCTCTCTCTCTCTTTCTCTCTCTATATATATCCCTTTATCTACCTACGTACCTACGTACCTACCTACCTACTCTCTCTCTCCCACTACCTATCTACTGTATTTCTCTCTCTCTCTCTCTTTCTCTCTCTCTATCCCTCTACCTACCTACCTACCTACCTACCTACCTACCTACCTACCCACACTCTCTCTCTCCCTACCTACCTACTTGTTCTGACCCCCCTCTCCACGCCTGTGAATAAACCAGAACACAGGCTTGGCTGTTTGCCACTGTTTAATTACTGAGATAACAAATCCTTTGGCTGAGCACCCAGACAACTCACGTTCAATAGAGCAACCCAGATAATCCAAACGAGCAGACACAGCTAGAATACACAGATAGATTTTCTTAAGTACTAATTCGAACAGTTACTTCCTGCAAATGTCCCCTCCCAACGCCTCCCCTATAATCTCTCTTGGGAGGAGCCAATCCACAACCACCTGTGCTTAATCATCTTCTGTGAGTCTGCCTACGGAGTTGCTGCTTCCGTTTCTCAGCCCTTCTCAATCTAGCATCAGGGACAAACTGCCTTTGATCCTCCCCACTGCTCCATGCCTCAGGTGCCTCCTGGTGGCCAACCAGCCTCTCTGGTCCCTTCTCTGAGTCTGAACCCTGCACAGGGTCCTCCACATTGTCCAGGGCAGACTCATATGGTTCCTCACTATCCGAGTCCATCAGCAGCTGAACCGGATCCTGCTGGGCCACAACACCTACTGTATTTCTCTCTCTCTATTTCTCTCTCTCTCTATCCCTTTATCTACCTACCTACCTACCTACCTACCTACCTACCTACCTACCTACCTACCTCTCTCCTCCCTACCTAGCTACTGTATTTCTCTCTCTCTATCTCTTTCTATTTCTCTCTCTCTATCCCTCTACCTACCTACTTTCTCTCTCTCTCTCTCTCTCTCTCTCTCTCTCTCTCTCTCTCTCTCTCCCCCTTTATCTACCTACCTACCTAACTACTCTCTCTCTCCCTACCTACTGTATTTCTCTCTGTTTCTCTTCCTGGCTATCCCTCTACCTACCTACCTACTTTTTTTAAAAAAAAAAAGCCTCTTCAAAACCTTGGTGCGTCTTATACTCTGAATAATACGGTAATAAAAAGAAAAATAATTCAGATTAATACATATGAATTGGAATTCATATCAGAAAGCTTCAGATTTAATATACTGTCTTACTTTCTAAATGAGGATGCTCTAGAGGTCATTCAGGGTATGTACATCAACACTAATATTGAAAATTAATGAATAGAGTCTGGTTAAAAAGTGACAATATGTTTAAAAATCTAGGTTAATAGATTTAAATTAGTTCAGTGATTCAATTTTCCATGGTTGGTCCAGCTGTGTTGTAAGGCATATTTGCATGCTTCCAAGGTACGCCACAAGAGGGCAAGTTGGCTTTGCATCAGAAAGAAAAATGAGCAGTTCTTCCTGCAGCATCATCCCAGGTCCTCTCTCTTCCCCAGAGTCACAAATGGGAAGGTTCAGAGCCTGCAGGAATCTGATTGTCTGCTCAGAGCAACAACTTGTCTCCTCACTGAAGTGGTACCTATTTATCTACTCATACAGAACATGCTTTTAAACCAGTGGTGGGATTCTGCCGGTCTGGGGCGGTTTGGGCAAGCCAGTAGTAAAAATTCTGGCTGGCCATGCCCCTCCAGTCACTCCTCCTCTCATCCACTTGCCCAGCATAGCTGCTGCTGCTCTCTCGCTGGCTGATTGCCTAGACCACATGGTCTCTGTGGGCCAGCCAGCTTTCTGGCCTTCAACCCAGCCTCCGATGTGGCCCAGATTCCTGCTGAGCCTTCCTTCGCCATTCTCCACTGCCTCTGATGCAGCCAAGCTACCTGCCTGTCTGGTGAGCCTTCCTTTGCCTCTTTGCCAGCATGAACTGCCTCTTACAGGGCCTTCCTAGGACTCCCCCTGCCTCTTACAGGCCAAAATGGAGGGTTCCTGGGCCCGATCCTTCCTCCCAGGATCCATCCGGACCTTCCTAGGATTCCCCTGGCCTCTTACAGGCCAAAATGGAGGGTTCCTGGGCCCGATCCTTCCTCCCAGGATCCATCCGGACCTTCCTAGGATTCCCCTGGCCTCTTACAGGCCAAAATGGAGGGTTTCTAGGCCCAATCTGCCCTCCTCACCCCATTTCCCATGGATTTATTGTATTTACTTTTTGAAGAGCTGCAGAAGAGGCTGAGTCACATGGCAGAGAAGCCAAAGTGTTTTATTCAGAAACCGGGAAAGCTATAAGAACATGAGATGTAAGGAAAACAGCTTTCCCCATCTGAATAAAAGCCTTTGGCTTCTCTATGGCATGAGGGCCCGAATTCTGATTGGTAGGGGGCTTGGCTGTGCTCTGATTGGATGGGAGTTTGGCTGTGCTCTGATTGGATGGGGGCATGTTCTGTTTGGGTGGGGGCGTAGCCCCCTACCAATCAGAATACACCTCCACCCAATCAGAATGCAGCCAAGCTCCCACCCAATCAGCTCAAACCCCCACTGGCAGTTAAAAAGAGGAACCGGCTGAGATCTCACATTGCTCCTGGAAGCACCAAGCCGGAAGCACCAGCCTGAAGATGATGAATGACACTTCATTGAAACGTCGTGAAGATACTTCCAATTCTACGTGGGAGAAAACCCGAACAACCAAAGATGTACATACAAACACCCGCGAAAACCTCAGAATGAATGAATATATATATATATATATATATATATATATATATATATATATATATATATATATATATATATATATATATATATATATATATATATATATATATATATATATATATATATATATATATATATATATATATATATATATATATATATATATATATATATATATATATATATATATGTTATATTTGTACTGATAAATATATATATATTCCAAATATTTAACTTATATTTAAATATCTTTTCATTATCATCCTTGTTGTTCAATCAATTATCAACTCAGTTTAACTATCATGTAAAAGAACAAATCACATACCTCTCCTTTATATTCTCCACATAGCAATTTCTAAATATCCAATTAGCTAATCATTCATATTAATATATGTACTTCTGTATACATATATGTATGCTTCCTTTCTTCCTCTCTCCTGTCAATCTTCACTTCCCCCCCCCCCCTGCTTTCCACTTCTTCCTAGTAAGCCTTTTATCCCAAACTCTAAGCCTCTGCTTTTTCTTTCTACTGGGTGTATATTCTTCCTTCCCTGACTTTTTCATCAACCTCTGTTGCATCTTTCGGCGTTTCCCACTCAAAGTTATCTGTCTCCCTGTCTTCTTTCCCTCTTTTCTCTTATCACTCCTTTCTTTCTTCTCGATGCCTGTCTGGCCATTTCCTTTCTTCTATAATCCCATTCCCTTTCTTTGTTGGGACATATCCCCCCTTTTAAATTTTCCCCGTGCCACTGTCAAACCCAGTGAAATACTTTGTTTTTTATTTTTATTGCTTTTTCTGTAGTTCCACTTTCTTTTCCTTTTTCTTCCTTCGCTTCTTGTTTCTCCTCAATTTCTAACTTCAGAATTCTCTTTAATTTTAATTTTAGTGACTCGTGCATATTTTTTATAATCTCATTTATTTAAAGTCTCAACTTTTCATAGTGTTCAGTTTAAAATTTACAGGTTTTGCCCTTTTATAATAAATCTCAGTCATATAATTATAATTTAAGTTTCACAGTTTCTTCTTATTTTCCAATTCTAATCCAGTTCAGCTAAAAAGAAAAAAAAGGAAGAAGACATTCTTCTTTTCTTCCACAGCTGTCCAGGTGCAAAATCAAATGATCTGTGCAAAATCAAAGCCTCCTTAAATGGTGACATTTTGCTTTCTTTGTTATTCGGTTAGTGTTTTCTTCCCTCCGACAAATGGCTCCGTTCCTCTATTCTTTCAACTCGATGATTTTATTATTTTTTTCAGAAAATTTTATTGGTTTTTACACATATATGGGGAAAGGTAAATGGGTGTACAAAAAAAATTTGGCAGCTCCCACACTGGTGTTAGTAACCCGTCCAGCACTCACAATTTTTACAATCTTAAAAACAAAATACAAAAGATGAGCAGAAAGCAAGATCTTATTCTGTAATGTTAACCATGTGCTCATTCATTTTCCTTTGTCACTTTCTAGAGTATCACCAATTGCTGTTTATTGCTTCACAGCTTCCTTCCTCGGCTTCTCAGCTCCGCTCCTCTCCTTTTGCCTCCAAGCTTCTCCGACCACCCCTGGTGGACTAAAACAAGCCCCAAACACGCCAGGGTGGTCGGGCTATCCGAATCTCAGCCCCCTGATGCCATGGGGGCCATGGGGGCCGGCGGCAACCTCCTACCCCTGTTGGGCGCTCCATGGTAAGCTAGGAGCTCAAACAGGCGACCGCCATCGCCGGAAGCTCCTCCTCCTCCAATCAGAGAGTTCAGGAACTCCAATCAGAGAGCTGAACTCCAATCAGAGAGTTCAGGATGGATCCCCCAACACCAGGACCCTTGCACTTCTCCAAGTACATTCTCTCCTCCGGGTTCATTTGGCAAAGAGGCGGGCAGCACAGTGCTGTCCCTTGCCCCCCCTCCGCTCCCCGGCCCCTAGTCGAAGCTGAAAAGGACCCCCGCCGGCTGCCGCCTTTCGGGGGGCTTCAGCAAGCCACACTTTGGCAGGGAAACCCCTTCAGGGCCCCCTGTGCTCCTTACGGAGCCAGCCGGGGAGACGAGTGGCAGACAACACGTACGCCGTCTTCAGGAACTGGAAGTCATCTCCCAACTCGATGATTTTCAAAGGTACAGCTTGGAGGTTTTAAATCCAAAAAAGATAAAATTGCAAACAGGAGAAACAACATTTCTTCTTGGTTTTTCCTTTTATTATTTTTCACCTCTAGTTAATTAGGGTTGTTTAAGATGTTTAAATTAGAACATATTAGAATAAAGCAAGTCTCCTTAGTATTGATATTTAGCCTCCGTTCCCCCTCCTTCTTTTCTGTGAGGTTCCCTATTGTCAATTAATCTCTTTTAAAAACACAGTCTTTTCAAATCCAAATTCAAAGCTTTGTATTTCAATGGGTTTGACAATTCTCATTTCTATCTCCAAGTTATTTAAAGCAAGCAATTCTCTTTGGGCTTAATGATTTAAACCACAATGTTTTCCTTCTCTTTCTTTCCTTTTTGCCAAATTCCCATTCTGTCTGTTAATATTATTTTCCACTCACAAGGTTCTTTCCTGTTTCCAAATTCTGATTTGTATCAGTTGGTTATTTAAATCTTCTCACCAGATCTCAACATTCCTTCCAATCACTGCTCCTACTCAATGCTTAGTCCAGATGCCTCAGCTTTGTAGCGGCCATTTTACAATGCCTCCTTTCCCGCTGCCGATTCAGAGAGCTAATCTCTGACCTGCAAGGAACCAGTTATGTTCCTCCCGGTCTATTGAGATGCAGCTCCTTCTTCACTTTCCCTACAGAAAAGTTCTGATCCAAAGATACCCAGCAGCAGTTTGTCAGCCAGAATTTACGTGAAGCTTTTTAGAGCCCATGGATTTTCTGATTGTCTCGCTGAGGCACTTCTGGTCTTCATCTCAGGTGTGTTTGTTGATGTGGCTTTTTAAGAGATATTTGATTATGTCTCTTTTCTAGATGTTTACATGTTTTATTTGAGAGGGTGTGTGGGCCTGTCTATTTTCATCTAGAGGAAGAAATTGATTGCTCAGTTTTAATGGGGTTGTTTCTGGTTGAGTTAAATTGGGCAGTTGATTATTGTGTTTCCTTCTATGTGTGACATACCTCCATGTGTCTTCCTCCAAGGGTTTATCAGCAGGATCAAATTCTCTAGGAGTCATTCATTATTTGGTTCAATTTGGGTATAGCTTTTTGCATAGGTTGGAGTTGTCTCTAGATTCTTTACTTTTTCCTCTAGTCATTCACATAGTTTATATTTAATACATGTTTATTTGGGTGTTCTTTGGGCATCACATACATACATGATGATGATATCCATTCAGTTTTGTCAGATTCTTGGCGATTCTATGGGCCATGTCTCTCCATATCTTCCCATCTTGCATTACTTCTTTGCGTTGTATGCTCTGGCTGGTGTCAGCTTTATGTATACCTTATAAAGTAGTATTTGAAGTCCCTACTACTGTTAGACAATTTTGAAATGGTCTATAAACTTAGTTTCAGATTTCCATGAAAGGAATATGTGATATAATTCCAAATTTAGGAAATGTTTACTTTTTATGTTATACTGTGGTTGTCGTTGTTACTGTTTTTAGGAAGCTCTAATGTTTCTAAGTTTTTAATGTAATCATGGGAAGAAATGTTAAGAATAATATATAAATATGATAAATAAATAAATACATCTGTTGGGCTGCAGTTTGTGAAACAAAATCTTTTTATACAATAAAATGGGGCTAGATAAGTCTCTGATCAATTTGAAGGTTATATTTACATTTATACTTGAAAATAAGCCTAAACCTAAATAGCTACTCTTAGGGAAAGTAGTTGGGCTCTACGTCTGTCCCCAGCCCCTCTTGAATCTGTTCATCTTTCTGTACCGTATCATCATGGAAATAGTGCTAGAGAGTCAGTTTGTCAGTTGGAAATCAGAAGCTAGTTAAAGTTTTCCATGGTGATATGGCAATTTTAAAAAATCCAGGTTTAAGGAGGTCAAAAGGCTATGGAGAAATAGAATAATTTAATTGTTTGATCTGCAAATTAAGTTTTACTTTCTTTTTCTCCAGCAAAAAGCCATTTTAAAGGGCTATCACTATGCTCAAATCACATAAATACATATTAATTATTAAAACAAAACAAAAAGCTGACTACACTGCTAATGAGGGCAATTGAAATAAATAATAATGCAAACATGATTTCCATTGCAAATAAATGTATTAATGCATTTTCCCTTTGACAGTAATTTCTTAACCAAACTGTTACTGTGGTTACAGAAACTCTAGTATCCAAGGAAACTACTATCTCCAAACAAGAAATGCCATCATCTTTGCTTCCAGAGGTACCAGCCCTGGCTGATTTCAATAAGGCATGGGCAGATCTCAATGACTGGCTTTCTCTGTTGGATCGAGTGATACAATCCCATATAGTTAACGTCAGTGATCTTGATGAAATCAATGACATGATCATCAAACAAAAGGTATGTAAAATATTTAGACACTGATTTTTCTATGCATTAGCACAAACACCAAATAACATGTCTATTAATGTAAAAAAAAACTAAAATCTTTTGAATTAATTTTTTAGCAAACCTGTTTTAAATAGAACTCAGATTTGGGTTTTTTTCATATTAGTGTTTAAATATTTGCAAAGAGTATAAATAAAAATAATAATCACAGACACACAATATGTAATATGTAATTTGTTGCAATATGTAATTGTTTCTAGTGGAACAATTTTCCTTTCATTTAGATTCTATGCCAAATTATCTTCAGAAACTATATATGTTGAACAGTAAATAATGCATGTAAATTATTCTTTGCCTTTGTATGTTGGAATATCTTTTTTAAAAAGTTACAACTCTATTATTAAAAATATTTTCAATCCCCTTTTTTTAAAAAGAGCATACCATTAATAAGTGTTTTGTTAGCAAATAATACTAGTTATCTTTGTAAAACAAAAGATATAGAATGTATATATCTCTATTGTAAAATTAATAAAATAATTTAATTAATAATTTATTTAAAAATAATTACGTCTTCCAAATCTAATGCTGTTCAGTATAAAAGCTACAGTTTACATGATCACAACTTCCTAAAGTTCTAGCAATTTTTTTAATTATATGGTGCTTTGTTTTGGCTTTTGTTTTGTTCTGTTATGCAACAGTTATATTTTCTAGTGTAAAGCATTCAATGTAAAATATTTGAAAATGTTTTCTCTATATATCTGTAGAGCAAAAGAAGATTGCACATTTAAATAAATGTGAAAAAAAAGCTATGAAAAGCAACTTTATTGAATTTTTTAAAAAAAAGTTACAGTGCAAAGAAAAAAGAAAATTAAAGGGGGGAAAATAGAAAGAGGGGAAAAGCAAAATTTTGTGTGCAAAAGGAAAAGAGGACAAGGTTATAGAAAAGAGTAAGTTCCCACTTTGTTTGGTACAGATGCAAGAATACAACACAATAAGCCTTTGAACTGGAGTATAGCATACTGTACTTCTATAATCATATACACTTCTAGTCATTAAATCCAAATGTTAAAATTTCATTTTTTTTTCAGTTTCAAGCAAATAATCCAAAAGTGATTTCTAAGAAGAAACAAAGTTAGTCTTTTTTTCCCCATTTAAGTGGTTAATTTTGCCATTTCTGCCAGCTGCGTTATCTTAGTTGCTATGAAAATTGTGACTATTTTAGCAATATCTTACATTTGCCATAAGGATTTCAATAGTTCATTTTTCCCAATATTATTATGTTTCAGTTATTATCACTTCACTCCCCTTCCCTTAAAGATAACAGTGTGTGTGTTTGTGTGCTCTAAGTGACAGCTTAGAGTTAGAGCTTATGCTTAAATTTTAAGTTTTAGGGTTATGTTTTGTAAATGATGGCTGTTGATATTTAGACTTCATATATGATTTCTGGCTGGGTTCTTCCTACCTGTGATTAGATTGAGGGCTTTTTTTAATGTTAATCTAAAAAGTTACCCCTTGTTTAAAACATATGAGAGCATTTGAATCTAAGTGCATGCTGATCTGCTGAATCTATTGCATGAAGGTTTCTTTCATCTGTGGAACTAATTTAACATACTTATTTTTTTATGTTTTTACCAAGACACATTACCTAATTATTATGCTGGCAGGAAGAGAACGCAAATGCTTTAAAAAGGGCTTATTTATACCTTTATAAAAATAAATTATACAAAGTTATAAATAACCTAGTTTTGTAAAGCTTACATGTTAATCTTTCTCTGATGTTAGCTACTATGAAATTATTTTTAAAATATGTCACAAACATAATCAGAAATGCTGTTGGGTGCAATATGTAAAACAGGAAGGATCAGATCTAAAATTAATTGCTGAGATCTGTAAACTCTGTTTTGTATCTTTGTAGCTTTGCCGATTTTTCCTAGTTATTGTATATATAAAAGTAGATTTTTGTATTATTGTTTTTTATTATAAATATTATGAATTACAATAATAGTTCCACTAACATTTAAAACATTTTCTTAATCCAAACTATGATGAAGGGAATAGCTTTAATGTTCAGATTTTTTATTTTAACGATTCTTTTAATTATCTTGACTTTTGTCTTTTTGCATTTTTATAAATATCTTATTCCATTTTCCTTTTTCTTATCTCTGCCCACTCATTCAGAGAGTAGAGTATGATGTAAATATCATTACAATTATAATATTGGCCTTTATGGTTCAAATAAGATAAGAAAGTAATGCAAGAAAGTAAAGTAAAGAAAGTATAGAAAGAAAAATATGATGTCTTTATGAGCATATGGGAAAAAAGAGAAAGGAAACACGTCTATTGCCAATGTAATAAGCCTTTGTTTAATTATTTGTTTTTGTATATCTCCATTATCATGTACAGTACAGTGCAAAAGTGTTAGGCAGTTGTGTAAAAATGCCTTAAATTAAGAATGCTTTCAGAAATAGAAGCATTAATAGATTACTTTTTTTAATTACCATATTTTTCGGACTATAAGATGCACTGGAGTATAAGAGGCACCATTATTTTGAAGAGGTACATTTTTTAAAAAGTTTTTTGTACTCTGCATGCCTTCCAAACCCTCTGCACACCTTGCTTTTTGCACAAAAAAAAAGGGGGGGGCTGCAGAGCTTTGGGAGGCTTGTAGAGTGTTCCTGGAGGAACGAGCAAAAAATGCCCCATTTTTTGCAAACATGGCCTGGTTTTTTTGCAAAAAAAGGGCATGCAGAGCTTTGGGAAACTCTTAGAGTACTCCTAGAGGCTGGAGGGACAAAAACGAGCAAAAACGACCTGTTTTTGCTTGTTTTTGCCTTCCCTAGCCCCAGGAGCACTTTGCAAGCCTCCCAAACCCTCTGTGTGTTTATTTTTGAAAAGGGGGTGCGGTTTCGCAAGGCCAAAAATGCTGTATTCAGTGTATAAGATGCACCCAGATTTTCACCCTCTTTTTTGAGGGGGAAGGTGTGTCTTATACTCTGAAAAATACAGTAACAAAATGGAATGTAAATGAAAAGAAGAGAGAAATCCAAAACAAATAAATATTTGGTGTGACCACTCTTTGCCCACAAAACGACATCAATTATTACACTTGCACAAATTCAGGAATTTTGAAGGATTAGAGTCAGATGTATGATTAACTAATTTTATTAAGCAGGCGCTAATGACCATCAATTTCATATGTAGGTTTAAACACAGTCATTACCTGAAACAGAAACAGCTGTGTAAGAGGCTTAAAACTGGGTGAAGAACAGTCAAACTCTGCTACTAAGGTGACATTATGGAATACAGTTTCATATTTCATATCACATGTCATACACCATGCAAAATTGAGCACAGGAACAAGACAAAAACATCAGCAAGGTCTCTCCCAGCCAAAGATTTCAAAGCAGACTGGATTTCAAGATATGTTATTCAAGCTCTTTTGAAGAAGCACAAAGAAATAGGTAACATTAAGGACCAAGGAAATTTAATGCAGCAGATGAAATACTTTCTTCCCTTCAACATCAGAAGATGTCCAGCAGTGCCATCAGCACAGAACTGGCAGAAACCAATTGGAGCCAGGTACACATCCATCTACTGTCTAGAGAATTCTGGCCAGAGGTGGTCTTCATGGAAGAATTGCAGCCAAAAAATCATACCCCCAATGTGGAAACAAGGCTAAGCAAGTCAACTATGCACAAAAAATAGGAACTGGGGTGCAGAAAAATGACAGTAGGTGCTCTGGACTGATGAGTCAAAATTTGAAATATTTGGCTGTAGCAAGAGGCAATTTGTTTGTCAAAGGGCTCAATATGGTACAATAATGAGAGTCTGCAGGCAACAGTTAAGCTTGGTGGAGGTTCCTTGCAAGTTTGGGGCTACCTTTCTAAAATGGAGTTCATCAGAATCAGTGTCTCAAAAGTGCTTTTTTCAGGAGGCAATGGCTTTCCTGTTTTTTCTTTTGAAAACATTTCTCTTCTCATCCAGGAAGCTTCTTCAGCTCTGACAGAATAGTGGGGAATGGAAGCATTCATATTCCCTGAAGACAGTTGGTAATTTCCTTTTTAGAGGGTCGTTGAAGCAGGGTCATCTGAGTAGCGCTCCTGGTTCCTGTAGTCTGCAATTTTTTCCTCTGGCAATCCATTCCTATTCCCACACCATTCAAAGCGTGTTCATCCCAAATTGTATAGCTAAAATCCTATAAAAATTCTCAGTCATCATGCCTACATCGCCCACGAAGCTCTAAATCGTCTCCATGACTGGTACGTCCTAGCAGAAGAGGCAGAAATCAACCAAGCAAGGAACCAATAACAGTTCAGCCAAGTCTGGAAGAGGTCTCCACCCGAGAGGAAGAGGGAGCCTGCCAAGCCGCAAGTGATCGCACCATGCTTGACCACCTGTTTAAAATGCAGGAAGGAAGGCCACTGCACAGCTGAGTGCCACTCAAAACCCCCAGTGAGGAAGAGCTATTGTCCCATGGCCGGAAAGCATATAAAAGCCACACTGAAAGCCAGGGACACAGCGCTGAAAAGTGGTGAGGTTTTACAGTTCCACCCATCCCAAAACCAAGGGTGGGAACTCCTCCCCCATCCAAGGAAAACCCCAGACTGTCTGAGAGCAACCTTCAAGATGACCCCCTGGTAAGTGGACTGATTGAACTGGTCACTTTACCCCTGACTATTAATACCCAGTTTGGGGAAGAGAGTAAAATTCACAGCTCTGCTAGACTCAGAGTGCACCAGATGCCTGGTAAACCCAACCCTGGTAGGGAAACTGGGGATCCGCCTGAAGAGACTAAAAAACATGATTGCCTTTTGCCAACTGGATGGATCTGTCACAGGCAGGGAGTCAGGCACATTGGCCACTGAGCCCTTGAGAGACCATAGCGAGACTTTAATATTTATAGTGGCACCCAGGATGGAGTGGCCCATGGTACTGGGTCTCACTTTGCTGAAGCGATGGAACTCGGAGTAAATTGGAGAGAGAGCACCTTAAGATTCCAATGAGGGGTAATAGCACCAGGCAAAAATGATGAGGAGCAGGGAGACCAACCTAAAGGGGAAACTGCAGCCACTCTGAAAACTGAGCCGCTGCAAGGCATCCCCCAAGAATAAAGATACCTGGCTGAGGTTTTCAGTGAAGAAGTTTCGGATGTGCTGCCCCCTCATCAATCCACAGACTATGCTATTGAAATTCTCCCCAGTGCTAAACTACCAAAGCCAAAGCTGTACTCCGTGACTCCTAAAGAACTAGAGAAGTTACGTGCATTCATAGACAAAAACCTAGCCTGGGGCTTCATTCAACCAGCTAGACGCAAAGTGGCAGTCCAGTTCTCTTCTGAAAGAAGATAGAAGGGTCTCTGCAGTTGTGCATTGATTATAGGAGTTTGAACTCTGTGTGTGGAGAATGTGTACCCTCCCCATATCATGAAGGACATGCTGGCCCACCATTCTAAGGGGAAGATCTTCCCCAAATTAGATCTGTGTGAAGCCTATTACTGAGTTAGGATTAGGGAGGGGACAAGTGGAAGATCGTATTCAATTGCCCTCTGGGATGCTTCCAGTTTAACATGCTGCCCTTCAGGCTACAAGGAGCCCCTGCTGTTTTCATGCAATTGATCAATGAGGTGCTATATGAGCACCTCTACAAGGGGTTTTTGCTTTACCTTGACAACATATTAATCTACACCAAAACGAAAGTGGCCATGTAACACTTGTCTGAGTGGTCCTAAACAAGCTCCGCTCCACAAAGTTTTATGCTAAACTATCAAAGTGAGAATTCCACCAAGAGAAAATAGACTATCTAGGCTATCACATCTCACATGAAGGGATAGAAATGGACCCAGAAAAAGTGTGATCAGTCATTGACTGGGCTCCACTATGCACTAGGAGACAACTACAGAGCTTTCTGGGTTTTGCGAACTTCAGTTTATTCCAGCATTTGCCTAGATTGTTCTCCCCATCACTAACCTGTCTAAAGACAAAGGAGGGAGACAAGCTCAAGCCAGGGCAACTCTTAAAGTGGACTATGGAATGCCAGATGGCATTCGAGAAACTAAAGATACTCTTTTCCACCAAACCGATGTTAAAACATCCGGACCCAGAAAAGCCTTTTGTAATCCAAGCAGAAGCCAGCAATGTGGCAGCCAGAGACATCCTGCTCCAAGAAAACAAGCAGTGGGAATTGCAGTCCTGTGCTTACACCTCAAAGAAATTAACAAGCACAGAACAGTGGTAGGGGTCTGGGAGAAGGAGGCTTACACTGTCATTTGGGCCCTCCGTATGGCCCTATTTCCTGGAGAGGGAAAAAGCCTGCTCCAGGTATGGATGGACCACAAGAACCTGGAAGCCCTTAAAACCCACAGAAATTATCCCCAAAACAAGTATGCTGGGCCCAGTACTTCCAGTGCTTCAACTTCACACTCCAATACCTCCTGGGGGAGGGGATTTTCTGGTCAATGCTCTGTCCAGATTGCCACAGTACAATAGCAGTAAGCCAGAGATAGTCAAACTCCTGGCCTCACAGCTAGCCACCAGAGTAGAGACCAGAGTGCAAACAAAGTGGGACCTCCTGATGGACAATGCCACTAACTAAGCATTTAAGCAGGCTCTCACATATGATGAATGGTTCCAGAGCCACAAGAACTCCTGCCTACTAAAAGAGGGCTTGCTGTCCCTTAAGAAAGACATCAAGAGCTATGTAGCCAGCTGCCCTGTCTGTGCGGCATCAAAAAGACACCAAGAGAAAATGCTTGACCTCCTGCAACTGGTTGCCGACCCTTCAGCACCTTGGAGAGAGCTTTCCATTGGCTTTATCATAGAATTGCCCAAAAGCGCAGGAAATACTGTCATTTGGATAGTCATGAACCTGATCTCCAAACAGATCCATTTTATCCCATGTCAGATGATCCCCACAGCAAAAACCCTAGCAAAAATATTCCTACACCATATATTCTTCTTGCAGCCCCAACCCCCTGCCCAAAGAATCATTTCTGATAATGGCCCCACTTCTCTTCCAGGTTCTGGGAGGTATTCATAGCCCTCCTTGGAACTGATCAGAGTCTGAGTTTGAGTCACCATCCTCAAATGAATGGAGGGATGGAATAAACAAACACAGTTCTAGAACAGTACCTAAGATGCTTCATAAATTACCCACAGAATGATTGGACTGACCTACTGCCCTTTGCAGAGGTTGCTTGCAATAAGTGGCAATTAGTCAATTCTAGTACTGGGTTCACCCTTAGGGTAATCACTGGCCAAGAGTTTAACCCTATGCAGAACTACCAGTGGAAGAACATACCATGCCCTCTCCTAAGGAGAGGATAAAACAACTGCAAAACACATTGTTGTGACCTGTTGGTTGCCTTCCCCTCCAGCCAAATCAGAGGAGGCATAGGAGTCAGAGTCAGCATCAGGGTAACCTGGGAGCTCTGAGGGGGAAGAAGGAATGGAGGTGGCAGAGAGAGACAGAGACAGAGACCGAGGCAGAGCCTGGGCCATCCGTCAGCCCTCAGATGGAGAGTCAATAGTCTCCAAGTCTGGAAGTGGTTGATGAAGAACAGCTGGGTCCAGTGCCTGATGTGCAGCTGTGCTGAAGGCATAGAAGAGGAGAGCAATGGAAAGCCATGGGCCGATCCTGGGGAAGGAAGAGTCACCACTGATAGTGAGGCCCCATCCTAGCTCTGGAGATAAAAGGCAGGGGGTGGAGACGAATAGATGTGGCAACTATTCATCTTCTGGCTGGACGGACTTGTTAATCTGAGAGAGAAACTTTTTGCCAGGGCTGCTGGCATTCCTAATAAAGGAATCTTTTGAATTGACATCAGAGGGTTTGCTGTGTTTGGGGAGCTGGGTCAGAACACATGGCCAGTTGTGAGAAAAGCCCTAGAAGAGGCACAAATGTCTTACAACACAGAAGCAGATAAGAAATGTGTGGAACCAAAACCATTTAAAGTCGGAGATAAGGTATACCTATCCACAAAGTTATTACAATTCTTGCAACCCTCTAAAAAACTAAGTTTAGACCAAAGTTTATAGGACCTCTTCCCATCTGACGCATCATAAATGCAGTTACTGTAGAATTACAATTACCAAAAACCTTAAAACAAGTACACCCAGTGTTTCACTGTAGCCTCTTAAACCAGAAATAACTTCACTCCCCAGATCCAAGACTGCCACACCACCACAACCCATTATGGTAGAGGGCAAGCAACACTTTGAAATTAAAGAAGTACTTGATTCCAGAAAATACCTTGGGGCAACCCAATACTTAATCACATGGAAACACCTCCCACCAGGGGTGAAATGCTACCAGTTTGCACCAGTTTGCATGAACTGGTAGGGACGATTATTGTTGCTTCCATGAACCAGTAGTAAAAAAAAAGTTTCTGAGGATCGCGCGGCTCAGCTGTGAGCTGCGTGATCGTTGGAAGCTTCCCCCCACACACACACACACTTTTTAAAGCATTTTTTCCCTGCCAGATTGGGCGAATAGGCATTGGCTATACATTGGAATACCATTGGCTATAATAGACCTCCCTTTCTGAAGATAATTGTCAACTGGCAGATGACCTGTATGTTTGAGAAGAGATCGCTGTCAACTATCACTCCTTTCCTACCTTAAATACACCAGCATTAGCCAAATCTTCTAAACCTATCTCTATCCCTCCACCTTGGATGATTTTAGAAAAAGATGTGTGAAGTCTATTTTGTTGACAAAACACCAGAGAAGCCCCAGCCTCAGCCCCAGCCCCAGCCAGAGTAACTCCTTGCTTGAAAATGTGCCTGAACAACTGGCTCCCATCTTTAATAAATCACTGGAGATATAGTATGCTCCTTGTTGCTTCAAATACTCCACTATCATCCTAGTACCCAAGAAACCCTCTGTAAGGGACCTGAATGATTTCATATCGGTTGTTCTGACATCTGTAGTTATGAAAATCTTTGAAATGTTAGTGCTGGCCCATCTGGAAATCATCATGGGTTTGCTTGTTAGACATCTTTCAATTTGCCTATCAAGCAAATAGATTGGCAGATGATGCTGTCAATATGGCTCTACACTACATCTTTCAACATCTTAATCTCCAGGGACTTATGCACAGATCCCTTTTGTAGACTTCAGCCTGGCATTCAATATATCATTCCAAAAATTATTCACTCTAAACTGATTCAGTTAGCTGTGCATGTCCATACTTGTAGGTAGAGTACTAGTTTTTTGATAGAAAGGAAGTAACAGACGAAGCTAGGGAAATCAATGACAGGGACAATTAGCATAGGCGGCTCTCAGGGCTGTGTGCTGTCTCCATTGGTGTTCTTTCAGTGTACCAATGGCTGTATTTCTAAGGTTTCTTCTGTCAAAGTACTGAAGTTTGCAGATGATAAAACAATCATTGGTCCCATTTGAGATGGCAATGAGTCTGCATAAAAATGAGAGGTTGAATAATTGCCCTGTGGTGCAACCAGAACAATCTGGACCTTAACATGCTTAAAACTGTAGACATCAGAGTGGATTTTAGGAGAAGCCCATCTATTCTACCACCTCTTCTATATTCTACAGCACAGTATCAGCAGTAGAATCCTTCACATTTTTTGGGTTCTATGATCTCCCAGGATCTGAAAGGGGTACTTAAAATTAGAACTATCATTAAAAAT
The DNA here is from genome assembly GCF_964273705.1 of Natrix helvetica. Taxonomy (NCBI): domain Eukaryota; kingdom Metazoa; phylum Chordata; class Lepidosauria; order Squamata; family Natricidae; genus Natrix; species Natrix helvetica. The sequence goes on from NC_138550.1 coordinate 64,513,658, forward strand.
GCCCAACAAATAATGTTTTTCTTGCATCAACTTCAGAAATTCAGACTACCCTATTGATACAGTTCTACACAGGAACTATTGAGTCTGACATTTGTACTTCTATAACTGCCTGGTTTGGAACAGCAATTAAACAAGACAAGTACAGACTCCAACAGATGGTTAGGACTGCATAAAAAACAGTTGGAAGGTATCTTGTAGGTCATCTAGTCCAACCCCCTGCCCAGACAGGAGACCCTACACCCTTTCTGACAAATGGCAGTCCAATCTCTTCTTGAAGTCTAATATTAGAACACTGCTATCATGTCTCCCCTGGTCTTTCTCTTCACTAGGCTAGCCATGCCCAGTTTCTGTAACCGTTCATCATATGTTTTAGTCTCCAGTCCACTAATCATCCTGGTTATTCTTCTCTGCATTTTTTCTAGAGTCTCAACATCATCTTTATAGTGTGGTGACCAAAACTGGATGCAGTAGGTGTGGTCTTACTAAGGCTTTATAGAGTGGTATTAGTACCACTTGATCTTGATTCCTCCGTTAATGCAATTTAGGATTGCATTGCCTTTTTTGGCTGCCGCTGCATGCTATATTTTTGAAAGATGTGGTACAGTGGTTCTGAGATGACATGCCAGCTCCTTTAGAACTATGGGATACAATCCATCAGGTCCCTGTGATTTGTATTCATAAAGATCAGACAGGTGTTCTCTTGCTTTTTTTTTTTTTTTTTTGCTTATTTTAACTTTTATTTTTAGTCTGTCTTTTACAGTTATGTTTTTGTTAGCTTGGGCTATAGTTTCTTTTTGCGTGAAGACTGATGCAAAGAATGAGTTAAGCAGCTCTGCTTTCTCTCTGTTGCCTATTACTTCCTTGCTGTCTTTTCTCTTTAGTGGACCAACTGTTTCCTTGATTTTTTTTCTTGTTATTTATACATTGGAAGAAACTTTTTTTGTTATCTTTCACTTTTGTTGCAAGTCTTTATCCATTCTGATCCTTTGCATTCCTTCGTTTTTGCATATTCTGGCTATCTCCTGATATTCTGCCTTAGTTGTGTGTCCCTCTTTACATTTTTTGTGCTTGTACTTTTTGTCTTTCAGTTTGTCAGAGAGATCTTTGTGCAGCCATGCTGGTTTCTTCTTGGATTTCTTCTTTTTCTTTTTTCAGTGGTATTGTGCTGGATTGGGCTTTTATGATCATATTTTTCAGACTTTCCCAAGATTCTTGAGTTGTTTTTCCATTTAGGATTTTTATCTAAGAAATCTTTCTCAAGTTCTCTCTGAGTTTATTAAAATCAGCTCTTTTAAAATCTAAGACTCTGGTGTCATTATGTTCTATTGCAGTGATGGCTAACTTTTTTCTAAAGGTGTGCCAAAACTGTGCACGCATGTGCACGCACGTGCCCACCCACCTGTGCATGTACAAGCAACCCCCCATGCATGCACATGCGACCCTCTTTGGGGGGCCGGGGGAAGCCTTTTTTGCCCTCCCTAGGCTTCAGGAAAGCCTCTGGAGCCTGGGGAGGGGAAAAAAACAGGCCCAACAGCCCAACCAAAACTTCTGGTTGACCCATTGGGCTTGTTTTTCACCTTTCCAAGGTTCCAGAGGCTTTCCTGAATCCTGGGGAGGGCGAAAAACGGCCCAACAGCCCAACCGTTTGCCCTGGTTGCAACTGGTTTGCCCATTGGGCAATTTCAACTCCCTCTATCACGTCATCTCTGTTTGGAAGAAGTCCAGAATGGCTGTCCCTCTAGTTCTCTCCTGTACCTTTTGGACAACAAATTTGTCAGCTAGGTTGGTCAGGAACCTATTTGATTTCTCACTTGTGGGGGAATTAGTCTTCCAATTGATGTCAGGGTAATTGAAATTGGGGACATTACTATTGTAGTGTGTTTCCTACATATATTGGTTGGTTGGTTGGTTAGCAAAAAGGACATCTATTTTTTCTGCTTGATTGAGTGGCCTATAGTATACACCTATGGCCATGTCATTCTTTTTTCTTTTATATTGACCCATATGCATTCTAGGGGGTTTTTGTCTTTGGTTTTGTGCATTTCTGTAGCAATATACTGGTCCTTTACATACAGTGCACCTCCACCTCCTGTTTTATAGGGTCTGAGGTTTTTTTTGAACAGTTTGTATCATTCTATTAGTATGTTCCAGTCATGGGTTTCATCCCAAGTTTTTGTTATTCCAACTATATCATATCTACCTTCATGTATTAATAGTTAAAGTCCACCCTGTTTGTTCCCCAGACTTCGTGCATTTGTATATAGACACTTGAGATCTTTATATCTGACTCTGAGTATGCTTCCTATGTCTCCTATTTGGTGTTTGAGTTTGGCTTTCTTCCCATCCCCCTTTACTTCATTATTTGACTTGCTTTCTAGAGGTTTTTGCTTGGAATTGGGTCCTGGAGATCCTAAAGATTGGTCACCCATCCCTTGCCAAAAGCCCATCATGGGGACAGTACGGACCATGGTCCAGGAATCCAATGGTTTTTTTGGTGACACCAACCCTTTAGCCAGTGGTTCGCTTCTAGAATCCTTAGGTCTCTTATTGGATGTTGACCTTTTGTTGGAAGTACAGATGAAAAAACTACTTGTGCACCTGTCCTTGACTTTCCTGCCTAGCTGCTCATAATCACTCAATATTGTTTTTAAGTCCTTTTTTGTCATTTGTCCCTATATGTAGTAGTAGAAAAGGGTAGCAATCTGTGGGTTTTATTATTTTGGTTAGGTAGTCAGTCACATCTTCGATTTTTGCTCCAAGGAGACACTGTATCTCTCTGGATTAACTGTCTGATGTACAGACAACTGGTTCTGTTCCTTTGAGAATTGAATCCCCTATCACCAACACTCGCCGTTTTCTTCTCAGGGAGGTTTTGGATATTTTTCTATCTTTCTCTGAAGCATTTGTTGGTGCTACATTTTAGGCACCTTTGATGATGCTTCTTTTCTATGTATCTGCATGTTTTCTCCCAGGGAGAGTCCATGAAATTGATTGCTTAGTACCACTGGGACTGCAACCAGCCTGTGTTCCATAGAAGACCCATATATTGCCTGGGTCAGAAGGAGGGCTGAGAAAATAACTATATAACTACTGTTCAAATCCTGGACATAAATTGTTTCAACTCATCTCCTTGGGACATCACTATACATGCCAAAATAACTAAACACAGGGAGAGTTTTTCTTCTTGTGCCATCACTCTGCAGAACAACTAATCCCCACAGTACTATCTTATGTCTAATTATATTCTCCCATGTTTGTAGCCATATTATTGTTGTTGTTGTTGTTGTTGTTGTTAAAGATTTAATCTTCAATTTGATTCACAGTCTGAGATTGATAAATTTTTTACAGTTCAAGTCCTAATCAAGAACCTAAGACAGTGATGGCAAACCTATGGCACGCGTGCCCCAGGTGGCACATGGAGCCATTTGTCAGGACACATGAGGCGCTGCCCTATCAGCTGGCCAGCGTGCATGTGCGCGCTAGCCAGCTGAGTTCACCCTTTTTTAAAGCCATTTTTCGCCCTCCCCAGGCTCCAGAGGCTTTATAGGAGCCTGGGGAGGGCGATAAGAGCCTCCCCTGCCCTCCCTGGAGGGTTCATGAGCTTCCCTGATGCCTTTGGAGCGCTCAAAACGACCCTCCGAGCAAACTGGAAGTCACTTCCTGTTTGCTCGGAGGATCGTTTTGAGTGCTCTGAAGGCTTCAGGGACCGTCCGGAGGCTTCCCTGACTCCTCCGGAGGGCGTCCGGGGAGGCGGGGAGCGTGTTTTCTCCCTCCCCAGGCTCCTATAAAGCCTCTGGAGCCTGGGGAGGGTGAAAAAAGCATGTAAAAATGGGGGTCGTGCCTGTAGTGTGCGCATGCGCACTGGGGGGTTACCCATTGCATTATGGATGCAGCATGCCCGCACACAACCCCCCTACACTCCCCCCACTTATGGCACACGAGCTAAAAAAGGTTCGCCATCGCTGACCTAAGAGCTATTAAGGCAATGTCTGAGTTATTTATTATTATTATTGTTATTGTTATGTGGTTAATCTTTGGTGAGATTCGCAGCCTTTGGGGCTGGTTGGTACCTCAGCTGGTTGGTAGCTCAACAGCTCGAGTCCTAACCAAGGACCTAGGAATTGTTAAGGTAATGTCGGAGGATATAAGCTGTTCCAAGTAGGGTGGTTTTTTGTAGAGTCAAAATGTTCAAGTCCAATAAATTTAGAATTTCCAAATAGAAATTCCTATTATTATTATTATGCAATTGTATCACAGTGGCCAGTTGTTTCACTGGATTTGGCATTGATTACTAGTCGGCCCCCACCCAGGGGCCTAGGACATCGTAACATATTTTCGTAATATGCGTGCGAATCCAAGCAGTGCAGCTTTTTGCATTTGACTGATGGTGATCTTGTCAAGTTTTAACTGTTTTAAATGTAATTCCAGTGCTTTTGGAATAGCACCCAGTGTGCCGATTACCACTGGAATTACCACTGCTGGTTTGTGCCATAATCGTTGAATTTCAATTTTTAGGTCCTGGCATTTCGCGATTTTTTCATGTTCCTTCTCGTCGACCCTGCTATCACCTGGTATTGTGATGTCTATGATTGTAACCTATTATTATTATTCTTGTTGTTGTTGTTATTATTATTATTATTATTATTATTATTATTATTATTATTATTATTATTATTATTATTATTGCATCAACAGAATTGTATCACAGCGGCCAGTTGTTTTGCCGGATTTGGTATTAATTACTAGTCGGGCCCCACCCAGGGGCCTAGGACGTCGTAACGTATTTTCGTAATATGTGTGCGGATCCAAGCAGTGCGGCCTTTTGCATTTGACTGATGGTGATTTTGTCAATTTTTAACTGTTTTAAATGTAATTCCAGTGCTTTTGGAATAGCACCCAGTGTGCCGATTACCACTGGAATTACCACTGCTGGTTTGTGCCATAATCGTTGAATTTCGATTTTTAAGTCCTGGTATTTTGTGATTTTTTCATATTCCTTCTCGGCGACCCTGCTATCACCTGGTATTGCAATGTCTATGATTGTAACCTTATTTTTCTCAACCAGTGTGATGTCTGGTGTATTATGCGCCAGTATTTTATCCGTTTGTATGCGAAAATCCCACAAGATCTTGACCATCTGACCCTCGACGACTTTTTCAGGCTTATGTTCCCACCAGTTTGTTGCTGTTTTAATATTATAATTTTTGCACAAATTCCAGTGGATCATTTGTGCCACTGAATTGTGCCGCATTTTATAGTCAGTCTGTGCGATTTTTTTACAGCAGCTCAGTATGTGGTCAACAGTTTCATCAGCCTCTTTGCAAAGTCTACATTTGGCATCATCAGAGGATTTTTCGATTTTGGCCTTAATGGCATTTGTGTGGGATAGCTTGTTCTTACGCAGCCAGGATTAGTGACTCTGTTTCTTTCTTTAATGTACCTGCTGTTAACCATAACCAAGTTTTTTCACTGTCCACTTTATCTTTTATTTTTTCCAGAAATTGGCCATGCAATGCTTTGTTCTGCCAACTCTCCATTCTTAATTTTATCACATCTTTTCTATATTCTTATTTCGTCTGTTGGGCCTTCAATTGATTTTTGTTCTTTACTTCGAATAATAATAATAATAATAATAATAATAATAATAATAATAATAATAATAATAATAATAACAACAACAACAACAACAACAACAACAACTTATTATTATTATTATTATTATTATTATTATTATTATTATTATTATTATTATTATTATTGCATCAACAGAATTGTATCACAGCGGCCAGTTGTTTCGCCGGATTTGGCATTGATTACTAGTCGGGCCCCACCCAGGGGCCTAGGACGTCGTAACGTATTTTCGTAATATGTGTGCGGATCCAAGCAGTGCTGCCTTTTGCATTTGACTGATGGTGTTTTTGTCAATTTTTAACTGTTTTAAATGTAATTCCAGTGCTTTTGGAATAGCACCCAGTGTGCCGATTACCACTGGATTATTATTATTATTATTATTATTATTATTATTATTATTATTATTATTATTATTATTATTATTATATACTTTATTCATTAAACATGAAACTCAGCCAATTGAATATTCAAAAATGCATTACAAATACTAGTGACTGGTGTTAATGGTTGATACAGTTTGCTGCCAGTGTCCTAGGTATCAACAAAGTACCTTCTTAGAATATAAGATGTTTGGGAGATGACTTCCTGTCCCCGAAGGCAACGGATGTGCGCTTCCACTGCTCGTCTCTTCGGTGGGCTCCTTTTAGGAGCACAGGGGGCCTTGGAGTGGCCCCCTGCTGTAGGGTGGCTTGTTGGGACCCCCTGGATCAGTGGCAGCCACGGGGGGGGGGGTTTCAGCTTCGCCCCAGGAGCCGGGGAGCATGGGGGGTGCATGGCGTCACTGTGCGCTGTCGCTGTGCGCCTTCTCCGAACGGATTCCAGAAGGAAAGAATGAATCAGATGTTACAGCTAAAGTGTGAGAGGTGAGAGGTTTGCCTCAATCTCTTTTAATTCTATGTAATTGATGAACAGCAGCTACTTTAAATTGTGGATTCAATCCTTTGAAGTTGTAAGATTGGAGGGGGGATTTTCCACCACCCCCTTGGAAAAGGCGGCATTTGGAATATATCTCTCTCTCGGAGGAGAGAGAGAGTTAAAAGCTATCTGTTAACTTCTACTAGCAATGGGAGAATGATTTTTACTACAATTGCAAGAGATGATTGCTGAGTTGCTTTTCTAATCCACCTTATGGAAACTTTGGACATTTTGCTCCCTGGTCCCCTGTGAAGGCAGAGCCAAGATGGCCAACTTCCTCCTTCTTCTTTGATCTTATGAATGAAGTTTCCCCTTTGAAAGAATTTCTGGCTTTATATCATCCTACACCCCGGAGATCTCCTGGAGCCTCTCTTGTTATGTGGTCCCTTTGGATTTGGTGTATTTGATTCTTATCCCCCTGGTTTGGAACTGTGTATGAGGACTAACTTTTACTTCTGGGCTTGTTTGCCTCCACGAACTCTCCCAGCTGTGCATTCCATAGACGCTATTTCGTTTGTACAAGATTTATAGCTATCTCTGAACTTAATATGGGACCTAAAAAGCCACCGCCTGGGAAGCCATCTTCGGCCCCGACATCCTCTACGTCTAGCCCGATTACACAGCAGACACAAATTGCCTCATTTCTACAACCTAAAACAACTGAAGTGAGTTCAAAGGACTTACCTGTTGCTCAAATGTTTCAAACTATTATGAAGGGACAAGACAAACTGAAAAAAACAACTGGCAGACCTAAATGAACAGCTCAGAGAAACGCAACAACAAGCAACACAAAATAAACAGAGAATTGGTATGTTGGAGGAAGACACGACTGGTTGAGGGAGGAGGTCAAGATAGTCCAGAAGGGAAATAGAGAACTTGAAAATTTTATGATAAAGATGGATCTTGAAAGAATGTCTTTTTTTCTTAGATTTCAAAACTTACCAGAGACAGAAAATGAAGATCTCAAGGAGATCATGGCTACAATTTTAGCAGAATATATCAAAAGAGATAAAGAACAGCTGTGGTGGGATATTGATTTGATTTATAGGATCAATTCAGCATATGCTAGAACACACAATTTCTTAGAAAGACTACAAGAGATGAGGTTTTAAGAGCTCAAAGGGTGGGACCATTAAAATATAAAGATAAAGAAATAACCATTCTTAAGCAAATTCCATTCTTAAGCAAAGTAAGAGATAAGAGGGAAGAAATATTCCTCTTTATCAAAGAAACTATATAATAAAGGAGTTTGGTTTAGATGGTTATTGCCAGAAGGAATGTTGATTTTCTCTTTAATGAGGCGGAGGCCATTAAAAAACACAGTGCTCTTTTAGATGGAACAGGGGACAGTACACAAGATATGAAGGAGGGAGGGGCCGTGGCTCTGCCAGAAGACAGGGAGGAGGAAGCAATATTGAAAAGACTCAGAATGATTGAATATCTTACACAACTATTTTGTAATATACAACAAGGAGGTAAAATACCTCCCTCATGGAAAGCGGCTTTTATCTCATTGATACCTAAAGATAAAGAGGGCCCTAAGAAACCAGAGGATTACAGGCCGATATCTCTTCTGAACACAGATTATAAAATATTTGCTAAGGTACTAGCCAACAGATTGATGTCGGTTATTCAAGAGATTATTCATCATGATCAAGCAGGATTTATTGAAGGAAGACATATGAAGGAGAATGTAAGGCAACTCATAGATTTAATTGACTATCTTGATAAGAATAAGCAGATCTCTGCAGTGCTGGTTTTCTTGTATGCAGAGAAGGCCTTCGATCGAGTGAATTGGAACTTTCTAACCAAGACTTTGGAAAAGATGGATATGGGACCACGATTGCGGCAGGCGATTGGAGCAATTTATCAGCAACAAAATGCACAACTGATTATTAATGGAAATTTGTCAACAACTTTCGAGATACAAAAAGGCACAAGACAAGGTTGCCCATTATCCCCATTGTTATTTATTTTAACTTTGGAAGTCTTGTTGAATGCAATTTGGGACTCAAAATCCTTAGATGGCATAGCTATCAGGCAAAAGGAATACAGAACTAGAGCATTCGCCGATGATCTGGTTGTTACCCTTTCACATCCTTTGAAATCAATAATCCAGATGGAAAATATCATAGTAGAATTTGGCATGGTGTCTGGGTTTAGACTAAATCAAAACAAAATGAAAATGATGGTTAAAAACATGACAGAGACTCAAAGAAAGAGACTTGTAAGTTTAGCAGGTTTTGAAATAGTTTCTAAAGTTAAATATTTAGGAATACAAATATCAGAATCAAATACAAAACTTTTCTCAAATAACTATGAAGTGTTGTGGCAAAAGATACAGAAAGATCTTGAAGCGTGGAAAAAGTTACAGTTGTCTTTGCTTGGAAAGATCTCAGCAATTAAAATGAACATTCTACCTAGATTTATCTTTCTATTCCAGATGATTCCGGTGCTTAAATCAGATAAAACCTTGTTAAATTGGCAAACAACATTAAATAAATTTGTTTGGAAGGAGAAAAAACCGAGAGTAAAGATGAAGATTATGCAAGATACACGTGAAAGAGGCGGCCTCAGACTCCCAAACCTTCGATTATATTATGAAGCTGCAGTACTAACGCATGTAGCAGATTGGTTTGGGAAAACAAAAATGGAATTGCTGAATATAGAAGGCCATGATCTTGTTCTGGGATGGCATGCATATCTTTTTTATGAAGACAGGGTGGATAAAGTGTTTAACAACCATGTTCTCCAAAGTGCCTTGATGAGAATATGGAAGAAGCACCGGCCCAATTGGGATTATAAAATACCGCTTTGGTTGGATCTTGCAGACACCATGGGGATTATGAATATTAAGTCACTCGGGGGTTGTTTATATAAAGATGTGCTTATTGCTGATGGGGGCGAATGGAAGTTAAAAACTTTGGAACAGCTGTTGGAAGAAGGAATTACTTTAAATTGGTTACATTACATACAGCTACAGAAGAGATGGGAAGAAGATCGCAGGGTCGGTTTTATGGATAAAGAAGTGGAACTGATTAAGCAGATAAAAGAGACTGGTCCAAAACAAGTTAAAAGAATATATAATGTACTGTTAGAAAGAGACTCAGAAAGTGAATTGGTTAAGGATTGTATGATTAAATGGGCTCAGAATTTTGGTGAAGTGGTTATGTTGGAAACGTGGGAAAAAATATGGGTTCCAGAATGTTAAATTTACAGTCACAGAATTTAAGGGAGAATTTTTATAAAATGTTTTACAGATGGTATTTAGATCCTAAAAAATTATCATGCATGTACCCAAATGTTCAACCAAAATGTTGGAGATGCGGGTGTCTAGATGCTACCTTTTTTCATGTATGGTGGACTTGTAACAAGGTTAAAGCTTTTTGGATAAAAATATGGTGGGTTATGCAGAATGTATTTAAGAAAAGAATACAATTCACTCCGCAAATGTTTTTATTGGGTATAGCTAAGGATTTTACCAAAGGGGAAACAAAATTGGCCTTGCATATGATTACAGCAGCTAGGTTGTTGATTGCGCAACATTGGAAAAAAGATTTTTTACCGACAATTGAGCAATGGATTCAGAAGGTGGCGGGGTTCGCTGAAATGGCAAAAATTTCAGCTTTCTTAAAAGCTCAGAAACAGGAGGATTATACACAGGAATGGGTAAAATGGATTGATTATATAGAGAATAAATACCAGACTAGGAGTTATTATGTAGCCTTTAGGTAAGAATGCTTAGATTGATAGATGATCAGAGTAAATAATATACGGGATGTTTGGAATTGTTAGAGTGGTATACAGTGGAAGTCAGGGGGGTGGGCTTGTGTGGGAGGTGGGGCAATATATATGTATGAATAAATTAGAAGATGGGATTAATGAAACATTGTTATGCTAGGAGAAATTTATATTAAGAGTTATAGATGTTAAATTAGCTTAGAAAATGGGATCAATGTGTTATTATTAATCTAAGAGAAATTTATATTGTGTTTGTTGGGAGGAGAGGGGTTACGAGTAATCTATTTTAAGATGGGGGGAGGGGAGGGGGCAAAGTATTTGGTATAATATTTGAAAGTGAATTTTTGTGGGGGGGTTGGGGGGTATAGCATTTGTATGAGATTTATATTGTATGGCGGGGGGTGAAAAGGGGGAAAATCTGTTTGTACAAAACTCTTTTAATAAAAAAAGAAAGAAAAAAGAAAAGACTCAGGTCACAAAAATAAGTATATTTGAAACATTATTGCAATTGTTGATATAATGTAATTGTTGTAAGTGACATATGAGATGATTGAATATATGGTTGATACAATGTAAAACAAAAAGCTGCCAATGTTTATCTCTTACTTTTTGGTTTTTTTTCTGTAAAAGTTGTGAGATTTGGGGGGATTTCTACCTTTCGCACGATGTAGCTGTCAAAAATTTTTATATACCTTACACCTTCCCATAAATATTTGTAAAAACTAATTGAATTTTTTTAAAATATATATATATAAGATGTTCTGAGTAGCGCAATTTTTTGCAGTTCTACTGGTGTTATTGCAGGAAGCTGTAATTTGTTGATGTATCTTGTAAAATTCTTGGACATAGTGCCAAGTGCCCCAATGACAATGGGTATCACTGTTACATGCTTCATCCATAGCGGTGTAGTTTCGATGGCAAGGTCGCGATATTTCATTATTTTTTGTAGTTCTTTTTCTTTGACTCTGGCATCTCCAGGAACAGTGATATCAATAAACTGTACACTTCAGCCCTCTACAACAGTGATATCTGTCGTGTTGTGCTCCAAATGATGATCCGTTTGTATTAGAAAGTCCTACAAGATCTTCACTTTCTCATTTTCGATAACTTTATGTTCCCATGACTTTCTGGATACGGGTAAATCATATTTTTTACATAATGACTATTGGATTAATTTAGCAACTCAGTCATGTCTAACTTGGTAATCAGTTTGTGCAATTTTGCTGCATTCACATATTAAATGTCAAACAGTTTCGACTTTGTTATTGCAAAGTTGGCAATTTGGGTTGTCAGTGGATTTTTGTATCTTTGCTTTCATGGCATTAGTTTGTAGTGCTTCTTCTTGAGCAGCCAGTATTAAACCTTCCGTTTCTTTGTTGATAGTTCCCATCTTAAGCCATGTCCATTTTAAGTTGTCATCACATTTTCCTTCAATGTTTTTCAAGTGCTGTCCGTGCAAAGCTTTGGTTTTCCATCTATTTAATCTGTCATCCAGCTGTTTTTCCTTATATTCTGCCTTTGTTTCTGTTGTTTTTATGCTGTTCTCCGTTTTCATAGCCTGCAGCAATTTTTCTGTACTTTGGTTCACATAATCATTCAAACTTCATTTTTCTTCTTCTACAGTTTGATGGATTTGCAATAGCCCCCTGCCCCCTATTTTTCTTGGCAGGTACAACCTGTCGATGTCACTTCGTGGATGTAGAGCGTGGTACATATTCAAATGTTTGTGTGTTTTCCGATCCAGGTTTTCCAGTTCAGCCAGAGTCCAGTTGATGATTCCAGCTGAGTAGCATATCACTGAAACTGCCCATGTATTAATGGCTTTAATTATGTTTCCAGCATTCAGCTTCAATTTTAATATTTTGCGGATCCTCCTGATGTATTCCTTTTGTGTTGACTCTTCGACTTTTCCATTCAAGATGTTATCTGCTTCTAATATTCCTAAGTACTTGTAACCCTCATCCTTTGCTAATGCTTTCACTATATTTCCATTTCCCAGTTCTATTCCTTCTGTTTTTTTTTCCATTTTTCCTCGCTGCATGGATAATATAGCACATTTTTCAAGTCCAAAGTTCATTTTGATGTCACTGCTGAAGAGTTGAACTGTGTTGAGTATTGATTTAAGTTCAGTGGGGCTTTTCACACACATTTTTAAGTCATCCATGTATAGTAGATGGTTTATCTTGCCATGTTGGCTTGAGATTTGGTATCCCAGTTTTGTGTTTCATAGGATTATTGTCAGTGGAATTAATGCAATGTTGAACAGTAGTGATTATTGTTGTTGTTGTTGTTGTTGTTGTTGTTGTTGTTGTTGTTATAGATGGTGAAGATTTTGTGGGACCTTCGAATACAGATAGACAATCATTTGGAACACAACACATCAGAAATCACAATTGTCAAAAACTGAAGCATACACTTTATTGATATTGCTGTACTGGGAAACGCCAGAGTCGAAGAAAAAGAACTGGGGGAAAAATCACAAAACATCACAACTTGACTATTGAAACTACGGGATTATGGATGAAACATGTAACAGTGATACCCATTGTTATCATGGCACTTTGTACCATGTCCAAAAATTTTATAAAATACATCAAGAAATTTCAGCTTCCTACAATAACACCAGCGGAACTGCAAAAAACTGTGCTACTCAAAACATTGTACATTTTAAGAAGATACTTGGTTGATACCTAGGATGCTGGCAGCAATCTGTATAGACCATTAGTGCCAGTAAATGATATTTGTGATATATTTTTAAATGTTCAGTTGACTGAGTTTCATGTTTGATGATGATGATGATGATGATGATGATGATGATGATGATGATAGTAGTAGTAGTCCCCCAGTGAGGCACTACCTCGAACAACTACTGTGGTTGTGGGACTGCTTGTGTGCTTTGAGGATGATGAGAGCTATGCTAGATGTTCAACCATACTGGACAGGTCTCATCAGAGGAGTCAGACAAATAAAAATATGATGAGAGATAAATTTCAGAAAGCCATATTGGCTCAGATGTTGCCCGGGGTAACAAGGTCTGCACTAGATGTTGGAGTTCCTGGATATCTTGTGAAGAATGGGCTACCAGACTCAGGATTGTTAACGGAGCAACAAGGGCTAGCAGCTGCAGAACTACTGGAAAAAAAGATCTATACCTGCCACAATTATATAGTGATTAAAAACAAAGAAATAATGATCTGTTATTACAGATCAAGTCCAACAAGAAGAGGATATTTGAAATGACTGCATCAGTCCTTGAATGAACAACTTCTAGAATCAGAAATAATACAACAGAGGCTAGCAGGTCACCATTGATTTATAATACGAAATAAAGAATTCACAGAAGCAGAATTGGAAGAACTGCAAAGATTCACCCAGGGAAAAGAAATTAAAGCCTTGCCAGAAGTAACTCAGAATGTTTAGGATAACCAGGGGGAGTTGGCAGTAGAGGAATCTAGCAGAGATATACAATTGTTTTCATTTGGAAACCAGGCACCCACCCCTTTGCCTCAGGAAAAACAAAGCCCTCTAAGAAGTACAAGTAAAAGAATAACTGAGCATTTAAAACAGCACAAAAGCATCAGAATAAGGCTACCTGCATTGAAGCTTGTTCCAAAGAAACAGCTAACACAAATATTATAAGATGCAATACTGCAATATCAAGTATAAGCACCAACTCACTGCACAAAAAAAATCAACCAATGTATACCATAGCTGCAGTTATAACTGAATACCTGGGATGTAAAATCAACAGAGAAGAAAAACACAAACAGTGTACCACAAAAATGGAAGATTAGACTGGAAAATAACATCAGCAAGTTGAGATCAGATGCAAGCAAGCTAGAACAGAAAGAAAAGAAGCTGAAGAACAAGAAGACCTAATCAAGAAATAACACAGAAACAAGGAAGATCAAGGAAGCACTGGAAATAATAAAGCAGCAAATAGCAACTATAACCAAGAAGATTAGTAGATATGGAGCTTGAATTGCAAATTATAGACAGAACCTCCAATTTCAATCCAATCAGAAAAATTTCTACCAATCTATCAATGGAGAAACTGCAGTGAAACAGTCAGTACCTGACAAGGAAGAAATTGTTCAGTTCTGGGCACAGATGTGGGATAACGCAAAGAAATATAACAAAGATGCAGCTTGGTTAAAAGAAGTGGATAAGAATAAAAAAGAAGTTGAAATGAAAGAACTAGTAATAAGAGCAGAAATGGTAGAGAAAAAAGCAAGGAAGATCAATAATTGGTCAGCACCAGGTGAAGATGGACTGCATGGCTTTTGGTTGAAGCATCTAACTGGTCTATACCCATTTATTGCCAAGCAGTTTAACAACATACTACAAGGAGGTGAAATTGAAAAGTGGCTAACATCTGGCAGAACCTACCTTATAATGAAAGATCCAGCAACCGGGGCAGCAACGGGGCAGCAACGGGGCAAGTAGGCCAATTACCTACTTACCAACAACTTGCAAATTGTTAACTAATGTGGTAGCTGATGCAGTCCAACAACATCTAGTTGAAAATAATCTCTTTCCACCTAAGCAGAAAGGAAACCACCGCAATAGCAGAAGAACAAAAGATCAACTCCTAATTGACAAAATGATTTTGGAAAACTGCAAGAGAAGGAAGACAAACCTGAATGTAGCATGGATTGACTACAAAAAGGCATTTGACTCTTTGCCATATGATTGGATAATCAAGTGCCTAGAAATAACAGGAGTCAGTAGAAACATCAGAAGCTTTGTGCAAAGATCGATGGCACAATGGAAGACACAATTGTAGGTCAATGGTGAGAGACTGGGAGAGGTTAATATCAAGAGAGGAATATTTCAAGGAGATTCACTATCACCACTACTATTTGTCACAGCACTGTTTCATCAGTCAACACTACTGAATAATTGAGGACATGGCTTTCAAACATCAAAAACATCTGCCAGAGTATCCCAACTCCTTTACATAGACAATCTGAAACTGTATGGAAAAACTTCATCTGAAATAGAATCGCTGCTCAACACTGAATATAAAAAAAGGAAAAATAGTGAAAACTGAAAATAGTGAAAACTGAAGGAATCAAGATGTCCCACGAAAATAGCATTAAGAGTCTGGATGAAGATTATTATAGCCACTCTTGGTTAGTGTTGATAGAAGGGGAGAGATACAGCCCTTGCCCACTGCTTTGCCAGGTCCCTCAGGGCTTGGTGCTCTCTCCGCTCTCCGCTCCTGTTCAACATTTATATGAAGCCGTTGAGTGAGATCATCTGCCATGATGGCCTGAGATATCAATAATATGCTGATATCCAGCTGTATGTCTCAGCCTGTGGTGAGTTAAGCGATGCTATGTCCTCCCTCTTGCAGTGCCTAGAGGCTGTTAGGGGCTGGATGGGGAGCAACGGGTTGAAACTGAACCCTGGCAAGAGTGAGTGGCTCTGGGTTTGGGGTTCTTTGGCCTATGGAGAATTGCCACCTTTGGTGTTAGATGGAGTAGAACTATTCCAAGCAGACACTGTGCGTAATCTGGGGGTTCTTCTGGACTTGTGACTTTTGCTCGAAGAGCAGGTGATGATCATGGCCAGGATGGCCTTTGTGCAACTGTGGGTTGTGCACCAGTTATGCCCTTTCCTGGACCAACAATCCCTACTCACAGTCACTCATGCCCTAGTCACTTCCCATCTTGACTATTGCAATGTGCAATAGTGGGGCTGGCCTTGAAGAGCATCTGGAAACTCCAGTTGGTACAAAATGCAGTGCCCTTCATGGTTGTGTGCAAACCTCGGTGTGCACATGTATCATCTCTCCTGTGGGAGCTGCATTGGTTGCCGATTTGCTTCCGGGTACAATTCAAGGTGCTGATTGTCACCTTTAAAGTCCTTCAAGGCTTGGGACCAGGTTATCTGAGAGACTGTCTCTTGCCAGTCATATCTACCTGACCCACTAGAGTGGGGAGGCAATGAATGTTGTGGGTCCCATCCCCTAGGGAGATACACCTAGTGGGACCCAGAAGAAGGGCCTTCTTCATGGTGGCTCCCATCTCTCTGGAACGTCATTCCCCCAGATATTAGAATGACCCCCACTCTAACACTCTTCCAGAAGGTGCTGAAGACCTGGTTCTGCCAGCAGGCCTGAGGAACCCAGAGTGGGGTGGAGAGAGGGGCTGTTATTCTATTTTATTAATTTGGTGTTTGGTTATTTTCTTCTATTAGTTTTATTTTTTATATTCCTGTAAACTGCCTTGAGCCACCATGTGCAAATAAGTGTCAATATAATTTTTTAATAAAATAAAATAAAAATTACTACAAATATCTGGGTATTCTTCAAGCTGACAATATCAAGCACGTTGAAGTCAAGAAAAAGATTAGAGGTGAATATATCAAGAAAGTGAAGATCTTTTTTCCCCAATTCTTTTTAATTTTTTATTCTCTTACATACCATTCAAAGTATACATTCACATAATTGTTATTCTTTACATTTGTCATTCTTATACATTTGTTATTTCATTTAATAGGTTATAATATACAGTTTGGATTGTTTTATTTTCCATTCCTTCCGCCTGTTATAGCACCACCTTATTTTCCCTTTCTTTTCTCCCTCCCTCCCTCCTCTACTTTTCTTCCTCTCCTTCCCCTTCCTTCTTCCATTACCTTTCTCCTACTCATACTCTTCCTCTTCCCCTTCCTACCCTCTCTCCTTCTCTTTCTCTCCCTTCCATCCTCCTCTCCTTACCTCTTTCTTCTTTCCCCAATCTTCCTCTCATTCTCTCCTCCTCTTTTCCTTTCTTTTTCTATTGTTGTAGGTGCCTCTTTCAAATCTCAGTTTATGGTTCCTTGGGATGGTATTTCTGCAAACCCAAATATAATTTGGTATCATTTCTTATTCCTTTACCTTTGCTAATCTATCCTAACTATGTTTTATATCTCGCTCTTGAATATATATTTGTGTATTTAATATTTTCTTTTCTCTTTTACCCTTCTTCCCCCCTTTTCCATTTAATAGTGCATTGTCTGGGTTCTGTATCTTCTCCTTACTTTCTTTTCTAGCTTCCTTTCTCTAGCCAATCATAGAATCTTCCCCATGTCTTGAAGTATACTGATTCCTCTTTATCCTTTATTTTCAATGTCAATCTATTCATCTCTGCACAATCTAATATCTTTTTTATTATCTCTTCATCTGTTGGTAACTTATTTAATTTCCAACAAATACAATTCTCGCTGCTGTAGTTTAATACCCTCTTTCTTGAGTTTCTCTGGGATAATACCTAGTAAAAATATCTCTGGTCAAAATTCTATTTCTTCTTGTAACATTTTCTTTAGCCATAATCTTATTTTAGTTCAATATTTCCTTGCTTCTGCACATGTCCACCACATATGATAATAAGAACTTGTTGCTTGTTGACATTTCCAACATTTCACTGACTTGTCTTTAAACATCTTTGCTAATTTTTCCGGTGATATGTGCCATCTATAAAACATTTTGTATAAATTTTCTTTGTAAGCTGTTGACATGGATAGTTTATAGTTCTTTTCCCATAGTTGTTACTTTTCTAGCTCAATTGTGTAACCAAAGTTCTTTGCCCAAGTTAACATTGTATCTTTAACCACTTCTTCTCCTCCAACCTAGTTGCAAATCATGATCATCTAATGTTAATAATCTTGTATTTCTCAATAAGATCCATTCTGTCATCCAAGTTAGTCCCGCTGCTTGATAATACAATGCCCAGTTTGGTAATCCAAATCCACCTTGAGCTCTTGCATCTTGCAACATTTTTATATTAATTCTTGCTTTTTTCCCTTGCCATATATATTTCCCCACTATTTTATTCATACATTCAAAGTATTTTTCTCTCTAATTTTATTGGTATTGTTTGGAATAGGTATAGCAATCTTGGTAATATATTCATCTTTACTACTGCTATTCTTCCCATTAATGATAATTGTAAGTTTTTCCATCTTTCCAGATCTATTTCTATTTGTTTTCTCACCTTATAATAGTTATCCTCCTTTAATGTCACACACCTTGATGTCAATTGGATACCCAAATATTTCACTTTTTTCACCACCTGTATGTCCAGTTTCCCCATCAACCCTCTTTTCTGTTTTTCTGTCCTATTTTTCCCCAAAATTTTTGCTTTGTCTTTATTAATCTTCAAACCTGCTAATTCTCTTCTTCTATTATTTCAACTAGTTTTGGCTCTGTTTCTATTGGATTCTCCATAATAAACACCAAATCATCTGCAAATGCTTGTAATTTATATTCTTCTTTCTTGACCTTGTACCTTTTACCTCTTTATTTTGTAGTATTTCTCTATTCAAAATCTCTGGTGTCAGTATAAATAATAATGGTGATAGTGGACATCCTTCTCTAGTTCCCTTCGCAACTGCTACCTTTCCTGTCATATCACCGTTTACCATTACCTTTGCCGATTGATTGTTGTATGTCATTTTGATCATATTTATAAATCTCTCACCAAATCCCATCATTTGAAGTTGCATTACCATAAATTGCCAGTTCACATTATCAAAGGCCTTTTGTGCATCCAAAAATAACAACGCCATTTGCTTCTCTGGGTGGGCTTCATAGAACTCTAGTGTATTCAGTACAATTCATATATTGCCTCTGATCTGTCTCTTAGGGAGAAATCTATTTTAGTCTGTGTATAAATTCATTTAAAAGTCTCTTCATTCTTTCTGCCATTATTGATGCAAAAAATTTATAATCTGCATTTAATAGTGAAATAGGACTATAGTTCTTTACTTATTGTTGATCTGACTCTTCTTTTGGTATAAGAGTTATATATGCCTCCGTCCATGTCATTGGCACCTTTGCCTCTCTTAGTAACTCATTAAATAGTTCCAACATTACATTACTGAATACATCTTGTAATGTTTGATACAGTTCTGTTGGTAATCCATCTGATCCTGGTGTTTCCCCCTTCTTTTGCCTTTTGATGCCTTCTGTTATCTCCATCATTGTTATTCTTTCTTAAGAAAGACTTTAAGAAGTGCCTTCTTAAATTTTCCTGGGATTTTAGTTATTCTAGTTTTCTCTAAGAATTGTCTTATTTTCCCTTCTGGAATCCTCTCATATTGATACAACTTATTGTAGTAGTTCTCAATTATTTTTTTCTTTTTTTCATTTGAATGTTGTAGATTCCCTTCTTCATCCACCAATTGGCTTATCATCCTTTTTTTTCTCTTTCCTTTTTCATCTTATAAGCCAGCCAACGTCCTGGTTTATTTGCATTTTCAAAAAAGTTTTGTTTTGCCAATTTTATTTTATTTGCCAAATCTTCATTTTCTATCAGGTTCAATTTATATTTTTGCAGTTGCATCATATTTTTTACTTTTTGTTTTGTGGGTTTTTCTGCAGCTCCATCTCCAAACTTTTATACTCTGATTCCAACTTCTTTTGAGTTTGTCTGTTCTGTCTATTCTTTTTCCCTAAGTATGCCATTGCAAGGCCTCTGATACATGCTTTATAAGTGTCCCATATGATCTGAAATAATGTATCTTCCTTTCTATTTTCCTGGAAAAAATATGTCAATTCTTTTTCCGTATATTGATGGAAAGTTTTTTTATTCAATATTCTTGGGTTTAAAGTCAATCTCCCCTTTTGCCCCTGTCCCTTCCAAGTCATTATCATTGGATTATGGATAGCCCATGTGCTTAGGTCTATGTCTACCTTAAATATTTTGAGTGTTAGCTCTGTTGACATCCACATCATATCTATTCTTGACCATGACTAATGTCTGTTTGAGTAGAATGTATATTGTCTTTCTTTTGAGTGTCTTATTCTCCAAACATCTTGCAGATTTAATTAGTCCGCCATTGTGAAAAATGTTTTGGGTAGGGTTTTTCTCAGCTTCTTGTTCATCTTTGTGGATTTTTGGTCTATTCCATTATTTACAATTGCATTAAAGTCTCCCAGTGTACATATGTCTTCATATTCCTATTCTATTATCTTTTTGTGTAGTTTCCAAAAAAAATCTTCTTCTGTATCATTTTGGGCATATATTGCCACTAATAATATTTTTCTCAAATTCATTGTTATCTCCACCATCAGTATTCTCCCCTCCCAATCTTCAAAAATTAGGTTTGATTGTATTGTCTTTCTAATATCTATTGCTATTCCCTATAATCCATCTCCTCCACTTTTTTCTTTTTTATTTCTGCCTTTTCTTCCACCTTCTGTAGTCTGCTCGTTCCCCCCCCATCATTTCCTTGACTTCTTTTAATTCATCTTCACCTTGCCCACTTTCTCTTCTATTTTATTTATTTGCTCCTTGAGATCCACATGTATGGCTTGCAACATACTTTTTAACTCCAAGGTGGCTTTATCTTGTTGTGTTGCTGTGCTTGTTGAAACTTTCTGTGTCACTGAACCGGCAGTGTAGCTGTTGCTGATGCATATGATGTTATTTTCTTCATCTTGGTATTTGGTTCTGATATTGTTGTATTTGAGTTGTATTCAAATTTTATAATCCAAAGAGTAAATTAACTGTAATCCTGGAGTCGCCCACACCAGCCCAAGCTCCAGGCTCCAATAAACCAACCCCTGTTCCTGGACCCAGTCTTCAGGTTTTTGTTACCTTAGTCCATTTGCTTTATAATGCCAACATGAAGTAAAAAGAAAAAAGAAACAAGAAAAAAGATTGGAGAAAAAGCACTCAACCCCCCCCCCAAAAGAAAGCCACAAAATTAATTCCACAATAGTAATCCACGCCTCATTGCAAAAAGGCAGGAAAAAAAAGAGATGGAAATAAAAAAAGAAAATAAGGTAGGTAAAAGAGGACCCAAAGTAGCCAAATGGACAAAAAAAGAACCTTTAATATAGGTTGTCTGGGTTATCCAAGTTTCTTCTTCCAGTAAGAAAAAAGAAAAAAAAACACTGTAAGAAAGGCATTCTCAGCAGCCCTTATAATGTAGCAAGAGAGAACAGCACAACTGTTTACACAGCTGGTCTTATTTTCTTTCTTTTAGAGGGACTTTATCATCAATCGATATTGTCAGCAGCAGTTCAAGGTCAATCCTTCTTAGCCAGCTTTTTTAAAATTCAGCCAGCAATTACTACTACATGGCAATGTGAACAATTAATTCACCATATTCACCTTTTAAATTCCCAGTTTTGAAAGCAAATCTCAAAGTTATCAAAAGTTGTCGAGAGAATCAAAAGCACAGCATAAAAGTAAAAAATCAGAAGTTCTTCAGAGAGCCCACCTGGAGCACACATTCTGTTGCTGAGATTCTGGACATACACCCCAAGAAAGTGAAAAAGATCTTAATGTCCAAACTCAATGGAGGAAATACCATCAAGGCAATCAACACCTGAGCAATTCCAGTCATTAGATACACAGCTGGAATAGTGGACTCAAGCTCAAGCAGAACTAAAAACAATGGATAGGAAGATCAGTAAAATAATGACAATGAATCATGCCTTTATCCTCCCAGCAGCTTTGACAGACTCTACCTACCAAGGTAAATAGGTGGGCATGGAATATTGCAAGTACATCAGATGGTTGAAGAAGAAAAAGGGCTTTGGAAGAATATCTGAAGGACAATGAAGAAAATGCACTGAAGCTAGTATGCCAGGAAGACTTACTGACTACTGGAGATACCAAATTGGCCTACAAGAAAAACTATATGAACAACAGAATGGAGGCATGGGAATACAAAGCACTACAAAGCAGTACATTAAAAAATAGCAAGGAAAGCAGATAATAACTAGACCTGACAATGAGTAAGAGCGGGAAATTAAAGAAAGAGACTGAAGGACTAATTCTGGCTAAACAAGACCAAGCCTGAAGGACAAATGCATACAAAGCAAGAATTGAGAAGACAGTAACAGACAGTAAGTGTTGTCTATGCAGAGAAGATGAAGAAACAGTGGACCACCTGGTAAGCTGCTGCAAGAAGATTGCACAGAGTAGTTAAAAGTAGTGGCATGACAAAGTAGCAACAATGGTACATTGGAAGATCTGCAAGAAATAGCATTTGCCTATAAGCAAGAACTGGTGGGACCATAAAATAGAGAAAGTCATAGAAAAGGAAGAAGTTAAATTGCTCTGGGACTTTAGAATCCAGGCAGGCAGGTACCTGCCACATAACACCCTGGACTTAACAGTTGTCAATAAGAAAGACAAAAAAGTCTGGATAATGGATGTGACAGAACCTGGAGGCAGCAGAGTAAAAGAGAAAGAACTGGAGAAGATAACAAAATACAAATACCTACAAATAGAAATAGAACGACTGTGGCAAAGCTAAGCAAAGGTAGTAGCAATAACAATAAGCACTTTGGGGGCAATCCAAAAATAACTGAAGTACCATTTGAACATCACTGGTATTGACAAATTCGCCATCAGTCAATTGCAGAAGGCGGCTTTACTTGGAAAGTACCTTAATAAGGTCCGTTGTTAATAAGGCCCCCCTCATCCATGATCTGGTCTCTGAGGGGGAGCCGGACCTTGCAGGGATCACGGAAACCTGGTTGGGCCACGAGGGGGGTTTGCCCCTCGTGGAAATGTGCCCACCAGGATACCATGTATTCCATCAGCCTCGTGCCCAGGGTAGGGGTGGTGGGGTAGCGGTCATTATACGGGAAGTCCTGGCACCGAGAGAATTCACCGTACCTCAGATATCCGGATGTGAGACTCTAGGTGTGAGATGGGGCCCAGGGAGTCAGTTGGGCCTGCTGATTGCATACTTGGCTCCTCGCTATGCATCAGCGGCCCTGCCAGAGCTCCTCGAGGTGATTGCGGAGGTGGCGGTTAAGACCCCCAGACTATTAGTTATGGGGGACTTCAACCTGCCATCGACGGGTGAATCATCCGAGGTAGCTCGGGAGTTCATGGCTTCCATGACAGCCTTGGACCTGACCCAAATAATTCAGGGCCCCACACACGAGGGAGGCCACATGCTGGACCTTGTTTTCATCTCTGGTCGATGGAAGAGTGATCTGGGAATAGGGGATCAGGTTATCACTCCCCCTGTCATGGTCAGATCACTCGCTTCTCCGGCTTGACTTCCCTGACGCCACCCGCCATCGCGGGGAGGCGGAACCAGAAGATCTTAGATGGTTCCGCCCCAGGCGACTGATGGAACCAGATAGGTTCCAGACGGAGCTTGGGCCACTTCCTGTAGCCCTGACCCGCTCCCGGATGGAGGACCTGGTGGCTGCATGGAACAATGCGGCGGCCGGGGCCTTGGACCGGGTGGCGCCCTTGCGGCCTCTCCGGTGGCAGCGAACCACCCTGGCTCCTTGGTTCACCAAGGAGCTGAGGGTGATGAAGCGCCACAAGAGACGCCTAGAGAGCAGATGGAGATCCTCTCGTGCCGAATCTGACCGAACACAGGTAAGAGCCCATTTATGGACCTACCTTGTGGCACTAAGGGTGGCTAAACGTCGATATTATGCCACCCTTATTGCGTCCGCAGAAAACCGCCCTGTCGCCCTGTTTCGGGTGACCCGCTCCCTCCTTTCACAGAGGTCGCGGGAAGCCCCTTTGCAGGGGAGGGCAGAGGAATTTGGGGAATATCTGCAGGACAAAATCGCTCAGATCCGGAGCGAATGGGTCCCCCTCAGTGATCGTGGGGAGACACCGGAGGCGAGTCTTGAGGTACCACTCTGGGAGGAGTTTGACTCTGTTGCCGCCGAGGATATGGACAGGCTACGCGGGCGACTGCGGGCCACCACATGTTTATTGGACCCGTGTCCCTCCTGGCTTGTACTGGCAGCCTGGGAGGTTACACGAGACTGGCTCCTGGGGCTGGTGAACGCCTCGCTGGGGGAGGGGTTCCTACCAACCACCTTGAAAGAGGCGGTGGTGAGCCCCCTACTTAAGAGGCCTTCCCTGGACCCAGTAGAGTTAGCCAATTATCGTCCTGTCTCCAACCTTCCCTTTTTAGTGAAGGTTGTTGAGAGTGTGGTGGTGCAGCAGTTCCCTCGACACCTGGAGGAAATTACTTATCTAGACCCGCGCCAGTCCGGTTTCCGACCCAGTCACAGCACGGAGACAGCTTTGGTCGCGTTGGTGGATGATCTCTGGAGGGCGAAAGATGGGGGTTGTTCCTCCATCCTAGTCCTGTTAGATCTCTCAGTGGCTTTCGATACCATCAACCATGGTATCCTATTGCGTCGACTGGAGGGGATGGGGGTGAGGGGCACCATTTTGCGGTGGTTCTCCTCCTTCCTCTCCAGTCGGACGCAATGTGTGTTGGCGGGGGAGCAGAGGTCGACCCTGAGGCCGCTCACGTGTGGAGTGCCACAAGGGTTGGTCCTCTCACCTCTCCTGTTCAACACATACATGAAACCGCTGGGTGAGATCATTCGAAGATTCGGGGTTGAGTGCCATCTGTATGCAGATGACACTCAGTTGTACATCTCTACCCCGAACCACCCCCAACGAAGCCATCGAGGTGATGTCCCGGTGTCTGGAAGCCGTGCGGGTCTGGATGGGTGACAACAGACTCAAGCTCAACCCTTCCAAGACGGAGTGGTTGTGGCTACCGGCGCCCCGCTTTAGCCAATGTGTTCCATCTCTGGCCATCGGGGGGGAACAACTGCCCCCGGTGGATAGGGCACGCAATTTGGGCGTCCTCCTAGATTCCCGGCTGTCGCTAGATGATCATGTGACGGCCGTGGCTAGGGGGGCATTCCACCAGGTTCGCCTGGTGCGCCAATTGCGCCCCTTACTAGAGCGGGACGCCCTTCGCACAGTCACTCATGCCCTGGTGACTTCCCGTCTTGATTACTGCAACGCTCTGTACATGGGGCTCCCCTTGAGATGCACCCGAAGGCTCCAGCTGGTTCAGAATGCAGCCGCGCAGACAATAATGGGGAGTACTAGGTACTCCCATGTAACACCGCTTCTGCGCGAGCTGCACTGGCTGCCTGTGGCTTTTCGGGTGCGTTTCAAGGTGTTGATTGTCATCTTCAAAGCGCTCCATGGCTCGGGACCTAGTTACCTGCGGGATCGCATTCTACCCCATACATCCCTGCGACCAATCCACTTTCACAGAGAAGGTCTCCTCCGGGTACCTTCCGCTAAGCAGTGCAGGCGGGCGGTGCCTAGGAATAGGGCCTTCTCTGTGATGGGCCCAACCCTCTGGAACGACCTCCCCCCCAATATTAGAACCACCTCGGATCTCCGCTCCTTCCGCAAGAAACTCAAGACCCACCTGTTTCGACTAGCCGGCCTGGCCTAATTGTAATTGTAATTGTATTTACAGGGAACATCTATTACTAACCTTCCTGGATGGCTTTTTAAATTTTAAATTGGGGTTTTAAACTGGTTTTAGAATTGTTTTTAATTATTTAAATTGGTTTTGGGTTCTATACACAGACGGTATGTGTGCGTTGTTTTGTCTGATGTCTTATGTTATGTTTTGTTGTTTCGAACATGAATGGTCTGTACACCGCCCCGAGTCCCTACGGGGAGAGGGGGTGGTCTATAAATTTAATAAACCTTAAACCTTAAACCTTGGAACAGCTTCCATCCCACAACAATATCTGTAACAGCATCAAACACCAAGATCTGCTTCTCCCAGGTCCTTGGTAACGACTCAATAGTAGACAAAAATGCTAAACCCAGTCTGAACATTTGGCTGACTGTGTGATGATCAATCATTATCACCACCACCACCACCACCACCACCACCACCACCATAATATTTCTCATCTTCACTACTTTACCCTCTTATTGGTATCATTATTAATATTGTTATTACTCTGTTGTTTTGCATGTACACTGAGAGCTTCTGGAGACAAATTTCATGTGTGTCTAATAACATTTGACCAAATAAAGTTACTCTACTCTACTCCACTCTATTAAAAAATGTTTCATTTTAAAAACTTAATTCTATGCACAAGAAGTTCAATCCAGGTCTGTCTGTATTCCAAAATAGTTTATAAACATGTGCCATTTGTTCATGGGTTCTATTAGAAATTTACTTCTAGCAGGTATTGTTTACTTAACTTCTATTAAGCTTTGAATTGAACTGAAGACCTTTCCTACCGAGTGTTGGATAGGCACAAAAGGCGAGCGGAGACGTGAGGCGATTTAACAGCTTTTATTTGACACAACACAGTCAACGTATTTACAGGAGAGAAGCACGCTGGGCTCGTCTGACAGCTATTTATGTGAAGCTGTCAGATGAACCAGCCAATCCACAAGCCGGAGTTTCCCCGCTTTCAGCCAGGTCGCGTCTTAGCCAATCAGACGTGACCTGGCTGTTGCTAGCGCAGATGCCGGCTGTCAGGGGGAATTCCCTGACGTCATCTGCTTGGATATAACACTCCTTCCCCTCCAGTGAGTGCGCATGCGCGGACGACGCGCATACGTACTCACGCAAATAGGCTGGGCGGCGTCGGACCAGCCCAGAACGTCTCAGTTCTACAGGAGACGCCGGAGGAGAAGGAGGTGCCCGTGGAAGCTCCTCCCGCGAGGGAGTGGAGCTCCGGGCGCCATCTTGTGGGCCTACCTTGGGAGGTGAACTGCAAGAATCAGGTAGGCAGGGCCGAGGGGGCGCGTCCGAAGGCGGGCTTGAGCAAGGAACAAAAGGGTAGGCCTGGCCTGACTCGGGGAAGGCCAACGGGAAACCGGGAGGAGTTCGCCAAATGGGCGGAACACCCCCAACCATGGACGGCCGGGAGGCGGCGTCCGAGACCGGAACGGTCCAGGGCAGCTGGACTGGGTCAACTGGGACTGGTGGAAGGGCACCAGGAAGCGACGCGCCGGTGGGCTCAGGTGGAGCGACGATGCTGGCCGACCCTGCAGGGTTGTTGTCGCTGTTCAACGGTTGGCGGCGCCTCAATTGATCCAGGTGGCGCCACCATTCGGTCCCATCATGTAGCTGGACCCTGTAAGAACAGGGGCCGGTTATGGAGGTGACGGTGGCAGGCACCCACCTAACCGCCCCTGAGAAAGCCTGAGCCCACACGGAATCACCCACTGCGAAGGTACGGGAAGGGGGCCCCAGGTTGCCAGGCTGTTCCTTTGAATAGAGCGGGTGCAACCTATCCAAAGTGGTCCACAGGCGCCAGCCCATCAGCAGCTCGGCTGGAGACTTCCCGGACAGGGGGCAAGGAGTGGCATGCTGTACCAAAAGGTAAGCAGCCACCCTTGATTGCCAGTCAGCCCCATCCATCCTGCCTAATGCCTCCTTGGCCGAGCGGACCGCCCGTTCCGCCCGGCCATTACTAGCTGGATGGTATGGGGCGACCGGGGCATGGCGGATGCCCTGAGAGGCCAGGAACAACTGGAAAGCGGTGGACGCAAATTGAGGCCCGTTGTCAGAGACAATGACATCCGGCAAGCCATGGGTGGCAAAAAGCCTAGTCAGTTCTCTGATCGTGGCCTCGGCTGTGGTGGATCTCATGAGAATGAGCTCCACCCAGCGCGAATAAGCATCCACCACTATCATGAAGACCTGGCCTCTGAAGGGCCCCGCAAAATCTATGTGAAGGCGGGACCAAGGCCCACGGGGCAGTTCCCATTCCCGCGGTGCGGCCGCCGGTGGTGCCGGTCGGGAAAGTTGGCAGGGGGAGCAGCCGGCCACCCAAGAGGCTATCTCGTCGTCCATTCGGGGCCACCACACATAGCTGCGCTCCAGGCCTTTCATACGCACTATGCCTGGGTGGCCCTCATGAAGGCGAGACAGCACTTGGTGGCGCAGGCTGGGTGGAATGACCACCCTGTCACCCCACAGGAGGCACCCACTGTGGAGTGACAGCTCCAGCTGCCTGGCCTTGAAAGGGCGAAGGTGCTCAGGCACCGGCCCTTCAGGCCAGCCCCTCTGGACCCAAAGCCAGGGTCAGGGTCAGGGTCAGCCCTAGATTTTGCGGCCACATCTCCGGAGGAGAGGGGCAGATCCGAATCCGCTATGGCCAAAATCGACAGGCAGGGCACTGTCGGAGGGTCAGAAACTAGAAGGGGGCAGCGGCTTAGGGCATCGGCGTGCCCTATGTGCTTGCCCGGATGGTAGAGCAGAGTGTAGCTGTAAGCAGCTAGGAACTCTGTCCACCTAGTCATGCGAGCTGACAGGATGGGAGGGGTCGGCTTGTTACCAGCCAAAAGCCCAAGGAGAGGCTTATGGTCGGTGAACAAAGTAAAGTGCCGCCCATAGAGGTAATCGTGAAACCTCTTAATCCCTGACACTGCAGCCAGAGCCTCCTTGTCAATCTGGCTGTAGTTGCGTTCCGCAGAAGTCAGTGTCCGGGAATAAAAGGCAATGGGGGCCTCCGAGCCATTGGGCAGCACATGGCTCAGGACCGCCCTCAAACCCACGGGAGAGGCGTCACAAGCAAGAGTCAAAGGCAGCTTGTCCGAATATTGGACGAGGACTGCCTCTGACGTCAGCATGTCTTTGACAGCCGCGAACGCATGCGCTTCGCGGCTGCCCCAGCGCCAGGCTGCCGATCGGTCGAGCAACCGATGCAGCGGCTCGGCTAGTGACGCCTTATGCGGCAAAAATGGCGCATAAAAGTTTAGCAAGCCAAGGAACGCCTGCAGCTCCGTCTTGGAGGCAGGCGTGGGGGCGTTCCTGATGGCTGCTACTTTTGAAGGGGTGGGGTGAATTCCCTGGGCATCAATGGTGAAGCCCAGGAAATCCACCCGCGGCACAGCAAACGAGCATTTGCTGCGTTTCAATTTTAAGCCCGCGCCCCTGAAACGTTCGAGGACCTTCTCTAGTACTTCGATGAGGCCCGATCGGCTGCTAGCGGCGATCAGGACATCATCGAAATACGGAACTACGCCAGGGAGCCCATGGAGCAGCCGCTCCATAAGGCTCTGGAAGATCCCCGGGGCCACGGAAACGCCGAATTGCAAGCGGCGGCAACGGAAAGCTCCACGGTGGGTGACGATGGTCTGCGCGGCCGCCGCCTCGTCATCCACCGGGAGCTGCTGGTAGGCCTGCGCCATATCCAGTTTCGCAAAGATGCAGCCTTGTCCTAAAGAGTGGAGCAAGTGCTGCACTACCGGAACTGGATAGGGGTTCGCCTGGAGGGCAAGGTTAATGGTGGATTTAAAGTCTGCGCAGAGGCGAATAGAACCATCCGCCTTAACTGGGATGACCAAGGGGGTCTCCCACTTGGAATAATCCACAGGCTCCAAGACTCCCTGCGCGACGAGCTTGTCCAGCTCCGCATCAACCTTGGCCCTCAAGGCGGAAGGCACCCTACGGGCCTTCAGCCTAATGGGAGCAACCTGGGGATCTAGGTTGAGGGAAATGGGAGTCCCCTTATACGCCCCCAGCTGCCCATCAAACACATCAGAGAACCTTGTAAGCACGTCGGCCACGTCAGGAGGCGTGGCCACTACTTGCCTTACCCCGTGCACTGACAACTCTAGTGCCGGGAACAAGTCTAGGCCCAGGAGGGCTGGTAAAGGCTTTTCTACCACCAAAAGGGGAAGGCACCCCGCAAAGTCCCCATACTCCACCCGCACCAGGTGAGAACCCAGGGTAGGAATCAGAGTCCCCTGGTAGTCCCGGAGGGTTGCGTCTGGGGAGGAGAGTTGGGTCTTGGAGATGCCTGGGCAGAGGCGAGAGAACTCTGCCCATGACAGGAGTGATCGGGATGACCCCGAGTCCACTTCCATGGTGCAGGGGGAGCCTTCAATGAGGAGCGACGCCTTGATGCGCTCCGCACCTGCACCAGTGTGGAAGGCCAACTCCGCGGGGTTGGCGTGATGGTCAGCGTCCACGGCGTAGCAGCCTCCGTGCGAAGGCTGCTGCTGCTGCTGCTGCTGCTGCTGTCGTCCGGAGCGGCTCCCAGGTTGCGGCTTGGTGGCTGCTGCAGTAGAGAAGTCATCAGGGCGCTGTGGCAAGGGGAACTGCGCTCTGCAGATCTGGGCCAGGTGTCCATTTTTAAGGCAGCGGCGCCACACCGCAGCCTTAAAGGGGCAACCAGAGCGATCATGGTTGCCACCGCAGCCCAGGCAAGCGGTCGCGGCTTCTCGGGCTCGCTGAGGGGCATGTCTTCGGGATGACTGTCCGATGCGGGCCACCGCTCCTTCCTCCGGGTAGTCGATCAGCAGAGGGACCAGCTCATCCACCAGGCAAGTGCGGCCAGGCGGTGGCGGCAGGTTGAACATCTCCGCCATGGACTCGTCGGAGAGTTCAGCCGCCCTTGCCTGCTCAATGGCCCCGGTGAGCGTGATGTCTGCTTGTGACAGAAGCCGCAGGCGCAGGCGTAAGTTGTTGACGCCGCTGACAAACTGCTCTGTGAGGTTGTGGTCGAGATCGGCGAATTCGCACCTCATCGCTGCTGTGCGAAGCGACTGGAGGAACTGGCTCACAGATTCCTCCGGCTTCTGCACACAGCGTCTGAAGGCGTAATGCCTCGCCACCCAGGATGGGGTCGGGGCATAGTGGCGCTGTAGACGCTCCGTTAAGGTAGCCCAGTCCAGCGAGTGGACCGGCTGAGGAGCTGCTAGTGAGCGAGCGGCGCTGAACATCGGCGTGCCGCAACAGCTCAGAAAGAAACTGCATTTCTCATCGTCCGGCACATCGCGTCTGCCGTTGGCGATCAGGTAGCACTCGAAGCGCTCCAGGAACGCTTCCCAGGTTTCGCCATCGCAGCCGAAGGGGACGAACGTTGGCATCGCCGACATGGTCTCCTCAGAGGTCCTCGGCTAGGCAGGAACGCAGAGAAAAGGTCGCCAGTAAAATTGTGCCGAGGTGGAACGTTCGGTGGGTCAGCGGCAGCTGGATCCCACCTTCGTCGCCAGTGTTGGATAGGCACAAAAGGCTAGCGGAGACGTGAGGCGATTTAACAGCTTTTATTTGACACAACACAGTCAACGTATTTACAGGAGAGAAGCACGCTGGGCTCGTCTGACAGCTATTTATGTGAAGCTGTCAGACGAACCAGCCAATCCACAAGCCGGAGTTTCCCCGCTTTCAGCCAGGTCGCGTCTTAGCCAATCAGACGCGACCTGGCTGTTGCTAGCGCAGATGCCGGCTGTCAGGGGGAATTCCCTGACATCATCTGCTTGGATATAACACTGAGAGAACTTTGTTGTAACTCATTAATTTCCTGTGGCAAAATAGCCTTTTTAAATTAAATATGGGAATTAAAGATTATTCTAGAGAAGAGAAGAGAAGAGAAGAAAGGGACTATGGAGGTCGTCTAGTCCAGCTCCCTGCTCAAACAGGCGAACCTATACTATTTCTTTTTTTCCAATCAAATTTTTATTTTTTATAATCTTTATACATATCAGTTCATGAATGGTGTGGTAATTGGGTAACATACATTTCAGTACATGTAAATATACCTTATTCCTAAATATTACAATTCATTTCCATTATTTCATATTATATATACATGCCTTTTATTATCACCTTTCATTTCTGAACCATCTTTCTGTCCTTCTGTATATCTTAACATATTGATATATAATTATTATTATTCCCCACTATCTTCTACCCCTATTTTAACTCCCCCCCTTTCATCTTGCTATAATATTCAAAGATGTGTTTTCCACCTATTTTGTTGTTCATATTTCCTTATTTAAATCACAGTTCCATCCTTCATTCTTCCATTATTCAATATCTTCTTATACAGTTTTGGTATCAATCACAATCATTTATACATTTAGAGTACTTCTATTCCTATTTTTTCCAGTTGTTCAATCCATATAATTCTACTATTAATACTCATGTTTAGATTAATATTTATCAGTACAAATGCAACACAAATGTAACAAAGGCAACATAAAAAAATGGCTTTCTGCCTGGATGGTTCCTAGGGTGTCTCGGAGCTCTACAATGAAATCCATTGCAATCTCTTCCTATGGTCGCTTTGGCTGGCCACCTGTTGCAGTAATCCAGGGGTTTTGGGGACGGAGCACACTGCTTCCCTTTTCTGTCTTTCGGCTCACTCCAGGAGACCATTCAGGCAGAAAACCATATTTTTAATGTTGCATTTGTTACATTTGTATTGTATAGATAAAAACTGGCTAGTGGTTTCATCAAATCCATGCAACCAAAAATTGCTGCCTTGTTGCTATTCCGAGAGAAGAAAGATGGGTCTTTGTGCCTTTGTGTAGATTATAGAAATTTAAACACCGTGAGTGTGGAAAATGTGTATCCCCTCCCCCTCTTGAAAGACATGTTAGCCCACCTCTTCAAAGGAAAAAAATCAAAACTGTTCTTAAGAGTGGCTTACTACTGACTCAGGATTAAGAAAAAGAACGAATGGACAACAGTTTTTAAAATTCCTTTAGGGTGTTACCAATTCAAAGTCCTCACATTTGGATTATAAGGCAGCCCTGCCATATTTATGCAACTGATAAACGAGGAGCTCCATGAGCACCTGTACAAAGGGGTTCTGGTGTGCTCAGATTACATTTTAATATACACGGAGACAAAAGCCAAGCACATAAAGCTTGTCCAAGGGGTCCTAAACAAACTCCCTGCTGCAAAATTTTACACAAAACTTTCCAAATGTGAATTCCACAGTGATAAGGTTTATCTGTCCACAAAATTCCTACAATCCTTACAACCCTCAAAGAAATTGGGACCCAAATTCATAGGGTCTTTCCCAATCACTAGAATTATC
This sequence comes from Natrix helvetica, assembly GCF_964273705.1. Lineage (NCBI taxonomy): Eukaryota > Metazoa > Chordata > Lepidosauria > Squamata > Natricidae > Natrix > Natrix helvetica. Next base: position 64,546,500 of record NC_138550.1, read on the forward strand.
AACCCAGTAACAGTAGAATTACTACTCCCCAAAAGCAGTATGTCTTCCCAGTTTTTCACTGCAGTCTATTGAAACCGAAATTACATACCCTTTAAGGCACCCATCAGATGCTCCTCTGACCCCTATTATGGTTGAAGGGGAACAACACTTTGAAATCAAAGAGATCCTTGACTACCACACCCACCAAGGTTCAACTCAATACCTAGTTTCCTGGAAACATTTACCTCCCTCCCAAAAGGAGTAGTAAGGGGTAGCTAAGAAACATGTTAGGACCCCTGAATTACTGAAAACATTTCACTCGAAGTATCCTAACAAACCAAACTAACTCTCTGTGATGTTTATCTTTCTGTTCTCTCTTACAAGTAATCCCCTCGGTTTTTTTGAAGGGGGGAAGCATGTCAGATCCCTATCAGGATACTGCCATTCAAGTGGGGAGGGGACCCTGATTCTTTTACTCACTTATTACTCTCATCCTGTTTTCCTATGTATCCTATAATTCCCTAGTTTATAACTTTTATTCTGTCACCTATTCTGCCCTCTGCTTTGATTTATCTTGGGGGGTGTACAAGGGGGCAGGGCCATATCTTTTCCCTCAGTTTGGAAGCCTCACAGAAGAAGCACTTCTTATCTCTTTCTCAGGACGACCATTTCCACAACATCTTTGTACCTGTGGATTGGCTCATTCAATATCAAAGATGAGGGGTTTCTAACCACTTTATCCCAATGGAATTTCCTGAGTGGAACTCAGACTCTGCTTTGCCTTCTCTTGCATTCACTTCTTTTCAATAAAAGTTACCTTTTGAAATGCTAAAGTTTTGAGAGACCATGTTTTCTTGAACAGGAAGGAGACAGAACCTTACAATCTCTTTTTTCCATCTCTTGTGATTAGATCTATACTTTGTACTAAGTGATCATATAATTTGCTTGATTTGGATTAACATAGCATGTCTCAGCAAAGTGTTCAACCATTATTGGCTAAATAAATGACTGGCTCTGACAGATGAGCACAATTCAAAGCACACTGATGATGTCTCCTTGAATGGTGACAAAACATTTGCAACTAAATTGCCAAGCTCAAAGCTCAGACCAACAGCCTAGCTATCAACCCAAGCTACGTGTATTCAAATTCATTTCAATTGTATATGTACTATGGTGACCCAGAAAACTATGTTTATGAAATAGGTGAAAGTAACACAAAGGAAAACTTTGCATGGCTAATAAGGTTATATAACATATTTTAATAGTATTAATATGTATTTTAATACACATTTATCTTAATTTTATATTTTATTCATTAAAGTGGTATTGTCAGATACCTAAAAGTGATACTGCCATTCAATTGGGAGGAGGGGGGGGCTTGGATTCAATTTATAAGCAGTGCCTATGACACCTGATATTTTACAACTGGTTCCCTGGTGTTGAAGTGCCTTGAGAACTCCTCACCTTTTGGGGAATGTTTATGATGACCATGTGGGACGGTTCACTTTAATGTCTAACGGAAGATAGCCATGGGAATATATGCTTAACTGGTTCTCAGGCAGTTCGTAAAGGAACCACCTTCACACTTGTGTATTGGCTAAAATCTGCATCTGACTAATGGGAGGGGTCTCTACTGCTTTAATTCTACTTGCCTTGCCTTAGGGGATTCAGATGTTGCTTTGAACTTATTGTTTTCACATCGGTTTAAAAAAAGCTTCCTTTTGAAATACTTTGTTTCAAGAGTCTTCACTTTCTGAAGCTAAAAGGAGAGGCAATCCATACAGGTATGCTATTTTTTAATTTTCATTCTAAAGCAAGGATTGAAAGGTATTGCAATGTCTGACTAATATTGATTATCCCTATCTGTATTCTAATTTAAGAAAGAGTCTTATATGTGGCTATATTTATGAGAAATTCTTTATTAAATGCAGAGTACAATAACAGCTGACTAACATGCTAGGATATCTAGTGCAATTTGTTCGATTTAAGTGCTCTCATCCCGTCAATTTTTGCCCAAACTGATTATATTTGTTCGTGTAGGACAGCTGTTCTCAATCTTTTCTTCACCCATGGACCCTCTTTAAATACCTTTTTTGGCCATAGATCCTGGCCACAGACCACCAAGACTTAACTCAAGCTTTAAATCATAACAATTCTTCAAGACTTCACAGACTCTCTATGATGACATCGAGGCCCCTTTGGGTCTGTGCACCACAAGTTGAGAACAAGTTACATTATATAATATTCAGAAACATTAGTTTGTATTTTGATTTCCGAACTTAAAATAAAATATCAATTCATCCTACATAAATTTAATTTCTTCCCAGTGGTGAGATTCAATTTTTTTTACCACTGGTTCTGTAGGTGTGGGTTGGGGGGGGGGGGTGGCTTGGTAGTCATGTGACTGAGTAGCTGTGGCTGGGTGGTCATGTGATTGGGTGGGTGTGGCCAACTTGACATCACTCACATCGAGGGGCACCTCATCTGGCCCCTCCCCTCCCAGCCACTCCTTTTCACGACTGTTGTCAATGTATCTATAGTTCTGTAAAAATGTTGTTCACCTTTTTTCAACTTTATTATCTGCATCTACATACTATAGATGTACTTTCATGGACCATTGAAAGGAAGAAATGGCTCACATGCTTTGCCCAAGATTGTGATAGGCAGGTCACAAAACAGGCTTTTGAGGGGCTGCCACAAAGAAGCAGGGGAGAATATATTTTCCAAAGAAGGAGAAGGCAAAACAAGAAGCAATAGATGGAAACTGAACAAAGAGAGAAGAACCTAAAACTAAGGAGAAACTTCCTGACAGTGAGAAAAATTAACCAGTGGAATTAGTTGTCATCAGATGCTCTGGGTGCTTGATCACTGGAAGTTTTTAAGAAAAGACTGGACAGCTATTTCTCTGAAATGGTATAGGATCCCCCCCCCCCAAGTCCCTTCTAAGAGTTACTCTGTTATTCTGACACCTTTCCCAAGCCAAGAGATTTTGGCATCTGCAGTTTTCCTGCCTAAGCAGGGGATTGGACTAGAAGAACTCCAAAGTCCCTTTTAACTCTGTTATTCCATTATTCCTGAGCTAAATAACCAAGACCCTCCTTGGGGCCTTATCTCTTTTGCTACCTCTGGACTAATGAGTTAAAGAACTGCCTCTAGACCAGGGGTCTCCACCCTTTTGGACCTCAGGGACCACCAAGTCCATAATTTTAAATCTTGCAGACCACTGGGTGGCAGAGGTTCAGCCGCCTTTCAGGTCTACCTGTCTGCTTCTGCGAGGCCTCCAGGTGGGAGACCTGAGAGAAAGCACCTGGTCCAGACACACAGCCTGGGAACCTCTTTTGTGTTCCTTCTCTCAAAAAGCTTGGTCAATCTGAGTGAAGGAAAACAAAGAGGGGCAGACTGATGGTGGCTTGCTGATGTTGGTGAGAAAGTCCAGGAGGGTGGCCATTGGGGCCCTGGGAAAGCATCTTGTACAGCACAGTGAAAATTAGCAGCCATAAGCCACCGCTTTCCTCTAAGTCCCATCCAGAAAGCGCTGCGGCAGAGAGAAGCAGCCAGGTTGAATGCTGTTTCTCTTTGACACAGTGCTTTCCAGATCGGACTTACGGGACCTAAAGCAGCAACTCACCATTGCTAAATTTCGCTGTGCTGCACAAGACTCTTTCCCAGCAAGAGCAGCAGTGGAGAGAAAACAGGTCGCTGGAGAACATGGGGAGTGATCCATGTGCTCTTGGTGTCAGTGGCTGCTTCTCTCTGCCACTGCTCTTGCTGGGAGAGCAAGAGTGTCTTTCACAGCACAGCGAAATTTAGCAACCACGAGCTACTGCTTTGGGTCCTGTAAGTCATATCCAGAAAGTGCTGCAGCAGAGAGAAACAGCCAGGTTGAATGCTGTCTCTCTGTTGCAGCACTTTCCGGATGGGACTTACAGGACCCAAAGCAGCAACTCATGGTTGCCAAATTTTGCTGTGCTTTCCCAGCAAGATGCTTTCCCAGCAAGAGCAACAATGGAGAGAAAACCACTGCCGACATGGAGGACACGTGGAGTGCAGCACTTTAGAGATGGGACAGTAAGATAAGAGGCCAACTCTGCTTGTCCCCGCTCCACTTCCCCCCTGCCCGCACTCACCCCCCCCCCACAGTCCTTTGGCTGAGCGCAGCAGGTCGCAGGCTGGTTAAATTGCTTCAGCCCAGGGGAAGGGTGTAGTTTGAGGCCAGGGCAGGGTGTCTAGGTGAGAGCGGGCAGTGGGCCTGGCTGTGGGGACCACCAGGAAGGCCACGGGGAAGGCAGGGAAGCATGACAGGGCCGTGTGCCATGTGGAAGTGGGTAGGGAAGGCAGGCGGGGATGGTGGTGGGGAAGCTAACTAGGCCATGATTTGTAGGATTACTTACTCAGGCAGGAAGATCAGGGACACTCAGTTGGGCTACAGCAGGCACTGCATGAAGGCAGGCAAGCCACAGAGATTGTGTGGTCAACGCAAGCGAGGAGCCACACTGTGCTATGGCAGGGAGGCGAGATGAGGAGTTACTGGGCATTGTGGGGCAGGTGGGGTAGGGCGAGTGAGCAGCCTGGGTGGCAGGTGGGGCGGGTGGGCAGGGTGAGATGCGAGCAGGTGAGCGGGGCAAATGGGCAGACAGGGGCGGGGCAAGCCAGAGGTGCTCCTTGCCAGTTCTCTGAACTACTCAAAATGTCCACTACCGGTTCACCTGAAAAGGTCAGAACTGGCTGAATACCACCTGTGTTTCTTCCATAGTATATTCCTCATGGGAGAGATTAATAATATCCTATTTTTATAGACATATCTGACTTGATATATTTTCTATACTTTGCTTTTCCCCACTGAAAGTTAAAGACATGACTGCTAATAAATATTACACCACCATTAAGGCAAAAATGATGCCTGAATGGCATATATATATCCTTGTTCATAAGCTGTAACACGTACACTTTTAAAATAGTTTATAGGTTTTTTTGAATTTCTTAAATGATTATTTTGGTACAATTGTGTCTTTATTGGGTATAGCTTTAATTATCATAAATTATTTTATTCATTAGGTTTTTGTATTTTTGAAATATACAGTATAACCATCTGTTATGATTGGTTATCCCTCACTTTCCATTTTTTAATTGGTACATTTTATGGAAAATATTAATAATAAAAATAGAAATAATAGAAATATCAAAATATATTTATGATTTCAGGCAACATTACAAGATCTGGAACAAAGGCACCCACAGCTTGAAGAATTAATAACAGCAGCCCAGAACCTGAAAAATAAAACTAGCAATCAAGAGGTTCGAACAATCATCACTGATCAAAGTAATGCATTTTTTTGTATTTAATATTTTAAAAGTATAAAAACCCTGATTTGTATGTAAGCATTAAGTAAATGTTTTACTGTTTATGTTATAACCACTCTTCTGAATGGTGATATTGTTGGTGAAGTTGTGAAAATTACAGATAGGTTGCTCCCCTAATGTTCTGCCTGACCTGTGGCACTGTTCTTCATACTGCAAATGCTTCCTGAAATTGTCCTGCCTACCCAAAACTTTTGCGACTCAAATTGGTTTAAAATATGTATAAATTCAATTTAATATGCTTTAAAATACCTTTTGTGCAATTTTTGATGCTATGGTACCCAAGATGCTGCATGAACATTCTTCATATAGGGGCTGTGAAAACCAGTTGTAGTTTTACATTAAGTTATATTGTCCCTCAAGTGCAACTATACACTGCTAAAGCAGTTAAGGGAATGCAAGCAACACTGTGCGGAGAGGAAGGCTTTTGGCATAGTCACTTTCTTGACTTTTCTATGAAAGCACAGTAAGATCTTTTAATGAAATTATTATTGGGATTGCTGTTATTATTTAAAAATATTAAATGACTTTCTCCTGAAAAAGCTTGAGATTGCTATTTTTATCAATGCACTTAGAAGTTATTTCCCTGAATGTTTGATGTTGTCTTTGAGTAAAACTTTAGGATAGATATTATGAGACATTGTTTCTTTGTTCAATGAGTATAAAGTGGAGAACACTTTTTGTCTTCTTTCCTTCTCCTCTTCCTCCTCCTTTTCTCACCCCCCTTCCTCCCCCTAAAGCAGTGATGATTAAGATCTTATGGTTTTAGAATAAGTGCAGTTCCTCATAAATGCCAAACTCATTTCTGCATGATGATCTATTGGTGATTACTTATAAATATAATTATTTATATTACTTTAGCTAATGACTTTTCCTCAAATGCCAGTAACTATAAGATTTAAAGAATTTTAAAACTGCTTGAGAATATTGTAACTAGATAGAAGACTAACAATCGAATAAGCATGTCAGAGATTTCCTACATATTGTACATTAGTGCAACTAGTCTATGGTGCAGCTAGACTTTTCTTGAATGCCTATTATATACCCATGTGAGTCTGGACATATTGAAACTATTTAAAAAATCTTATTCTTGATTTTATAGATACTCACTTTCATAATAATTACAATAGTGCCTGATCATGCTCATCATTTTATGTCTTTTAACTTCTTTCAGACTGTGATATTAATGTACAATTTTATGTTATAGCTCACATTGCTGTGTTGCTAAAGGTTGCAAAGCAACTTGTAAAATTTTTCAAAAAGGGACCACTATTAACATTTAAATATACCAAACAAATTCTACATGTATATCGTTGTACTAGGTATTGTTGTCTATTATACTTAAACTTTTAATTATCTTGTTTAGTAGACTCTTAATTATAATATATTAGCAGAAATTTTAAAATATTTTACTAATTTCATTCAGTCTTTCTACATAGCATACAATTACATTTATTAGATTGTCTTATGTCATAATTGTCTTGTATATTTTTAATAGTAATTATAATTGTCTTGGTACTTCTTCCTAGATTTAACTTCTAGAGAATTTAAAGTTCAGTATAATTTAAAGCCTTTTAGTTACCATGCTCATGCTTTTCATATATTTGGAAGAATTAATAATCTTATAATTTTAAATATTACCTTATCCCAGACTGACATAAAATAAATATTAATTAATTTATTTGTTTTGTTTTGTTTTACTGTCCTTCAAGCATTTCAGTGCAATTATATAGTTCTTTTTGCTTTTATATTAGCTTCATGCCAACTTTACAAGAAAAGTTAAGCTGAGAGATGGCAATTGATAAAAGCTCACCAGCCCACTTCATTGACTGATTAAAAGTTTAAATCTGTACTTTGACATTCTATTCAAGTCTTATAATTTTTACATTTATGGGCTTTATTGTGAATGTTTTAAGCTTTTAAAAAATATATCAGTTGATAATCCTTGATTTGATTAATCCATTTACATGTGGAATATCTTTCAGCTGCAGATGCTATTTTGTTTTTTAAAAAAATCATTTAACATACGTGTTTGAAGCATATAGCATGCAAAAAAATATAACTGCATACAACTTACATGCCATTGCCTATTCTCCAATGGTTTATGAACAAACATTCTGGTATATTTTTGTTCTAATATTTTTACTTCATGTTAGATATCCAGCAAAATATATATATTTCTGAACATATAAAATTTGTGACATAGCAGAAAAAAGATAGGAGAAAAAGCGTGGCAATGCCTTATGTAGGTTCATAACCTGCTGAATTGCTCTAATGGGAAAATACACTGGAAATATGAATATATAGCTAAGAACAATGAGTTTTGTTGCAGTGAAAAGCCTTCACTGTATTGCATTCATATTTTATTAAACAAGGAATATTTCTAAACTTAAGTTGCATAACACTTTTGGGCTTTAAGTATAAAAGTCTTTTAACTTTCTCAGCAGAGCTTTCTTTTTAAAATAATAACATTGGTTATATTCAGATTAAATGGAACAAAATTTCATTAATATTTTTATCCTTTCTGAAAAAATGTTTTTGAAATTGTTGGAGCAATGATTAAAGATTTCTTCATCCATGAACAACAGTTACATTCCTAATTAAAAACCTGTTCCTCAAATAGCTTGTTTAAGAATATAGCCAAAGTTCAAGTAAGTTCAAAGTTTCCTATAAAAGCATTTTGAAAAATATACAAAAGTATATATTTTCACACTTGCTAATTTGGATAGCTGTTGTGTCCCAGCAGGATCCGGTTAAGCTGCTGATGGACTCGGATAGCGAGGGATCATTTGAGTCTGCCCTGGATGATGTGGAAGACCCTGTGCAGGGTTCAGATTCAGAGCAGGGACCAGAGGGGCTGGTTGGCCACCAGGAAATGCTTGAGGCATGGAGCAGTGGGGAGGATCAAAGGCAGTTTGTCCCTGATGCTAGAGTGAGAAGGGCTGAGAAACGAAAGCAGCAATTACGTAGGCAGGCTCATAGAAGATAAAGCACAGGTGGTTGTGGATTGGCCCCTCCCAATAGAGCTTATAGGTGAGGGGTTAGGAGGGGACATTTGCAGGAAACAACTGTTCAAAATTAGCAGTGAAGAAAGTCGATGTCTTAGAGCCGTGTTTGCTGCGTTGGAATATCTGGTTTGTTTTCCTTGTATGTGAGTTATCTGGGCCCTCAGCCAAAGGGTTTATTATCTTGCAATTAAACAATGGCAAACAGCCAAGCCTGTGTTCTGGCTTGTTCACAGGCGTGGAGAGAGGGGAATCAGAACAGATAGCTAATTCATGTAAATCTTTTATCTAATGTGTTTGATCAAGATCTTGCCGGGTGTAAAACTTCCTAAGCCAAAAATGTGTTCCATGACTCCAAGAGACATGAAGGAGCTAAGGGAATACATTGACAAGAACCTAACCAGGGGTTTAATCCAGCTGGTGAAATCCTGTGTGGCAGCCCCCATTTTGTTCAAAGAAAAGGATGGGATGATGAGATTATTTGTTGATTTCAGGGCAATAAAAGCTGTGTGTATTGCAAACACATACCCTCTCCCCTTAATGAAGGATGTGCTGGCCCACCTGGCAAAGGGAAAGATCTTTACCAAACTGGACCTGACAGAGGCCTACTATAGAGTGAGAATTAAAGAGGGGAACAGGTGGAAGATGGCAATTGCCTGCTGGGGAGTTTCTAGTTCAAGTTTATGCAACTGATTAACAAGGTACTGCATGATCATTTGTGTAAGAGTGTCCTATTTTATTTAGATGACATCCTCATCTTCACCAAGATAATGGTGAAGCATGTCAAGCTGGTTTGCCAGGTACTCAGAAAACTCCTGGCAGCAAACTTTTATGCCAAGCTGTCTAAATGTGAATTTCACAAGACTACTTCACTACCTAGTGTATTGAGCATCAAGCGAAGGAGTGGAGATAGACCCAGGAAAGGTAAAAGCCATCCTGGAATGGCAACCCTCTTGGACCCGGAAGCAACTGAAAAGCTTTCTGGGGTTTGCAAACTTCCACCAGCAATTTATTCTCTCCTTTGCCACAGCAGCCTTGCTGATCATTGAACTGCTGAAGATAGGAAAGGGGGGTGTCAAGCCTTGGCACAGTCAACTGCTAGAGTGGACTATGGATTGCTACAAGGCATTCAAGAAGCTCAAATGGTTCTTTATGAAGGAACTGGTCCTAAAGCACCCCATACCTGAGCAGTCTTTCATTATACAACCTGATGCCAGTGATGTAGTCATGGGCATGGTCCTCCTCCAGAAAAATAAGGGGGGAAACCTACAACCATGCAGATACATCTCCAGAAAACTCACAAACCAAGTTGTTGGGCATTATTAACCTGACACCACTTTCTAGAGGGGAGCAAAGTGCTGTTTGAAGTATGGACTGATCACAAAAATCTGGAGGCACTTACGACCCCTTGGAAGCTCTCACCCAAACAGGTTCGGTGGCGACAGTACTTTAACTGGTTTGATTTCACCCCAGGGGGAAAAACTTCCTTACTGATGCCCTATCCTGAATACCACAATACAAAAGCAATCACAGAGAAGTGGTCAACACCATCATTCGTATCCCTCAAAAGGCAGCACAAGTCACCATGAGGCAGCAAGCTTGAAAACAGTCAACCGAGTCCAATGGCAAGCTAACCCAGAAGCTCAGAACCAAGTTGCCGGTTGGCCCCTGATTAAGGGACAACAACCAGCTCCTGACCTCCAGGGACAGGCTGGCATGGAAAGCTCCCAAATTGTACATCCCCAATACCTTCTGGGTCCAGGTTCTGCAGATAAGTCACAATGCCAAGGAAGCCGGCCACTTTGGATTCTTAAAAACATGGCATCTGGGAAGGAGACAGTTTTGTTGGCCAGGATTGAAGAAGGACATTAAGAAGGACATGTGTGAAAAGCTGTGTGGTATGTGTCACAATGAAAAAAAAAGCCGTACTTGAGGTGCCATGTCAACTACCAGCAAACTAATTGAACAGACCAACTGTCTTTTGCTGAAGTGGCGTATAACAATGTCGTACACAGCAGCAAGGCATTCATTCAAGGTAGCCACAGGGGTAGAGTTCCTTCTCATGCCTGAGTACCACAGGAGCCCCCTTCATCAGTGAGTTTGATAGAATGAGTAGATTCACTGCAGACTCCTTGGGGAAATGAGAAATGAGTATTAGCAAAAGCCATCACATCACAAAAAGAACAAGCAGACAAAAAGTGATCCCCCAAAGAGACTGTTTCACATAGGAGAGAAAGTCTACCTCTCCACCAAGTACCTGAAATTAAAGTTGCCTTGAAAAAAAATTGGAGCCTAAATTTATTGGGCCTTTCCCCATTATAAGGATCATCAACCCAGTAATAATAGTGTTGAAACTCCCACATTTTGGGGGGAAAGTACATCCAGTTTTTCACAGCAGCTTATTGAATCTGGTAATAGGATCGGAACTGAGGCCAATAGGTTGGATAGCCCCAGTCCCTATCGTAGTGGAAGGGAAGAACCATTATGAAGTACAAAGGATCCTAGACTCTAGTCTATACTAAGGGAAAGCTATAATAGTGCATTCAAGCCATCTGAATGAAAAATAAGGACATAAGAGCAGATAAGCTAGTTAGAAATTCCATGATAAAAATCCCCAAAAGCCAAAAAACAACCTGATGATAGGAGGGGTGGCTAGAAGGGAGTTAATTTGTCTGTACTTGACGTTTCTAGGCACAGGAGTGCTTAGGGGAGCCCGCCAATGAACCTAGTTGGACAATGTGATCATTTGTCACATTGACAAATGTCACATGACTATTTGGAGATCATTTACAACTTTATACCGGGTGTCAGCAACCTGCAACCCTGGAGCCACATACAGCTCTTTTACCCCTCTGCTGCAGCTCCCTGTGGCCCTGTTGTGGCAGAGGGATGAAAGAACTGTTGCACTGTCATGGCGGTGGTGATGGCCAGAGCCTTACTGCAGGAGCGAAGTCCCCCTGCACTTGCCTTTGTATGGCAACAGCATTCCACCTTCGTCATGGTACATTTGCTGTTGCCGCCAGCAAAGAGGGCTGAGAGAGAATGGTGAGGGCGGATCTTACAGGATGGGGGCCAATCCCCAAGCCTGGCCTTCCTCCTCCCTCATTGGTGGGGCAAGAGAAAGAAGGGGGTGGCATGAGGAAGCGCTCCCCTCTCTGGGCAAGCACTGAGCAGAAAAGCCCAGCCGGGGGCGGGGGGGCTGGACTGGCAGAAGCACCCCCATTGGCGAGTCAGACAGCGGAGACACCTGATCTGGCTCTCACAGCACGACACTGTTTGGCACTTCCAGACGCGAGCTGCTGCCTTTGAAATGTGGGGCCATGGGGAGGGAAGCAAAGATAACAGTGCTGCTCCCTCTCCTCCTCAGCAAGCCAGGCCTGCTCCCTCTCCTCCTCAGCAAGCCAGAGTTGCGGGCCAAGTGCCAGAGGATCAGAAGATGTGTTCTGATGTTGCCCCAACAGAAGCTTGCGCTTCTCTGTTCCGAAGTGGGATTGAGTGGGGGGAAGGGAGCATGGGGAAGACCCAATTAAAACCCATTTCCCCCATATAAATGAAGGCCCGGTGGTCCAGAGTCCAAAAAGGGGGGTGGGGTCTGTTCACTGGAGGATCGGAGAGGAATTCAGTCAAAATCTGGGAGAATATTCAGAGAGAGATCTGCCTGGGTTCTCTTCTTCCCTCCCTCTTAGATTCCCAGCTTTCTTTCCTAGGCTGGTTTTAAGGGGAGAGGGAAGCAAGGTGGAACAATAGTTATAAAAGACTGTGATGGGGGAGCTGATAGAAAACCCCCTCCATTATATCGACCGTCTCTTTGCCTCCCCACCCCCTTCGGAGCATTTTCCATGGGGAAACAAAAGGTCTTGGTTGGAGGCAACAGGCATAAAATGCAGCAGCTCCAAACCACACCAAGTTCTCAGACTGGTAGCCACCCTGACCCTCCCTCTCTCTCTCTCCACTCCCCCGAGTCCAAAGGGGTTTCCTGGTTTGAATTTCTGAATCCTGTTTTTTTCTGGGTGGGGGGAGGAGAGACACTCCACAAAATGTGTGCTTAAATCTCGCGCCGGTGCAAAGTCCTGATTTTTAAAGACAGGGATGGGGGAAAGATGCCATTCCATTCCCAAGAATCCAGGAAAGTGGAATAAAAATAGGTGTAGAGGTGTGTGTGTGTGTGTGTATACAATGGTTTCTGCTTCTTGGTTCAAAGCAGAGAAAACACCACTTGCTAATTTTCATTTTCAAAAGAATCCAAGGTCTCTCCAGACCTGTGTAGTTTCTTTTCAGAGTCCCAAATCTTTTTTAAAAAATCTTACTTTGGTTGAAATAATAAGATCACCTTTCAAGGAAAGAGGGGTATGTTTTTGTGGTGGAGTGGCCTCAATGGAGAAGACAGGATAATTTTTTCAAGAAGAAAGGAAGAGAAGGAAGGAAGGAAGGAAGGAAGGAAGGAAGGAAGGAAGGAAGATGAAATCAGAGGAGGGGGGAAGGAAGGAAGAAGGATGGAAGGAAGGCGAGAAAAGAGATATTGGAGGCCAGGAGGGAGGGAGGGAGGAAGCAGGGGTGGCTTCCAGCAGCCGCTACTGCTGGTTTGCTTGTGGTTGCACAGCATGTGTGCCCGCTTCGCACATGCACAGTACTAAAAGATGCTGTGCATGCGCAGAGGCCAAAAATAAGATGGCAGAACCTATGGCGCCACCAGGAGAACTGGTTTGGAGGCATGGCAGGCCTGTTTCCCTGCTGGTTCCAGTGACCCATGCCACCAAGTTACTACTGGTTCAGCTGAACCAGTCCAAACCGGTAGGAACCCACCTCTGGAAGGAAGGAAGGTGAAATCAGAGGAGGAGGGAAGAAATCAGGATGGGGGAAGGAAGGAAGGAAGGAATGAAAAATCAGAGGGGGGAGGATGGAAAGAAAGAAGGAATAAGGATGTAAAGGGGGGTCATGTGTCTGGATTCAATGAGCGAAAGGGTAAGGAACGCGACGGAGCTATCAGTCTCTGGTAGCGCTAGGACACGCGTCTCGCTTCTCCCCACCCACCTCTCCCCCCTCACTAAAGGGACGGCAGGAGAGGGAACCAGGCAGGCTGCCTTTACTGTTGGGGTGAGGTGGGTGGTGTTGGGCTGCGATGCGCACCTCTTTCCAGCTTCATCGCGTTCCTCGCCCTTTCACCCATTGAATCCCCTTGTAAAAAAAATCTCATTAGTTCAACTCGCGAGGTTTTCCTACAAGGGGATTCAATGGGCGAAAGGTCGAGGAACGTGATGAAGCTGGAAAGATAAGAGGTGTACCTCACAGCCCAACACCGCCCACCTCACCCCAATGATAAAGGCAGCCTGGCTGGTTCCCTTCCCCACCATCCCTTTAGTGAGGGGGGAGAGGTGTGGGGGGGGAGAAGTGCGACGCGTGTCCTAGCGCTACCAGAGACTGACAGCTCCGTTGCGTTCCTTGCCCTTTCGCTCATTGAATCCCCTTGTAAAAAAAACCTCGCGAGTTGAATTAATGAGATTTTTTTTACAAGGGGATTCAATGAGCGAAAGGGCGAGGAACGCAACAGAGCTGTCAGTCTCTGGTAGCGCTAGGACGCGTGTCTCGCTTCCCCCTCCCCACCTCTCCCCCCTCACTAAAGGGATGGTGGGGAAGGGATCCAGGCAGGCTGCCTTTATCATTGGGGCGAGGTGGGCGGTGTTGGGCTGTGAGGTACACCTCTTATCTTTCCAGCTTCATCACATTCCTCGCCCTTTCGCCCATTGAATCCCCTTGTAGGAAAACCTCACGAGTTGAACTAATGAGATTTTTTTTACAAGGGGATTCAATGGGCGAAAGGGCGAGGAACGCGATGAAGCTGGAAAGAGGTGCGCATCGCAGCCCAACACCGCCCACCTCGCCCCAATGATAAAGGCAGCCTGGCTGGTTCCCTCTCCTGCCGTGAGGGGGGAGAGGTGGGGGGGGGAGAAGCGAGACGTGTGTCCTAGCACTACCAGAGACTGACAGCTCTGTTGCGTTCCTCGCCCTTTCGCTCATTGAATCCCCTTGTAAAAAAAGATCTCACGAGTTGAACTAATGAGATTTTTTTACAAGGGGATTCAATCGGCGAAAGGGCGAGGAACACAATGGAGCTGGAAAGGTAGGAGGCGTGCCTCGCTTCTCCCCCCCACCCCACCTGCCGCCCCTCGTTAAAGGAATGGCGGGGAAAGGAACCAGGCAGGCTGCCTTTACCATTCGGGCAAAGTGGGCGGTGTTGGGCCGCGGGGCGTGCCTCTTACCTTTCTAGCTTTGTTGCATTCCTCGACATTATATTCAGGGGAGCCCCTGGTTAAAAAAAAACCCTTCTCGCGATTTCAAGATGTTTGATTGAACTCGTGAGAAGGTTCTTTTTCACCAGCCGCTTCCCTGAGCACAATGACGAGGAACGCGAGGAAGGGAACCAGGCAGGCTGCCTTTGCCATTGGGGTGGGCGGTGTTTTTTTGCACGAGAAGGAACAGGCAGGAGGGGGTGATCACATTGCTGGCCTGCCGCTGTTTTTGCGGCGAGCCCACTTTTTGCCCCGGAAACTGTACCGGTAGGTGGTACAGTGTTAATGGCGGGGACTGGGGGCGGGCTTATTTTCAGGGGAGGGCGTGTTATGGCGCATGCTCTGAAAAGCCCGATTGGGCTTATTAGCAGGGCGTGGCTTATTTTCGGGGAAACACGGTAGTTATTTTGGTGGCGGCGGGGGCTTGTCGGCATCTTCAGCGGCAGCCCTGCCCCCGGTGAAAAAACCCGAAGATGGAGCAGATCCACGTCGCCGCAACATGACTGGAGGAGGAATTCTGAGAGTTGAAGTCCACAAGTCTTAAAGCTGTCAGGTTTGAAGACCCCTGGGGTTTTTTTCCCTAAAGGGTTAGGGGTACAAGGATCTTGTAACTTGACAGCTTTAAGACTTGCACACTTCAATGCCAGAGTTCCTGAGCCAACATGACTGGAGGAGGAAGTCTGGGACTTGAAGTCCACAAGTCTTAAAGCTGTCAGGTTTGAAGACCCCTGGGGTTTTTTTCCCTAAAGGGTTAGGGGTGCAAGGATATAGACCAAATTTTTAATCAACCCCCCCCCCCCCCGGTCAATGGTGTCCTGCTTTACCAATGTTAAAATCTGGTCACCTTTCAGTAATAGATTCTCTCATTTTTATACTCTTCATTATCTGATTTTTTTTATTAATATACTTTTTTTTTACAAATTTCATGGCATCCTACAGTATTTATACTGTTTCTTGTGATTAGAATTTGTTCTTAGAGCCTCAGAGGAATTTATTTCCAGATTACCAGATTTTAACTATAGATGTCAGAGCTTCAGACAGACAGCTTCTGCATACAACTTACATTTTATGTCATGTAACCATTCCATGTGTCTTTGACCTTCATTTGAGAGTGATTGGAACGGAGCTACACATGTTTCACTACACAGCTCTTGTTATAAGTTAGCAATATTGCTGTCTCATAGTATCAATTTGCTCAATCTCTCTCATATGCATTTATGTTTTGTTCAATTCCCAAAGTCAATTTACTGCAATGCTCTCTACATGGGGCTGCCCTTGGGACGCGCCCGGAGACTGCAGTTAGTTCAGAACGCAGCCGCGCAGGCTGTGATGGGGAGTACGAGGTACTCCCACATAACACCTCTCCTGCGCGAGCTGCACTGGCTACCTGTGGTTTTTCGGGTGCGTTTCAAGGTCCTGATTACCATCTTTAAAGCGCTCCATGGCACGGGACCTAGTTACTTGCGGGATCGCATCCTCCCACATACATCCCTGCGGCCAATTCGCTCACACAGGGAGGGGCTTCTCCTGGTGCCGTCCACTAGGCAATGCCAACGGGCGACACCAAGGAGTAGGGCCTTCTCTGTGATGGGCCCAACCCTCTGGAATGACCTCCACCCCGACATCAGAACCACTACTGACCTCCGCTCCTTCCGGCAAAAATTAAAGACTCACCTGTTCCGATTAGCAGGCCTGGCATAATTACAACTGTTCCTCCTGGTGAATGCACTATTAACTGGTTATTTTAGGGGTAATGTTCTTAATCTAATTTGTGTGTGTTTTAGGGGTTTAAAATTATATTTACTGGCTCTGTACAGTTCTTTTAATTTCATTTTTAACCTCCTCCATATTTAACTGTACATATTTAATTCTATTTATTGTATTTTGATATATTCTTTACATGGACTGTACACCGCCCGGAGTCCCTTTCGGGAGAGGGGGCGGTCTAGAAGCACGGTAAAATAATAATAATAATAATAATAATAATAATAATAATAATAATAATAATAATAATTTTGCCTCTTTTCTGTGAAGGACACTGTGTTTCAAAGAAATGATGGGAAACTCTTACTTATTTTTTTTTCTTAAGGCACTTAAATATATCAATATGTTGGTCAGGTCTTTCCTTTATATGGATGTATTTGTTTTTTGTCTTTAAAAATGATACTGCCTTATTCATGTGACTCAACTTTCTACTGATTAAATTCATAAAACTGTTTTCATACATTTATTATCTGTTCTCTTATTTATGCTTATAACAGATTCTACATTTTTCAACTAGTTTATGCTCATTTTACAAATCCACAACAAAGAATTTTTCTTTGCTTCTTAGAAGACAATTAATGCAGCTATAACTGTATTATATTTGCATAAAGAATCATATTTTATACTGTACCAAATAATATATAATTAAGCATAAAATTAAGTCCAAGGTATATCAAAAGGGATTATTTTTTCTACTTCAAAGGCTACTTTTCTTTCCATATTAAAGTAGAACCAGTGGTGGGTGTCAATTTTTTTTAGAACCTCTTCTGTAGGTGTGGCCCGCTTTGTGGGAGTGGCTTGCCAGCCATGTGATCGGAAGGGAGTGGCTTGCCAGTCATGTGGTCGGGAGAGAGTGGCTTGCCAATCATGTGACTGGGTGGGCATGGCCAACTTGTAAAATGTGGTGAAACACACTTAACAATGCTCTTGCTTAGCAACCAAAATGTTGGCTCAGAAACTCTGGCATTTGAAGCACGCAAGTCTTAAAGCTGTCAAGTTACAAGACTCTTGCATCCCTAACCCTTTAGAAAAAAACCCCAGGGGTGTTCAAACTCAACAGCTTTAAGACTTGTGGACTTCAACTCCCAGAATTCCTCCTCTCGCTCTTCATCTTGATGATGTGCGGACGGGCGGGGGGAGGGAGCTGGAACCGGTTCTAAACAGCACTGTAGATTTGTGGAACCTCTTCTATAGAAGAGGTTAGAACTGGCAGGAACCTACCCCTGAGTAGAACCATTAATATGCATAAAATATGTGACAAATAATTATTTTATGTGCACTTCTGGGTTAATGATTTAAAAATTCCAGTATTATAGAGACTTTTAAGTTTTGTATAATGAACTTTGTCAGCATTTTACTTATCAAGCACAATATTTAATTAGTGAAATAGCTAGAATAGTAAGATGAATTATTTTCAAACTCTTCCTTTTTCTGAATCAATTGAAGATCATAGCTTGTTTAATTGAAATATGTCTAAATAATAAACTGATTTCAAATAATTACAGTGAGTTTACAGCATATTCAAATCATACTCTTGTTGTGTAATTCTTACTTATCTAAAGTTTTGTCATTATTATATGACAATGTTATTATGAAAAATTAATTCAAGAAATACAATTCAAGGTTCTAGATTGAGAGGTTAATTTGAAATAATGTAATTTTGAACATAATCAAGAACAGGCTTTTTAGCTTCTATTTTAATTCACTGAAATAAGTATTTGAAAATAAAGAGACATATTTTATTTTTGCCTTTATTTCCCACAGTTGAAAAAATACAAAACCAGTGGGATGAAGTGCAAGGTCACATTCAGAATCGAAGGCAACAGTTACATGAAATGTTGAAAGATTCAACACAATGGTTGGAAGCAAAGCAAGAAGCTGAGAAAAGACTAAAATGTGCCAAAATGAAGGTTGGAGCATGGAAGGAGATTTCTTATACAGTGGAAGGATTAAAGAAACAGAATGCTGAGCTCAAGGTACTAGTAATAAATCAGAAAATAAAAATAGTATAAATTGAAAACAGAACTGTCCCAAACAAGTGTTTAAATATTACTTAAAATTAATTTAAAATAAAATAAAGAATAGCTTTCATATTCCCTCTGCCTATGACAACATATTTCTCCAAATGTGTTTTGTACTATATTATCATTCAATATTTATTTGGTTTGCATTGCAATGTATATGTACATTTTTTTGATTAAGCAACAATGACTATTAATGAAAAGAGATAAAATACAGCCAAAGGCAAGCAGAGAACATTCAGTAAAATGCTTAGATATATGCCACTAAAGAATTTTTAACTAATTTATGATATATCTTCATAGTATCTAATTTGTAACTATTTGTAAATCTATTTCAATGAGATGGAGAACAAAAGTCATTCAAGTAACAAGTATAGTTGTTTACTAATTCATAGAATGTTCCATTGTGATATGGCTAGGTTATTAAAGAAAAGAGCCATATGTTCTTACAATAATATAGAAAAAGGTCAGAGTAAAACATAGCCATATTAGGTAAAATTAACAAGAAAAGAATGAAACCAAGGGTACACTGGGAAAAAAAATTATAGAAAATGCAAAATTGGCAGATCTAGTCAGGACAAGAACACCAGTGATCTAGAGTGTGGTTTCCAATCATGGCAACTTTAAGACTTGTGGACTTCAACTCTCAAAATTCCCAAGCCAGCATGCAGTCTTTGGCAGCAGGGAAACAGTGAATTTAGATATCTGTAAATTAATTCAATCATTAAAAACAACCTCCTTCCAAAGAAAGTCAACTCTAATAATTGCTACATCTACAGGATTTCATTTTAAGGATTAAAGCTACTAGCATGCTATAATACTTACGTCAGGTTTCCAAAAAATGCCCTAATTAATTCATAAGCCTCGGACCAAACTTCAAAGGAAAGTTAGTCATTTATTAGAAGCATTTATTTTTGGCAAGATCTTTTCAAAGTCAGACCTAAGCTTTGTTTGAGTTATAGCTGAACTTTACCCCAGTTCCTTCCCACCCCTCAGCCTGTGTCATAAATCACATTCCCCAATGAGGCGCACCCCTCCCAAGCCTGCTGCAGTAATATGAGCCGAAAATATGTGTGGAATGCACTCCCCTTCCTTCTTTCACCACGACAACTTTGGGAGCTGACAACTTATACATAGCACTGCATTAGTTCATTTCTTATATTATTCAGTTGAGTAATACTAGAATACAAAGAAACTTTATCCTGTTTTTAAAATTTATTCTAATGTGAAGACTATGCAGTTTTTTTTCTGTAAAAGCATTGTTTTCAATTCACCTCAGATTTATATTAAAAAAACATTGTGAAAGTATGTCAACAGAACTGCTTATATTTTTCTCTACTTCATTGAGATATTGAGGAAAAGTGATAAAAGACATTATTGTAAACCCTACATAGCTCTTCCTATGGGAAAGAAAGGAAAGAAAGAAGGGGAAAACATACATAAGAGCTAAATGCTGACTGAAAGTAAAAGGGGAGTACAGAAAAGGAAGAAAAATGTGTCATTAGTTTAATTATAAAAATCATTATATGAAATCATATAAAACAGAAAATAATGGGACTCTTAATAGGTTGGCTAATAAAACACATACTATCATTGTGATCTCCATTTAGCTCAGGGAGATTGGAAGTGTTGACTGAAGATTGGAAGCTTTTCAAAGTTTTTCAAAAGATTTTGTCAGAAAGAGAGAACACTTATGAAAATTGTAGCATCCCTGCAGACTGTTGGAAGAAATGTCTTTCTGGGTTCAGTTCCAAGTGGGGGGGAAGACACTGGAAACATTGGAAAGATGGTTTTAATGGTGGACAGGACCACATGATTTGAGGTCCTGGAGAAAAAGGTGATCACATGCTTCAAAATAAGTGAAGAAGAAAAGAGGCAGAGATGCTGAAAGTCCCTGATTTTATGCCCTCTCTGGGCTTTGAACCTGAACTTGTATTCTGATTGGTTGTCAGACTCCCATGGGGCCATGCAGGGGCAACTCTGTAGGCTGTGTTTTGAGTCCAGGGTTGGTTGAGCATTGCTTCTTCCCAGGTGCCCTGTGGTGTGATGGGTAAAGGGCTAATACTATCATGCCTTAATCCCATCATCCTGGAGCTGAAAGGGAAAGATATTTGTTATATAGAATAGACTAGCTCAGGCCTTTTAATGCCCCATTGACAAAGGTGGGGGCTATTAAGAGTGAGTCTCTTTCCTGCCTAAAACATGTTTCTCCATTTCTTATCCAGGGAAATATAATATTCTGCCTTTTCAATATTTCCCAGGACATTTCATTTTTCTAGAAGAGAGGTGGGTTTTAACTTCCTACAATCCCTCCTCTTTTTTTCAAAACATGTGAGTGGGACACACGTTCTTGACAAAAGATTAAAATTGGTCAGATCAGGGAGACTTAATTTTTTTCTGATGCAAAGTGGGAAGCATTGAGAGAGGCAGCAGAAGGATTCCTTCAGTGGCTGCCAAAAGGAGAGCTTTCAACCATGAAGATCCAGCAGCCAGGGCAAAAGTTCTGGAAAGAAATTTACAGTATCCAATTTTCTATGCCAATTAATTTCAGATGTTGGTTATCACTTTCTGTGAGCTCCCAGACAGGTTACAAGCAAGCAGAAGTCCCAAAATTCTTCACAGCCATGGTTTTTCCTTTTAAAAACTACAGGCTGCCCATTTCCAAGGCATGGTTCTTCAATCTGCCCTAGCTCTTATTTTATTGAGGCCAAAGTGAGTTTAGCCAGTGTGCAATCCAGGCTATTTAGTATTTTTTAAATTACACACAATGAGCCCTGGGACTCCTACTCATGAGACCACCAGTGCAACATATCCTGCTTTACTGGGCAAGTGGGCAGCATCATTTGTGAGTCACAGTCAGGGATTTTGGAGATGTCTTTTTTGCTATCTCTTCAAGTGAGGGAATTTTTCAGGGGAATTGCATCCCCCATGGAATTAGCAGGGAGATATGACTGCTTGGGCTTTAGTGCCACAGAGCAAACATCAACCTAGGAGTGGAGCAGGGACGTGCGGTCAGGGGAGGCAGGGGAGGCAGAGCCTCACCGCTCTCATCATGAAAAGAAAAAAAAAGGGAAAAGGGAAAAGGCACACGTCGTCTGATTCCCTGCCTTCCTGAGTCAACATGAAGGGGACCGCGGAGCGTGCTCCACCAGCTCGCGCTCCATAGTCCCCTTCATGTTGACTCAGGAAGGCGGGGAATGGGACGTATGCAGGAGGCTGAGGTTGCCTCAGCCTCCTGCACACGTGGTTCCATTCCCGGCCTTCCTGATGACGTCACCAGCCTCACCAGCCATAAACCTCACCGCATGTCACTGGAGTGGAGGTAGGTGAAGGAGAAAAAAATCAATCTGATTCTGAGTGGGGTCTCTGTCAGCGTTCCAAATATCATGTAGAATTAAATCAGAGTTCAAGGCAGAACTATCCTTTAAGTTCCAATTTAATAAGACAGACATGTTGGCATCGGACTGTGTAAATTCCAACTCTGATTTGCTTCCTGGAATTCCACCCAGTTGAAAGTTCATAATCTTATGCCCACTCCCATAAACCCATCACATGGCCCAATCTTCTTCTTCCACGCTGGCATCTCCACCCAGCTGCTTCCGGTCAGATGTCGAGGTGCGGAGACAAAAGATGACCTTGGGCTTCTAGAAAGAATGACAACAACACATTCCACAAATCTACTCCTTTCTATTCCCCCTCCCAACTACTACACTAATGAAATAGCATAGGAAAATAATAGAAAGTGTGGCAGGCCAAAGATCCTAAAAGAAACATAACTAGAGGCCTGACAGGCGGCCTCTCCTCAGAAGAAAAATGTTTCCTGAAAAGAGAATAACATAAAAGTTAACATAACAAAATTAACCACCTCTTCTCCCCCCAGAGGGACCCTTTGACTTATCGGGAAACTTCTCATGGAATTGTTTTACTAACTTCTCCACTTTTAGGTTCCCACTGTTCACCCAAGTAGCTTCAGACCAAGGGTAACCCTTCCAGTGCACTAAGTACTGTAAGCGACCCCTATTCAGCCTGGAGTCTACAATTTTTTCCACCTCAGATTGTGTTTCCCCTTCTATCACTACAGGAGGAGAGAAAGCTTGGGTAGATGCTCTTATGCTAGACCCAATTACTGGTTTCAACAAGCTACAATGAAATTCTTGGTCAATTTTCCCTAGACTTCTGGGTAGACTGAGTTGAACTGTAACTGGATTAACTATCCTCACTATTGGGAATGGACCTAGAAATTTTGGACCAAATTCCTTGCTAGGCATTCTTAATCTTATGTATTTGGTAGATACAAAAACTTTGTCCCCCACATGAAAGGGGGTTTGAAGTGAGCGATGTTTATCAGCTTGCTTCTTGTAGGCAACTGCTAAAACCTTCTTCGTATTCTCCCATTCTTTCTTTAGCGTGTCCATCCATTCATTCAAAGACATTGAGGAAGGAGGTTCTCTAGGCAACTCAGGCATGGCAACAAATTCCATGCCACTGGTAATCTGGAAAGGAGTTAATTCAGTGCTGCTGTAGACCGCGTCGTTGTACGCCACTTCGGCGAAGGGTAGCAAGTCCGACCAGTTGTCTTGCTGATATTCCACAAAACACCGGATGTATTGTTCCACCAGCACACTGGCTCTCTCTGCTGCGCAGTTCATGCTGGGATGAACCTCTGAGCTCAGTTCTTGTGTGGACCCAATGGATCTCAGGACCTTTCTCCAGAACCTGGCTGTGAACTGGACTCAGCGGTCTGAAATGATCCTCTTGGGCAATCCGTGCAGGCGATGTGTTTCACAAACATTTTCGCTAATTTCTTTGCGGACGGCAACCCTGAGCAAGCGATGAAGTTCGCCTGCTTGTTAACCAAATCAATAACTGTCCAGATTACTCTATTCCCACTGCTGTCTGGGAGTTCCATGATGAAATCCATTGCGACCTCTTTCCATGGTCAGTTAGGGCTGGCCACTCATCGTAGCAGTCCAGGGGACTTCTCTGGCAGTTGTTTGCCCTTTTCCTCCTCTGAGGCCTCTCCCTTGGTAGGACTCTTCATCACCTTAAGTTGGGGATCCTCTTCCAGAGGTTGGTGGCCCAGGTGACTCTTTTCTGGTGGCATCTGGGGCCTTCTCTTTACCGCTGTGGTGGTTGGTGTGCACGTTTGTGGCATTGGGGCTGGAGCCAAGCATTCTGATGCTCTGTGGCCAAGTTGACAGCAACGGTGGCATTTTATTGGCCCCCACAAGGAAAGGAACCTAGTTACATCTCTAAACATAGGAACCGCCTCTACACATTGTTCTGTTATCCATCCTGCAGTCTTCCCCTCATTCATCCCTTCTTCCATTGTTGAGAACTTTTCTCTGTAGGAAGGTGGGGTAAGAACCTGTTGGGGCATTGCAGGTGCACATAATCCTGCCATCCATCCTGCAGCCCTCCCTTTGGTAATCTCTTCTTCCATTGTGGAGATTGCTTCTCTGTAGGAAGGTGGGGTAAGAACCTGTTGGGGCATTGCAGGGGAGACTGGAACTGGTGGGGAGGTCAATCCCTCAGTTGGCCACTGCCCAGTTATCTGCCATGGTGCCATCCGCTGAGGGGGGGCAGGTGCCCACTGACATCCCCTCCATCCATGAACTGGGGTTAAGATCCATCCCGGGGTTGCCTGATTCACAGGTTGCAGTTCAACCAACAATGGCTGGCTAGGGGGGTTTATGTGCCAAGGACCCCTTTGCTGGCTTGGAGGAGTTATGGGCCAAGTAGGTGCCCTCTGCTGGCTTGGAGGATTTTCCCATGCTGCTGGCCATGGATTTGCCCAGTGGAATCTTTTCCATCCATGCCCTGGGAAGAAAGCCCAATTTGGTGGTGCTTCATTCACAAGCTGCAGCCCAATTTGCGGTGGCTGGCAAGTGAAAGAGGCTGGCCAAATCCCTTCTTGCTGTCTGGGTTGAATTTCCCATTTTGATAGGGAATCTGTCTTCAACTCAGTTGCAGGGTAATGCGTCATTTCATTTATTGGTGTTTGGAAGGAGTAATTATCTCCACTCCAGTCCTCCAGTCCATTGCAGCATTTATTAGTGAAGGGGGTGGGGGAGATTGACTCACGTTTGGCTGAAGAAGTTGGTCTGGGATTCCAAACATTTTTTCGTTTCCAGCTGTGTGCAGAATCTTTCCCCCCTTGCATTCCTCCAGATGCTATAAATCTTAATCAGGAATTCCTTCACCTTTTGCAGAGAAGCATCTCATCTCAGCTTCTTAACTCAAAAAGCTTTCTCATAATTGTTCGCTGATATTTTATGCTGACCCAGTCAACGTTGGGAATCCAGCCCCCCTCACCACCACCACCCCCGTGCGATGGGGGTGCTAGTGATTTATTTTAAAGGGAGAGTTGGAATAATGTCAGTGTTCCAAATATCATGTAGAATTAAATCAGAGTTCAAGGCCGAGCTATCCTTTAAGTTCCAATTTAATAAGACAGACATGTTGGCATCGGACTGTGTAAATTCCAACTCTGATTTGCTTCCTGGAATTCCACCCAGTTGAAAGTTCATAATCTTATGCCCACTCCCATAAACCCATCACATGGCCCAATCTTCTTCTTCCACGCTGGCATCTCCACCCAGCTGCTTCTGGTCAGATGTCGAGGTGCGGAGACAAAAGATGACCTTGGGCTTCTAGAAAGAATGACAACAACACATTCCACAAATCTACTCCTTTCTATTCCCCCCTCCCAACTACTACACTAATGAAATAGCATAGGAAAATAATAGAAAGTGTGGCAGGCCAAAGATCCTAAAAGAAACATAACTACAGGCCTGACCGTCTCTCTCTCTCTCTCCCTCTCTCCCTGTGTGTGTGTCTCTCTCTCTCTCTCTCTCCTCCCCCCTCTCTCCGTCTCTCTCCGTCTCTCTGTGTAGCTGCTTCTACAATACAGATATTTTGGACAAATTTCCCTCTCACCAGACGGAAATCTAAGGTCTTCCAAACTTGCTGTGCCAGCCACTCTCAAGTAC
This sequence comes from Natrix helvetica, assembly GCF_964273705.1. Lineage (NCBI taxonomy): Eukaryota > Metazoa > Chordata > Lepidosauria > Squamata > Natricidae > Natrix > Natrix helvetica. Next base: position 64,571,906 of record NC_138550.1, read on the forward strand.
AATTTTACATGCTTACATTAAACTGATTACAGTATAAATGAGACAAGAAAGAAAACCTTATAATCAATTTTCACACTCCCCCAAAGTCTTTACAGCTTTCTTCTGGCGATTGAAAGTCTTTCATTCTTTACTTGTCCATCTCAGGGTCTTTTGTTTCATGTCTGCTAGATGCTTGGCATGCTTGGTGATAAGGCTGGTCAGTCAGGCTTGGGAAGGTCTGCTCCACTCTGGCTGCTGTAATGACTTTCTAGTGGAGGGTTGAATTCAAACCCAATTCCTGGCTCAGTGAATGGAAGGTCTCCTCTGGAGGCATCTGGATCCATGTGTTCTGCTCATCTGTGCAGGCTGAAAGATATGAGAACAAAGTCCCCTCCCCCACAGAAAAGGTATTGTTGGAGGATTAGAGGTAAGAGGGGAGGTGGGGGTAGATAGCTTGCAGACAGAGTTTGAAAAAAACAACACATCAGTATTACAGTTGCTAAACAGATATGGGGATATCACAGATGAGAAAAGGGAGCTGGATTCACATGCTTCAGGAAAGAGATGAACAGATGAAATCATTTAAACACATACAGTAAGTGCAAGATTGATTTTTTTTTCTGTAAATGAACTTAAAACATTCCCTCATAACCTTGGATTGGTACTTTAAAGTACAGAGAGGGAAGGAAAAAAGGATACTTCTCTTTACTCTGTTTTTGTTAGCCAAGCAAACACAGGGTAAAGGCTCCTCTTTTTTTCTTCACTCAGTTTTGTGGGCCCAACAAAACAGAGCGAAGGCCATTTCTGCCAGTTTACTCTTTTCTTTCTTTGAACTGTTGGAAGAAATGTCCTTCTGGGTTCGGCTCCAAGTGGGGAAAAAGACACTGGAGACATGGAGGCTGCTTGGAAAGATGGTTTAATGGTGGACAGGACCACATGGCTTGAGTCCTGAACAGAAAAGGTGATCACATGCTTCAATGTTGGGGAGAAGAAGAGAAGGAAAAGGAAGGGGTGAAGAAGGGCTTGCAGGGCTTTTTATAATCTGTTCAGTCCCACCTCTCTGTTTCCTGTTCCTGTGTAAGAAATGTATTCTGATTGGTTGTCAGACTCACATGGGCCCACACAGAGGCAACTCTCTAGGCTGAGTCCAGGTTTGGTTGAATTCTCAGAGTTCTCAGATGCCATGTGGTCAGTTGAGTAAAGGCTTATATTATCATGCCTTCATTCCCATCCCCCTGGAGCTGAAGGGCATAACTCTTTTATTATTTAAAGGGTCTGGCTCAGGCTTTAATGGCTCATGGACAAAAGGTGGGGGCAGGAAGCTGCAGGGAGAGTTACCTTGTCTTTTTGAAACATGTTTCTTTTCACATCCAGAGAAATATTCTGCCTTTTCAATATTTCCTAGGATATTTCATTGTTTCTGGGAGAGGGCTGGGTGATAACTTTCCACAGAACAATTTAACATTCTTGTCTTTTTGGATTGGAGACTTTTTACAATTACAATTACCTCGAGGACGCACAAAGACCTAACAAAGACATACATACACACAAAACCAAAGACATACACACACACAAAAACAAGGACAAAGAGGAGATAACAGAACTCTGAGGTTTACTCACACATTAGTCATTCCCGCCATAAATCTCAGTTAAATTATGGAAAGTACAGATCTTAACAAACATATCATGTGGTTGCATAGAAGACAGACAGGAAGAGAGAAACAAACAGACAAGAAAAAACAAAATCCCAACATTTTCCCTTTTCTTTTAAGTACTTTCATTAATCAAATTAGTATTTCTGTGTCAGACCTCAGCAAAGTCCATTTTTTACATATTCTTTTTTTTCCTTTTTTCTTTTTCAATGCCAGCTAGGACTGGCATCTGCCATTCATCCAAGCCTCAATGAAATCTCCAAGGGGATTTCTGTCAAGACCCTCGAACTACAGTTCCCCATGTTCTCCTTCCAATGTGGGCTCACTTCAACTTAATCTGGTCACCAAGCTATCAGTTTTGTGGTCTGAAAAAATATCTGGGGGAGGCTCCGGTTCCCTTACAGCAGCGATGGCGAACCTTTTTTGGCTCGTGTGCCATAAGTGGGGGGAGTGCAGGGGGGTCGTGTGCAGGCATGCTGCACCCAAAATGCAATGTGCGTCCCCCAGTGCGCATGCACGCACTACAGGCGCTCCCTCTCCATTTTTTGCATGCTTTTTTTGCCCACCCCAGACTCCAGAGGCTTTATAGGAGCCTAGGGAGGGCAAAAACAGCCTCCCCGCCCCCCGGAAGCCCTCCGGAGGCTTGAGGGACCTTTAGGACGCTTCCCTGAAGCCTCCGGAGCAGTTGAAGTGAACCTCCGAGCAAACCGGAAGTGACTTCCAGTTTGCTCGGAGGGTCGTTTTGAGCACTCTAAAGGCTTGAGGGACCTTCAGGACGCTTCCCTGAAGCCTCCAGAGCAGTCAAAACGACCCTCAGAGCAAACCAGAAGTCTGTTCCTGAACTTCTGGTTTGCCCGTAGGGCCGGCTTTTGTGCTCCGGAGGCTTCAGGGAAGCTCATGAAGCCTCCGGAGGGCCTCCAGGAGGGGCGGGGGAGGCTCTTTTCGCCCTCCTCAGGCTCCTATAAAGGCTCTGGAGCCTGGAGAGGGTGAAAAATGGCTTTAAAAAAGGGTGAACTCAGCTGGCCAGCGCGCACATGCGCGCTGGCCAGCTGACAGGGCAGCACCTCGCGTGCCCTGACAAATGACTCTGTGTGCCACCTGTGGCACGCGTGCCATAGGTTCGCCATCACTGCCTTACAGAGTATGTGCACTCCCCTCAAAGGGAAACTGAAGCCAGGTTTTTGGACTGGGGGGAAATGACCATCCAGGAGGACTTGCCACCCCTGGCAGACAGGTTTTTGCCCTCCTACCTCAAGCCATGGTTTTCAGACTGGGAATAGAGACCATCCGGGGGGACGTGCTGCCCTTGGTGAACAACTATGGCCCTCCTACACTTCACAACTTCCCAATTACCTAACTATCTAACTAACTAAATTCACAATTACCTAAAAATCCTGGGGTTTGCTCTGGGATACACTGGACAGAAACAACAACAACAAATTTTCCCCCCACCCTTCAATTACAGCCCACTCGGTTTTCCCTCTTATGTGCAGAAGGTCTCACACGCTGATGACTCCTTTGCTTTCCCTGTTCTGTCGGTCACAGGAGGAGCTAGCAACAGGCAGGGGTGCAGCAAGAGGCCAAACAGAGAAATGAAATCCAGCTACTGTCCAAGGGTGAAACCACCCTCTCTCACACACAGGCATACACACATTTCCAATGCTTTCCCATGCTTTCAAATTAAAATGTAGAGAATTATAATTTAGATCTACTCACCTTCTTTCCAAGGTTGTGTTTTGAGTCCCAGGTTTGGCTGAGCATTGCTTCTTCCCAGGTGCCCTGTGATGTGATGGGTAAAGGACTAATATTATCATGCCTTAATCCCATCACCCCGAAGCTGAAGGGAGAGATCTTTGTTATGTAGAATAGACTAGCTCAGGCCTTTTAATGCCCCATTGACAAAGGTGGGGGCTATTAAGAGTGAGTCTCTTTCCTGCCTAAAACATGTTTCTCCATTTCTTATCCAGGGAAATATAATATTCTGCCTTTTCAATATTTCCCAGGACATTTCATTTTTCTAGGAGAGGGGTGGGTTTTAACTTCCTACAAGACATGTGATGAAAATTTGGCTGCTTAGCAACCGACATGTATTTATAAAGTTTGCAGTGTTCCCAACTCACATAATCACTATTTATGATCTTCCCGGCTAGCTTCCAACAAGCAAAGTGAGTGGGGGAAGCTAGATTAGCTTAATGACCCTGTGATTTGTTTATGGATCATAGAGATTCACTGAACAATTGCTGAAAAAGGCTGTAAAATTGAACATGATTCAGTTAACAACTACTTGGCTTAGCAATAGTAATATTGGTCCTAATTGTGGTTATAATTTAAGGTCTACCTGTATATGTGTCTATTATGAGTATTTAAATTGCTTTGTGTATATTTTCAGTCTGTGTATCTTGCTGAGGCCTTTCTGAAATACTACTCATATTTTTCTCTCTTTCCAGCAACTTGCAAAAGAGCTACGGCAATGGCATATAAATCTGGATGTAGCAAATGATTTGGCCTTTAAACTTCTTCGGGATTACTCAACTGATGACACCAGCAAAGTACAAATAATGACCAATAATATTAATGATGCATGGGCCACCATTAATAATAGGTAGGACATGATGTTCATTATCATATTTATAAAATGGAATGAAAATCTTGTTTTCATTCAAAAATTCAAGAGAACTCATCAAATAATGATGAAAGATTTAAGAGAACTGTGCATGGTATTTAATTGTTTTGTTGTTTTGTTACCATATATTTCCATAAGATTAGTCTTGAAAAAGTTTCTTCTTTCAAATATATTTTAATCAATGTATTATTTACTAAATTAATTCAAAGACTTGTCATTATTATCTGAGTATTTGAGGTACATCTTATGATTCCCAATTTTGTCACATTACAGTTCTATCCGTATTTGTTCTTCTCTTCCAAAATGTATATTTAGTATGTATATTATAGATTGTAGATTTTCTAAACAATGAACGAGAGGTTTGCCTTAATGAAAACATTTTTCAGAAGGTCAGAAGCTCTACCAGTATTTGTTTTTTCTTATATTGGATAATTATTAAAGCTCTAATATCTCTTTTATCTCATCCTCATTATTTAGTTTCATCATCAATTTAAAAGCTATTTTAAAATATTCTGCAATATTATGAATCATGTTATAAAATATATACAAATATATCTGAACTAAAAAGTGTATTAAAGCAATAAAGTAAAATCATTGTTTTGAATTCTTTCTTCAGTAAGATGCACAATAATTAAATAGGTTTCTCTCTTTTTCTTTCTTTTTTTTAGAATTTTTCATGTGGTTTGTAGCTTACACTCTAAGGCAAAATGAATGTGGTTTTAAATGGCTTTTAACTACAATTAATGCATATGCTTAAAAGACTGTGGTAGAAAATATAATCAGAGGTCCTGCATAGATATGGAAATTATTTCAATTAGCTTTTTTTAACCATATATATATTTAAATTCTGAATAATTTTGCTCTTTTAAACAAACATTTCATATTGTATGTTTAAAAGCAAGCTTCAAATTTTAAATCTTGAATTAAAAAAATAGAATGTTTCCAAATATATTAACGACTTTTGCTGTCTCTTTGAAGGACAAAAAAAAGGCTCTTTACATTTCTGCTGATAATCACAACCATTTAAATCCTTTTAACGAAAAGCACAAGGGAAGAAAAGCTTTGTTTGGCTCATTGCCAGAGTGTCAGCCTCTGCTTTGCTGCTTGCTTTCGGCTGCCATTGAAACGGGGAGGGGGGGAGATAATATGGTATTTGGGAGGGGAAGGTTAAGCACAGGAGTGAATGAAGAAGGGAGCAATTTTCTCACCATCTACTGCGCATGCTGCAGATATGGAATTGCCGCCAAGGCCAACCGTCCGGCATACCAACCTGATGATGGGTTTTGAAGCTGAAGCCCACATGACACCTGTGAGGTGTGCGGATTGGACTGGGGGTTGGGGTTACTAGGGGGAGGGGGTTGGGTCACATATTGATATCTATGATTACACATGCTTTTGCCTCAGATCTTGCTTTGCTAGCTGTTTTCTACTCATAACCAGTAAAAGTACTCTTAATTCTGAAAAATGGAGTTGAGTGGTTTCTTTCTTGGTTACTGATGGAGGCTGCCCTAACATTAAGCAAGATCTCAGTTTCGCATTCAACCCGGAGTTAACACCTTCCAAGGGGAGTGCAATAAAATCTCAAACTTCAAAAGAATGTCCCACCCAGGCAGCGACCAGGAGGAAGACATGGGAGCAACTGCATCCTCTTGCCCTCTGGAAATGGAGCGAATGGTTGGACTACACTTGGAAGAACAATCCATTCGCCCCAGATGGACATTGGGAGTAGGGCAGAAGTATGATCCCGAGGAAACTCCATTTGGGGTCACCACAAGGAGACAGAGGCATCCAGCTGCTGAGTGGCAGGAGGTCAAGGAGGAGAACCTTATGATGTCTCAAGCCATGAAACCCTTCGAAGAGGCTTGGGAGAGGCGACGTTTACATGAGAGTGGTCCTGGAAGAGAAGATCTTCTCCCAGAAACAGAGGAGAGAACTGCAGAGGGTCTGTTCTGCCTGAGAGAGACTGGGGTCGCGGATGGGGGTGATGATCAGGATGAACGAGCCCCAACCCCAGTAGCAGCGGCCGCCAGAGCCATCCCAAGAGGGGGAGGCCCCCCCGCAGATGCCGGATGGCCAAAGTTCCTCCACTTGGAATGAAATTTGGTGGGGAGGCAAAAGATCTAGGATTTTTTCTCATTCAAGTGTGGAATTACATGTGTCAGTTTGGCGAGGATTTGCCTACAGAAGAAGCCAAGGTGAGAATTGTTACTCTAGCATTAGAAGATAAAGCGGCTGCTTGGATGGTTGCTCTGCATAACGTTAATCCCCCCTTACTGAGAGATGACAATAGATTTATGGCTGCCCTGAGGAAACGCTTTGATGATCCACTCACAGAGCGAAAAGCCAGAACTAAATTTAAAACCCTCACCCAGGGAAACAGGCCAGTTGCTGAATATACGCAAGAATTTCATGAATTGTCTGTTTATATGAGGGGTTGGCTTCATGGACGGTTTAAACAAAGATATATACCAGAACTGTGTAAACAGGGGGGCTTCCCGCACTTTGCAGCACTGGTATGAATTGGCAGGGGATGTGGAAATTGATTTGGCCGGAGACAAGTATCGTGATGACAGTGAAAAAGAGAAGGCTACTCCCCCCCCCAAAGCCCTCCAAAGAGTTCCAAAAGGAGGGAAAAGTTGGTCTACTAGCAAACCCCGAGTCATCACCTGTTTCCGTTGTGGAAAGGAGGGGCACATTGCAGTAAACTGCCGCACCAAGATGGGACCAAAACCTAGTACTGGGGGAGAGAGAAAACCAGAAAACAGCCCGGGAAAAGAAGGGAAACTGCCATGAAAGGGGTGGAGCCGACTGCGCAGTTCCATCCCACCCTAAGGGAGGGGGAACCATCCTCCTCATTGGGTGAAAGTGAAACCGAATCCGACGACGAACGTCTGGTAAGTTCCCGATCAGGCCCCATGACTATCCCAGTAGAACTAAAAGTGCCCTCTACTGGAGCGCAAGAAAAAATGCTGGCCCTCTTAGATTCAGGATGCACACGTTGCATCGTTAGTCCTGAGGTGGTGGAAAAACTGGGGCTGAAATTGAAAACTTTAAAAGTTCCCATTGCTTTTTGCCAGCTGGACGGCTCGATAGCTGGGGGGACCCTGCCCATTTTGTAACTGAGCCAACAGACATGTGGATGGGAACTCACCAAGAAACTATAAGTTTTATTGTCGCCCCAGTAATGGATCGGCCTCTCATACTAGGATTACCTTGGTTACGGAAGTGGAACCCACACATCAATTGGCGGAAAGGGTGGTTGCGCATCTGATTCACAATACCTCCTGAGGGTGAGGGGGGGCTCCAAAGCCCATTAACGCTAAACATTACCTAGCAGCCACAGGACAAGAAAAAATTGAGGGGGAGGAGAAAATCCCAAAAGAATATTGGGACCTAAAGGATGTTTTCAGTGAAAAATCCTCTGATAAGTTACCCTCTCACCATGCAACAGATTGCAGTATTGATATTCTCCCAGGGGGGAAACTTCCAAAACCCCAAATCTACTCAATGACCCCCCCCGTGAAATGGACAAATTACGGAAATTTATTGATAAAAATTTACGAAGGGGGTTTATTGAACCTGCCAGGCCCCGAGTGGCTGCTCCAGTGCTGTTTAGAGAAAAAAAGATGGCTCTCTTCGCCTCTGTGTGAATTATAAGAACTTAAATGCCGTGTCTGTACACAATATTTACCCCCTCCCTCTGATGAAGGACATGTTGGCCCATTTGGGTAAAGGGAGGATTTTCACAAAATTGGACTTAAGGGAGGCTTATTACAGAGTCAGGATTAAAAAGGGAGATGAATGGAAAACTGCTTTCAATTGCGCACTTGGTTGTTTTCAATTCCGAGTACTCCCTTTTGGCCTACAGGGGGCACCAGCAGTTTTCATGCAACTAATAAATGAAGCTTTGCATGACCACCTATACAAAGGCGTAATAGTTTATCTCGATGACATCCTTATTTACACGGAAACACGTGAGGAACACGTGATTTTGGTGCGTTCAGTTCTCAAAAAACTCTGCACGGCGGAGCTTTATGCCAAATTGTCTAAATGTGAATTTAATTAGGAAAAAATTGACTACCTTGGTTATTGCATCTCCCACAATGGCATCGAGATGGATCCAGCTAAAGTCCAAGCCGTTACCGATTGGGCACCCCCCCCCGCACCCACAAACAATTGCAGAGTTTCTTGGGATTCGCGAATTTTTATCATCAATTTATTCCATCCTTTGCCAGCATTGCACTACCCATTACAAATCTCCTAAAGTCAAAAGGAGAGGCCAAACCCAAACCGGGAAAGCCATTAAAATGGACTGTGGAATGTCAGGCCACATTCGAAAAACTAAAGTGACTCTTTGCAGCTGAACCTGTTTTGAAAAACCCAGACATGGATGTACCATTTGTCGTTCAAGCTGACGCTAGTGATGTGGCGGTGGGAGCAGTGTTACTTCAAGCAAACACTGCGGGCACCTGCAGCCTTGCGCTTACACCTCCCGAAAACTAACAGAGACGGAGAGGCGATGGGCTATATGGGAAAAGGAAGCTTTTGCAGTCAAGTGGGCTTTGGTGACCTGGCAACATTTCCTTGAGGGAGGTAAACACCCTTTTGAGGTGTGGACTGATCACAAAAATTTGGAAGTGTTAAAGACCCCTTGAAAGCTATCTCCTAAACAAATGCGCTTGGCGCAACATTTCAACCGATTCAATTTCACCCTAAAGTACATCCCTGGAGGGAAGAACTTTATGGCGGATGCATTATCCAGACTTCCACAATACAACAGTTCCAAGTTAAGTGTGATACTTCCAGTCATCCCAGCAAAAAGTCTTGCTGCTCCAATGGTTACCAGAAGCCAAAGCAACTCTAAGTTGGAGGTCACAACAGACCTCATCTGCAAACTCAAGGAAAGCCTTGAGTCCGACTACTGGTTTAAGGAACATTCAGATGAATGCACCATGAAAGATGGACTGGCCTGAATAGGCACTAAACTGTATGTTCCTGCAAGCATGAAGTCTTTGGTGCTACAATGAGCTCATGATTCCCGCATGGCAGGGCATTTTGGGTTTGTGAAAACTCTGCATCTCATCAAAAGACAATTTTGGTGTTCGTCTTTGAAAAAAGACATTGAATCATATGTGGCCAGTTGTCCTGTATGTGCTGCTGCTAAGCGACCTCCAGGGAAGCCCCAAGGTCTGCTGTAGCCCATCCTGAATCCCCATGGAAGGAAATATCAATGGATTTCATTGTCGAATTACCGGAGAGTCAAGGAAATACCGTGGTCTGCGTAGTCACGGACTTGTTCTCTAAACAGGTTCATTTTGTGCCTTGTTCCAAGATCCCTTCAGCTAAGTCCTTAGCTAAATTGTTTATTACACATATATACCGTTTGCATGGGGTGCCGGAGCGCATAATATCAGATAGAGGGCTACAGTTCACCTCCCTCTTCTGGAAGGAGTTTTTGAAGTTGATTGGCTCCGCCCAGGGGTTAAGCTCCGCCCACCATCCTCAGACTAATGGAGCTTGTGAGAGGACTAACTCTGTTTTGGAGCAGTACCTCCAGTATTTTATCAATTATCAGCAAGATAATTGGACTGAACTGTTACCACATGCTGAAGTAGCGTACACAACAACTCTGTGCACAGCAGCACCAGTTTCACCCTGTTTAGACTTGTCTTTGGGTAGGACTTTGTGCCAATCCCAGAATTGCCCCGTGAAAAACCACAAATCTTGTCCCTCTCAGAGTGGAGTGACCAGTTCCAAAAGTTTTGGCCCATAGCCCGAAAGACATTGGAAGCTGCTCATCGAGCACACAAGAAACAAGCTGACAAAAAGAGGGTGAAAGAAAGGGAACACAAGATTGGAGATCAGGTTTTTCTGTCTACCAAATTTCTCCAAACTATCCAAAAGTCGAAGAAATTAGGGCCTAGGTATGTTGGTCCGTTTCCTATTGTGAAAATCATTAATCCTGTTTCTGTACGGTTGGAATTGCTGAAGTATCTCAACCGTATTTACCCCGTGTTTCAGGTTAACCTTTTGAAACCAGTGCACACCTCCTCTGTTCGGGCACCCGTACCGCCGCCTCCTGCCCCTCTTCTCATTGAGGGAGAGCAACATTTTGAGATCAAAGAGATTTTGGATTCCAGGAGACGTAGGAATCAGGTTCAACATCTGGTCTCCTGGAAACATTTTCCCCCATCCCAAGCTGAATGGGTTGATAAGTCCCATGTTAGAGCTCCTAGACTTTTGCGGAAATTCTACTCTACCTATCCTGATAAGCCCTGACTCATATTGCCATACATATGTCTACTCTGTCTTGTTTCTGTTTTCTCTCTACGTTTTTTCCAGGGGTGATGTCCTTTTCTGACAGAGGGCAAGAAGAATTAAGCAATTTATAGTTTTTTCTGATTTAGAAAAAAGTGAGTTTTAGAAAACTCATGAACCAGCTCTGTGTTAGGCTCTAGAAATATAACCTCTGATGTCTTTTAATATTATTAACTACTATTGATAATAGGAATATCAAGCAAGGAATGCCTTCTTAATCTTTTTCCTTGTCTCTGCTTTTCACAGATTGTAAATTCTTAGGTTCCCCTTCAGCTTCCTCCTAAAGGAAGAATATTTCCATTTGCTTTTCCCTTTCTACCACCATAAGGCTAGAAAGTTCAATGGCTGCAGGAATTTTTTTAATATCAAATTAAATAATTCATTATTTCAATTTATATTTTTGCAACTTGAGCATCCATGTCTATATAATTTTAATGGGCTTGGTTATGCTCAAACATGCTAAATATTGATTCCAGTAAATAAACTAGATATATGCTTGGCATTACAAGATACATACCTGGCATTACAAGACAAGATAGAAAGACCTGCACATGGATTAGAGAACAAACAAAAGTATACAATATCATCAAGAGAGTAAAAGAATTGAAATGGAAATGGGCTGGTAACATAGCAAGAAGAACAGTTGGCAGATGGACCAAGGCAGTCTTAGAATGGATTCCATTTGATAAAAATCATTCATGAAAGAGACCTAAAACAAGAAATCGACAAAATCAGCAAGTATTTCCAATTAGCAAAAGAAAGCTCAGTACTGTATTGGTTGGAAACATTCAGAAGATGCCTTCATCCTACAGTGGATAGACAATGGCTAAAATGATGGAGTAAACTAGTTAGAGTTATCCTAGGATTCCAGTTAGGGTTATCACACAACATTTTCCTTTCACGAAGAAATCCTGATAGAATTGAATAAGAGACAAGATGAGACAAGATGATTTGATCTAAAGGTATCACTAGATTCCTAGTACCTTGATATGATCCAAATGAGGAAAATATTGCAATAAAGCATAAACTCAAGATTAAGCTTTTTTTCTTGTTTTAAAAATATCCTTACATTTCTATTTACACAGCAGAACACACTGTATATGGCTAATTCTACTAGGAAATCTAAGTGTAGAATTCCAAATAAAAATCCATGTGGAATAAATGTACTCACTGTAGCATGATTTTAGCATATCTTATTATTGTATCTTATTTCAGCCACTGCCTTTTAGCCAACCATCATTCTATTTCGGCTTTATTCTGACATGCATTGAAGAAATCAAAAAGAAAGCTGAGATTTGTAGAACTTCAAAGGCATGTCACACAGGACTGTACTGTATTATTCTGGTTCTGGATCTGATTAGATTTGGCAAATTATGAATTTAGAAGGTTAGGACATCCTCGATTGCTGAAAAGAAATAAATGTACATTTTAATATTCATGTTAAGTATACTTTTTCTTTCTTTATTCTCACAAAATAAGAGCTGCAATCTTGGCATCCCATGAAATGCCATCGTCCTAATACACCCTTGCTGCAGAGAAATGGCATCAAAAAGTACTGAGATGTAAAGCTGTTAATACGAAGTAGGGTGTTAAGCATCTGTTCTTGCATCTACTGAATAAAGGACAAGTAATATTGGACTTTTCCATTAAATTATAATTCTACTACCTCTTCCATATGGCAATATGCGTCATCAATTATTATAGTAATTATATAACTAATTTCTTTTTATAGCCTGAACTGTTAGGTATCCATCCATTCTTGGTCCTGTAGATTGCAATTGTTTATTGTATCATTCCCCGAATATGAACATTCACGTCATAAGATAGTAACTATGTTCCTCTCTAGATTGGGTTTTAAGAAATGTAGTTGAATTTATGAATGTTATATAACGTTGAATGATTTGATTGGTTTATATTTACAAATTATTGCTGTTAGTTTAACAAATACATATTCTAATCTCACATATTTTAGTCCCGTATGAGTATTGGATGATGCAGTTTGAAAGTAATTTGCTTAATATTGAGTGTCTTAAATATTTTCTCTTATGCAAATTGCAAACTGAAATTCAGAGTAAGAGGGTTTTGAAGAATGCGTAAGTATTCCAAAACATTGTAGAAACTGGAAGTCAATTAACATTTGAAACAGGAAAATATTTTTCCCAGAAAATTACTATGGAAAATGTAAAATTATTTCTATTATGATATATTCCAAATATTATAGATTTAACTAAGAAGAACATATACACACTTAGCATATGACTGATCCAGAGCTACATCAATACTCCAGAACAATAATTTGATTTATATACTAATTCCCGAGTTGCATCTTTAGTAGAAATGTAATTGCAACCAATCTTTATTAAACATCTAATACATTCAATACACATAGATATATTTTAATTAACTACAATTCTCCTTGCATCTGGTGGAAAAGTCCTGGGCTCTCAGAGGAAAGAATTTTATTTTGGCTACAATCCCCCAGCTATCTCTACTTCCCCCCTCCCATTCCTACAGCTCGACTCATCTCCACTGTGGCAGCTCTGAAGGTGGAGGGGGGAAAATGGTTCCAGGACTGATAGTTCCGACTAATGAACTCAAGCAAATCAGAACTCTGAGACTTGGCTTCTTCTCAAAGGTCTTCTTTAATGAGTACATCATATCAGCACAACGTCAAAGGAAAACCAAATATAAATCTTTCTCCCAGTTACAGTATAATTAAACTGGGAAATAACCTCATCCCCAAGTGTCACAGGTCATGTTGGCTAATTGGATTAATTGGTGGGCTCTTCAGGCACTCCTTCCCAACCTTATCTGTTGCCAGTAGAGATGACCTTGGTTCTCATGAGAAAACTCTTTGATGTGTCCAGCTTCCTTCCCCCCTTCTCCCTCTGTGTGGCAACTGAGGAACAGAAAGATGGCTGCGACCAGGTTCAGTTTGAATCTTGGTTGTCAGTCATGTCCTTTGACAGAGGGCTTGGAAGTTTCTATTTTATATTAGCTTTATGAATCTTGAAAGGCAATTTAAATGCGAGTAATTTCACTATGCTCTGCTTCTCATATATTATTACTTGAATTGTGTTACTGGTGCTATTGTTTTAAGAAGGTATATATGGATTCCTTTTTTGGATGTGGAATACTTTATTCCTTTATGCCTAGCTAAGTGGCTCAGTGGCTAAGACACTGAGCTTCTTGATCAGAAAGATCGGCAGTTCAATGGTTTGAATCCCTAGTATACATCTCCTGTGTGAGCAGGGGGTTGGACTAGATGAGCTCCAAGGTCCCTTCCAACTCTGTTACTGTTAAATTCATATGTAGTTATTAGCTACTTTTTAGCCTTTCTCTTGGAGCTTGAGAAATTTGGAATGCATGTATTATGCTGATTATGTTAGGAAACTGTAAGGACTTGTCTCTCCTATCCCCTCAAGAAAGCAGAACTCTTGAAACAAGCAGCATTTCAAATGGAACTTTTATTGGGAGATAGTGATAGTAAAAAGAGTAAGGCAGGATCTGAACTTCCCACTCAAAATAGGTTAAAAACTGTAGAAACCCCTGCCCTCAGTCCAATCTAAGGTGAGCCAATCCATAGGTGTGACGTTGTTGTGGGAATTTCAAACTGAGAAGGTGATAAGAAGTTGTTCTCTGGCACCACTTGCTCGTTCATCTGGAGCTGGGACAAAACAGATGACCCCCAAGCTCCCCCCTCCCCCCTTCCATTCCCAGGAAGGTACATCAAATAAAGGAAAAGCCAGAAATAGGAAAAGGTTATAAAATGTCAACCAGGCCACCTCTCATCAGAATGGCAATGTCCCGGCTATGGGGACTTGACAGAAACAACAATCTGCCATTAGTTTCTTAACAATCAATGAAGATTTTTATTCCCTTACTCAAGGAACTCAGTGCAAGCTATGCTGAAGAATTGTCACCTATTCCATGTAGTGCTTTTGTCATTTAGTACTGTGACATATTAGTGTGTGCATTTTTTAAACCTTCCAGGCAAATATTCTTAGAAAAAGTAAATGAATGCAGAGATTTCCTGATGCAATTTGTCATTATTCCCCTCTGTTGCTAGGTAACTGTAAACTGCAAAATAACCATCATATTAAAAAAAGAATAATACACATGCCTCTAACAAATCTTCAACAGTCTAACAATATCAATCAATCAAGAACTATGTCAGTCAATGTAGGGTCACACATATGATGAATTCCCAGTGCATCACAATATACACAGACATAACAAAATATGAGAGTACTACAATTCAATAAAATTCAATAATGCTGTTGCTTTGACCTGACATTCTCAGTGACATTTGGTGGGATTCAGTGGTGGGATTCAGCTAAATCTGTTGTTAATTTTTTCCGTAGATTGGCGAACCAGTTGTTCCAGCTGGCCCTGCCCGGCACACTGGAGTTGCCATTCGGGGTAGGGAGGCTGCAGAGACATGATTGGGAGCTGAGCTGATCAGCTGGGAGGTGGCAATGGAGTGGCCGCACCATCAGCTGGGAAGCTGATCAGGCAGTTCAGTCAGACCTTCCAATTTCACGAAATCTTTTTTCCCCCGAGAAGTTGGAAGGTCTGACTGAACTTTTTTTTAAAAAAAATTATTACAAACACTTATACACATTGACAAAAACATACACAACACTTACAAATAACATAGGTACTGCACGTTCCTTCTTACAGCAGATATCTATCGGTACATCTTTACAAACACTATTTCCCTCTCAATACATCTCTAAGTAATTTTACACTTATAATCCTATTATTTCTTAATCTTTTGCTTATCAGTCAATGTTTGGTTATTTGTATCAGACAGTCTTTGTTGTTCTTCTACTAATATATAACTTTTCCTACTTTTATAAATCCTACTTTTCCTACATTCTTATCACCAATTCCTACTTCTTCTATAATACAAACTACATTTTCCAAGTTCTTATTTCCTATTTCTATCATCTAAGCACTTATACCATTTTTCCTAAATTAAATAGTACTTTGTTTCCTCCTTTCCTTGAATTTCCTTGGTCAAATTATCCATCTCTGCGCATTCTAAGATCTTCCATATTATCTCATCTTCACTTGGTATGGTGTTGTACTCCCATTTCTGCTGTATACTACTCTGGCCACTTTAATAATATGCAGAATTAGGTATAAAGTCTCTTTATTATATTTTGTTGTGGTTAAGTCTAATACAAATGTCTCCGGTTTCCAGTCTATGTGATCCTCTGTTATAGTTTCCAACCAGTTTTTGATTTTAATCCAGAATTTTTTAGCCACCTCACATGTCCACCATGTATGATAGTACATCCCATATGATTTCTCACATTTCCAACACATTGGGGATAAGTTTGAAGATATTGTTGCAAGTCTCACAGGTGGCAGGCGCCATCTATAAAACATTTTATACTGGTTTTTCTTGTATGCCACAGACACGGTGAATTTCAAATTTATTCCCCAGAATTTTTTCCATCTTTCCAATTCAATGTTATAGCCTAAATTTTGTGCCCATCTTACCATAGTTTCCTTGACAACCTCCTCCTCCATTTTGTATTTCAGCAGAAATTTGTATATTCTCCCAATCACTTTCTTATCCATATTTTGAATTATCTTATCTAGTTCTTGTTGTTCCAGTTGTAGTTCGTATGTTTTAAGGTCACTATTGTATCTGGATTTGATTTGCATGTATGTAAGCCAATCTACCTTTATGCCTTGACCTGTCAATTCTTGTATTGTTTTCAAATTCCCCTGCTCGCTTATTAGGTCTTTATATCTTATTAATTTATCTATGTCAGTAAGTTCGAACTCTTTTTAAATTGGTAGTCACATGTCTTTTGTTGCCCTGCACATAGGAGAACTGAGCTGGAAAGCAGGTTAGTGAGGGAATGGTGGTTGTTCTGGAATGGGGTGGAAGTGGCGATTTTGCATTATGATGGCTCTGGAATGGGGAGGAAGTGAGAATTTTGCATTATCTTTGCTCTGAGTTGGGGGTGGAAGTGAGATTTTGCATTATCTTTGCTCTTGGATGGGTTGGAAGTAAGGATTTTGCATTATCTTTGCTCCGAGATGGGGTGGATGTGAGGATTTTGCATTATGATTGCTTATAAGTAAGTAAGAACCAGTAAAAGAGGAATTGAAAAATCCCTATCTGTAGATCAGTGTTTTTCAGTCTTGGCAAGCTTAAGATTGGCAAACTTCATGCTGCCTTGGGAATTCTGGAAATTGAAGTCCATGTAACTTAAAGCTGCTAAAGTAGAGACACATGGGTCTACACTAGAGTTTAGGATTTTCCTTTCTTGTTTTATTTAGAGTTTGGTGCAATTAAATAAATCAGTTGTAGTTTTCTTTTAACAAATAGTGATTAAAGCGATATGAACCATTACTGAACTTTTTGTGACAAAATGAAATTAAAAGTTGACCTGGGCTTTGATGATTAGATATGGGATTATGGAAATGATGTAGAGAAATGTTAATTTTAGAGTAAGAGTTTGACATATTTTTTACATATCTGTACCAAGGAAAGTTGGAAGTTATTCTTTTTTGGTTTTCCTTCTTTTCCTCTTTCTTACACTTTCACTCTTTTTCTTTCTTGAACCTTTTCTTTTTTCAAATTTCTTTTTTTTAATTTGTTTATTCCATAGCTTTGTATTTGTATGAAGGATCAAATACTCAGCCATTATAATTCTACATTCTTTGTTTACAGAAACTATATCAAAATTTGGAATGAAATCCACTGGGAACCATCTCATATAAGCCAGGCTATGAATCCCTCTAACTAAAAAGTATCAATAGAAGAGAATATTTGTAGCTCAACGTTGAACTGGTGGAGTTCTTGGTGCTTTTTGAGCTTGATGGTTTTCTTGCAGATGTTTCATTACCAAACTAGGTAATATCATCAGTACTAGAAGGGAGTGGAGTTTGCTCTTATTTTCACATACTAGTGGCTTACCCTGTCAGTGTTGATTAGTTGCTGATATTTCTTCATAAGCAAACAAAAGTGTACTTTCTGTGCAGTTCACACCCTTTGCTCGCTGGATTGGGATATCACAAAGGAAAGCCCACATTTTGTAATTAACCCCAATGCCCCATTTTGACTGTCAGAGTGCTGCAGGAGATTGAGTGGTGTCACACCCCTTGGCCATGCCCACTCCACCAGTCATTAGGGCAGAGAACCGGTTGTTAAATTATTTGAATCCCACCACTGGTATCTGGCCTTTATAAGGCAAGATATTTGATATCAATGCACTCCAACTCATAGAAGACAGGCTATTACTTCCTTTGTTTATAAACTGATTTTAAAAAGTGTTTCTCAATCTTAGCAACTTATTGATTTAGGGTGTTCTGGGAACTAAAAGTTGATGGATGTGTAGCTGGCTGACAAACCGTACTCAATGAGTAGTCCTTAAGGATACTACATCCACATGGAGACAAGTAAGCAGTGGAGTACCACAAGGCTCAGTCTTAGGCCCAGTACTCTTCAATATATTGGATTGGATTGGATTTATTGGATTTATATGCCGCCCTTCTCCCAAAGGACTCAGGGCGGCGTACAACATTAAAAAACACATATACCACATATTCATGAATGACTTAGATGAGGGAATAGAAGGGGAACTCATCAAATTTTCAGGTGACACTAAACTGACAGCAATAGCCAAGACCCCTGAAGACAAGCTCAGGATCCAAAAAGATATTGACAAACTTGAACATTGGGCCCTACCAACCAAAATAAATTTTAATATGGAGAAAAGCACATTAAGAAAAGTTTTACATTTAGACAGGAAATCTATTTTTTATATATATACACACACACACACATACATACATATATACATACATACATACATACATACATACATACATACATACATATATATATATAGAGAGAGAGACCAAAGCAGTGCAAACAATAACTGTCTCTTTGTTTTTTGAAATGTGAGGGGAAAGCAGATATCAGATGTCACAAACCTACCCCACCTTCTCAGGCAAAAGCTCAAGGTTTCAACTTAGCAGGAAAAAATGGTTAAAATGAACAGACAAACTGCACCCTCACCCTTTCCTGCTTCTCTCTTCTTACCCAAGACTGGTCCTTGGGTAAAAGTAAAGTAACAAACTGGAAAAATGTTAAAGGACTACACATAAATTTCACCCTTCTTTTTCTATTCAGCGTTTTTCTAACAAAATAGTTCTCTCTCTCTCTCTCTCTCTCTCTCTCTCTCTCTCTCTCTCTCTCTCTCTCTCTCTCTCTCTCTCTCCCTCCCTCCCTCCCTCCCTCCCCCCTCCAGTAAATTATTGCATTTTGCCATAAATTCCTCTCCCAAAAGGATTTTTTCTTCTTCCCTGGGACCTTTCTTTTCCATTTCCTTGTAAACACTTGCTATTGCCTTTCCACTTACTTCACAACAACAAAACTCTGCAACTTATTGTTTCTTTGGAACAAAGGGAATCAAAGAATTAGCCCATTTCAGTCTGGGTGTAAATACACAGGCATTCATATTAACTTTTTTACCATCAACATACCCACACATTTGTCCTCCAATCAGATTGCTTGTGTAAACAATTTCACATACAAAAATTTCTTTTTATGCTTTCTCCAGGCAAACCAATCAATATAATTATTTCAGGGAGCTTTTCACAAGCAAATGAGCTCCATTTTCCAAATCTTTTTTAAAAATAACTTTTTGTGTATTGTTATTAGAGTCTCATCCTCACTCCAGGTGTTGGAAATGGTTGCACAGAGACACATGTACACACACATACCATTAAACAATATTTCCAGAACTTTGGAGGTTTTGTCCCTTTAAATTTCCATCTTTTCTTTCCTTGGGCAACCTGTGGCTTGTTCTCCAAGCAGTGGACAGACTCAAGAAATTATTCAATAAAAAATGTGATTGGGGGCCAGTGGTAAAAGTCAAATATTTTTACTACCGGTTCTGGGGGCATGGCTTAGTGGGCATGGTGTGGCTTGATGGTGTGGCTTGGTGAGCATGGCAGGAGAAGGATACTGCAAAATCTCCATTCCCACCCCACTCTGGGGCCAGCCAGAAGTGGCATTTGCTGGTTCTCCAAAATATCTGCTACTGGTTCGCCGAACTACTCAAAATTTCCGCTACTGGTTCTCCAGAACCTGTCAGAACCTGCTGGATTTCACCCCTGTTGGGGGCCCTAACCACTGCCTACCTGTTTCCCACTGCTTTAAGTCCAAGCTGAGTAGCCCACTTAATTTGCCAGCTGGCAAACGTGTCACAATTTTTGTTTGGTTTGGTTTTGAGCTACAGATGCCCAATTTGGGCTATACACAGGTAAAGGTTTTTTCCGCCCCAATTCAATCCCATTCTATTCTATCTGCCATTGTTGTATTTCCTTCTGCAAATGTGGATATAATTTCTCTCTTATTTCTCTATCAGATCTTTTTACTGGGGCCTCTCAGACATCATGATTTGAAATGTTCATCCCCGGGGCTATTACCTGCAGATTATATGGAGGAGATAAACTGTCCCATAAACTAATTATATGAAGGGTCCCATTGGGGTTCCATATTGTTAGATAGGGCAATGAGAAGGCAGACTCAGGCTTAATGCAACAACAGCTCTTTATTACAACAGTCAAGTATGTACAATCCAGCAACTGTTCGGTCTGAGAGCTCTCCTTTTATAGGGAGCTGTCAGACCTCTTAGCCAATCAGATTAAACCTCTGTTCCCGCCGGAACAGAGGACCAGAGAGGAAACCATGGTAGCTAGTGTTAATATCTAACTAATATCATTTTTAATATCATTAATATTATAATATCATTATAATTATAATATCATTATAATAATAGTAGTTAGTGTTAATATCTATCTAATATCATTTTTCTTCTCTTTGATCATGAATATACTACCTGGGATCCAGCAGGCAGCATGTTCTTATTTTTCAGTTGTATGATTTCTATTATTAACATATATGTTCAACACCTGACACAACCAATCTACAAAACTTCCATATTTAGGCCAAAAAACACTAGTGCACTTAAAGGGATTTCTTGGCCACTCAAAATAACAATACTGGATCATTTTTTCTTTACTCTTAGTCTTGGTTTTGCTGTTGTGCTTCCAGTTCTTCAACATTGTGCCCAATGGACTATCTGACAGAATGTTGAAAAATTCCATCTTTTCCCCACAGCACTTCTTACCTGCCCTGTTTCTCATGTTACAGATGACAATCACTCTAACCAAACTATCTGCTCCACCCTTCTCCAGCCGTTCCCTTTGTGGGAAGATGGAACCACAAATCCAGACTCAATACTCATTTCATACTCAGAGTACATCTCTTACGTCCTGTCAATCTTGGTCTCTCATACACAGAGCCTATCCAATTGCCAATTTTCTTACCTTGGCCTGTGCACAGAGTTGCCCAATTGCAGCGCTTAGTGTCCACTGTTGTGGTTCACAGGACTCTCTTTAATTTTCTCTTTAATCTTCATATCAAGTTCCACAGGCATATGAGACTTGCCAAGCAAGGAGACATAGGAATGTTGAACTTAATGGACATGTCTTCCCAGTCAGAACTTTGATGCAGGCTGATTCCTCAAAGAACAGCTTTATTAGGAGATATCATCTTGGCACAAGTGGTGGAAAGCCAGCTATGAATGTTCCTGTTATTTCCACCACATTAAAAAGTAAATATTTCCTGTCTTCTCAAAACAATAAATCACATTGTCCAATCTGAATACTGGCTGGTTGCCTGGTTATGTCTCTCCTCCTCTAGCCAGCCAATCATTGGAATGTCTCTGACTCACCAGAAAACTATGTTGTTTTGGCTGCAAACTCCATCTAGCTCTACCTCTCTTCAGCTCCAAGCTGTGTCAACCTGAAGCCATGTGAAAAGAAACCCCGATAGGGGGGAAAACCCCACAGAAAAGAAAATGGCTGCAGCCAAGTCAGCTTCACGTTTTACAGTTCCAACAGCAAGAGATAGGTATTGAAGCAGAGGAAATATGTTAGATTCGGGCAACGAGAGAACAGACTCCAGACGATAGTGACAACAACAGCTCTTTATTTAGTAGTAGTAGTGATCCAGCTTGCTATGGGGTCGAGTAGCTCCCCTTTTATAGGGATCTGGCAAACCTCCCGTCCAATCAGAACAACCCCTTGTTCCCGCCCTAGTGGCGGACCTGAGTGGAGACTTACAGCGGTTTATGCTAATATCTAACACCCCTCCCCTCTTAGATGGAGTGTTCCGGTTAGTGTCAAAGTCCTGTAAGTATGCCGGTTTCTGCCTTACTCGGGTGGACCTTCGAAGTTCGGGTTGTGTTGGAGCGGGCGTGAGATCGGCGTGTTCCTCTTGTTCTGTTGCGCTGGCAGGGGATGGTAGGTCCCCCTCGCTGGGAGGCTGCTCCGCTCTATCGTTGATCTCAGGTTCCACCCCAGGCTCCGTGGTGCCGTAGTCGTCTGTGTTCGGATATTCGGGTTGTTGTATTGGCTGACTTTCCGACGGAATGAAGTCTTCATTTGCTGATCGTAGGTTGGAGTGCGTTAGGCGCCCCCGGAGTTGGTCTATGTGCCTTTTCCAGTTTCTACCGTCCTCTAGTTCCAACAAATATGATCGAGGACCCGTGATACCAATTACCTTTGCCGGAATCCACAGCGTCCCCCCTGCATAGTTGTGGGCGTATACTGAATCCCCTATGCTAAAGTTCCAAATTTTGCTTGTGGAGTCTGGGGGCGATGTGGCAGAGTAATTTGGGTGAAGCCGGTCCAGGTGAGACGTTAAACGGCGACCCATGAGTTCAGCGGGGCTCCTTCCCGTCGTGGCACTAGGGGTAATGTGTTGGATTAGTAAGTAATGGTTGATTCGTGTTTGCCAATCACCTGGGCCCATCCTAGCGAGGGCCTCTTTTGCAGATCGCACCATTCTCTCCGCCTGTCCGTTCGATGCCGGATGGAATGGCGCGACGAGGGCATGCCGAATTCCCTGACTCGCTAAATATGTTTCAAATTGCATGGCCGTGAATTGGGGCCCGTTATCGGAAACCAGGAGGTTGGGCATGCCGTGAGTGGCGAAAAGCCGCCGTAGTACCTTGATGACTGCCTCTGCCGTGATTGAAGTCATCAGGACTACTTCCAACCATTTAGAGTATGCGTCCACAACTATTAGAAATGTTTGACCTTGCACTGGCCCTGCGAAATCGATGTGTATTCGCGACCAGGGTGCTTTAGGTTTGTCCCATTCCGTAGCGGGCGCTTCAGGGGGGGCCGGTCTGGACTCTTGGCACAGATCACAAGTGGCTACCCATTCCTCTATCTCCTTGTCCATGTTTGGCCACCAAATGTAACTCCTAGCTAATGCTTTCATCCTTACGATCCCTGGATGCCCAACATATAAAGCCTCTAATACATTTCTCCGCAATGTGTATGGTACAACAACTCGATCCCCCCACAATAAACAACCTTGTAAAACCAACAGTTCGTCACGCTTAGACCAAAACAGTTTGAATTCGGGTCCCACATTCCCTTTGGGCCACCCCCTCCATACCCAAGTTTGTACTTGTCTGATTACGTTGTCCTTAGCAGAAAACCTAGCAACGTCCACAGAAGAAACTGGCCCTGAGTCCAAACAGTCAATCAAAAGGACCGGTATTTCAGGAGTGGGGTCTGTTAACAGTTCTGGTAGCGGGCAACGGCTGAGTGTGTCTGCATGCCCTAATGTGGAACCCGGTCGATGTATCAGTTTGTAGGAATACGCAGCCAGGAAAACAGTCCACCTGGTCATGTGCGGGGAGAGTGAGACCGGTGTGGGGCGGTTTCCCGCCAGAAGACCCAGCAGTGGTTTGTGGTCTGTTATCAGTTCGAAATCGTGGCCGTAGAGATATTCGTGAAAACGCTTGACTCCAGCCACAGCGGCTAACGGTTCCCTGTCCATTTGGCTGTAGTTTCGTTCCGACGACGACAAAGTCCTTGAGTAGAACGCGATGGGGGCTTCGTTACCGTTTGGCATTCTGTGGCTGAGTACTGCGCCGACACCGAAAGGTGATGCATCGCAGGTCAATACCAGTGGTAGAGTTTGGCTGTACTAGATGAGTAGAGAGTCGGTCGTGAGCAGGCGCTTGACTGCGGCGAAGGCGGCCGCCTCGGAACGTCCCCAGGTCCATTTCGCATTCTTGGCTAGGAGTCGGTGTAGCGGCTCAGCGACGGTAGCTTTCTGTCTTAGAAAAACGCTGTAGAAGTTATGAAGTCCGAGGAATGCCTGCAACTCGGTCTGATTTCGTGGTGTGGGGGCATCCTGGATCGCCTTAATTTTCTTCGATGTTGGGTGTATACCCAGTCCATCGATTTTATAACCCAGGAATTCTACGCTAGGAACGTTAATTTGGCATTTTTCCTTTTTTAGGCGGAGACCCTTTTCTCTAATTCTGGCCAAAACAGTTCTGACACGTTTTAATAGTTGCTCCTCGTTTGCAGCCGACACCAAGATGTCGTCAAAATATGGGACGACTCCTGGTATGCCCTGCAAAAGCCGTTCCATGACGCTTTGGAACAGACCTGGAGCGATGCTTACGCCGAATTGTAACCGGTTGCATTTAAAAGCCCCCCTGTGCGTCACTATAGTTTGGGCCTCCGCCGTGGCGCTATCCACAGGCAGCTGCTGATACGCTTGTGCCATGTCTAATTTCGCAAAGATTTTTCCTGGCCCCAACGAGTGCAATAGGTGTTGGACTACGGGCACAGGATACGCGCTTTGTTGTAGGGCGACATTAATTGTGCATTTATAGTCCGCGCAGATGCGGACTGACCCGTCTGGCTTAACTGGGGTCACGATTGGGGTTTCCCAGCGCACGTGATCCACCGGTTCAAGGATCCCTTGCTCTACGAGCTTATCGATTTCTTTGTCAATCTTGGGACAGAGGGCAAAAGGCACTCTTCTAGGTTTGAGTCGGATTGGCGCCACTTTTGGATCCAAATTGAATGATATTGGCTTTCCCACATACTTACCAAGGCCGGGGCTGAACACATCCTCGAACTTCTTAAAAATTTCCTCAGCGCTGCTGTTCTCCACGGCGTTGATTCCGGTGACTTCTAGCCCCAGGGCTTCGAACCAATCCAGTCCCAGGAGGCTCTGTAATGGCGCGCTGGCAACGGTCACAGGCAGCTGGGCTATGATGTCTTTGAACTGGACCCGAAACGTGCCTTGACCCACGATGGGGACCCTGTTCCCCTGGTAGTCTCGTAGCAGGATGTCTGGTGTTCGCAGTTGGCGCTTCTTAAGGCTCGGAATTGCCTTTTTCATGGATGACCACGAGATGATTGTCAGGGACGATCCCGTGTCGACTTCAAGCTCGCAAGGGGAGTCCTCCAGGAGGACAGTGAGTTTCAGCTTTTTAGGCCGCATTGTGCGGACCTGACCTATCGTTGTGAGATAGGTTCTCATTGGTTCTCTCTGGGAATACTCTCTCTCGGCTCCCTGGGAATACTCTCTCTCAGCTCTCTGGGAATACGCCCTTTCAGCTCTTTGGGGATACTCTCTCTCGGCTGACTCCCTTGGTTCTCTCTCTGGGCGCCCTATGTTTTTTCGCCAAGCCCCTGGGTTGGGGTTCTGCCGGCAATACCTCGGAGGCTGCCATTGTGTGGCAGGGAATTCGCTCCGGCACACTCTTGCGATGTGCCCCAGTTTGTCGCAATGCGAGCAAACAACGTTTCTGAAACGGCAGATAGACCGAGGGTGGTTCCCTCCGCAACTTGCGCAGGGTGGCAGACGGAATTCAGGTTTCCCCGCCGGTCTTGTGTGACTGCTCCGCATGCGATGACTGTCTTCGTATTCGCTGTCCTCAGTCTCTTGATCGGCGGCCTCATAATGCACTCTGGCTTGTCTGGCTCAGGTCTGGATCGCGCTGTACCCGCGTTGTATTGTTTCGGAAGATCTGTCCGCTGATTCAGAAGCTCTCGGCTCGTCTAGCGCAATTTGCAGGCTTAGGTTGGGTTTGGCCAACAATCGTTTTTCTAACGAAATGTCTTTTAACCCGCATATGAGGCGTGCCAGGATTTGCTCGTCCAGGTCCCTGAACTCGCAATGCGTTGCTGCTTTTCGAAGTGCTGCAATGTACTGGTTGATGGATTCTCCTGCCTTCTGGTTCCTCGTGTTGAATTCCTGGCAGCGAACGTGGCGGGAAGGTTTTGGCGCGTAATGTGTTTGCAGCGTCTGTTGCAGTGCCGTCCATGTTACCGCCTGGATGGGGGTTGGCTCCGAGAGATCCCTGGCCGTCTCGACCTCTCGACCGCAGTAGCTCAGGAACATATTCTTTTTCCGGGAGTCCGGTACTCCCTTGAGATCGTTTGCCTCGAGGAAGCATTCGAACCTCAGCATGTAGGATTCCCAATGCTCGGCGATTGGGTCGTATGGAGTTGGTGGAGCGTGCATCGACATCTTGTCTGCGTTCGAATTTGCCGCGCTGAGATGGCTGCCGGAATTTCTGCAGAATTCCGGGCTGGATCGGATCCGTAGATTCTGGAGGTAGCTTCTTCGTCCTATCTGTCTCTCGATCCCACCTTCGTCGCCAATGTTAGATTCGGGCAACGAGAGAACAGACTCCAGACGATAGTGACAACAACAGCTCTTTATTTAGTAGTAGTAGTGATCCAGCTTGCTATGGGGTCGAGTAGCTCCCCTTTTATAGGGATCTGGCAAACCTCCCGTCCAATCAGAACAACCCCTTGTTCCCGCCCTAGTGGCGGACCTGAGTGGAGACTTACAGCGGTTTATGCTAATATCTAACAAAATACTTAGATTAAATTAGTGTGCTGTAAAAAGATATAAGATCCCAAGGGAGAAACATGAAAGATTTACCAAAAAGCCAATAAGAGTTGACATTTTTAAAAGGGAAAGAGATGGTGGATAGATATGGGATACTTCTTAATATGGTGGCTATTTTATTAAGAGTTTATTTTAAGAAAGAGGTAAAAAGTAGAAGTACGGTAAATAGTATTATGTCTACTGATATATATAGTAGAATGTAGTCTAATTATAATGTATACACAAATGCTAGAAGTTTAAAGATTATGACTATGTATATCTAAATAGTATCATAATTATTAGTATTGTGTATAAAGCAGTGGTTCCCAACTTTTTTTGGCCATGCCCTACCTAAACATCTCTAAAATCTTGATTTCCCCCTCCCCCCACTGTGACAAATAATTCTTACTATTCAAAAAGTGAACTCCTACTCATATGGAGGAAGCCTAAAAGGCCATTAACTTGGTTTATACAAGGTTCCAAAGAACATGGAATCCATGAAAGAGAAAAATAAAAAAGTGAAAGACAGTAGAAATACTGAGGAACTTAAAAAATAATAGTATGAAGGGATATGAAAAAACAGCAAATAAAGTTTCAAAATATATAATAGAGAACTGAAATGCATAAATATAAAATAATTTTAATGAAAACTTTTTTCTATAATACTTCGATATATTAATTACTATAGATGTTAAAATAAAGGTACCTAACAAATTCAAAATGCAATTTGAGATCCCTTTGGAAGGAGAGATAATTAAAAATTTGGACTGTGCAGAAATGAATAGGTTAACTCTGAGAATAAAGGATAAAGAGGAATCAGTGTACTTCAAGGCATGGGGAGGATTTTATGATTGGTTAGAGAAAGAATATGAATAAGATAGAAAAGAAAGCAAGAGAGAGAAATAGAAACCCAGATGACACACTATTAAATGAAAGAGTGGGAAACTAGAAAAGTAATAAAATACTAATACATAAGTATATGTTCAAAGAATGAGACAAAGTTAAAAAACAGATGGGAAAATATAACGAGGAAAAGGGAATGTAAAATGGCAAATATAAAATTAGAACCGGGTTTGCTGGAATACCATCCCAAAAATACACCAGACGTAAGAGGAAAATAGACAATAGCCACAACAATACAAGAGGAAAAGAAGAGAAGAAGAGGAGAGGAGAAGAGAGGGAAAGAAGAAAGAGGAAAGGAGAGAAAGATTGAGAGGGATAGGAAGAGGAGGAGAGAGGATATGAAGGGGAAGAGGTAGAGAGGCGTAGGGAAGAGGAAGGGGAAGAAGGAAAGGGAAAGGAGAAGAGGAGGAGAAAGTAGAGAAGGGAGGGAGGGAGAAAAGGAAAGGAAAGAAAAGTAGGGTGGTGGTAAAACAAAATAGATGTATGGGATGGTAAGCAAAGCTATACCAATCATATATTTTAATTTTTTATATGGAAAATGAATGTTTAGAAGTGTTAAAATGTGATAAGAATAACTAAGAGAATGTATACGTGTAAATGTGTGTATGAGACTAAAAATAAAAAAACTTTTTTCAAAAAAATACAATTTGAGCTCACCTCAATCCTATGCGTGTCTACTCAGAAGTAAGTACCATTGTCTTCAATGGGGCTTACTCTTGGGGAAATGTAGGATTGCAGCTTTAGTCTATTTAAGTTAGTAAGATCCTTGTGCTTGATGCCTGCTGCAGAGAGATTTTATATTAGGCTCCAATTTAGTCAGCTTTATTCTCAAATCTCCTCGTTTAGTGATTGCAGGTCGATTTATTTCTTCAGTAGCATTTAGAGCACTACAGCCACATTCAGCTAAATATGAAGATGGGAACGGTAACAGCAGTTTTCTTGCAAAGTAGGTTGAATTTGGGTATTTAGTTTCTGTCTCATCACAAAGCCATGCCATCACTCCTTTCATATTGAATAAAGTTTTAAGTTATCATTATTTTGCATTTCTGACACTTCTTGGTACTACATTGAAGCATCAGATAGATCCACCAGCGCTTGCTGCAGTACCCATGTTGAAAAATCAATTTGTTTTAAATCAGAAAACCTTTCTTTCAAATCAGAGGCCAATATTTTCAAATGATCCACAATGACAAGTACAGCAGCATCAGTCACCTGACATTTTTTAAGCCAATGAAACTTGGCAATTTTTTTGTCAGAAATATATTTTTGACATAACTCTATAAATGTAATGAAGCCAAATATCTTCACCTTAGCATCAACAAGAGATTTATTTGTTCCTTGAGGTTGTTTATTCAACATATTCAGTTTTTCAAAGTTATCTGCTAAATAATTGAAAAATGCTTTACCATCAATCATTAGCAGATTCTTCATTTCAGGCTTGTCACTTAAAAAGTCACTAAGAACATCAAATAGTTCCATGAATCTTTTCAAACAATTTCCCTTTCAGACCCACCTTACCTCAGTGTGAAGTATAAGTCTCACATGGTCTGCATTTTTATCTTCACAAAATTGCTTGAAGAGATGCTGACATTTGGCATTACCTTTGATAGCATTGATACATTTTATAACTGATTTTAGTACCTCATTAAGAACAAGAGAAATATTTTTGGACACTAAGTTCTCTCTATAATAACACAGTGCACAAGAAGCATTTCTGGATTCTCATCTTTCATCATTTTTAAGCAGCCATTTTTCTTGCCCATCATAACAGGGGCACCATCTGCAGCACAAGATATTATGTTTTCCATTGATATATTATACACAGACGTACGTACGTACGTACGTACGTATGAATATGTATTTGTGTTACAACCCCTGGTATGCCCAAATATACCTATATGCATACCTATTTCCCTGGCTCAGCTGATAAAGGAGGAGAGCCTGTGGCATAGTGGCTAAGACTCCTGCCTAATATGTAATACAGCCCAGGTTCAAATCCCAGTAAGGGTATGGCTAGCTGATGAGAGCTAAATAGCTCGAAATGGATCTATACTAGTCTCCCTTCATTTATTTATCAGCACAAATACAACACACACACACACATGTATTCAGTAGCAGTTGATGCATCCATTTGTACTGAGAATTTTTTGATTTTAGCTTTTCAACAAGTTGTGTTTCAATATCTTTACTCATTTAATCTATTCTTCTGCTAACAGTGTTGTTACTGAGTCGCATGGCTTTCACATCTTTGTCATCTTTTTCCAGAACTGTTTTAAGAAATGCTGATATTGATGGTTTAATTAAATCCTCTCCATAATATGATTTTTTCCAGATTTAGCAATTAGTAAAGAAATTTCATAACTAGCCTCAAGAGTAGGACTGACAGTAACAGTTTGTGCAGTGAACAGAGACTTTATTGTTGATCTTTTTTCAAACTTCTCTTTAAAGACTTGAAGTAATTTAAATCTGAATTTACATGCACACTATGTTTCGCCTTCAAATGTGCCTCAGGACGACCTCATTTCATTGATTCGTTGGTCAAGCATTGTTGATATAAGAGGCAGAAAGATGAGGGTTCATCATGGTTGTGGGTATGAAGCCAAGTTTTAAATATTCTGGTGAATACTGTCCAACTTTCTTCTTGCTTGCACTATTCATTTTATGCATAGGGTTTGTGACTAAGAGAAATAAATGTGAGAAAAACTTATGATGAAAATTATTAAAAGAAATAACTATTAAAAGAAGATGGTGCAGAAAGAGGTAAATTTAAAGAACAATCTTAATTTATGAATAATAAGATTGTCATGAATGAAAGGGGGTGATGAAAGAAATATCCCTCTGGGTTCGGCTCCAAGTGGGGAAAAAAGACACTGGAGACATGGAGGCTGCTTGGAAAGATGGTTTAATGGAGGACAGGACCACATGGCTTGAGTCCTGAACAGAAAAGGTGATCACATGCTTCAATGTTGGTGGAGAAGAAGAGAAGGAAGGACTGAGATGCTGAGTCCCTAGTTTTATGCCCTCTCTGGCCTTTGATCTTGAGCTTGTCTTCTAATTGGTTGTCAGACTTCCATGGGGCCATGCAGGGGCAACTCTCTAGGCTGCGTTTTGAATCCAGGCTTGGTTGAGTTCTCAGATGCCATGTAGTGAGTTGGGTAAAGAGCCAATATTATCATGCCTTAATCCCATCCCCCTGGAGCTGAAGGGGAGAACTCTTTATTATGTAAAGGGACTGGCTTGGCCACCTTAATGGCCCATTGACAAAGTGGGTGGAGGCAGGAAGTTACAAGGAGCTATTCTCTCTTTAAACATGTTTCTTCCTTTTCACATCCAGGGAAATGTAATATTCTGCCTTTTCAATATTTCCTAGGATATTTCATTTTTCTGGGAGGGGGCTGAGTGATAACTTTCCACAGGGGGTTGTAACCTATGACCCCCCCTATTCACCCATTTGGTGTGAACCTGCAGCTTAGTGTGGAAATGCTTTGGTAGTTCAGTAGGCGGAGGTGAATCACACAGGCCTGGCAAGGCTTATGCATGCATGGCCCAGCCCCAGATTGCTCTGAGAGGAAAAGTCTTGTAAAACATGGCCTGGGAAAACAGACTTAAAATAACTGTAAATCTAACAATTTCTTACTTAAATTTGGGTCCTGGGTCGGTATCCTCATTCCTAGGCTTCTCCCAGCAGCCATCTAGTCTGTCTCCCCACAGAGCAGCTCTCCCAGCAGCAAAGCCCACAGGAAAGAGAGAGAAAAGACTTTGCCAGTCCCATGATCCTTAGTGGGAACAGATCTGATTGGCTGGCAGTTGCTCCCTCTTCCCCCCAGCTGGGATATCCTTTTCAGACCAGGTCCTAGGAAATGCACTTTAACAAAGTCAACAATAGGTAAATGAAACACAGCTGTTTCATCACAAATATATAAGAACAATTAGCTGGCTTTCAAAAATTCAGTTAATAGCTCATTTTCTAATTGCTTCCATTAAAAATCAAATTGTCCCCCTCTGGGGCATGGGCCCCACGTTGGGAACCAATGTGTAAAGCTTTGCTTGGAAGCAGAGTTTATTTGCTGGATTATCTGTACCATCCTTTCTTCTGTTTCATGCTAATTTTCCAGTCCTTGATTTTAGATTTCTTTGTTAATGAACTGTGAATTTCTTGGTAGTGATTCATTGTTTGGATAATTGCCTAGTTTCTCTTCTCTTACTTCTAATATTTTAATTGTTTCATAATAATTTGGTTTATTTTCACTGTGGATTAACTTGTTACTGTCTAATACTGATTATGAATTATGAATTGATCATACCGTTATGTCTGGTAAATTTAAGATACCAGAAGAAATAAATCCACATGTAATTAACATAATGGGCATTAGGTGATCATTTACTCTTCTTTTTGAAGAGTCTGTATTAAGAACTGTCTTACTTAAATAGAGATTCTTAACAAAGGAAACCAGCTACCTTTAGTTTATCATTAGCACCAAGATAATAGTCTTACCCAAGTCTATAATGAAATATATTTTAGCAATTTAGTGTATCAGCAGCATACGCAACAATTATGTATATCTTTCTCCTTTTTTGTTATCAATTTCTTCTACTTAATAATTGATGTGGACATTATGTTGACATTTATAATTGAGAATATATGTCCAGGATAATAGCTCTTCTAGAGTTTGACAAATCTTGATATATGCTATTGAAGTCTAAAAGTACTGACAGCACTGCATTTTACCCCATAACTGTGATAGATTGATTGGAAGTTAGTGACAGCCACTTGATATTGGGGGTGAACAATATCAATATTGGTGGTGGAAAATTGATGATTGATTGGAGGATTTTTAGCTATTGCAGGGCTCTGTGGAGAGTAAAGAATGCAAGGATGTTCACATTTTCCAAGGTAGTTGCAGGTGTGAAGAAAGAGTGTTGAATGGAGCTTGGTAGACCAGGAGCCAGATAGCACAACTGACTGGACTACTTGGATAGCAGAGAATCTACAGTACCAGCAATGGTAGCAGTGTCACTGATCAGTTTTCCAAAGGCATTTGGTATATTGCTGGTCACCTGTTGAAGACTTGCAAACCTGATGGTATTTTCAATTAGATGGATAATCAGTATATTCAGTAAAAATCAATCTCTCACTGTCATTCTCTGTTTAACACTTGACCAGAATGTATAGCATCTGAGTCCGCCAATAAGCAGAAAGAGCTGGATTAGGTTAGTGATTTTACTGGATGGTAATTTAGCAGTAATTTGGTATTTACTGTGAAACTCATCTCAGTAGGCAACAGCCACCTTGCCTCCTACATGTGGGAAATGGACTCTCTTCCATTTATTGGCAGTACAGTTCCAATTATTTTCATCTATGGCATCTGAAAACATTGATTGTGGAAGGGAATGAATTTTCAAACTGGGACTAATTTTGGTGAATGCTAAATGTGCACACTTTACACAGCACTTGCTGCTAATGAACTATAATGGAGCTTGAGCACTTCTGGCTCTTTCTTCAGCCATCATCCCCTTATGCATGTAATGGCGAACCTATGGCATGCTGAGCCTTCTCTGCAGGAACACGAGCCATTGCCCAAGTGTGCATGCCTCCCGCTAGCCAACTGATTTTCGGGGGTCTGCCGTGCATGCGAATGGGGCCGTGCACATGTGGGAAATGTGCTCACATGCATGGGCATGCGGGGGGCATGTTTAATTGGAGTATGCTCCAGAGGTAAAGCATGCTGTTTCTAGTTTTCACAGCAATGATCATGCTGGCTGGGGAATTCTAGAAACTGAACTCCATGGGTGGCACACGTGCATTCACGGTGGAGCTGAGCTGGGGTGATGGCTCACATGCCTGCAGAGAGGGCTCAGTGTGCCATAAGTTCACCATGATGGGCCTAAATTATTGTGCTGTTTACATTTAATATTGAATTGAGCAGTGAATTTTGTATTTTATTCCCATGAGTTGGAATGAAGTCTGGTGTGCTATGTGTGTGTGTTTCTCTCTGGAGACTTGTATTTTCTTTCTTTTTATCTACTGAAACCAGTGGTTTGATTCAAATAATTTAACATCTGGTTCTCTGCCCTAATGACTGCTGGGTGGGTGTGGCTGGGTGGTCATGTGACTGGCTGGGTGGGCAAATTCAATGTCACTCACATTGAGAGGCGCCTCACCTGACCTCTCCTCATCCCTCCCCTCCCAGCCAATCCTCACCTTGTCTTGCATGTTATGGTGAGAGAGGAAGCTTTTTCAAAGTTAGCCAATAAGATGAGATTTTGCTATCAGCCTGCCATATCCAGGCCCAGCTTCCCTGAGTGCTGACTCCAGCACCTGTCTGGCAGCCATCACTGCCTCGTGAGTCAGCCAGCCTGCCTAGCCAGAACCCACCAGGTGTTCCTGGCCTGTCTCCCAGGGACTGGGTGCAAAGGAATGATCATGCCCAGTACTGCATTGCCTGGAAAACCCAGCAGGCAAGGCTTCCAGGTCAAACAAGGGGGCCGGGGGTGGGACTACCTCTCTTCCCTCTTATGGGAAGATTTTTAAGAAAAGGGCTGGGAACTTCAAGCGAGGTGTGCCCTGCAGCCTAGCCCATCCCGCCATCAGCTCTGGAATAGGCTGGCTTTCTCAACTGGCTGCAACCTTAGCTTCCTCCTGCAGCTAGTGGCAGCGGGGAAGGCGATCCAGCCAGGACTGAGCCCTCACCAGCCCACATCTTGCCCAGATTCTCTACAGCTGCTGGACCTCGCCTGCCAATGGGTGGGGAGAAACCAAGGAGTGTGATGCTACGCTGCCTGCATCGCTCTTCTGCCAGCCACCCCTCTCTCACCCACTCACCGCCCTGCGTGCTTTGGCTGAGCGTGGGCCGCCACTGTGACAATGGTGCAAACCCCATGGGCTGGCAGGTAAGACTGACAGAGGAGAAGGAAGATCCACTCCAACTTGCTGCACTCAGTTGAAGGGCTGTCTTGTGGGAGAGGACATGGCACAGCGAGGTTGCCTTTCAGACCCTGCTCTGGGCTGCCACCTACTCTACCTCCACTCTGCCTCAGGTTCCACATTCAGCCTGCAACAAGGGGGCATGCCACTTCCAGGTCAGCCTGGTTGGCAGATGGGCGAGAGGGTGACCCTCGGGGGAGGCATTTTCTCTCAGGCCCTGTGGAAGCCAAAACTGGGCCTGAAAGGCAGCCTTGCCTTGCTGTGTCTCCCACCACTGAGGCAGCCCTTCAACTGAGCACAGCAAATGTTGAGCAGCTCTTCCTTCCCCACCATCAACCTTACCTTCCAGCCCATGGGGCTTGCACCATTCTCACAGCTCAGGCAAAGCGCATGGGCTAGTGGGTGGGTGAGGGAGGGAGGAGCGGCTGGCAG
Organism: Natrix helvetica; assembly: GCF_964273705.1. Taxonomy (NCBI): domain Eukaryota; kingdom Metazoa; phylum Chordata; class Lepidosauria; order Squamata; family Natricidae; genus Natrix; species Natrix helvetica. The sequence continues at coordinate 64,606,498 of NC_138550.1, forward strand.
AGCGGCAATGCAGGGAGTGTAGCATCATTCTCCCTGGTCTCCCACTGCCCCCCCACCCCAGCAGGCAAGGCCCAGCAACAGGGGTGAGATGCAGGCTGGCAGGGAGCCAAGTGGCAGCAGCTCAGCCCTTGCTGGCTTGTCTTCCCCTCTGCCAGCAGCCGTGGGAGGAAGGTAAGGTCACAGGACAGAGAAAGAGGAAGTCTTGGGGGAAGAAGCAGGGAGAGTGAGTATGGGGCCTCTGAAGGGGGTAAAACGTGGTGAAGGTAAGCAAGCCAATTCAGTAAAGGGTGAGATCATGGTGGAAACTTGTGGGAGCAAGCAGGCAGTGGGCAGCCTTTTGGCCGAGTGCTTTACTTTCGCAGACAGCCGCAGTGAGCAGAGTGGAGATCAGCTGGGCCGCATGATCTGGGCGAGCAAGCAAAGGAGCCAGAGATTAGCTGGGCACGTGAGTGAAGGAGCCAGAGAGTAGCTGGGTGCAGCCGTGACTCTAGCCACCAGCCAAGGTGGATGAGGCAAGATAGGGCAGGGTGAGCAGGGCGGGACAGGTGGGGCCAGCCAGTGGTACGATTAGCTGGTTCTCCAAACTGCACAAAATCTTAACAACCGGTTCACCTGAACCAGTCCAAACTAGCTGAAGCCCACTTCTGACTGAAACCATTTGTATTCAGTGTGAAAGGCTCTTCGTTACTATGTATTTTGCCTTATTTTTATAACAATATGCTATCAGTTTCTTTTTTAATGCCATATTGACAGGGAAGCCTAACCTGTAGTGCATCTTTTGTCTAACTTATTGTACTTTTAAAACTTTAAATTTAAGCTTCTAAGCATTTATTTTATAGAGTGGAAAACTTGTACATTCTTTACTTTTCTGCAATGAGAGTTGTTAAATAGATGTTCATGTTTACAGGAGAGAAACAAACAAAAATCGTTTTTAAAATAGTAATTATATAGCATAAGCTTTTGTGTTCAGCAAAATTCAGCCCATGATGAAAAAAACCTGTTCACTTTTTCCTTAGACTTGTTGCTTTAACTTGGCAGGAATTGTTTATGGCTTAATATGTTCTGCTGATGATAAAGGCTAAAGGATAAAGATAAAGGTTTCCTGTGATTATTGATCTTCACACAATATGTCGGGAAGATGCTTTAGAAATATCGCTTTTAAAAAAATATTTGTGCTATATGAATAACCTGAACATATATTACAAACATATGCATGATAGAGCCAAAATCAGTATTTCAAGATGATTTTATTCTGTATTGAATTTAATCATAATTTATGGATCAAAGATATTATTTATATTTATTATATTTCATATTTCTTAACCACCCTTCTCCCTCAGATATTCCTTTACTAGATTATGGATATGAATATGGAAAAAAACATATCTTTATTACAATTGTAAGCTTCTTGAGACTCACCTGATTCTATATTTTTTGTTTCTTCTTCTTTCTTGTATGTGTATATGTACATGTATCCTTATTCTTTTTTAAAAGTTTTTTTAAAAATATAGTCAACTGTGACCAACAGATAAGATCACACTCCCTAACTCTGAAACTTATTAGGTTTCAGTAAATTATGACCAGTCAGTGATTGAAAAATGCTTTATTTGACTTCTCTTAATTATATATAATTTGGAAATAGTGTGATTAAATAGCTTGTTTTAAATTATAATAACAAAAATGTAACATTGTCATGTTCACTTCTGTAGAACCATAACTGTCCATTATCAGTGAAAATGTCACTAAATAGTCACTTCTATCTAAAGGGTAGGAATTAGTTTTAATAATGGTTTCATAAGAAAACATTCGTTAAAAGGATTTGACATGCATAAAGTTTAATTCAAATTTCATCTCAATATTATTGAAAATTTCTCCTATACTCTCTGTCTATGTGAGTGAATGAACCATTTTGGATCCCAGTTACTCATCATCACGTAACTATATTTGCACTTTCACAGTGTTGGAGAGCAAGAGGCCTCATTGGAAGCAGCCCTAAGGCTCTTGCAACAATTCTATTTGGATCTGGAACAGTTTCTTGCCTGGCTTACAGAAGCAGAAACCACTGCCAATGTCCTACAGGATGCCACATGTAAAGAGAGACTCCTAGAAGACGCTCTAGGAATACAAGAGCTCATGAGGCAATGGCAGGTAAGCTAAGCAATTGAAATATTGTACAATATTGTAATGATGAACTACTTTCACATGGGTATGTCTCAAACCAAAACAATCAGTTAGCTCTAAATCTCTCTCTCTATTTATGAACTTTAAATAAATATTCATAAAAATATAGACAGTAGAGAAGATTGATATATCAAATTAAATCACATGTTCAGAAGTTATACTCTTTGGCTTTTCTTATGTTGAGCAAAATAAGGTAAAGTTGCTATATATATATATATATATATATATATATATATATATATGTGTGTGTGTGTGTGTGTGTGTGTGTGTGTGTGTTACAACCCCTGGTATGACTAAATATGGGAGGAAGGTCACTACCCCCTCTTTCTCCCTTTATTTATTTATCAGTACAAATACAACACACACACACACACACACACACACATATATATATAATGGTGCTGGCTTTGTTTCAGTAAGTGGAATGATTGGTTGTGTGGTTGTATCATGATTGGTAGATTGGTGCTGATTGGTGCTGGCTGTGTGTGCATTGTTGTTTTGTATTGTAACGGCTTGGGTGGTGGGTGGTGTTCGTTTGTTGGCTAGGGCTGGTTTCCAGTTGTTTGGCAGGCGGCAGATATCATCACGTTTATTCATGTTGTGGGGGTGTTTCTCTATTTCGATGGCTTCCATAATTATTCTCTTGTTGAGGTGTTCTATTTTGGAGATTAACCTGGCTCCTTCAAAGTTGATTTCATGTCCTGTAGCTTTAAGGTGCTGGAAAAGGGAGGAAGTTTTTTCTTTTTTTCTTACTGCGTTCTTGTGTTCTGTGATACGTGCATTTATCCTCCTGTTTGTTTGTCCTATATATGTAGCCGGGCAGATTTTGCTTGGCATTTCATAGACTTCTTGGTTTTCTAGCTGGATTTTGTCTTTGGGGTTTCTTAAGATGTTGGCTATTTTTTGGTCAGTGGTTAAAGCTGTCCTGATATTGTGCTTGTGGAGAATTTTGCTGATTTTATCTGTGGTGCCTTTGATGTAAGGGAGGAGGGCGATGCCATTGTCCTGTTCTGTGTCTTGGTTTTTTAGGGGAGTTTCCTTTTGGATTAGGTTGGTGATTGTTTTTCTTTGGAATCCATTGGAGATTAATACATTTGTAAGTTTGTGTAATTCAGTTTTCAGGTGGTCTTTGTCGGCTAGGCGTTTGGTTCTGGAGATGAGGGTCTTGGCTACAGAGTTGATCTGTGCAGGGTGGTGATGGGATTGTGCATTTAAGTAGCGGTTGGTGTGTGTGTTTTTTCTGGTAGATGGTGTGTCCTAGGGAGCCATTGGGTTTTTTGTAGATTAGGACATCCAGAAAGGGAAGTTGGTTGTTTGCTTCTATTTCCATGGTGAATTGTATTTTGGGGTGTAGGCTGTTGAGATGTGTGAGGAAGTTGTCCAGTTTTTCTTTCCCGTGTGACCAAATCACGAAAGTGTCATCAACATATCTAAGCCAGAGTTTGGGTTTGTGTTCAGATTTGTCTAAGGCGTTGGTTTCAAAATGTTCCATGTATAAGTTTGCAATGACAGGTGAGTGGGGTGATCCCATGGGTGCTCCTTCTATCTGTTTGTATCTTTGTCCATTATGGATGAAGTATGTGTTGGTTAGGCAGTGGTTGGTCAGGTCCATGATGTGTTTAGGGGGGTTGTGTTTGTTCTGGATGGCTGTCAAGGCTTCTTTTATAGGCACTTGGGTGAAGTGGGATATGACATTGAAACTCACGAGTAGGTCACTGGGTTGTAAGTTTTGTTTCTTTATTGTTTCTGTGAAGTGGAGTGAGTTTTGTACGTGTGAGGTGATGGATTCTGCATAGGGTTGGAGTTGTTTGGCGAGGAATTTGGCAAGATTCTGTAGAGGTGAGCCTATGGAGCTGACTATGGGTCTGAGTGGTATCCCTTCTTTGTGTATCTTGGGGAGGCCATAGAGCTTGGGGCATCTGGAAGATTTCTCTCTGGGGATGATTCTTTGCTGGATCTCTTCACTGATGGTAGAGGCTTTTATTTTGGATTTGGTGGTTTTTTCCAGGTAGGTGGTGGGGTCTGTGTTTATAGGTTTGTAAGCAGGGTCTTGGAGTAGGTTGGATAGTTTGGCTTGGTAGTCAGATGTGTTCATCACCACTGTGGCATTTCCTTTGTCTGCTGGGAGAATGATTATGTTGTTGTCTTTTCTCAGGTTGGTGAGGGCTATTTTTTTCTTGTTGCTGTAAGTTGCTTCTGGATGGATTACTGGAGCAAACGTCAGCAAAGATTGACAGTATCTTGGCGACTTTTCGACGAGGTGACACTCGTCATCTTCAGGCTGGTGCCTTTGGCTTTGTGCTTGTGGCACCAGCCAGAAGATGACAAGTATGACCTCGTCGAAACATTGCCAAGATACTGTCAATCTTACACGGGAAAAGACCCGAATATGCCAAGACCTGCATACCTATACCCGTGAAAATCTATGAATATATAGATTCAAACCTGGGCTGTATTACATATTAGGCAGATATCTTAGCCACTAAGCCACAGGCTCTCCTCCTTATCAGCTGAGCCAGGGAAATAGGTATTATTTGTGTTCGAATCCCAGTAATGGTATGGCTAGATGATGAGAGCTAAATAGCTTGAAATAGATCTATACTAGTCTCCCTTTATTTATTTATCAGCACAAATACAACACAAATATAAAAAGGCAACATTAAAAATAAAAATATGGTTTTCTGCCTGCATGGTCTTCTGTGATGAGCAGAACATATGTTAACACAATTGAAATATTACAGTCAAAATGAACATAATTGTGCGTATAGGTTATTCAATGTTGCTTTGACAGTTGTCCCTAGCTGTTTGTGCATACTTGCATATTCATAGAGAATGCTTCCATTGGGACCATCCTTAATGTGAAGCACACAAATGCAGAGATCCCAACAGTTTCTGAAGGATCGGCACAAATCTGCAAAAAGTTTGATTACTTTAATAGTTTGGTGGTGATTCTTTTTGTACTATTTAATTATTCTAAGATGTTGTTGTTATTAAAAATATACATTTTCCCCTTTTCTAGTTTACAATAGTAGGACAAATGCAAAATGTTATCATTGTGTTAATTCCTTATAACATTTCAAGAAGAATGAAGAAGAGTGATAAACAAAGAATAATCATCACAATTGTGCTGCAAATAATTAATTTAATATTAAACAAAAAATATGGAGACCCGAGCCAACTGCCTGTCTTCATTTTATCAATACTAGAATTTCTTAATGGCCTTATAGTTCTTAAGAATGTTTGTTCATTTTAGAAACCTCTTCATTTCCGAATAGATGTTAAAAATATAATGTAATTACATGAATACAATTGGACTTAAAATCTATAGATATTTTTCCACACTAGAAAGAAATATTGCTGGCTAATTATCATTTAGGGTTTAATCTCAAAGTGATAAGACAGACTGGGAAATACAACAGTAATTGTTGGTTTTCTTTGCCTGTTGAGATAGTTATATTGTTTTACAATATAAATTATGTGTACATATATGGAGAATAATTTTTCTTAGTTGACATAACAGAAAAGTTGAAATAGCAGCATTTCAAAAGGAATCTTTTATTGAAAGGAAGTGATTTCAGGACAAAAGCAAAGCAGGTTCTAAGATCCCCTTAGGCAATTATGTTAGGATAAATGAGTTAGAAACCCCTCCCTTTAGTCCGATGTTGAATGAGCCAATCCACAGGTGCGAAGATGTTGTGAAGACAGTCATCCTGGGAAGGAGATAAGGGACTGTTCCCAGGCACTTCTCTCCAGAGGCTTCAGAACTGAGACAAAACAGATGGCCCTCCCCCCATACACATTCCACAAAGGTAAATCAAAGCATAGGGCAGATAGGTGTCAGAGCTAGGGTTATAAACTAAGAGATTACAGGATATGTAGGAAACAGGAAGAGGGTTATAAGTGAATAAATTATCCAGTCCCCCCTCCCCACAGGTATGACAGTATCACCATAGGGATCTGACAGCAGAAGAGAAACAAGTGAGTTATTTCGGTTTGTTAGGGTACTGTGAGTGGAGATTTTTCAGTAATGTGGGGACCATAACATGTTTTTTAGCTACCCACGCATTCTAAGAGGGGGGTAAATGCTTCCAGGCTACTAGATATTGTGTGGAGCCGTGATGAGAGTGTGAGTCTAGGATTTCCTTAATCTCAAAGTGTTGTTCCCCCTCAATCATAGTATGGGTAGGAGGAATGTCTGCAGGTGGCCTTAGGGGTGAGGTAATTTCTGGCTTCAGCAGGCTGCACTGAAACACTGGGTGGACTTGCCTAAGTGTTTTGAGGAGTAATTCCCCTGTCACTGGGTTAATGATCCTAATTATAGGGAAAGGTCCTAAGAACGTAGGTCTCAACTTTTTGGAGGGTTGCAAGGACTGTAGGAACTTGGTGGATAAGTAGACCTTATCCCCTATTTTAAAAGGTTTTGGCTCCGTTCTTTTTTGTCAGCCTAAGCTTTAAAAGCAGCCCTAGTCTCACAGAGCCAATCTTACTACAGGCCAAATGTTTTGCAGTTATTGTAACCACTCTTTCAGGGAGGATATGGTTGGCTCCTTTACTGGGAGCTCTAGCATTGGTGTGAAATCCTGGCCTGTTGCTGTCAAGGTTCTGGCAGATGCCCTAATTAACTCATGAGTCTTGAGCCAAGTTTCAAAAGAAAACCAGTCATTTATTAGGAGTGACATGTCGGTATCTACTCAGTGTGGTCAGCTCTACTGCACGTAATTTACAGCTGAACTTTGCCCCTGTTTCCCCCCTCCCCTCAGTCTGTGTCATAAATCACATTATCCAACGAGGTACTCCAGCAAGCTGTAGAATTCCACACCTCACAAGCCTGCTATAGTAATCTGAGATCCTACTCTGGCCAAAGGTATGCATGGAATGTGCTCCTCCCAGGGGCAGAAGCCCATGGCAACTTGATGGCAGACATGAAAGTGCTTTGCGAGTTGACATTCAGCTCCCCTCACTTTCCAAAGGCGACCTGTGCGAAGCAAAAACAATTTGAGTAAAGGTATAGGATTTAGGAATGCCCCCCCCGGCTTGTTTGGATTTTCTGCATGGAATTTTGCTATAAGGCAATCAGCTTAGATGTTCCTACTCTTAACCCAAAAGGCTTCTGATAAAAGGTAACCCCTTCCACTTGATTAATTTGGAATTGTCTCCTGTCCTTGAATCAAGGAATCCTCGAATCAAGGATTTGCTGCACCTCATAATGGGCTTGGCCTCCTATGACCCTGGGGCCTGGGGGCTCCTGGGGTAGTGGCCTCAGGGTCAATCTGATCAAGGGGTTTTAAGAGGCTACTGTGTAATACTGGGTGTATCTTCCCAATTTCAATTGCACTGTGACAGAGTTGATGATCTTTATTATGGGGAATGGTCCCATAAACTTTGGCCCCAGTTTCTTGCTAGGGAATTTTAACCTCAAATATTTTTTGTAGAGGTAGAGCTTCTCCACCAACTGGAATAGCCGTTGTGGAGCTCAGTGTTTGTCTGCCTGTTTCTTATAGGTTTGCGCCAATATAGCTAGTGCTTTTTTGACATTCTCCCAGATTGCTTTCAGCGTTGAAATCCAATCTGTCAAACTGACTGAGGAGAGGGGATCCCTTGGATACTCAGGCATTGGGATGAAGTCCATGCCGCTCACTACTTTGAATGGAGTTTAGTCCCGTGCTACTGTAAACAGTATTACTGTATGCAACCTTAGCAAAAGACAGGAGGTCCGCCCAATTGGACTGCTGATTGTTTATGTAGCACCCCAGATACTACTCTACCATGGTGTTCAGTCTCTCTGCTGCCCCCCCCCCAATTGGTGCTCAGATAAAAAGCTGAGCTAAGGCTCTGGGATGACCCAATGGACCGCAGGAACTCTCTCCAGAACTTAGCAATTAAATGAACCCCTCTGTCTGAGATAATTCTTCATGGTACTCCATGCAGACTGTAGATGTGCTTCAGGAACAGTTTGGCCAGCTGGTGGGCTGAGGGTAGTCTGCTACAGGGTATGAAGTGTGCCTGTTTGGAGAATATGTCTATTGCAGTCCAAATCACCATTTCCCCCACTTTTCAGCAGCTCCACTATAAAATCTATTATGATCTCCTCCCACAGCCTTGTTGGCTCTGCTACCTTTTGCAGCAGTCTGGGGTGGGGTGGGGGGTTCCTGGTTGTTTCCTCATTGTGACGCAGATGATGCAACTTTTCATTTAACTGTCCACATCTTTCTTTATGCCGGGCCACCAGAACTGCCTCCATGCTAAGTGTAAAGTCTTTAGGAATCTGAAATGCCCACTGGTTTGGCATCATGGCACCTCTGGAGGATTAGGGTTCATAGGGATTCCAGGACATAAAGTTTCATCCCTTTCCATGCGAGGACACCTCTTTTTGTCAAGATGTGTTGGTTGTTTCAGAATCAGGGGTCTGCTAACAGTTCAGTTTTGAGCTTTGTGATTAGGTCGCTCGCTGGTTGGTCTTGCTGGTTGTGGTGTTGTCATCTGATGGACACTTGGGCAGCTATTTGAGAAGGGGAATGATGGCATCCACTACCTACTCCCATTAGCATTTGTACTGGGGCATGCGGGAGAGGGCTTCAGCTAGAAAGTTCCTCCCCCTGGAATGTGCTTTAATACGAAGTCGAAACAGTTGAAGTATTGAGCCCAATGGACTTGTTTTGGTGATAGCTTTCACAGAGTCCTAAGGGCCTCTAAATTTTTATGGTCGGTTATACTTTGAATGGCCTCTGCCCCCCTTCCAGCAGGTGGCACCAAGTTAGCAGTGCCCATCTCACTACGAAAGCCTCTTTTTTCCCATTCAGCCCATCCCCTCTCTGTGTCCGTGAGCTTGCAGGAGGTGTAGGCGCAGGGCTGTAGTGTTCTTTGGCTATTTCATTGGAGTAGCACTGCTCCCAGTGCCACGTCACTGGCATCTGCTTGGATGATGAAGGGTAGTTTGGGGTCAGGATGCTCCAACACTGGTTCTTTTGCAAACAGTTCTTTCAGTGTTTTTAATGCCTTTTGGCAGGTTAGGTCCACTGTATGGGTTGTCAAGGTTTTAAGCTGTTTTAAGCCCAGTACTCTTCAACATCTTCATTCCCTGGATGAGGGAATAAATGTGCTCTCCCTCCCCAAGTGTAGTTTGATTGCAGGCAGAGCCACGTTGCGGGGCAGATGTGTGTGCTACAGCATGGCTCTTTGCCTGGCTTCCTGCCTCCTCCTGTGGTCTCCTCACTGGTGCTCTCCCTCCCCAAGTGTAGTGACTTCCTCTCCAGGCCCCCATTCATTTCTCTCTCTCACACACACAGCTGGATAAAACTATATAAAATTCTAGCCCAGCTTCACTGATTACAAGTTTGAAAAGGCAATGTGGCTCCGCCTGCAATCAAACTACACTTGGGGAGGGAGAGCACAAGCGAGCACTGAGGAGACCACAGGAGGAGGCAGGAAGCCAGGCAAAGAGCCATGCTGTAGTACACACACTTTCCCCCAGCCTCTTTCTTTTGGAAGGCTCGGATCGGCTCCCCTCTGGCTTCTCTGCCTCTCCTCTCACCCCAGCCTGCCAGCAGGAGGTGAGTGGGTGGGCTTTATTGTGTTCCAGGCATTTCCCACCCAGATAGCAAGCTGCATTTGCAATGGTGGAGGTGTTTGGGGAAGGCAGAAGGGGAATGGGGGTGGTGGCAGAGGAACTGCTTTCAAGCCACTGGAAAAGATATCCAATCCAACTTTTGTGTGTGTGTGGGTTTGTTTGAGAGTGAGTGAGAGAGGGAAGGGGGTAGGAGAGATAGTCCAATCCAACTTCTGGGTGTGTGTGTGCATGTGTTTGAGAGAGGGGGAGGAAGGGAGAGAGGGAGGAAGGAAGGGAAGAGAGAAGAAAAAGAAAAAGAAAGAAGGAGCAAAGGAGAAAAACAAATGCTGTCACTTTAAATCGGAACTGAGCATGCCTGGCTGTGGAATTCTGGGAGTTGAAGTCCACAAGTCTAAAAATATTTGAAACCCAGCACTGTGTCAGTGCCCCACCAGTCATAAACCTCACCGCACGTCACTGAGGGGAGATATGGTAGCAGTGTTCCAATATCTCAGGGGTTGCCACAAAGAACAGGGAGTCAAACTATTTTCCAAGGCACCTGAGGGTAGAACAAGAAGCAATGGGTGGAAACTAATCAAGGAGAGAAGCAACTTAGAACTGAGGAGAAATTTCCTGACAGTTAGAACAATTAATCAGTGGAACAGCTTGCCTCCAGAAGTTGTGAATGCCCCAACACTGGAAGTCTTTAAGAAGATGTTGGATAGCCATTTGTCTGAAGTGGTATAGGGTTTCCTGTCTAGGAAAGGGGTTGGACTAGAAGACCTCCAAGGTCCCTTCCAACTCTGTTATTGTATTGTATTGTATTGTATTGTATTGTATTAATATTCATAAGCTGTACTTTTGATTAATTCCTGGTTGTAAGGAATATGAAGTTTCAAATTCTCTTGTCATAAAGCAGACTTCAAATAATACAACAAAACAAGCATTTTAATTTCTCAGGTCAGAGTCTTTAAAATAATAACAGCATTAGAATTAGTCCTGTCTCCTAAGCAACTATGTCTAGCAGGATTATTTATTTATTTATTTATTTATTTATTTATTTATTTATTTATTTATTTATTTATTCAATTTATAGGCCGCACCCTCTCCACAAAGGGACTCGGGGCGGCGTACAACTCAATATACAAATAAATGACAAGGAGGAGGTAATCAAAAACATTGTACAATTCATAAATAAATAATCATAAGTTAAAAACAACACAATAAAATTTAAAACAATTAAAATACCCAAGAAATCAGTTAATTTAAATTTAAAATTGTCCAGGGGGGATTAGAGAATGTAGTTATAATTTAATTCAAGCCAGGCCAGCTAGTTGGAACAGGTGGGTCTTGAGTTTCGTGCGGAAGGAGCAGAGATCGGTAGTTGTCCTAATGTCGGGGGGAGGTCATTCCAGAGGGCTGGGCCCATCACAGAGAAGGCCCTTCCCCTCGGCGCCGCCCGCTGGCATTGCTTAGTGGACGGCACCTGGAGGAGTCCCTCTCTGTGAGAGCGAATTGGTCGCAGGGATGTATGGGGCAGGATGCGATCCCGCAAATAGGATCCAGGAGATGAGCTTTTTCTGTCACATCTCCTCTCCTGTGGAACATCATTCCCTCTCTCCCCTCCCCCTTGAGGTGAGACTAGCCCCATCCTTGATATCCTTCCAGACGTCCCTAAAAATCTGATGTGATCTTGAGGGATGAGGGGAAGAGATGCTGCCTAGGGAACAATCCAGTGGTGGGTTCCGGATTCCATTCCAACCGGTATGGCTGGAACGGCCCCGGAGTAACCCACAGGCACGTGCACAATGCGCACGTGTACATGTGCGGTGTGCAGATGCGTTGTAGCATCAAATGATGCTTCTGCAAGCCTCTGTGATGCTCCAGCTGCTCGGCAGAGCATCGCGCAAGCGCCATATGCACCATGCACGTGCGTGGGTGTGCCAAAAGTGTGCTCCGTGCAAGATCTGGTACGCTCCATGCAGGATCCGGTACTGGGGCGTACCACCTGCAACCCACCACTGGAACAATCAGACAAGATGAGAAGCACTCAGTAAGTTAATGATCAGAGAAAGGAGCTTAAGAAAGGCACACCCTAACTGACCAGGCTGTAAAAAAGAAGGTGGGATATTTGTTCTTTCAGACTTGCAAGATTTATGTCAGCTCTCCCAGGTAAACCAGATAGACAACACGGCCCTGATGAATTATTCTATTTTACTATAAAGCTGCATTAACCATCAGGCACCAAGAACCAAGGAAGGTATACAGAATTACTCTGAGCAGTTGCTTTTATTGTTTCTCATCTATAGACAGAAATCTTGCCACATTATGGCAACTTCTTGCATCATGAAATATATATTCTGAGAACTGTTTGGAAAGAGTTATCTTAACTCTCTTTCTCCCAATCAAACTATCTAAACTTTGTTGCTTCTTGTCCTCTGCGGTGCAAACCTTCCCTCCTGGAATCCAGACTACATTTCACCTCATTAACAGAATCCTGCAAGTCTGAAAGTACATGTCTCCTACCTTTTTAGGCCTGGTCAGTTAGAGTGGGTATTTCCTAAGTTTTTTTCTCTGACTATTAAGCAACCATTAAGCTCCCTGTCAGTGGCGCAATTCAGCTGGTTCTATCCGATTCAGGAAAACCTGTAGTGGTGGTGGTGGGACGATCCGCCCACCCACCCGGACGTCATCATGTCCCGTTTTTTATGCTGTGCACACGTGCGCTCACATTTGCAAAATGGTAGCAAAGGTAAGTTGATTTCACCCTAATCTAATTCTAGACTCTTTGTAATTACTGTTTTTATGGTTCTATTGTCCATTGTTTGTATGAGATGTGCATATAAGTATTATAAATTAAAATATTTTCTATGAAATATAAAACAACATTTTTTAAAATTATTCAATAGGCTCAATTCAATAGCTGAGGCAAACATGGCATATCATTTGGCAATTTTGTTGTTTAAAACGAATATACTCCATTTATTAATAGACTTTTTAAAAAGAATATACATACTCCATTTATTAATATTTAAAAAGAAATTCTTGTGTCAAAAGTTGTGTTTCTTTTAAACTTCACAAGCACAGCCACAAAAGCGCAGGGTTTTGAGTTAATAATATTCAAGAACACTCACGGCAGTTGTACATGCTTGATTTAGCTCCTGCTGTGTTGATTCGTTTTTTATTAACTTTGCAATTACAGAGGATAGCTGAACTCAAAAGTACTTCAAGGCAAGTCTTTTATATACTATCTCAGTTGTTCATCAGAAATCTCAGAACCTTGAAATGTAGTCAATTCCAAATTTATTCCAACAATATTTATTACTAACTATAACATTGAACTGCATAATTAATTTAATAAAGGTACATACACATATACTGCATGAAGGATGTGCATGCACGCACACACACAGAATGTTTATATAATGATATAAGTATGTTATAAATGGCATGTGTACCATACATTCCATTTGTACAAATTTTAAAAATATATTGTGAAGGAAACAATACATTAGGAATTAATAGGCCTTTATGTATTTTTGTGAGTTTTAGTGTATGTTTGCTTGTATAAATAAATAGTTTAAATGTTTTGGTCACAGAACTTCTTAAGTCTTACATTTTTTTAATTAAAATTTTTAAATAAATTTTACAATTATCTCCCCCCTTACCTTTCCCTCTTCCCATCCTCACTCCCCCCGACCTCCCAGAGCAAAATACAGGGTATAAACATTTAACAACCATACGCTAACATAAGCTAACTAATTTTAACATGTTACTATTCTTGTGCTTTAACTCCCTCTTTATTAAACTAACTTTGAATAAATTGTAACATTCTTTATGCCTTCATTCATAAGCTAACTGAAATTTTTTAGTCCGGTATTTGTTTTGAATATAGTCAATCCATCTTCTCCAGTCCAGCTTGTACTTCTCATCTGAGTGGTCCTTCAGATACGCTGAAATTTTGGCCATCTCTGCTAAGTTTACTACTTTTAACGTCCATTCTTGGATAGTGGGCAACTCTTCCTTCTTCCAGTATTGCGCCACCAACAATCTTGCTGCCGTCGTTAGGTTCAATATAAGATTAGTCTCTATGACAGTACAGTCTGAAACTATGCCTAACAAAAACAACTGGGGTGTGAACTTTATCCTCTTTTTCAAAATATTTTGAATAACCCGCCATATTTTTATCCAAAATGCTTTAACTTTTTTACAAGTCCACCAAATATGGTAGTACGTGGCACCAACACAGTCACATCTCCAACATTTAGATTGTAGATTCAGATACATACAGGCTAGCCTTTTTGGATCTAAATGCCATCTGTACAACATCTTGTAGAAATTCTCTCTCAAGTTCTGAGCTTGTGTAAAATTTACATTTCTTACCCAAATCTCTTCCCATGTTTCCATCATTATTGGTTCTTCAAAATTTTGTGCCCATTTTATCATACAATCTTTAACTAATTCTGTTTCTGAGTCTATTTCTATCAATACATTATACAACCTTTTTATGTGCATTTGACCCTGGTCCCTGATTTGTTTTATCAAGTTATCCTCATTTGGGATAATACCGGATTTCTGGTCTTTTTTCCATCTAGCCTGTAACTGACCATACTGAAACCAGGTTTGAATTACCCTTTCATCTCTTAATGCATTCAAAGATTTCAACTGCAGTGCACCTCTATCCATACTAAGGAGTTCTGCATATGTAGTTACATCTTGTTTTTGTTCTATACTTATGTTCTCTATAACGTGTCTAGGCACCCCCCACATAGGTATCTTGTCGTTTAGCCTATATTGACATTTTTTCCAAACACGCAGTAAGGCATTCCTTAAAATATGACTTTTAAAGATCTTGTCGGCCTTCTTGTCATATATTAAATAAGCATGCCAGTCATATACCAAATCATAACCCTCGATATTCAATATTCTATCCTCTGTTAAGTTGATCCAATCGCTGACTGTTGCTAAAACTTCTGCTTCATAGTATAATTTTAAATTGGGCATTTTTAACCCTCCTCTTTCACGTATGTCTTGCATTATTTTAAGTTTTATTCTCAGTTTCTTTCCTGCCCAAACAAAATTGTTAATACCTTTCTGCCATTCCTCCAAATTTGCGTCTTTTTTAAGTATTGGTATCATTTGGAAGAAGAATAGAAACTTGGGCAAAACATTCATTTTAACTGCAGCTATCCTTCCCAACAAAGACAATTGTAATTTTTTCCAATTATTCATTTCTATCTGTATTTTATGCCATAATGGTTCATAATTGTACTTATATAATTTCCCATTTGAAGCTCTAATATAAATTCCTAAATATTTAACCTTTTTTACTATCTCGCATCCTGTTACTCTTTCTAATTCTTTTTTTTTTTTTTGGTTCGTAGTCATATTTTTAGCAATCATCTTTGTCTTCCCTAGATTTACTTTGAACCCAGATACTTGACCATATTGGTTAATTATATTCATTAGACCTATAACTGATTCCCCAGGCTGGGTTAAAGTTACAACCAAGTCATCCGCAAATGCTCTTACTCTATATTCGAAGTGCCTAATCTTAATTCCTTGTAGTTCGTCAGACCCATGTATTCTGTTCAATAACAATTCCAGGGTTAAGATAAACAATAATGGAGACAAGGGACACCCCTGTCTTGTTCCTTTTTCAATTTTAAAAGATTCTGTTAAGCCTCCATTAACTATAATTTGTGCTGTCTGTTTCTGGTATATTGCTTTGATAGATTGCATGAAATGCTCTCCGAACTGCATCTTTTGTAGTATTTTTATTAAAAATTGCCAATTGACTTGGTCGAATGCTTTCTCCGCATCTCAGAATAGAAGCACTGCCAGGACTTGATTATACTTTCCCAAATATTCCATTATATTAATGATTTGTCTTACATTAGTTTTTATTTGCCTTCCCTGTATAAAACCAGACTGATCATTGTGAATCGTTTGTTGCGCAATTGGCATTAACCTGTTTACCAATATTTTAGCAAAGATTTTGTAGTCTGTATTAAGTAATGAAATAGGCCTGCAGTTTTTTGGCTGGGTAGGATCCTGTTCTTCTTTTGGAATCAATGAAATAAAAGCTGTTTTCCAAGATGGTGGTACCCTGCCTTCCATTTGAATTTTATTAAGTAGTTCCGTAAGAGGTTCCATCATTTCTAGTTGTAACTTTTTATAATAAACTGCTGTCCAGCCATCTGTGCCAGGCACTTTGCCGATTTTTAACTGTTTAATTGCCAGGAAGATTTCCTCTGTAGTTACAAGTTGATTCAATCTTCCCCTTTGCTCATCTGTAAGTATAGGAATTTTCTCTTTCTCCAAATATCGGTCTATGTCTGACCCTTGCATTTTGTCACCAGCATACAATCTGGTATAAAATTCTAAAAAAGTATTTTTAATCATATCCTGTTGAAAAACTTCTTTCCCTTTATATTCTATTTTCTCTATATTACAGGATCTTTGTTTTTTCCTTAACATATATGCTAACCATCAACCTGGTTTATTGGCATTACAAAAAGTGTTATGTTTAGCATATAAAAAATTAGTGGCTATCTGGTCTGACATTAACATATTGAACTGCCCTCGCAATAAAGTAATTATCTCTTTTGTCTTCTTATCATCTGGTTTAGACATTAACTCCTGCTTTTTTTAAAAAAATCTCTTCCTCTAATTCCCTTTGTTTCTCCCTTTGTCTGCGCCTATGAACATTATTCAGATTTATTAAAACGCCTCTCATGTATGCTTTACTTGCATCCCAAACCATTTCCATAGATATCCCCTTATGCATATTAAAAGCAAAATATTATTTCAATGGTTTTTTACATTCCATAACATTTTTCTCATATCTAAATAGATTTTCATTTAATCTCCAAGACCTCCTGGGTCGGTCTCCATATTCAAGTTCCATCCAGACCGGGTTGTGATCTGTTAAAGTTCTCGGGCATATCTTAGTCTTCTTTACTCTGGAAAAAAAATCATTTGTAATTAGTATAAAATCAATTCTGGAAAGGGATTGGTGCCTATCAGAAAAAAAAGTGAAATCCCATTCTTTAACATTCCGTTCTCTCCAGATGTCCCTCAATTCAAAGTCATCCATCATATCAAAAAAAGATTTAGGTAATCTTGTTCGTGTTTGGGTATTTTGCAAAAGCCTCTTCTTGCCTAGAACAGGATCCAGTACTCCATTCTAATCACCCAGTAAAACACAGGATCTGTAACCCCATTGTGTTAGTTTGGTGTGAAGCAACTTATAAAAATTTTCTTGTGGTTGATTGGGAGCATATATTCCTGTTAAGAGTATTTTCTTTCCTTCTATTAATAGTTCAATTGCAATATATCTACCTTGAGGATCTGCTTCAATTAATTCAGCCTTTAAGTCTTTTCTTAAATATATGACTATGCCGTTTTTCTTCTCCGGAGCAGATGCTACAAAATGCAATCCCAGTCTTGCGTTCATCAAATATTTCTGATCCTGTGTTCTAATGTGTGTTTCTTGTAAGCAAATTACATCATTTTTAAATTGTTTCAAGTAGTGAAATATTTTTTTCCTTTTTTATGGTGAGTTTAAGCCATTGACATTGCATGTTAGAAATTTAATTGTCATCTTTAGCACACTGAAGCTTTTTAAGAGCTGTCTGGAAATCTTGCTGGGATTTCACCTTTGGTCTAGCTCCTCCCACTGCTTCTGTGCTCGTGTTTATATTATCTTGGATTGTCATCTGGGCTTGTTGAAACTTTAATTCTTGTTCTTTACATTTAGTAGCCACGCGGGTTTGTCTCTGTTCCATAATTTCTTCTGTTTCCTGCAGCAAATGCACAACCCCAATTTGTGCCTGATTATCTTGCTGCCTGGGGTCCTCTGTCTCTTTTCTTTCTTTGGGACCTGGAGATGGAGGGAATCCTGCCTTTAGTACTATGCTATAGAAATCTTTTGCCTTCCAGACAGAGTTAAGGCGATGTCTTTCTCCCAGGTAGTTCACCACCAATCAGGCTGGGGTCTCCCATGTGTATTGAATCTGGCGCTTTCTAAGTTCATCCACTAGAAATGCATAGTCCTTTCTAGATCTCAACATTTTTGGGGGGATTTCCTTCAGTACTATCACATCTTGACCTGCCACTTGCAGTTTGTTTTTATAGGTTGCTTGCAATATTTCATTCCTAATTTTCCTGGTGACAAAATAGATTACGATATCTCTTGGCAGTTGTCTTTGTCTGGCAATCCATGAATTAACGCGGTAAATTTTGTCAATTTGCCAGACGCATTCAGCCTTTGGCTCCCCAGTTAATTGAGCAAGAGCGTCTGCAAAAATCTCTCTTAAATCTTCTTGGCTATGTTCCTTCAACCCCCTTATCCTCAGGGCAAATTCCATTGTTCTATATTGCTTCATCGTAAACTCCGCCTCCGATTTATCAATTTTAATTTGTGCCTCCACAAGTTTGTTGTCCAACTTTGTATTAGCCTCATTAATTTCTTCCACCTTCTCATCGAGAGATGCTACGTAGCCAAATAATCCTCTAAGTGCCTCAACTATATCCTCCCTTATCTCTTGGTTACGTGTTTGGATTAAATCCTTAATTCCATATATTTCATCAGAAACATCTTTAAAGGCACTTGTAATTTTCCCCTCCAAGACAAATGCCTGTTCTTTTAATGCATTTTGTAAGTTATTTTGTAAAGCCTCCAGTGTCAGGGTTTGTGATTGTGTTTCCACCGGAGGTAGCAAAGATTGCAACTTTGAGGATTGCGCTGGTGAACTGCCTGCACTTTTTGAAGCATTGAATTTTGCCTGCTTAGAGGCCATTTCAAAATATTCAAATCAAGCTTTTGAACAACCAATTTGTTCAGTCCAAAAAGTCCACCTATTTTTGAAGTCTTCCAGCAGCACTAACAGGCACTTAACAAGTGCTAATCAGCTTTCCGCTTCACTTTCGCTTTCAACACACCCTTTATTATTCCGGCACCATTTTTTAAAAAGAAGTTCCCTTTAAGTTTACAGAAAGAGATATAATCTATGGAGTTAAGGCTTGTACTTGCAATTTGTTGACTTCCTGGTTTTCTCTGCCTGCTTCTTATTCAGATGTAGAATAAACTTTGAAATTGCAGGTGTGGACGCTGCCTTTTGTTTTTGCAAAGGCAGAAGCGTCCCGTGATGAGGAGATTGTTGGGCTTCCTGGGGAGTTCACACCCTTCACGCCACAGAATTGCTTCTGGGGCCGCTGGGCACCTCTACCCTATGCCAGACAGCTCACCTCCCCCCCTTTTCCTGAGTGGGAGGTTTTCAAACTGCTGGACAGCTGATTTATGCTATCCTAGCCGCTTGTTACTCAAACACGGGCTGGCATTCCCGAGGGAGCGTCCTCCAAGGCCAGTGGCGCCACCGGAAGTCCTTAAATCTTACATTTAATTAAAGTTATTATCTTTGGATTACGAAAAAAATCACAGAAAGCTTCAAGGAAGTTTTCTACTATTTAAATATTGACTAACAATTTATTTCCATGACATAAATCTGAATTTTGGATGAGAAGTTCAATAAGCAGCTTTTCTATTATTAATTTATACTTTTTGCTGACATTTCATCAATGGAAAGGTAAATTTAGGTTGCAAAAATCTGGACCACTAGATGACAGCAGAAATATAAAACCTAATAATTTGCTGCCATTTAGCAGCCATCAATATTTTTATAGTCTAGGATCTGGGGCATTCAGACACCTAATTGTAAAGGATAATTATTATTATTATAACAATTATTCTAGAATGGAGAGACAGGCTCTCTTTGAACAAAAATGATTTTCATATGATAGTCTAAAATTACATCCTGACTTCAAAAATTGGGTTTTCTCACAAAAACAAACATTTACTAAATGGTATAAATGTTCCCTATTTAGTAGGTATGCTTAAACTATACTTTTTAGGACTTTTTTTAAAAAGCTATGATATTCATGAGAGTACAAAATGTACCTTAGTCATATTCAAATGAAGCAGTCCTGACAGACATATCTTTTAATTTCTAATTATAAGGGCCATCATGCATAGTTATATAATAAATAGTATCACAAATTGCTTATACTTTTTATATTATTCATGTTTATATTTTGCTTCTTTCTTATTGTTATTGATATAGGTGGGAGACTAGTTATGGTTACAATGTTCTATTTTTTTGATCCTGTAGAAAGGAAACATGAATATGAAAAAATAGACTATTTTAAAATAAGGTAACTCCTGAATTGAACCTGACTCTTTTCATTTATATCAAAAGAACTAAGAAGTAAGATAAAGAATTCATGGAGCATTGTAACCATAAAGTAATCTCCACACATATCAATGAAGATAGGAGGGAATAATACTGTATATTGTAAATGATATAATTTGTAGTATTATATATTATATAAACATAGGTGAAGTTTATATGCATGGCCATGCATTTGTATATGGGGAAGAAGTATTTGTGCACTTGAATAAACTTGTATATAATTATGAAATACTATATCAGTTCAAAATTTGCCCACCAAGGCTGAAGCAGGTCAGTACATTATAATTTCATCTTATTTAAAGATAAAAATTAAAAAATGTTGTAAAATTATGTAGTAAAAAGTAGGCAATGTCTTCTAGAAAAGAAGAAAATTTTGGGTTTAAAACTGATGTAGAAAATGAACCTCTAAAGAGGGAAGAGTCTAAGAATATGTTTCTCAAACTGGACAACTTTTAGATATATGGACTTCAACTCCCAGAATTCCCCAGCCAGTTTGTTTGAGAAGCACTGCTCTAAGACTGCAAAATCACCAAGCAACACCCATAAATTATATAATCTGGAGAATATACTGAATACTTATTGAGAACACTAGTGATGGTGAAAAGTGTCAGGTCTGGAAGCCATCTTGGGCATTGGATCTTCAGGCCTGCCACATTTAGTCTGTGGGAGGGGGGATTGTATGGAGATATATAGTCATAATAATATTCTCTTTCTCCGATAAGACATACTGCCCTGCACCTGGAAGGGTGTGACTGGGAGGCATCTCCAGGTGGGACTGTGCTTTGATTGGACCATGTCAGTTACGTGCGGTCAGGGGAGGCAGGGGAGGCAGGGCCTCACCTCTCTTCATGAAATAATAGTATATAATATTATATACTATATATATATATATATAATATTATAATATTATATACATTTGTCCAGCCGCGCCCGGGAGCTGCGGAGGCAGAAATGTTGTCGGCGCTTCCGGATGACGAAGGCACGCAAACACGCATCTACCCAGCTGTCTTTTCCAGCCTCCTAGCGCTCTTTTCCACCGATCGCGCACGTTGTGCGCGCAAGAAAGAAAAGTCCGCGGCGAAGCCCTTGTCGCCCCGAGCTCTTGTTTGCACTTCCGCCCCTTTTTCTTCGCTCCATCCCGCTCCGGCTCTGGAAGGGCCAGCGAGGTTGGCTCCAGCCGAGATCGAGAGGGAGGAGAGGAGGGGGTAGCTGCGGGCTACCTTCTGGCCAAATGCGCACAAAAAGCGTGCGCGATCGGTGGAAAAGAGCGCTAGGTAGCTGGAAAAGACAGCTGGGTAGATGCGTGTTTGCGTGCCTCTCTCCTCAGCCCCAAAGCTCTGTCCGCGCGACTCACTTCCAAGGCGGTTGCTGGAGAGGCACGCAAGAACGGCGAGCGGTTACCCACCAAAGCGGCGTTCTGCGCACAAGAAGGCGCTGCCGGAGGACAAAGGCATGCAAACACGCATCTACCCAGCTGTCTTTTCCAGCTACCTAGCGCTCTTTTCCACCGATCGCGCACATTGTGAGCGCAAGAAGGAAAAGTCCGCGGCGAAGCCCTTGTCGCCCCGAGCTCTTGTTTGCACTTCCCCCCCTTTTTCTTCGCTCCATCCCGCTCCGGCTCTGGAAGGGCCGGCGAGGTTGGCTCCAGCCGAGATCAAGAGGGAGGAGAGGAGGGGGTAGCTGCGGGCTACCTTCCGGCCAAATGCGCATGAAAAGCGTGCGCGATCGGTGGAAAAGAGCGCTAGGTAGCTGGAAAAGACAACTGGGTAGATGCGTGTTTGCGTGCCTCTCTCCTCAGCCCCAAAGCTCCGTCCGCGCGACTCACTTCCAAGGCGGTGGCTGGAGAGGCACGCAAGAACGGTGAGCAGTTTCCCACCAAAGCGGCGTTATGCGCGCAAGAAGGCGCTGCCGGAGGATAAAGGCACGCAAACACGCATCTACCCAGCTGTCTTTTCCAGCTACCTAGCACTCTTTTCCACCAATCGCGCACGCTTTTCGTGCGCATTTGGCCGGAAGGTAGCCCGCAGCTACCCCCTCCTCTCCTCCCTCTCGATCTCGGCTGGAGCCAACCTCGCTGGCGCTTCCAGAGCCGGAGCGGGATGGAGCGAAGAAAAAGGGGGGGAAGTGCAAACAAGAGCTCGGGGCGACAAGGGCTTCGCCACGAACTTTTCCTTCTTGCGCGCACAATGTGCGCGATCGGTGGAAAAGAGCGCTAGGTAGCTGGAAAAGACAGCTGGGTAGATGCGTGTTTGCATGCCTTTGTCCTCCGGCAGCGCCTTCTTGCGCGCACAACGCCGCTTTGGTGGGAAACCGCTCGCCGTTCTTGCGCTCCTCTCCAGCCACCGCCTTGGAAGTGAGTCGCGTGGACGGAGTTTTGGGGCTGAGGAGAGAGGCACGCAAACACGCATCTACCTAGTGCTCTTTTCCACCGATCGCGCACGCTTTTCGTGCGCATTTGGCCGGAAGGTAGCCCGCAGCTACCCCCTCCTCTCCTCCCTCTCGATCTCGGATGGAGCCAACCTCGCTGGCCCTTCCAGAGCCGGAGCGGGATGGAGCGAAGAAAAAGGGGGGGAAGTGCAAACAAGAGCTCGGGGCGACAAGGGCTTCGCCGCAGACTTTTCCTTCTTGCGCGCACAACATGCGCGATCGGTGGAAAAGAGCGCTAGGTAGCTGGAAAAGATAGTTGGGTAGATGTGTGTTTGCGTCCCTTTGTCCTCTGGCAGCACCTTCTTGCGCGCAGAACGCCGCTTTGGTGGGAAACCGCTCGCCGTTCTTGCGCGCCTCTCCAGCCACCACCTTGGAAGTGAGTCACGCGGACGGAGCTTTGGGGCTGAGGAGAGAGGCAGGGACGGAAGGAGTGGGGGGAGAGGAGCCGCCCCCCTCAACCTGCAGGCAATGGGGAAAGCTTTCCTGAAATTGGAGGGGGTGTCATGGGAAATAAAAAGGGCGCGCGCTGGGGGGGACGAAGGAGGCTTTGGCGCGCCTTAGAGGCGGGTGGGAAAGCAACGAAAGGGGCAGCGAGGGCGGGTGGTGCCTGCAGGTGGCAAGGCTTGAGCAGGGTGAAAGCGCAGCCCCTTTCGTTGCTTTCCCATTCATCCCGATCAAGCCTTGCCCGAGGGAGCTGGGGATCGGGCTTTGGGTTGGTGGGTGACCTTGAAGGAGTGGGGGGGGAGGGACTGGCGCAGGTGGAGGAAGCAATGCTACGCGGATCAGTGCACTCCACGGTCCCCTTAATGTTCACTCAGGAAGGCGGAGAATGGGACCACGTGTGCTGCACACGTGGTCCCATTCCCCGCCTTCCTGATGACATCACCAGCCTCCCCAGCCATAACCCTCACCGCACGTCACTGGACCATGTGATGGACATGTGGGGGCTGGGTAGGTGTTTGAACTTTCTTTTGGGTGGGGAAAACCTGGAAGCTTTCAGATTTGGGTTTTCCCAGATGTGCCAGTATGACATCTTTAATAAAATGGAACTTTGAGGAATTTCAAGCCTCAGAGTCTTCTTTTGTTGGGGGTGTTACTCGGAACCCTGACAGACAGATTACCATTTGTTCAGGACATTTCATTGGCATGATAGCTTCAAGCTTCAGTTGTTATCTTCTAATTAAAAAATAAATATTTTATTATTATTTGTACATAAATTTGTGTATAAGACAATTCTAATCAGGAGACAAGATAAAGAATAAAGTTCAGAATAAAATCTGAATGTTGATGTGACTAAAATATACTATTCTAACTGCAAAGAGCAGGACAGATAATACACAGAGAGTCTATTCAGGATGTAGGCAGGAAAGAATGCTAGCAACAAGCAGCTGGCTTTCTAAAGAATGTTCCATTGGCAGTCAGTGCCTTCCTAAAAATGAGTGGGAAACATGAATCTTCAAAAGTTTCTGGCCTGAATTTCCACAGTGATAAGGAAAGTTGGCAATTCTACATAAGCTGACAGTTTTGTATTCTGGGTCCCTTTACTGTTCTCCATTCCTCCTACAGCCATGGCCTGGCTGATATTTTGACATAGTACAAAGTGGCTGTTTATTACAGTTGAGTGTTGTGGACTGTACTGTGAAATGCATTTTGTCTGTGGAATTTTACTGAACTTGACATTTTAAAGTGTGCTATTCAGTTGCTTACTTTTCCTGAGATTTCAGTGCTTCAAGATTGGTGAAGCCTCCGCTTCAAGTTGAAAATGTTACACAAGAAGACATACCATGTAAAGGTTAGATTGGCTAAGATTTTGATGCTTAATTGTAACCAACAAAGAGAACCTTTTTTTTTCATCTTTGGCACAGGTTATAGTGTGATTGTGTCTCTAATATTGCATGTATTTAAGATGTACGAACTTCCCATTATTGTAACTAGCATGATAATGGAACACATCATAGCATATAGAAGGAAACTAGCAAATTATATTACAATTTTGAGTACAATTTTTATTTATGTTGGGAACAAATTCTAAAATAATTAAGACTTAAATTTCAACTGGTCTCGAACTAGCATTTTTCTCATTTCAATGCTGCAATAGAAAATGACTAACTGAAAAGGTTCAGGCAAAAACTTAAGAAATCACAAGATCAGCCTTTCAGTAATTTCATGTATTTTATATATTAAATTTCATGTATTAAAATTGTTTATTAACAAAGCTCAAGCAAATGCCAAATTCATATATATCTTTTATGTTTCTTTATAGGAGCTTCAAAAAGAAATTGAAACCCATACAGATATCTTCCATAGCTTGGATGAAAATGGGCAGAAAATCTTGAGATCACTTGAAGATTCTGATGATGGTGCCTTGTTGCAGAGACGCCTGGATAACATGAACTTCCGATGGAGTGAACTTCAGAAAAAATCTTTAAATATCAGGTAGGGCTAAAATAGCAACAGTTGGGAAGCAGAAACTGAAGTGAAAACAGAAGTATTCTTGCAACCCACCTACCTATATAAACCTCATTCTACGTACCCTTAGTCTTTTATTCTAATTGGACTAAAATGGCTGGACAATTTAATCAATGAGAACATACTAGATTACTCCATTACTTTAGAATTATCTGCTACATTATCTGCTCATAAGAGAATCTTAGGACACACAATATTGATGATTTTCTCTATATTAATATTTGCATAAAAAGAAATTAATTCTGATCACCTAGTCACAATGGTTTTGCTGAAATTATTACTTTATAACTATGGTTTTGTACAGTGTAATAGGTAAACGTGTAGCCCATGCTAAATTAATTTCAGAAGAATTACAATTAAAGCAAATTTCAAAAGAAGCAAAGCAAATTTCCGAGGACATTCTGTTTATATGATGTTCTTTCTCTGATATAAATAGCATATTTGAATCATATATAATTGTTTTGGAATTCATATATAATAAATTTTCATTTAACTGGGAATATTTATTTATGATAGTTACAATTAGGAGAATGGACAATAATTTGAGGAAAACTAATTGTAACTATCATAAATGTTCCTTAATTTTTTATATAAATTTAGGTCTCTAAATCCAATTTTGGGTTAGAAAGCTGATGTCTTACTGGGGAAAAGAAAGTCGTTCTGCACAAGTTCATAATAATAAAGGGCATTATTAGAGAAAATTTTAAAAACTGCAGTGTAGAGAGAGTATTGTTTGAATCACTTTTGTTTGCTCTCAACCCTTTTCAGCTCTTTTTTTTTTGCATGACATAAATCATTTTTATAACATTTATTATTAAAAATAAATGAAATATGTGAATCGGGAAAATACTAATGTTTGAAGTGAAAAGAAAATTATTTTCTCTATGTATATAAAAAAGGGATCATTGAAATCTTCATAGCTGTTTCTATCCCTTGAACTTCATAGACAAAAAAGAAAAACAACATATGAGTCAGAGGATGTTTAATAAAGGAGTTTTTTAATAATTTCTTTGCTGTAATTTTGATACCCAATTTTGATACCACTGCTATTAAGCAAATTGAAAATAGTAACCATAGTTTATCATGGTTGCCTTTATTTCTTGAATTAAACATTAAAGCAATGTTCTCATTCTACAGAAAGAGGAAGTATAATAAGACATTTATTATAGCCAACCCATGTAAGAAACATAATTATAATATTATATTACGATATAATTATTACATTAGTATTAGAACTATGAGAAGGCAATAATTGAATAGTAAACAATACAAAAGCAGAATATACATGCTGATATGGGAAACTGTAAAATTATATTATATTGTTATGCTGTTTGTGTTTTTATCTGTTTTGTATTTGTTTTTGTATTTTTCTTGTTTTTTCTTTTTCTTTGTTCTTTTTTACCTGTGGTTTTTAAACTTGAAAATGTTCAATAAAAACTATTTTTTTAAAGAGAGAAACACAATTAAAAGGCATACAGTTGTTATTACACACAACCACGCATGCATGCATACACACACACTTATTTATCTATAGATTGGAGAGTGGACACAATAGTTACATTGCCTACATTCACACAATATTCTGGACCAGCTTACTGTCCTGTTCATTGTATAATGAAAGATGCATTCACACAATATGCTAAGTTTGGACATTGGTAAGGTACATGTATATGTGTAAGTTTTAAAATGCTATGCGAATATAGCCCAGTATCAGATCCCTAAAAGTGATACTGCCATTCAGTTGAGAGGAGATGGGCCTTAAAGTCAATTTATTAGCAATGTCTGTGGCAACTGATATTTTACAACTGGTTTCCTGGCGCTAAAGTGTTCGTGGTGGCCATGTGGGATGTTTCACTTTAATGTCTAATGGAAGATAGCCATGAGAATGTATGTTTATTCAGCTCTCAGAGCAGTTGATAAAGGAAACATCTCCACACTTGTGTATTGGCTAAAATCTGCATTCTAACTAATGGGAGGGGTCTTTACTGCTTTAATTCTATTTGCATTGCCTAAGAGGATTCAGATTTTGCTTTGAACTTAATGGTTTCCATTCTTCTTAATAAAAGGTTCCTTTTGAAATATTCAAGAGTCTTCACTTTCTTAAGTTAGGAGAGGAACCGTTACACCTAGAGAAGTTAAGTGAATTCAGAAATGAATTAATTTAGTCATCAAGCTGGACAAAACTACAATGAGAATTACGGACAAAATACCTCTCAGCATCTACTGTAATTCAGGTTAACATCTGAACAGCTGAACTAAACTCATAAATACTTTCATATGAACACCTACAATTTGTTTTGTATTCTCCCAAGTTATTTTTCAGCTACTGATTATGAAAATTAAATGTTCGTAGTTATACATTTTGAATGTGAGAATCAGTATTCTTACTGCAAATTCTTAAGAGATCAATTTGTCAATCCTGATATACTTTCTTTCCATTCACCACTTTTGAACTGCATTTGCCTTCTAACATCTGTTGTGTAATTCAAGCTCTCCATTTTGAAAGATAGTCACAAAGGGTACAGTGCTCAGAGTCTGAAAAGCTAAACTTTTGAATGTAGATATTTGGCTTTGAAGAAAAATTCACAATAGTGGCTTCTTTTAAGATCCTTTGTTTTTGTTTTTGTTTTTCTTGAAAGTCTCACCCTTTCAAAATAATAAAAAGTTTTACCCCACAAATGAAGTGTGGCTAGCTCCTTCTCTGTAAACATTTGACATCCAGATAACAGTGTTGGGCAGCTTTCAGCAATTTTTAAGCTAGTTTATGCTGATCTTAATAGAGATGGAGCATAACGTTTGCAGAATTTTATATTAATTTTTTATACTTTGTACTCAGTACTCATTACGTTTTTAACATTGTACTCAATATTTGTGACTTTTGGGAGGGAGGGAGGGAGGGAGGGAGGGAGGGAGGAAGGAAGGAAGGAAGGAAGGAAGGAAGGAAGGAAGGAAGGAAGGAAGGAAGGAAGGAAGGAAGGAAATGAAACATATCTATTATATAGCTTATATTTTAACTTTTAAGAAATGTTCAAATGAGTTCAGAAAAATGGAGGGGAAAGAAATAGTAAAAGTTCTGATTTCACATTGTGCCTTACTACTGGTTTACTGGAAATCATCTTTTTCATATTGTCTTTATTTTGCATATATATGAATCAAGGAAGATATTGCTTTTGGTAATATTTGTAACACAGAAACTGAACCTCTTTTTCAGGTCTCATCTAGAAGCCAGTTCTGATCAGTGGAGACGTCTACACCTTTCTCTTCAGGAACTTCTGGCATGGCTGCAGTTGAAAGAAGATGAGCTTAAGCAACAGGCACCAATTGGTGATGATCTTCCCACTGTACAAAAGCAGAAAGATATCCATAGGGTATGATTTAAAAAAAATCTGGAAGTAGATATAAAAACATAAAAATTTGAAAACTATTAACTGATTTTCCCAGGTTTTATGTTGATAATATAATCTTGAAAAAAATAAATTATTCATTATTTAAACCTTCCTAGCTGATAAATATGTCAAAGTAGAACTTGACCACATGTTTAATGGATGTAATAAATATCTCTAGCAATTGGTATGTATTCCCCCACCCAATCTGTTTAAAGGAGAAGATCTGGAATAGATGTGCAGTTACAGGTCAACTCAAATAATTTCTAAGAAAACTGATTGAAAAGGCACAGTTTTACTTGTAATTGATTTGATACTAACTATCTGAACTCATTTTAATTTGATTTTCAACTTGAATAACAGACTTCTTACCAAAACTGTGCGTTACCCTAAAGATACATTTTGTATAGTATGTAAAAATACATTTTGCAAAGCGTGTGCGCAATGAGCCGGTACCAACCGGTACAGGAACTCACCCCTGAGCTTTACATATTTAAGTTTTAAGAATGTCTGTTGGTTATTTATCTTGTAGTGTCAACTATCCTATTAGCATATGAAGGGCGGGGGGAAACTCCTGGCACATAATTTTGTCAAAAGTATAATTTTACTGACATCCATATAGGTACAGATGAAGTAAAGCCAATTCTAAAGGTGCATCGGTAAAGATCCCCTTGTGGCCTCCCACTGTCCATTGTTTGCCAATCCAACACTTTATTTGTGTTTTAAAAAACAGTCTGTGCTGTTCAAAGAGTTCCCATAACAAGACTTTGAAGTGAACGAACTTTCATAGGGCCCAGCTGGCTTGCTTGATTCCTCAGCCCCTCCCAACAACAACACCCCCCTAAGCTTCTACTCCATCCCTTCCATTTCTGTTGTTAAGGTGCAAGGAAATTGCAGGCAGGGATAGAATCCGAATCAGTAGTAAATGCTTTGACCAGGGAGTGAGAACTATTATTTTGGGGGTGGGGGTGGTAAATGTTTAGGCAAGTGAATACAATGTGCCAGATAAGATTGAATCCAGAACATAAGTCTTTGGGAAGGATGTATTTAACCAAACTATCTTGGTATTTTTTAATTTTACTTTTCACTTACTAAAAAGAACATGAAAACATTTAACCTTTCTTTGCTTTTTCATTCAATGACAAAAGGAAAATATATAATCAGGATATGAAAACAACTTAAATGTCAGTTTATATTTTTACTGTTTTCTTATGTAGGCCTTTAAGAGGGAACTAAAAACAAAAGACCCTGTTATCTTGAATGCACTTGAAACAGCCGGAATGTTCATATCAGAAAAGCCTCTGGAAGGACTGGAGAAGTTTTACCAGGAACCGAGAGGTAAATGCTAGAGAGCAATAATAATCTTCCAGAAAAAAGCAGCAGCAGTGGCTAAAAATATATATATATATATATCCATTCTTATTGGATCTCTCTAAATCTTTGCAAGTTTAATATGACAAGAATAAGGAGAATACACAGAATGTAAATAGTAATCAATTTGCAGATTTATGAGAATAGCAATATCAGGTACAATTATGTGTAATTCATTGATCATTATTCTAAATCTGTATTCCTTGGCATAGAGAAGGTTCTAGAATCAGGAATAAAACATATAAAATTAAAATAAGCTTATACTTTATATTTCTAATCCAACTAATCAACTCCCCAAAAGAAAAAGAAAAAAAACCCAGTTATTGGCTCTTCTGTTCTCCATAAACTATATTTTTGCGTTCACTTTCTTCTCCCTCTCTCATCCCACTCCCTACCTCCTTTCTTCTCTCTGTCGTCCTCCTCTTCTCTACTTCCCCTTTCTCTCTCCTACTCCTTCTCTCCCCTTTCCACTCCTCATTTCTCTCTTCCCCTTCCCCCCTCCTACCCTCTCCGCTATCCCTCTCTCCTTCCCCTACCTCTCTCCTTTTCTTCCCACTCTTCATCTCATTTGCTTGGTGTATTTCAGCTTCTGAGCAAGCTCCATTTTATGTTGATAGTATTTATAGTTCCTTTTCAATATACATATTTAATTTTAAACATATAAAGTAAAAATAGAACCAAGCAGTGTACATATATAGTCATTGTACTTTTATCCACCCCCAGCCTAATTTTGGTCAAGATATAGATCTGGTTACAGTTCCCAACTATTCTCAACATTATCTTTATATAATTATACATCCTTACGCGCTCCCAGTTTGTGATTCTGCCTTTAAGTCTCAATAGTTTCCCATTATAAGTGTATTTCATGTTTCCTCTCCAATTTTTCTATGTCTTGGATTAGGTTACCTTTAGCTGTCTGTGAATGGCAAACCTTGCTGTTCAATATTCATTTCAGCTCCCTTAATCTAAACATCTCGCTGTATTTCATCATCTTAAAAGTTCTATGTGTATCCATGTTTCATTTATTTTAACCCATGCTTAGTTATCCTTCTGTTGCCGTTTCCAGTCAATTTGCCACTCAGTTTAATTATCATGTATAAAAGTGAATAGCAAACCTCTGCTTTACAACCTCCCCATGTCAGTTTCATATTTATCCACATTCCATAAATTTTGGCTTTTGTTTAGTTGTCTTTCCATTATTATATTCAGCCAGTTAGCAACTCCATTTTATTGTCATGTTTTTTATAACCTCCCCACATCAAAATCAATATCATATTTATCTATATTCCATATATTTCAACCTTTGCTTAATTATCTTTCCATTATTGCATTCAATCAATTAGCAACTCCATTTTGTTGTCATATTTAGAGATAAAACCTTTATCTTAGTTTTATATTCTCCCAGATAAAAATTCCTGGTTATCTGATTTTTTTCTAGTAAGTTGTTTGTCCCACATCTCTGCTCCTGCTCTCTCCCTTCTCTTTGCTTCAGCACACTACTCTCCCCAACTTTCCCTAAGCCACCACCAAAAGGATGTTTTTTATTTCTCTTTGTTGGGGCAAAACCTTCCCCTTCAATTTTCCTTATACCACTAGCAGCCTCAACCTCTTTTGTCTGCCTTTTGTTTCCCTCCATTTCTACTCCGTCCTTATGTTGCTCCCCTTTCCCGCCTTTTTATAATATCACACAATTCTTCACATTCCCAGCTTTCCATGATGTCCAGTTCCAAAGTTAGAATTAGCTATACAGTTCAAAGTTCTGGTCCATCTTAAATTTGTTCACATCCACTGTTATAGGGGAGAACGGTGGGAGCCATCTTGGTCTTTTGTTCTTCCTTAATATTCAGTTCCAATATTTCAGTTAGTTATACAAAGTCTTATTTTGAGGTTCTGGTCCACCTTAAATTTTAGCTACTGTGGGACCGGAAGTGAAGCCGGGGCCATCTTAATCTTTGCAATAAAATAAAACGATGAAGGAGGGAAGAAAAAAGAGAGAAGAAAAAAAACCTTTAGCATTTGTCCAATTCTTATCTCTGTAATAATTCTTCCCCCTGTTACCTTCTGTCTCTGATCAGCCAAAGCTGCTTAACCCACAAATATGAACTAACTGTTGGTCAGTCAACATTAGACCAATTATACACAATGCTCGTTCATTGCATCTTTGAAACTCTGCTATCTTCTTGGCATCATCCTCGTCATCTGGATTCCAAGAAGTCACGTCCGGTGGATTCTGTACAGCATCCCACAATCCTTCAGTACGCAGAAGTAGGCTGCACTTCATTGACCAGGAAACATAGTTTGTTCCATCCAACCGGGTTATCAATGATAAATTTGCTCATGGTGCATGTGCCATCTTCTCCATAATAGTAAACACTTATAACTAAACAGCTATCTGTATACGGTATTGCGTATCAACACCAACTCTCTCTTTAGCTACATCTGGTAGACTCTGAGCCCATAACCAGTGTTAAGTAATTAAGCTCCCCGTTAGAAGAGCGAGTATGCAGAGAAGCGTAATGAGAGTGATATGGTAGAACACGCACAAACCAGCATACAGAGACACTGAATAGTATAAAAATATAGTAGTTTACTATGTAGAAATATAGAAGTATTCAGAGTCCAATTAACAGTCCAAGTCATACATGGTTCAGTAATTCAGTTATCAAAAATAGTCATTCTAACACACAACATATAGCTAAACAGTAGCAAACCACAATACCTCAAAATACACCTGATCAGCTTCTAACAAAACAGAGAGCTAACAGCCATTCTGGCTCCCTCTTATAGCTGCTTGAGGTAACAAGCCAATTACATCTGTGAATCATTTAAAGTAACAGTAAAGTAATCATATCTTATATACATTGACAAGCCAAGCCTAGGGTTACATCCCTAACAATATCATGTCTCCTGCTCTTGCAGCTTCTGATTTATAGTCAGGGACGTGCGGTCAGGGGAGGCAAGGGAGGCAGAGCCTCACCTCTCTTCATGAAATAATAGTATATAATATTATATACTATATATATATAATATTATAATATTATATACATCCGTCCGTCCGCGCCCGGGAGCTGCAGAGGCAGAAATGTTGTCGGCGCTCCCAGATGACGAAGCCACGAAAGCGACTGGGGTTCCCCAGTCGCTTTCATGGCTTTGTCATCTGGGAGCGCCGACAACATTTCTGCCTCCGCAGCTCCCGGGCGCGGCCGGACAGATGTAGCCAGAGCGGCGCCGAGGCGGTCCGGGCGGACGGAAGAGCAAGCGAGCAAGCGAGCGATGGAGGATCAGGCAGCCTGATCCTCGGTCGCTCGCCCGCCGGAATGCCTCGGCGCCACTCTGGCTACCTCCGTCCGTCCGCGCCTGCAAGCTGCGGAGGCAGAAATGTTGTCAGCGCTCCCGGATGACGAAGCCACGAAAGAGACTGGGGAACGAGAACCTTCCTGCCTCTGCTGGACTTGCGCAAAGTCCAGCAGAGGCAGGAAGGTTCTTGTCGTTCCCCAGTCGCTTTCGAGGACTGCGGAGCGCGAGCCGGCGGAGCACGCTCAGGAAGG
Source organism: Natrix helvetica (assembly GCF_964273705.1). NCBI lineage: Eukaryota > Metazoa > Chordata > Lepidosauria > Squamata > Natricidae > Natrix > Natrix helvetica. The sequence continues at coordinate 64,639,676 of NC_138550.1, forward strand.
CAGGGAATGGGATCACGTGTGCTGGAGGCTGAGGCAGCCTCTGCCTCCAGCACACGTGGTCCCATTCCCCGCCTTCCTGATGACGTCACCAGCCTCACCAGCTGTTAACCTCACCGCACGTCACTGTTTATAGTAGTTGATTAGTTGAAACTTCTCACACAGTCAAGGTTGGATTATCCATTATCAGAGAAAAAGAGATCAAAATATTTGGTTTCTATTTGATAGCTGAGACCAAATTAGAGTTTATATTGAGTGGGTTCAAAAGAAGATGTGCTTTTTTTCTTGATTATTTTAGCTGGAAGGAATTCAAACAAAGTAAAAATATTGGTTCCTGTTTAAGATCCAAAACCAAATTTAGCGTTTATAATTATATGGGTTTGTAGATGCTTTGTTTTGTGTTCTTCTATTCAAAGCGCAGACAAAGAACTTCCAGGGGGCTGGTGTTACAACCTTCCACCTTCCTTTCTTGCTTTTCTTTTAAGAAGAAAAAGTCCCGATCTGACCATCAGTATTATTTATGTTCTCCAAATTCCTTTGCCTTTTCCAGTTTTAATTTATAGTTGTGGGTTAGATAAATTCTCTTACCAGGTCTGTTATTTCTCCCCGTCTCCGCCTGTTCCAAACTTATTTTGACAAAAAGTCCAGCATCTTGTCAGCCGTGATGGCTGCCACCCCAACTCCGATTCATAGGCAAATGTCTAACCCACGAGAGATCAGTTGCTTCTCTGAGGGTCTGATGAGACACTGCCCTTCTTCGCCTCCACCTTCAGTGAGGGCTCAGATTCAGAAGAATCTTCGCATATGGTTTGTCAGACAGGGTTCATGTGAGACTCTTAAGAGCCCACATCTCCCACGTCTGTCCAGCTGGAGCACTTCCTTTCGTCTCCTAATCTAATATTGTTTGAAGTATATGGAAATAGGTGACCATAATGCCACTCAGGTGGACTTGATGCCACTGATACAACCGCATGATACTACTCAATTTGAGCCAGTGCCACGGATATAACACAAATATTTTGCTTTACTTTATTGTCATTGTATGTATATACACAGTTTACACATATAACGAAATTCACATAACACATCAGGCCCAACACACATAACTGTTCTGACCCCCATCCGTCCAGTAATGAATGCCGACACAGGCTTAGCTGGATGCCACACTTTAATAACAGGACTACAATCTTGGTGGCTGAAAGCTCAAACACGAACCCACAGATAAGAACTATGGCAGCAACCCAGACTCTGACAGATAAAGTTAACAGCTTCTCTAGCATGTTACAAACAGGAATCCAAAACAGTTCAGACCAGACATACTGCAGATTACTTTAAACGGTTGTGTCCTGTAAGAATTCTCCTCCCAAAATCTCTGTTTATATAAGCTCTTGGGAGGGGCCATGCCCCAACCACCTGAGCTTCGTTATCTTTTATGAGCTTGTTTCCGGAGCAGCTGTTGCCTTCGTTTCTCCACCCGTCTTAATCTGGCATCAGAGACAAACTCCCTCTGGTCTTCCCCACTGCTCCATGCCTCAGGCGCCCCCTGGTGGCCACCAGCCTCTCTGGTCCCTGCTCTGTATCTGAACCCTGCCCAGGGTCCTCCACCTCCTCCATAGCCGACTCATAGGGGTCATCGCTATCTGAGTCGCTCAACAGCTGCAAAGGATCCTGCTGGATCACAACACATAACAATCCCCAAACACCCCACTACCACCAAAAACTACCCCGCCCATAAACCATCCAAACATCCATACAACAGACTAAGTAGTGCTGTCCAATAGCTCACTGATAGTGGCCCTTTAGTTCATTGTTGAGTACAATTATTGCTCTGGGATAAAAACTATTCAGAAGACGTGTGGTCTTAGTTTTAATTGTTCTGCATCTTCTGCCAGAAGGTAACAGTCTAAATAGATTGTAAGCAGGATGAGGAGAGTCTCTGAGAATGTTATGCAACTTCCTCAAACAGCAAGATGTAAAGATGTCATCCAGGGCTGGTAGCTGGAGCCTGGTGATATTCTGGCCAGTTTTACTGATTCTCTGTAGAGCTTTTTTGTCCGCTACAGAGCTATTCCCATACCATGCAAGAATGCCATATGTCAGGACACTCTCAATAGTGCTGTGATAGTAGGACAGAAGTAGATGCTGAGATAGATTTATCTTCCTTAGCATTCTCAGGAAGTACAGCCTCTTCTGTGCCTTCTTCACAAGCATGTTAGCAATCATGGTCCATGAGAGGTTCTCCGAGATATAAATGCCCAGAAATATAAAACTACCAACTCTCTCCACCTCCTCACCATTTATGTACAATGGTAAATATACATCTCTCTTCCTCCTGAAGTCAGTACAATGGTAAATATACATCTCTCTTCCTCCTGAAGTCAATTATAAGTTATTTAGTTTTTTGGTGTTAATTTTTGCCTGTTAATAATAAAAAAAATGAGATTTTGTTTTTAAATTTTATTTATGTTATCTATGTGCTTCGCTTTTAGAGCTGTCTCCGGGTGAAAGAGTCCAGTATGTGACTCGACTCCTAAAGAAGCAGGCAGATGATGTTAAAACAGAATGGGATAAATTGAATTTACAATCTGCCGACTGGCAAAAAAAGATTGATGAAGCCCTTGAACGACTACAAGAGCTTCATGAGGCAATGGATGATTTCAATCTAAAGCTGCATCAGGCAGAAATGGTCAAAGAGTCTTGGCAGCCAGTTGGGGATTTGCTCATTGACTCACTGCAGGATCATCTTGAAAAACTGAAGGTAAATTGGTATTTTTGTTCAGTGATGTTTGCATTAAGATACATTTAACATTCTGCTGTAGCTTCCACAGCAAGAGAGAATTCATAATTATTTTAATTAATCACATTGAATATTGAGATAAAATATAAATCAACATATATTGCTGCTATCTTAAATAATTTAGTTGTGCCTTAAAATGTAGGATAGTGAAAAATTCCAAAGGCATTCGGTTTTATATGTCAAATTATTTTAATTGTGCATTTTTAGGAAACTTCATTTGTCTATGAAGTTTAGGAAACTTCATTTGTTAATGTAACCAATTATATATATATATATATATATATATATATATATATATATATATATATATATATATATATATATATATATATATATATATATATATATATATATATATATATATATGCATACATATACATACATACATACATACATACATACATACATACATACATTATGGAAAAATTATCAAATGTCAGCAAAATTATAGTTACTTTGTGGGCTAATTATTTGTAGGGTGTAAGAAAATGCTTTCATTTCTATACTACTTACATTAATTAATTGATAGATTAATGATAGATTATTGATGCCAAGTAATTGATGACTCTTAGCAGCCATAAATATATTCTTCTCGATGATCTATCCCTAACTTGGTCCTTCAGTTCTTGCAACAGTGCATTCGCTAAAAGCGAAGCACATAGATAACATAAATAAAATTTAAAAACAAAATCTCAATTTTTTTATTATTAACATGCAGAAATTGGTGGTGGTGGTGGTGGTGGTATTCAAATATTTTTACTATGGGTTCTGTGGGCGTGGCCAGAAGGTCATTTGACTGGGTGGGCATGGTTAGGTGATCATGGGACTGGATGGGTGTGGCCAACTCAACATCGCTCACATTGAAGGGGCCTCGCCTCGTCGGGCCCTTCACCTCCCACAGCCACTGACCTCATCTCCAAACTTTTTATGCAAAAAGAAATTGCTTGAGAAACTCTGATTCCAAGTCATGAGTTTAAATCTGATTTAACTAACCTAATCCACCTCCATAAGTCGGGTATCAAAGATCTACAAATTTTTCTTTAGTTGTACCAACCATGTATCTGTCAACTTGTAAAGCATTTCCATGACTACTATCAAGTTGACATAAAAAAAGGGAGGAAGGGAGGAGAATTCCATGCATACCTTTGGCCACAGTCAGGTCTCATATTCCTACAGCTGGTGTGTGAAATGCGCATGTTCATAGCCTGCCGTAGGCACCTTCTTGGTGGATGTGATTTATGACACAAACAGAGGGGAGGGGATACAGGGGTAAAGTTCAAATGCAATTAAGCGCCAATCAGTTTCGGCTCCACAGAAGAACATGCCAAAATGTTGATCCTAATAAATGAATGGATTTATTTTGAACTTTGTCTCGAGGCTCGCAAATTATTTAGGTCATCCTTTGGAAACTTCGCAATACCATTACTACAACCTATTAAAACTATACAGGTAATCATCAACTTACAACCACAATTAGGATCAGAACTTCTATTGCTAAATGGGGCAGTCATTAAATGATTTGTACCCAATTTTATGACCTATTTTATCACAGTTGTTAAGCAAACTGCCATGGTTGTTAAGTGAATCCAGTTTCCTACACTAACTTTGCTTGTTGGAAGCAAGTTGAAGAGGTCATAAATGGCAATCATTTGATCCCAGGACACTGCAACCATCATAAATACATGATGGTTGCTAAGTGCCTGAATTCTGAGCACACGACTGCAGGGATTCTGCAAAATTCATAAGTTTGAAGACCAATTTTAAATCACTTTTTTCAGCACCACTATAGCTTTGAACAGTTGCTAAGCAAGTGGTTGTAAGTTAAGGACTATCAGTGTTTACATAAAGTGCTTGAGCAACCCCATTCCCAGCCATTCCGCAATCATATTTTCTAACTCATGTACCTTTTACATCATAGATCAAAAACCTGTGAAATATTCTTTGTCTTTCCCTGAGGATAAATTTTGCACCTGCCTGTTTATAGATACTTAACCAAAAAAAAATCAGATTTTTCTTTTCATATGTTTTGTAGATATGGGACCACCTTGGATATAAAGTCATTTTTATAACCCCCCACTGTCCAATGAGCACATTGATTAATACAATTAATAAGAGTTTGTTCTGACCCCCCTCTCTCCACTCCTGTGAACAAGCCAAAACACAGGCTTGGCTGCTTGCCACTGTTTAATTGCAAGATAACAAACCCTTGGGCCGAGGGCCCAGATAACTCAAAATACAAGAAAAACAAACCAGATATTCAAACACGCCTCTAAGACATCGACTTTCTTCACTGCTAATTTCGAACAGTTGTTTCCTGCAAATTTCCGCTCCCAACGCCTCACCTATAAGCTCTCTTGGGAGAGGCCAATCTACAACCACATGTGCTAATTATTGTCTGTGAGCCTGCCTACGAAGCTGCTGCTTTCGTTTCTCAGCCCTTCTCACTCTAGCATCAGGGACTGACTGCCTTTGATCCTCCCCACTACTCCATGCCTCAGGTGCCTCCTGGTGGCCAACCAGCCCCTCTGGTCCCTGCTCTGAATCTGCAACCTGCACAGGATCTTCCACATCATCCAGGGCAGACTCAAATGATCCCTCGCTATCCGAGTCCAGCAGCAAATACAGTGGATTTCAACAAGTATTTCCAGTTATGAAATATTAATTATAAGCTTGATTAAGAAATAGATGCTATGAATTGCAAACACCCTACATACAGAGCACATTATATAAATTTAGCATTTTCACATCAGCTATATTTTCCAAAGATATAATGCCAATTATAAAGATTCTGTTTCACTAAGTGGCTTCACTTGAGAAATGATTCTGTACCACAAATTCATCTGTTTTTTGAATTTACAATTGACCAAAATACAAAGATAATTGCAAATTTTGCACATTGTGTTTTTTATTTGATAAATTACTACCTAAAACAGTGATGGTGAACCTATGGCACGCGTGCCACAGGTGGCACGTGGAGCCATTTGTCAGGGCACGCGAGGCGCTGCCCTGTCAGCTGGCCAGCGCGCATGCGTGCGCTGGCCAGCTGAGTTCACCTTTTTAAAAGCCATTTTTCGCCCTCCCCAGGCTCCAGAGGCTTTATAGGAGCCTGGGGAGGGCAAAAAGAGCCTCCCCCGCCCTCCCAGAGGACCTCCGGAGGCGTCAGGGATCATCCGGAGGCTTCCCTGACGCCTTCAGAGCGCTTAAAACCACCCTCCGAGCAAACCGGAAGTCGGTTGCTCAGAGGGTGGTTTTAAGCGTTCCGAAGGCTTCAGGGACCACCCGGAGGCTTCCCTGACGCCTTCGGAGCGCTTAAAACGATCCTCCGAGCAACCCGGAAGTCACTTCCGGTTTGCTCGGAGGATCCTTTTGAGCGCTCTGAAGGCTTCAGGGAAGCCTCCGGACGGTCCCTGAAGCCTCCGGAGGACCTCCGGGGGGCGGGGGAGGCTCTTTTCGCCCTCCCCAGGCTCCAGAGGCTTTATAGGAGCCTGGGGAGGGCGAAAAAAGCATGTAAAAATGGGGGGGGGGTGTCACGCGTTGTGCGCGCATGCACATGGGGGGTCGCACATTGCATTATGGGTGCGGCACACCTGCACACAATCCCCCTGCGCTCCCCCCACTTGTGGCACGCGAGCCAAAAAAGGTTCGCCATCGCTGACCTAAAATAATGATAAACAAGGTAGAGGTCAGCTAATTGTTCTAAGAAAAACATAATAAATGCACTTTTATGCACCTTGATTTTTTCCTCTGCTTTTGAAACGGAATAGGACTGTTCTTCTGCTACCCTTCGCCTCCCCTTTTTCGCCCCCAGGTTTCTACCCCCAGCCATTAACCTCTACCATCTCGCCTCCGCTGTTAGGACCCTAGCTGGAAGGATACAACTGACTGCAGGCACATACTTCCGCAGAGGCACATGTGCCACAAATGCCCAACAACCAAATGCTCAAAAGGAAAACACCTTTACAGCAACACAACACATATACATATTACAATAGAACAAATTTCTATAACATATCAAGTTTCTACTTCATGTGATGATGCTTATTACTTTTTATTTATTACCATTTCCTTCATTTCTCGAACAGCATAAACAGATAGGGTCCTAACAGCAGAGGAGAGATGGTAGAGGTTATTGGCTGGGGACGGAAACCTGGGGGCGAAAAAGAGGTGGCGAAGGGTTGCAGGAGAACAGTCCTAGACCCTTTTGAAATATTAAGTTTAGCAACAATACAAAAGAAAAACTTTTGTAATATCACTTCTTGGTTTTTCTCTTCATTTTCTTATCCCAATTTTCTATGTATATTTTTCCTTCTTTTCTTATTAAAATAAAATCGTTTTAATTTTTATTATTGAAAGAGACATCACCTTCCTCATAACTAAATACTCATCAATTATCTGGAATAAAACTGTATCACCATAAAATGTCCTGTCCAGGACAGAAGAAGGGGCAGTCTGAGTTTAGATATCTTTGGTTCCAAGCCAAAAAATCCAATTACATTTGGACAGGAAATTCAAAAGAAGAAAGCGGGGGAGGTCAAAGCTATTGGTACATGGTCCCTATCTTGCAGGAAAAGACAAGGTTAGGGATGCTTTGAATCTACTGTATGGGATCAGATAGCTTTTTTGTTCTGCTTTTTTGTTTGATGAGTGGTTCCAATAAAGAAATATGCTTCCCCGCCCCTGCCCCCCAATACCTTTCCCCCAAGGACTCTACAAATACTATGATTGTCTAGGGCTGAAAAGTACAACATGGGAAGTTACCAATTTATACATTTGTGTTCTTTGAGCATCCCATGTGGTTGCATTAAATAGACAACGCAGCATCCTGAGAAATGCCCCTTTAGTATAGAACTATTATTTTCACAACTTTAAGTCCTTTTCATTCTAAAAGGAAATGAAGCAGCAGAAGCTAGAGATAATACAAGAAGTGAACAGCAATTTCAGCTCCTCCAAATTTCCCACACCCTACGTATTCCTTTGTTAATAGAATCTGTTTCTACTAAATAATAAACGAAGTCTACTTATTTATGCTACAAGTGTGCAATTTAAAAATATCTAGCTGTGGGAAATGTGGAACATAATATTTGGATTAGTTACAATCAAACTGGTTTCTGGATTCTTTTCCTTCTAGACAAAACTTTTGTCCCACAGAATCCTTTCTTCTGACACTGGCCAGGTGGGTGGCCAGCCTCTCAGACAGTGCGGGGCTGCAGCCTTGCATCCTAAAACAGCGCAAGGGGAGGAAATCCTGTCATCCCAAAACAGCGCAGGGCTGCAGCGAGGCAAAACAGCATGGGGGGGAAGCCTCCAATCCCAAAACAGCACAGTACTGCAGCCTCAAGTCAAATCAGCACAGCTGGGGGGAAGTCTCACATCCTAAAACAGCGCTTGGGGGAGTGAGATTGGGTAAGGCAGGCAGGCATGCAGTTCAGGCAGCAGAAAGGTAGGCTGGGGTACAGGGGAAGGAGCTGGGCAAGGAACAGAGATCGGGGAAGGCTGATACCTGAGGCAGAAAGGTAGGCCATTTGCAGGGACCGAGTGGTTGAGCAAGCGAGTGAGGGAAACAGCTATGCCACTGGCCGTGTGACTCTATTAGGCCTCGGCCAAGGCCGAGGTGATGTAAGGAGTGACTGGGCAGGGAGGGGCAGGGTGGGTGTGGCCAGTCAGAAGTTTCACTACCAGTTCACCCAAACTGGCTGAATCCCACCACTGAGTCCATCTTCCTTACTACTGGTACTCTTCTTGTCCATTTTTTTCCTTTATATAAATTAGACGATCTATGCTTTATATCCCTTCAGAGAAAAGTGGGATGAAAAGGTTTGAGGATTTAGGAGGTCCTACTTATGAATTCTCCTACTTTCTACTTTCATTTATTTTGTGACCTTGTTTTTCTTAAGTTCTCTCTCTCCCCTACTCTGTTCTGTTCTTTGTGACCTATTTTTTTCCTAATTTCTTGTTTGCTAACATGGTTATCCCTTAACCTTTTTGTTTTAGCCATGCCTTTCCTTTGTCACCCTATTCCTCTTCCATTTTCTAAGGTTTGCTAAGGTTGTCACAAGTTTAAAAATGTCAATTTCTCTTTATTAGAGTGCATCATGAAAATATGGTTTTTAGCAATTCACAAGCAGTTGACAACTGAATTATATTTCACAATGCATTGCTAAAGCAAAAAATAATGTAGTGTATTAAATTATGTTGGTCGGTATCGCTAGAATAAGGAAAATCATTTATTTAATTCATCTACAGAGAACAATTCTTTTTCAACAAGCTAGAATTTATCTTCGTGTGTGCTTTAGCAAACCAGTCCCAGTTCATCCACAGGGAACAATTCCTTTTCAACAAGCTGGAATTTATCTTAGCGTGCACTTTAGCGAACTGGTACTGGTTCGCATAGAAATCCACCCCTGGTGCACTACAGTAACCTAATCAGATAACTCTAGTTCATAAATATGGCATGTATTTAAAAACTTTAACCTTAAATTTAATGCATGTATTAATCAAATGAACTCCACATAATCAAACTACCTTCATTCAGATTTCCTTCCTCTTTCTTTTAGTTTCACAGATACGTTCTATTTTGTTTATTTCATTCATTGTATTTATTAATTCATGCGTTTGCCATATACTCTTCTTAAATTCAAATAGCAATCTTTTATATGTAATATTGATTACCAAATGGGACCAGATATCTTGTCTATAACTTTGGTCAGCTGAGACTGTCACATATGCTTTTTAATCTTTCAGAGACAATATAGTTACATGTAAATATAGATATAGACATTATCCATATAGACATATATTATTTATATTACCTATATTATAAATATAGACAGTAATAATTACCAGCTTCGGTTCTATCACTATGGTTAGCTATATCACATACACCATTCCCTGCTATTGGTAAGAAAGGTATCAATTCATTTCACAAGTTTTGGACAAGATGCCTCAAGGGCAATCAAAACTCTGTTACTATTTGAATTATACAGTTCTGGACGAGAAGAGAATGAATTTCACATTATTATTTCCCAACTCCACAGTGTATGTTTCCAAGGAATAGAATTATATGGAGAAAGAGAAAGATTCTTTGTTAAGCTTGTGACACATCCTTGCATTGGATGGCAAACGTAAACAAAAATATTTAAGGGGATTTTTTTTAAGAAGGGATAGAAAAGAGATAAAATCTTTACTTTAGCTGAAAAAGATCAAATGCATGTTTTCCAAGAAAATTTTTTGTCTTGAATTTATTTTAATTTTCTGGAAGACAAATTCTGAATACTGTATTGTTGTAATTATTCACATGATTTAAGCCACTGAATCAAATTCATATATTCCTATTTTTACTTGTAATCCCAACATTATCCGTCCATATGTAGCATAAAATTACATTTTTTTTAATTTTTATTTATGGTTTTTTTCTTTAACATATACAGTATGAGTACTTAATGAACATTTCCAGAGTAGTGAACAGTATACAGAGTACTAACAACAATAATGATGCTGTTTAGGTATACATAATAATAAACTTTCAACTTCTAAAATTTACATACATTGTAGTATATTATATTTTGTAACAGTGTACATAGTAATGTTTTCCCCATTTCTACTTTCTACCTCTTTTTTCTAACCCCTAATACAACAATTCCCATATTAAAAAGTATTATGTATCTATCCATCATCTCTTACCCTTTACTATTTAAGCATACATGGTAGTAGTCTTTCAACTACTAACATTTACATATGCATAGCAGTTAGTACCTTACATCATGTGACATTATGCATAATAACATTCCCAATTTCTAATTTTTAGCTTTATTTTATTTAATTAGCTTTATTTTAGTGAAGTGCACACTCAGCGAACCAGTTGTTACACCGGTTGAATCCCCCCCCCCCGCCCCTGGTATTTATATCTTTTAAATCTTTTCCAAAGCTCATCAAGTAATATTTTCAAAAGCTTGCATCATATTGGAAAATTTAATTTAGAGAAAATCCTGAATTAAGAGTCTCTTGGTGTTTCTTCTTCTGGAGTGGCGATTTTATTTCTTTTTAACAAGAGAAGACAAAGCAGATATGGGGAGAGGAACAAGTTAATTTATTAATGAGAATAAACCGAGCAGAAGGTTGTTTTCCTCTGAGAGACTCAATCGTGTTACTGACTGTTTCCTGAACTGAAAATAAATTGCTGATTACCAGGTACATAACTGGGAAAATAGTAGCATCTTTGTCACTGTGTTTATTTGGTTTGCCAGCTGTGCCTACATTCTGAGTTAGAATGCATGAACTGTCTCTTATCAGCAATGATTTACTGCGCATGTCATTACATCACATACCTTCTTTCCTTCTTCCTTTGTCTGTATGCCAGGCCGACAAGGGCTCTGCCAAGATGTAATTAATTGGCTTAGTAAGTTTGAATTTTTACTTTCTTTACAATTAAATTTTTTTTCTTAGATTATGCCTCGGGTTTATTTTGCTTATTTCAAAAGTATACTACAAGGAAATTCCACGGTCCATACATCGTTGATTTACAGGGCGGAATTCACACCCCAACATATGGTAACATAGGATGGTTGATGTATGGTTTTTCCTTGCTTTGTTACTTTTTGAAGATAAACACCTAGGCTAATCAAGACAAATGATTTATAGCGACTGAGGAACGCTTCTAAGATGCCTAAAAAGAAAAAAAATTAAAAGAACTTTCTGCAAGGCATTCTGATGGCTTTAGTCTCTCCGATGAAGAGGTGAAAAGTATTTTACAAAGATTTACAACTCTTGATGCAACCGGACTGGGTGAAGAATCTGCTGTGGGACAGATCTCAACAAGATGGGACTGTTTCTGGAGATGATGTATTCCGACTGAGGTCAGTAAAGTATCTTCCTAATTATGCATGCTCCCAAACATCTCCTAGAGATTTTGAAACTCTCGATGCCAGGCCAAAGCTTTCACAGCCAGAGCAATTTCACTCCCACACAGAGGGAGAAATGTATGATTCTCTCTGCACCTCTGAGCAAGCTATGGAAAGCTATCCTAATCAAATAGAGTATTATGAACACCAGCTGTTCCAGGCCAAAAATGTTTATTCCATGCTCAAGTCAGAGAAGAGAGATTCCCATGCTTTTCAAATTTCTGAAAATGCCATCTTGCCTTCTTCCCCAAAGCCTAAGACACACCCCCTGGAGGATATTGTGTCAGGCAAATCAGAACAGAGAGCTGTGCACACGTCACAATTGCCACGTGGTCTCCTTTGTTCTCCAATTGCACATGCCACGCAGGCAGAAATATTACAGCCAAAAGATGTAACCACAGCACCATCTCCTGGCAGAAATAATTTACTACAAAGAGCTGATATGAACGTTAAAACTCAGGAGCAATTCAAATCACTGCAACAGACTCTTTCACATATGTCATTAGATTACTCAGATATTCAGGCTGCAACGCATCAAGTGCCTCCACAGGCCCAATTTTCAGCACCCCCTGGAGGTGCCGGAGCACGACAGTACTTAATGCAGCCTCCAGCAAGCCATGCTTTTATTCCTGCTCAAGAACCATCCCTAGCTGTTAGATTTCAGCAACCACAGGTTCAACAACAAGCATTTTTACCTGCACAGCAAGCATTTCAAATGCACATTCCTCAACAGGTGTTTTCTGTTGCTCCATTGGCTGGTGAGTCAAAACTAAAAATGTCAGGACAGAATTATAAAGCCTGGGTCAGTAAGGTTTCACTTTTGCTTTGCAGAGAAGGTACCCATTGTGTGGTGTTTAATCCTCCTGCCCAGCCATGGACTCCTGCAATAAGAGACTTAGAGACTAAGGCTTGCACAACATTATTGATGTCCATGGAAACTGAAATGCAATTTTTCCGCCTAATGCAACAGCCCAACAAATTTGGGCCCATTTGGAAGATTGCTACAGCCCCGTTTCAATTGAATCTTCATGTTTGCTCAAGTCTGAGTTCCATGGTTCGAAATTGAACCCTGGTGAGCAAATCGGTGGACATTTGACCAAACTGAAAAGAATGAGAAAAGAATTGAGAGAAAGAGGCCATTTTATTGATGATGTTCAAATGATCAGCATTATCATTAACTCAATGAATTATGAATGGAAAGATGCCATTGCAAAGATAACCAAGTGCCTATTGCTCAACACACAGTCAATAATGTTTGCAGACTTTTAATTGAGGAGGAAGCTTTATTTTTAGCCATGCCGCATTTGCGAGGACCACCCACATCAAGAGCTCCAGCGAGACGTCCCTTCCGAGGAAGAGCCTACGCTCCAAGGATGCCAAGATGCTACATTTGTAACCATATGGGACATGACACCCGGGATTGTCCCCAACGAGTTCCAGCTCCCATCACATACCAGCCCAGAGGAACAGACTCCAAAGGCAGAGGTAGAGGTGGAAGACAAGGTCGTCATGGTCCAAGGTTTGGTTTGGTTTGGTTTATTTGGATTTATATGCCGCCCTTCTCCAAAAGGACTCAGGGCGGCGTACAACATTAAAATCACACATCTCAAAAGTTAAAAAAAGATTAAATCCATTTCCAAAAACAAACAAACCGATTTTTTTAAAAAAAGAAACAATACATTTAAAATAAGTTAAAATTAACATTAACATTAACAGGCCAGGCCGCTTGCTGGAAAAGCCAACTTTTTAGGGCGTGTCGGAAGGACCGGAGGTCAGGGATTATGCGGAGCTCCGGGGGCAGCTCATTCCAGAGGGAAGGCGCTCCCACAGAGAAGGCTCTCCCCCTGGGGGTCACCAGCCGACACTGCTTGGCCGACGGCACCCTGAGGAGGCCAACTCTGTGGGATCGTACTGGACGGTGGGAGGCTACTGGTGGCAGTAGGTGGTCTCGCAGGTACCCTGGGCCTAAGCCATGGAACGCTTTAAAGGTCATAATTAATACCTTGAATCACACCCGGAAAACAACAGGCAACCAGTGCAGGCCGCCTAAAAGGGGTGTGACATGGGAGCACCTAGGTACCCCCATGACAACCTGCGCGGCCGCATTCTGGACCAGCTGAAGCCTCCGGGTGCTCTTCAAGGGCAGCCCCATGTAGAGAGCATTGCAGTAGTCCAGGCGAGAAAGGACGAGGGCATGAGTGACTGTGCACAGAGCATCCCAATGCAGGAAGGGGCGCAACTGGCGTACCAGGTGATCCTGGTAAAAGGCCCCCCTGGTCACGGCCGTCAGGTGTTCTTCTAAACTAAGCCGCATATCCAGGAGGACTCCCAGATTGCGAGCCTTCTCTGAGGGGGCTAAAATTTATCCCCCTATCGTCAAAGATGGAACAAGATGTACAAATCGGGATGACGGAAACCACAGCCACTCAGTCTTGGAGGGATTGAGCTTGAGCCTGTTCCTCCCCATCCAGATCTGCACAGCCTCCAGGCATCGGGACATCACGTCGAGGGCATCGTTTGGGTGGTTTGGGGTAGAGATGAAAAGTTGGGTATCATCAGCATATTGATGATACCGTACCCCAAAACCACGGATGATCTCGCCCAGCGGTTTCATGTATATGTTGAACAGGAGGGGTGAGAGAACCAACCCCTGGGGCACCCCACAAGTGACACGCCTGGGGGTCGATCTCTGCCCTCCAGTCAACACAAACTGCGACCGATCTGACAGGTAGGAGGAGAACCACCGTAAAACGGTGCCCCCCACTCCCAACCCCCCGAGTCGTCGCAGTAGGATACCATGGTCGATGGTATCGAAAGCCGCCGAGAGGTCTAATAGGACCAGGACAGAGGAACAGCCCCTGTCCCGGGCCCGACAGAGATCATCGACCAACACGACCAATGCCGTCTCCGTGCTGTGCCCGGGCCTGAAACCCAACTGAAATGGATCCAGGTAGACAGCTTCATCCAGGTACTGGGGAAGCTGACGTGCTACCACACTCTCGACAACCTTTGCTACAAAGCGAAGGTTGGAGACCAGACGATAGTTGGCTAAAGAAGCTGGGTACAGGGAAGGCTTCTTGAGGAGGGGCCTCACCACCGCCTCCTTCAAGGCGGTGGGAAAGAACCCCTCTCTCAATGGAGCGCTGGTAATCGCCTGTAGCCAGCCTCGTGTCACCTCCCGGGAAGCCGAAACTAACCAAGAGGGACACGGGTCCAGCACACAAGTGGCAGCACTGAGTCTCCCCATAATCCTCTCCATGCCTTCGGGGGTCACAGGGTTAAACCCATCCCAGATTGTCTCCTCAAGATTCATCCCCGTCGGCTCGCCCGAATCTACCCAGTCAGAGTCCAAGCCTGTCCGGATCTGAGCGATTTTATCCTGCAGATACTGAACAAATTCTTCAGCCCTACCCTGATCTAAAGGGGTGTGATCCACAAGCTCGACTCGCCACATTGGCCTTAACCAACGATCCACAACCTGATCCAGAGTACGACAGACAGCTTTTGTGGACTTTGGATAGTGGCGCAGCATTTCACGTCACCTACAGAAAGGAAATCTTCACAGAGATGCACGAGCCAGAACCTGATCTACGTGAACTTTATTCTTTCTCCAATCATCCCTGTAAGGTCATGGGAAACGGAACTGTTTATGTTGAAGAACTCGATGCACTCATCCTTGATGTTTATTACATACCTACAACAACCAGTAATTTGCTTAGTCAAAGTCACTTGTCTAGAATGTTAAAGTTCCAGGTTCACCACCTCGAAAAAACAAAACATAGTTAAAAATGGAGATATTGTTGCTGAAACCATGCTAATTGGTGGTGTTTATTACATAAAACCAAAGCCTAAACCGCAAGCACAGGCAAGTATACAAACTCCAAAAGAGGAGAGTACAGGCCCAGAGAGAGTTGCTTCAGTGAGAGATCCTGTTGCTACTCCAAAGGCTCCTAAAGCCAACAAACAGAAAATAAGGAAGCAGGTTGCTCAGAGCAAGCCTGAGGTTCCTCATGAAACTGTTAATGTTGAAAATTCACTAACTGGTAAACGTTTGCATTCCAGATGTATCCAGAAGTGGCATAGAAGATTGGGGCATGCCAGTTTCCCTGTTCTTAGGAAAATGCCGGAATTCGCAAAAGGTTTGGATCTAAAGGGGTGTAAAATGTTTTTGGATTGTGCAGTTTGCAAGAAGGCCAAATCCAAAGCAGCAACCATTCCCAAACACACTACACGCCTGTCAACACGCATTTTTGATTTGGTACACACTGACATAGTGGGTCCTTTTCTGCCAACACTTGGTGGTAAAAAATATTTTCTAACAATTGTTGATAATTACTCTAGATATGGATTTGTATATCCTATGAGAGAGAAATCTGAGACCTTTCAGATCTTTAAAGACTTTGCAGCACTTGTTTCTACCCAACACCAAGTTTGCATCACCAGAATCCAGAGTGACCGTGGTGCTGAATTCATGTCTCAGCGTTTCCAGGACTGGATGCATAAGAATGGAATTTTTCATCAGACATCCGCTCCGTACACACCGGCTCATAACGGAGTCGCAGAATGAAGACAAGGGGTCCTACAAACCATGATGTGTTGTCTCCTAGAAGATGCCAATCTCAGTAACACATACTGAGGTGAAGCTATCAAATATGCAAATTACATTGTTAAACCGTACTTGGAGCAGTGTAATAAATCAAACTCCTTTCTTCATGATGTATGGCTACAAGACCGATCTCAAGAACCTCCATATTTTTGGTTCATACACTATGGTGAACATTCCCTTAGCTCAAAGAAGAAAAGGAGGTCCAGCAGCAAACAGGCTGAGATTTATGGGTATTAATGATAATTCAAAATGGAGCCAATTTATTGACTATAAACATGTAATTGTGATTTCACAATCTGCTAATTTTGAGGAAGATATTGACTGATCCAGGATTCATTCTAACGATCCTGGAGTTTATTTTCCTAGAGATGATGTTGTTGATGCCATGCAGCCTGATGACCAAGATTCACAGGCAGATATTCCATCTACTTCTCCACAACCTGATGTTCCGTGTTCGCGAACTGCGGATGCTGATGCTAGCGATGAATGTGAGGACGAGGACGAAGCAGAAGAAGAATGGACTGTTGTTCTGAGACATTCCAAGAGGGTCACAAAAGGAATCCCTCCACAGCAATGTTCGTGGCAACTGACAAAAACACCCTTGCCTTTGATTTGCAATGTTACACTTCCTCCTGATACGTTCACACAAATCAATCAGCTTCCTGATTCAGAGCAAGAGAAGTGGTATCAGGCAATGCAGGATGAAATGGACAGTTTAAAGAAACTTAATGTATTTACACCTGCAAAACCTCCAGCAAACAAAAAAGTCATTGGCACTCGATGGGTCTACAGAATTAAAAAGAAACCAAATGGTGAGTCATTGTACAAGGCTAGACTTGTAGCTCAGGGTTTCGCTCAACGTTATCCTGAGGACTACACAAACACCTACTCACCGACAGTCAGAACTGAGAATGTAAAAATTGCTTTAACCACTGCAACTATTCTTGGTTTAGAAGTTTTCCAGTTTGATCTTGACACGGCTTATCTACATGCTGACCTAGATGAAAAGATCTATGTGAGAGGACCTCCAGGATTCCGACAGCAAGAAGGGGATACATGTTTTCTAAACAAAAGTCTTTATGGTCTGAAACAGTCAGGTTTAATGTGGTACTTATGTCTTACTGACAAACTAAATTCAATGGGCTTTATTAAGTCTGAAACTGATGAGACTTTTTGTGAACATTACTGCACATATTCACAAAAAGATCTAACAATGCATATGAGATCATTCTTGTTTATGTTGATGATATTGTTTATATTAGTCCAAATAAGAAAAAGACTGAAATTTTTGCTAAAAGTTTGCAGAGATACTTCACATTGAAATCTTTAGGTCATATTAGCACTTACTTAGGTGTTCAGATTGACAAAACACAGAAGGGGTTTAGTCTTTCACAAGAGGATAAAATTGAACAAATTTTGCATCATTGAAACATGAAGGATGCTAACACAACAAAGACACCCATGCAAACAGATTTTCACAACTTGACACATGAATCAAGTCCTGAGTTCAAGGATCAAACACTTTATCGTTCAGTCATTGGGTCACTGTTGTACATTAGTAGTTGGACCAGACCCGACATTGCACTTAGTGTTAATCTCTTGTCACAACACGTAGGTAAGGCAAAACAATTTCATTGGACATGCGTTAAGAAGTTATTGAAATACCTGAAACACACTAAACACATGAAGTTATTGCTAGAACCAACACATACTGATTATGCAGAATTATGTTGTTATGCAGATTCTGATTGGGCAAGTGATAAGAAATCACGCAAAAGTACTTCAGGTTACATGATGTTCCTAAATGGATGTCCTGTTTACTGGCAAGTGAGAAAACAGAATTTTGTTTCTTGTTCATCTACTGAAGCTGAATATGCTTGTGTTTCCGATGCATGTAATTCTCTAACATGGTTTGATGCTTTGATCGCAGATATCTGGATATGTCCGATTCGACCAATCACCGTGATGGATGATAATGAATCGGTGGTTTATATTTCTGAGTCACATTTCACAGGTTCTAGGTCCAGACACATTGACATTCATTATCAAAACATAAAGCAATTAGTTAAACAAGGTTTTGTTAAATTGCAATATGTATCTATCTACACATGATCAAATTGCTGATATGCTCAACAAACTGCTTCCAGCAGCTCAACACGAGTATCTGCGGAAGAAGATGTGCCTTATTTGATGTTATCTGCCCAACTGGCAAAAGAAGGGGTGTCACTGCGTTTATTTGGTTTGCCAGCTGTGCCTACATTCTGAGTTATACGGCAGCATGAACTGTCTTTTATCAGCAATGATTTACTGCGCATGTCATTACATCACATACCTTCTTTCCTTCTTCCTTTGTCTGTATGCCAGGCAGACAAGGGCTCTGCCAAGATGTAATTAATTAGCTTAGTAAGTTTGTATTTTTTACTTTCTTTACAATTATTTTTTTTTTCTTAGATTATGCCTCGGGTTTATTTTGCTTATTTCAGAAGTATACTACAAGGAAATTCCATGGTCCATACATCGTTGATTTACAGGGTGGAATTCACACCCCAACAATCTTGGACTGTGGCTAAGACAAGCAAGATGATTTAGTTTTGTTAGAATAGCCTACTTGGCTTTAGCCATATATAGTAGTAGGTAGAATTTTGGAGACTAGGAAGGAATGGGAAGTTATACTGGCCTACTATAATTCTACCTTTCTGAAAAGGTGATTTGTGTACAATACTTTTAGTGTTCCAGATTGTAGAACTATTCTGGAGAGTTGATGGATTAGTACAGACAGTCCACTGCTGGAGGCTGATGGGTTTGCTTTGGTGATGTTCCTTCCACCATCAAGCAATTCTGTCAAATCCTGATTGACCTATAAAATAGGAAATGTGCCGTGCAATAGAAACAACCATCTTTTAATAGTTTTTCCTGCTGAGTACAGTTAATCAAATTGCCTGGTTTTCAAAAAAGCTGTTGGCAAAAAAGTGAAAAGGACTAGAGTGCTGTTAAGAAAAAACCCCAAAACCCTCATTTGAAAGACTAGCCTATGACAGCAATGCTATTAAAGAAATCTTTTGTCTCTGCTGCAACTGTGTCTCAGCAACAAAACACAGCAGCAATCTGGGTAGACAGAAGCCTATTGAATTCTGGTACATGACAATAAAGATCACAAAAAGCCTATTGTAGTACATTTTCTCCAGAATTTCAAATTACTCATCTCCGTGGTGACTTGAATGTTGTGCTTGATACAGATTGAGTTAATATCTTCTTGGTTGTATAATGCAACTTATCGGCACCAACAGGAAACTTTTAAAGGGGAGACTTGCAGGATGTATGTTTTTTTGAGTTATGAAAATGCATACATTAGTAATAGAAAGGCTTAGAGTTGATTGAATATTTTTAAAAGGCAGTATTTTTAAAAAATAGATCTTGTTTATAAAAAAACTTTTGGCTTAATATCTTAAATATTCCATTTTCCATCTTGTCAAAATCAGTATCTCAAATATCCCATATTACTTAACAACTTTATGAAAACTCTCAAATTCTCTTCCATGATGATTTCCTGCCAGTATGTGAATGGCCAAAATTATAACATTCTTTTCCAAATACAAATGCAAAGATGTGGAATTATTTTGGAGATAGGGTTGGGATAAATGGGGGAAGGCACAACTTATAAAAATGGTAACCTATCTGGATAGAGATATCTGAAATATTTGGGACATCTTCGGAACTTAATATTACCTTTATAAGGAGAGGTGATTAAAAGCATTCTTTACCAGACTAATCTAGTTTGCTAATTGCATATATAGTTATAATGGTTAGAATTAGCTTCATCTTCTATGTTAAGGTGACCAACCGTCCTCCTTTAGGGAGGACAGTCCTTCTTTTGTAAGTTCTGTCCTCCCTCGAAAAGTGTCCTCCTACATGTCCTCCTTTTTGATATTTGACGGCTAATCTGTCGCGCGTTATGTGACGTATTTTATTAAACAGTTTTGTCCTCCTTTTCATTGTAAAAAAGTTGGTCACCTTATCTATGTAAAAGTTAGACTACTGTGGTACTTAGGCTTAGGGTTAGTAGATTCTAGAGCTTAAGTTTTGGTTTATGTGAAACAGACCTAAAATTTATAAATAATGTTAAAACTTAATATTTATCTATATTTACCAGCCTAAAGAACCAGTGTAACCCTTATGGTTTTAAGATTAGGTCCTGTTAAACATTAGCCTAAATTGTCTCTTATTCTATCCATTTATAAAATATTCAAAGACTTGAAAATAAATTAGACTGGTAAACATGAAAAAGGGATTTTGGAGAGATGTCTTATAATTTCATAGGGTTTTCCCATTCTTCATGTTGATATACTTAGAGTAATATTTAATATTTTAAATATAAAATTAATACTCTTATTAATATTCTTACAATAAAATATTTTATTATAATATTCTTAAGATGTTTCTATTCTGAATAATGATAATGACTCATTATAATACTGAGCCTCATCTAAATTATTCGTTAATCCAATTTATATTCCACCTTTCCTTTAGAAGTTCAAGCCAAACTTCCTTTCTTTTGAACCCATAATGCAGAGCCTTACATACCTTACAAGAATCAAAACCAGCTCTGTTTTTCTGTGCAAATGCTTGTCTAGTTAAACAATAGCTTCCCCTTCTCCCCACTCCTGGATGATCACATTGTCCAATTATGAGACATTCTTTTGTTATGAGAACAGTCCATTTCTTTCTCAAGCACCTGCAGTGGTGACCTTGATGGTTGCCAAGTTCTCATGGTCCACACACACACATTTTCAGCATTCTAATTTTCCCTTTCCTCCCCCCAGTTCATTGACAAGTTGAAAAGCATTAAGGTTTGGAAGAAACAAAGTGTTTGATCTTGACAGTTTCATATAAAATGTGTTCCATTCCAAAATATATTTCAAAACATCACAGTTTTCCTCCACTTTCTTTTTAGCAAATTCTGCATCAGTTTTGAGATCTTTCTATCTCTAATATATCTCAATGAAACGTAAGACGTTAAAAGTTTGATATGGGACATTAAGCTGAGTTGTAACCTGTCATTACAAAGAAGGATTAGACATATAAAAGTATAAATGTAAGACCCATATTTCCTCCTATTTCTTTCAAGTTCTGCATTTCGTTATCTTCCATAGCACTTTTTTTATTAAAGTTTTTTATTTTTCCATTTTCATAACATATAATCACATGTATACTATTATATAATCAACATCATATTGTATTATTAAATGTTTACATCAATTTACATTAATTATACAGTTATGCAGTTCTTATTTCAGAGTGCTGTTCCACTTTAAGTTTGTCTGCTTCAATTGCTGTGGGGGAAAAACAATGGTGGCCATCTTAGTCTTTTGTTCTACCTTAATGTCCAGATCCAAAATTGTAGTTAGTTATACAAATCCCACTTCAAGACTCTGGACGACCTTAAATTCAAACTGGAAGAGAAGCTGTGGCCATCTTACCCTTTTGCCGAGTGAAAAAAAGGAAGAAGAAGAAGAAAGCAAAACAAGACAAAAAAAGCCTTCATATTTCCCAGTTTGGATTCAGTTATTATTCTGTTGTTATTCTTTCCCTTACTGGGTCCAGTCTCTTGTAGCTGCTCCCACTATATCCCTTGAAACAGGCTTGCAAGATTTGGGTATTTTCCTTTGCCTCCTACTTTTCAAAGTTCTGATTTGTGGCAGTTGGTTAATTAAAACTTCCCGCACAGTCAAAGTTAAGTTATCAATTATCAGCAAGAAGAAGTGCTTCTTCCTTCTTTTCTTTTTTTGGGGGGAAGTTAAGATTTATCAATTGGAAAAAGTTGAAACAGAATAAATCTTTCAAAGTGTTTGGTTTCTTTTTCAAATCCAAAACCAAGTTTAAGATTTATGTTTGAATGGGTTTGTCATTTCTCTGCTTTCTCCTCTCTGTCCAAAATTGTTTCGAGTAAATAACTTTTTTGGGAGGGGGGCTGGTGTTTCAACCCTCCATTTTCCCTTTCTTTCTTTTTGGAAAAGTCCCGATCTGACCATCAATATTATTTATGTTCTCAAGATTTCTTTGCCTTTTCCAGGTTTGATTTATGACTGTGGGTTAGATCTTACCAACCGTTCATCTGTTCCAAACCCTCATGTTCCTTTTGCTTTGACAAGAAGTTCAGCATCTTGTCAGCCATATTTCTAGGCTGTCGCCCCGACTCCAATTCAAAAGACAAATCTCCGACCTGCAAGGGATCTGTTGCCTCCCCCTGGGTCTAATGAGATGCTGTCTTCTTCGTCCCCTCTCTGGGGGTGTTCTGGTCCAAAAGGACCTCAAAGTTGGTTTATCAGACAGGGTTTATGTAAGGCTCTTGAGAGCCCATACCCCCGTCTGTCCAGCTGAAGAACTTCCTGTCAACTTCCTCCTCTTCCATAGCACTGTTGATTGCAGCAGCATAAAATCTAATTGCTGGTCACATCTTATCTATGACAATCCTTCCCTAAGTCTTTTCTCTTTCATTTATCTGCTTTCATTTCATGATGTGTCTAATTAGCTTGCTGGGTCACTACATGCTATATTACTGAGATGCCAGTTTAATTATTCTGAACACCTCAGACACTCTCCCAGTAGTGATAAGTAGAATGATATGGAGTTTTTTGCAATTTCCATTCTCTTGGTGCATCAAACATTATTTTAATAATAATGCTTGGCCTACCCTTTATATCAGGTGACTAAGAGCCAAATGCATTTCAATGGATAAAATACTGGATACCTAGAATGAGCATATGAATCTTAAGAAGTCACAATTTTGCAGGCTCAGTTAATATTCTTTGTAACAGGGAGCTCACTATACCAGAATAAGTAAGGAATACAGCTTTCTGGTGTAGACAGAGCTGCATATCTATACCCACATACCCCCAAACTCAACTTCTACATCTTTGTGACAATGGGTTTCTTATAAAATAAAGTCTCATGTTTTTTAGACAGACACTCAATCCAAATGAAAGCTTGAAGTTAATCTAATAGGTAGATGCCACTATAAGAAAAGGCCCCATCTTTGTCTTCATGTCAGATCCCTATAGTGATACTGCCATTCCTGTGGAGAGGGGGCCCTGGATCATGTATTCATTTATTATCCTCTTCCTGTTTTCCTACATATCCTGTAACCCCTTAGTTTATAACTAGCTCTGACACCTATCTGCCCTGTGCTTTGATTTACCTTTGGGGAATGTGAAAAGGGGGAGGGCCCCTTTTTCTCAATTCTGAAGTCTCCAGAGACAAATGCCTGGGAACAGTCCCTTATCTCCTTCCCAGAATGATCATCTTCACAACACCTTCACACCTGTGGATTGGCTCATTCAACATCAGACTGAAGGGAGGAGTTTCTAACTCCTTTATCCTGCTCTGGTCTTGTACTAAACGACTTATTCTCCTTTGGATCTGCCTGTTTGGTGGTCTCTACCAGCTGTGCTTTCCCACGGACACCATTTCGCTGTATAGAACAACAACTATCTCCAAGCTTCATGATGGGTCCTAAGAAATTACCGCCAGGAAAGGCCTCATTGGCCCCGACATCTTCTACGTCCAGCCCCATTGCCCACCAGTCACAACTGGGATCTTTTTTACAACCTAAAGCCCCTGAAGAGAGTTTAAAGGATTTGTCTACTCAGCAGATGCTTCAGGCCCTCTTAAAGGGACAGGACGAAATGAAAAAACAACTGCAGGACTTAAATGATCAGCTCAGAGAGACACAACAAAAAACTACACAGAATGAGCAGAGGATAGGTGTACTGGAGGAGGGTGCGGTTGGGATGAGAAACGACCTGGAGGCAATCCATAGGGGGAATGCAGAAATTGAGAATCGTGATAAAAACGGAATTTGAAAGGATGTCTTTTTTTCTTAGGTTCCAAAACTTGCCAGAAGTTGAAAATGAAGATCTTAAGGAGATTATGACCACAATGTTAGCAGAATATATTAACAGAGAAACAACAGCTTGGATGGGATATTGACCTGATTTATAGGATTAATTCAGCCTATACAAGAACACATAATGTTCCAAGGGAAGTTCATGTTAAATTTCTTAGAAAAACCACAAGAGATGAGGTTCTAGGAGCTCAAAGGGGAGGACCATTAAAATATAAGGATAAAGAAATAACCATTCTTAAGCAGATCCCAAAGAAAGTAAGAGATAAGAGAAGGAAGTGTTCCTTCTTAGCAAAAAAAATATACAATAACGGGATTTGGTTCAGGTGGTTGTTACCAGAAGGTATGTTGATTTTTTGGGAGAGCAGTAGAATTAGAATTAACACAGTTGTGGAAGCAGAGGCTTTCACGAAAAAACACAGTGCTCTCTTAAGTGACATGGGGGATGTTACACAAGAAACAAAGCAGGGAGGGGCTAAGGCTCTGCCAGTGGACGGGGGGGAGGATGCAACAACAAGAAGACTCAGATCACAAAAGTGAATTGAAACACTATTGCAAACGTTGTT
This sequence comes from Natrix helvetica, assembly GCF_964273705.1. Classification (NCBI taxonomy): domain Eukaryota; kingdom Metazoa; phylum Chordata; class Lepidosauria; order Squamata; family Natricidae; genus Natrix; species Natrix helvetica. The sequence continues at coordinate 64,664,439 of NC_138550.1, forward strand.
ACAATGTACTTTTAAGGAAGTGACAAAAAGTAAAATGTTTGAAACATACTGATGATTTTGTGTTAAACCTAAAACTGCTAATATCTATGTAAATGTTCATAGCTTTTTATTTTTCTTTTTTGTAAAAGTTGCGAGACCGGGGGGGCTTCTCCCCCCCCGCACGATGTAGCTGTCAAAATGTTCCATAACCTCTTAACCCCTTTTTCCTTGTAAAACTTTTAAAATCAATAAAAAATTTAAAGACAAAAAAAATAATAATAAAAGTTTTCCCCTGCTGTTTCAAGTCCATGCTTTCTTGATTTGAGGGGTAAAGGCAGGACCTTACACTTCAGCTGCTTTTAAATACTGTATTTTTCAGAGTAGAAGACGCACCTTTTTTTCCTCAAAAAAGAGGCTGAAAATCTGGGTGCATCTTATACATCGATTACAGCATTTTTTTGCCTCCCGGAGCCCCGCCCCTTCACAAAAATGGCTGTGCATACCCTTATGGAGGCTTTCAGAAAGCTCCTGGGGGCTGGGGAGGACAGACATGAGCAAAAAATGGGCCGTTTTCTGCCCCCCCCCAGCCCCAGCAGCACTCTATAAGCCTCCATAAGGCTATGCATGCAATTGTTTTGACAAAAAACGAGACTGTTTTCGCGAAAAAGGGGCCATTCTTGGGAGGTTTGCAGAGTGCAAAAACTTTTTTTCCCTTTCAGAAAGCTCTTTAGTTAGAGTGATTGATGAGAATTACATTTATCAAGTGCTGTGTCAGCAGAGACAAATCTTAGGTGCTGTAGGTTGTCAGTGATTTCCTTCTCTAGCACATGGATAAATATACCTGGAAACATCTACCTACCTACCTACTCTCTCTCTCTCCCTACCTACTGTATTTCTCTCTCTCTCTTCCTACCTACCTGCAAAAATAGACAGACAGATTAACAGAGTTGGAAGGGACCTTGTAGGTCATCTAGTCCAACCTCCACCCCCCCTCCCGTGGCCAAGCAGGAGACCCTACCCCATTTCCCACTCCAGGGGAAGGATGCTGCAAAATTCCCCTTCCCTCCCCACTCCTGGGGAAAGGATACTGCAAAATCTCCATTCCCTCCCCACTCCAGGGGAAGGATACTGCAAAATCTCCATTCCCTCCCCACTCCAGGGGAAGGATACTGCAAAATCTCCATTCCCTCCCCACTCCAGGGGAAGGATACTGCAAAATCCCCATTCTCTCCCCACTCCAGGGGAAGGATACTTACTGTAGTTCTGTCTCTCTCTCTCTATCCCTCTATCTACCTACCTACCTACTCTCTCTCCCTCCCTACCTACCTACTGTATCTCTCTTTCTTTCTCTTTCTCTCTCTCTCCCTCCCTCCCTGTATCTACCTACCTACCTACTCTCTCTCTCTCCCTATTTACCTACTGTATTTCTCTCTCTGTCCCTCTATCTACCTACCTACCTACTCTCTCTCCATACCTACCTACTGTATTTCTCTCTCTAAATATATATCCCTCTATCTACCTACCTACTCTCTCTCTCTCTCCCTACTTACCTACTGTATTTCTCTCTCTGTCCCTCTATCTACCTACCTACCTACTCTCTCTCCATACCTACCTACTGTATTTCTCTCTCTCCCTCTATCTACCTACTTACCTACTCTCTCTCTCGCCCTACCTACCTACTGTATTTCTCTCTCTCTCTATCCCTCTACCTACCTACCTACCTACCTACTCTCTCTCTCTCCATACCTACCTACTGTATTTCTCTCTCTCCCACTCTCTATCTACCTACTTACCTACTCTCTCTCTCGCCCTACTTACCTACTGTATTTCTCTCTCTCTATCCCTCTACCTACCTACCTACCTACCTACCTACCTACTCTCTCTCTCTCCCTACCTATCTACTGTATTTCTCTCTCTCTCTCTCTTTTATCTATCTACTTATCTACCTACCTAACTACTCTCTCTCCCTACATACCTACTGTATTTCTCTCTCTCTCCCTTTCTATCCCTCTATCTACCTACCTACTTTTAAAAAAAATTGTCTCTTCAAAACCTTGGTGCGTCTTTTACTCTGGTGCATCTTATATTCCGAAAAATACGGTAATTGTGCTTTCTCATCAAAAGCAAAGTAAACTTATAGTACTACTCTTGTATGTTCTTATTGCTCAAAGCAGTTTCCACATTTTTAACAGACATATTAGCTTTGATTTTAAGGCAGACTATTGTGTTTCGTAATGTGCAAAACACAATAAAAAGAAGAGTTGTCATTTGTATACTTGCAATCATATTTACTCCATTTAATTTAATTGTTCACATCAACAGTTGAAGATCTTGGTGTTAAAGTTATGAAAAGCAGCAATGAATCTCATTAAGATTTTTAAGTCTAGTCCAAAAAACAAATATTTTCCCCATGAAAATAAAATAAACTACAAAATGAAATTGTCGCTGTTCTGCTTAAAGAAAATTAATATAGTAAATCTAATTGTTCTAGAAATCAGTTTAAAACTTTTTCAGAATACATTGCCTTTAACTTTCTCTAGGTGAAAAACAATAACAAATATTTTTCAATCAGAATAGAGCTGGAAGGAACCTTGAAGGACTTTTAGTTGAACCCTCTACTCAAGCAGGGGGTGCTATACTATTTCAGAATTTGCAGAAATTATAAGGTTTTATGGTTTCAATAAAGGATAATATTTGTAGCTCAGAGTTGAAATGAGGGGTTCTTGATGCTCTTTGGCTGGGTTGTTTTCTTGCATTGGTGATGTTACCTAATTTGGGTAATGAAATGTCTGCAAGAACCCAGCTCAGAGAGCACCAAATACTCTTTTTATGTTTTGTTTTACATAAAGTTTTTTAATTTCATCTCTAGCATCATCTCTAGCATCCTAACTTTACATTGTTACTTTATGCAGGTCTATCAAGGAGACATTATACCTCTTAAAGAGAACATGAACAATGTTAATGGCTTGGCTCATCAGTTTACCTCATCTGAGATTCCACTTTCTCCATATATGCTCAACCAGCTAGAAGACCTGAATGGAAGATGGAAACTCCTGCAGGTAATAATGTACACCTTAAGAACAATCAATACTGTCAGGGTGGTGATTTGGACATATTTATCTGTTCTGATTTTCCATCAAGCAAAGCAAGAAACAAATAGATCCTAATCACTTTTGGTATAGGGATTACTCAGGGATGGGTTTCAAAATGTTTTATTACCAGTTCAGTGGACATGGCCGGGGTGGGGCATGTGACTGAGTGGGCATAGCCAACTTGATATCACTCACACACACTCAGTCACATGACCCCCACCTAGCCACATCCACTGAAACAGTGAAAAAAATTGACAAGGGAGGGGGTGCAAGGCCGGAGCTTTTTGCTGTCTCCCAAATGGCGGTGGGGGGCAAGCTGAACAGCCTGCTCCTGAAGTGGCAGCTGTGGCCCTGGATTCTCGCTCTGTCTGCCTGGGAAGCTCCGTCTACCCGGGAGACGAAGCGCAGGGAGGAAGATAACGGCTGTTCAGGCAGTACTACCTGGCATCCTCTGGATGCAATGGACCCAATGGAGACAAGTGCTCTTCTTGGTGGGGCAGCCATGCTCGCCCGCTCATGGCCCGAAGCGTCACAACCCCCTCCCCCGCTGGGCCAAGTGCGCTTGGCTGGGTGGGAGGTCTTGAAACTTTGGGTCCAGAGCGGGCGAGCACAGACACCCACTGAGAGGAGCGCTTGCCTCCATTGCCTCTGAAGGCGGAGGGCAGGTGTATGATGGCAGGGAGTGACAGATGCTGCTGCAGGTATGAGTGGAAGGTGCTGGGCATCAGGGGGCGTGTGTCCGTCCGCCTCGTAGGAGTTGCCCGGCTCCATCGAGTAGCTAAAGCCCACTATGGTGCATGGTCGGAGGCCGGCGGGGATCCGGTGGTGGCAGCAACAGCGGTGGCAGCACTTGAGATCTGGCTGGGCTGGCTGGGCTGGTCGAGTCATCCCGGGCTGGTTATTTATACCTGCTGGGCAATGGGTGCCCATTCCAACAGTTCTCCCCTGTCCCACCTCTGGCACCACTTCGGGGCCGGCTGCCTGAACAGGCCTCAGGAGCGGGCCATCCCTGCCTGATTTGCAGCAGCACTAAGAAAGCCTCAAACCTAAAGGCACCTTGATCCACATCTGCTCGCCCTGTCGGCTGGGACCCACTGGGCACCGAATGCCCCAATTGAGCTCCTCGGCCTGCTCTTCTGAAAACCAGGCAGGACATGAAGGCTTCAGGTGGGTGAGCAAGTGGTGACCAGGGTACTGGTTCAGGGGCGTCACCAGCCTGACAGTCCTACCAGTTCGGAGAGCCAGCCCCGATTTTTACTACTGGTTCGGCTGAACCGGTCTGAACCAGTAGGAACCCACCTCTGGGATTACTCATTAGTAACATTAGTAACACTAGTAACACTAGTAAATTGGGCATCATTCAGAAGGCTATATAGTATTCTAGTTGTGGGATGTCTGTGTACGCTTCTGTAATTATTTTTCTGAAGGCTAATTAAATCTTTCAGGATAATATAATTTCTCTGCAGTTTTACTCCTGCTAGTATATAAGATGAGAATTCTGGAATAAGCATAGAAAGTTGGAACGGAAAAGGCATAGAAAATTGGATCTATATGGATATTAACTCACTTAAGAGATTTAGTAGAAAGACAGACGTTTTTCCCCAAATTGCAACCTAAGAAAGCTCAGCAACTTAGAAAGATACTTAATGCAATGAGAACTATTATTAATGAACATTTTTTTTAGAAAAAGCTAATATTATCACACAGCACTAATATTTTTTCTAATTTCTTGAAAGTAAAAATACCTTAGATTTTAGATTTCTGCTTCAAGTTCTTTTGGAGGCAGTTTTTTTCCAGGTTTTTGTGTTGTAATTATTTGTGTCTAGGCTGTTAAAAGTATTTAAGTTTCTAGTTTCTAATTAAATATTTGTTTGTTATAATTCTATGTTGCTATTAGGAAATATTATGAATTTAAGTTTATTTTTAAGTAGTTCTTTGTCCTTATAATACAGTAAATTAATCAGTGGCTCTTTCTGTTCTTTACCCTGAATTCATTTATGTGATATAAATGATAATAATCACTACAACTGGTTTACTGTTTTGTGTAAAGTAGAACATACACACTATTTTATCAATTTTTTAAAATTGTTCTAATTTTTACTCTAAAATTACTCTAATTGCATTTTTGTTTACTCAAATGTTGTAATATATAAATATAAATATTTATTTCTTATTTCTTAGCCGCACCCTCTCCCGAAGGACTCGGGGCGGCGTACAATGAAACATATGAAATAAATATGGACAAAACAAACATATAACAGAGACATATACCGAGACATACACAAGGAGGAGGTCGGCTGATAAATAAAACAATTAAAATACAGTATTTAAAAACCCCTAGATAATTAAATATAATTAAAATACCCAGTAAAAGCCCGTCAGGAGCGATATGGTTAGATCAAAGTTGAGCCAGGCCAGCTGCTTGGAATAGGTGGGTCTTAAGCTTAATACGAAAGGAGCGGAGGTCAGAGGTATTCCTAATATCCAGAGGGAGGTCATTCCACAGGGCTGGGCCCGCCACAGAGAAGGCTCTACTCCTAGGCGCCGCCCCCCGACACTGTCTTGTGGACGGCACCTGGAGGAGGCCCTCTCTGTGCGAGCGGATTGGTCGCAGGGATGTATGCTGATTTCTTGCTCATTCTATTAATAGTAATTATATTTAATTATATAATAATAATTATATCTAATGTAAGTCTCTGATAAAGTGATATTCTAACATCTAAATGAAAAAGGTTTTGTTTTGGGTTTTTTGAAAAAATGTAGGGATTGGTGCTGGGCAGCTTGCCGTTTTGAGTTCTTTTGACTTTCTCTGAGGTCAATTTCAATTAGTGTTGATTCAATAGCTAAATCATAAGTAGTTATTAAGCTCACTCCCCTAGTTAAATTTATCTCATGATATTTGTATTAAACACATTTGATATATTTCCATCTATTTTCACCTGGATTTTAGAAGTTCTTTATATATTCTTACTAATTCTGAAATTATTAAAGTAATTACAGTGGATACTTATACGTTATAAGATTTTACGGTATGAATCTGATTTGTTGTGTGGCATAGTAGCAAGAGATTTTTAATCTCAATTTGTTAATATATGAATTACTTACCTAGTTCTGCCAAGTGTGGAAGAGAGGTATGTAATGAAAAAAACTTGATGACCACTGCTTACAATTTGCACTAAAGAACCAGATTGCAGGCTGCAACAATCCAGCAATGAATCTGATCTGAAATAAACTTCTCTTATACAAGCCCTACTGAAGCCCTCAAGCAAGAAATAGTAGAAAGAGCAATGATTACTCAATATTGACCTTGGAAGAATATTCTTTTACAAGAAAGGATGCTATTAGCATTAGTAGTATAACTGTCCTTCCTATTGACACCCAAACAATTAAGGAAAATAGAGTATTACTGATGATCCCTTATTACAGATTTGTTTATAGCTACCTTTCATTTCATATTTGTTTAAGATAATGTAGAGCCTGTCACACCTGTCACAATGTACAGTCTTCCAAAGTTTTGACAATGGTAATTTATAACTTTACTATAAAAATTCAGGAGGATTTAGTGCCATCAGAGAACATTGAGCTGATAAGTAATGAAAAAGCCTCAAGGCAAAGGCTTCAGGATATTTAAGAAGAAACTAGTAAGGCATTCTTACTTTACCCTTAGTCCTTCTACAATTATTCAAGTTATTAGCAGCGCAAGCCAAGTGACCTATCAGACAAATCAAGAAATTAGGCATTCCTGTACATGCAAACTTATTCACTTAAATTCTAGGAGTACAACTATCATCCTACAGTACTTCATTTATGGCCCTAAGAGTACCCATCTCTCCCACAATGGTATGTTTTTAAAAACTGCTTTCAAGCTTACTGAGCTTAAGATAACCGTTGAATGCTTTAAAAAATCCTTTCCTGTAATAGGACCGGGTGGGGTTTTTCTTTTGTTTTGTTTCACTTGAAGCAATTTTTTTCATATAATCTTTTTCAATGAAAAAGGTACCTTTGAAAATTCAACCCACCTGTTCTGGTGTTATTTTTACATTTCTGTACAACTTTCAAGAGGACAGAAAAAATTGCACACTTTACGTAATTAATACAGTATAGTCTTCCCATCACTTAACTTTTATAGAGCACTTATTGGCTACATTGCACATAATTCTTCTTTATTCCTTTCATCAGTAGAAATCCTACACAACATCCAACAACATTAATCTTTTTTTTAAAAAAACAAAGTTTTATTGTTTTTTTTTTTTTAAATAATAAGGAAAAGGGTATTGGAGTAGGTTACAAAATTTTGACAGTTACAATGTGTGAAGGGCATCCCCACCCCCCGTACTCATAGTATTCATTTAAACAAATAATTCAATATTACATAGTGATAGTTTGTCAGCATATACATTCATATAAAAATTTCAATCAATTTATATAAAGCCGATTTCCTTATTCATTTTTGTGATCTGAGTTTTCTTGGTATTGCCCCCTCTCCCCCCGGCAGCAGAGCTCCGGCCCCTCCCGTGTCCTGTATGTCAGGTGTAAGATCATCAGGTATATCTAGGAGTGCTTTATTTTTTTCCATAAAGGCCTGTGCCTCTATGGTTGTGTTGACTCTAACTCTAGTATCCTCCCAGAAAATTAACATACCTTCAGGCATCAACCATCTAAACCACACCCCTTTCTGTTAAAGCTTCTTCGCTAATTGCGAATAGTTTTTTCTTTTCTCTCTGACTTTCTTAGGGATCTGGTTCAGAATGGTTATTTCTCTATCTTGATATTTCAACACTTGCCCTCTTTGTGCACTCAGAATCTCATCTCTTGTGGTCTTTCTGAGAAATTTAACATGTACCTCCCTGGGAACATTGTGTGTTCTAGCATATGCTGAGTTTACTCTATAAACCAGATCCAGTTCCCACCCCATCTGTTGTTTTTCTTTCTGTATATATTCAGCCAAGATGTTTGTCATGATGTCCCTTAAATCTTCATCATCTGCCTCCACTACATTTTGGAACCTAAGAAAAAAGGACATTCTTTCAAATTCTGTTTTCATTTGGTGGATTTCAATCTCCTGGTTCCCCTTCTGCACCCCTCGCACTTCCCCCCTCATCTCAGCCGTCCCTCCCTCCAAAAGATCCAGTCTCTGTGTATTTTTGCTGGTCTGGTCTTGATTCGCTTTCAGCTGCTCTCTCATTTCCTTTAGTTCACTTTTTATGTCCTCCTGTCCCTTTAAAATTTGTTGGAACATCTGTTGAAAGTCCGTCTCAGCAGGTTTGGGCTGGATGAATGATGATAACGTTTGTTGACCTCTCGGACTTGAAACTGTAGATGTGGGGGCGGAGACAGCAAAGCCCGGCTTCCCCAGGGGTGGTCTTTTAGGTGGCATTGTATTGAGCAGTAAAAGTTCAAAGTCAATACAGAGAGGAATTAAGGAGGGAAACCGGCGAGAGAGTTCAGAAGGCTAGGAGTCCAAGCAGAGAGGAAATATTCTAATTACTTCTGGCAGTAGAGTAAGAAAAAAAGTCCTTTGTTCCAGGGAGATGCAATTCAACAGGAGATTTGTCTGAGTGTCACAGAGGACAAAGACAGGAAGCCTGAACTTCTATAGGTGGAGTCAATTTTCAATGTTTATAAAGACAACGGAAGTGTGCCATCTTGCCCTGCCAGCTTCGGGGTTTAGAGGCATAGTAAAAAGTTTCCAAAGCTTCCAAAGTTTTCAGATCATCACCTCATTTATGGAATTAAGATCCAAAATCCGCCTTTGTTATGGGCGTGAAATCATTAGTTGGCTCTCTCCCTTCCTCCTCCACTGGGGCCGAGAGCAAAAGTTTTTAAAGCCGCCTGTCCAAGGGGGGGGAATCCCCCTCCCTCCAGTCACGCCTCTCCAGCCAAGTTGAAAACGACTTTAAAAACAGCTGACAATTTTTTCTTTCCTTTTCTTACGAACAAGCAAGGGAACGGGGGGGAAGTTTCCACCTCACCACACAGCAACCGCGTCCTTCAAATCACGCGTTCTTCCAACTGCCTTCTCCCGAAGACGCTGCAGCGCCTCCCCATCATGCCTCCTGGTGCCTAGGGCGATGCGGGGGGGCCCCCGGCTGCCGCCGACTCAGGGGATCCCCCGCTACGCCGCCCCTTCGGCAGGAGCCTCTACAGGGCGTCCTGTGCCCCCCAAGCAGTGGGGGCCCACCAGAAGAGTGCTGGGCGAGCAGAGCCTGCCCGTCGGGTCAGCAGCCGGAACATTAATCTTGTAGAGAGAGAAAAGAACTTACCAAAAAAGAAACATTACCAGAAAAAACTCCATATAATACGATATTTTATTAGACAAATTAATCAAGTGTAAAATATTATTAGCCTAAACATGGGGTCCTTGATACCTGGCATATAGAATTCTACAGTTTCTCTACTGGAAATTTCATACAGGTAAATGTTATCATCATATGAAATGAACTTGTTTGTGAAACACAAATGATAAGTTATATATGTTAAAAAAAACATTGCTGGCTTCTATGATAATGGGTTAAAGACATGAAATCAGTGGGACAGTTAGTCAGTTATTTGAATGAATCTGTTTCTAGTGAAATGAATTCCTTTACTTTATATATTTATATAAAGAAAGCATTTCATTTTTCTGGTTCTCGAGATATTATTAATAATTAAATTTCTTGATACATTTATAATTTGTGCAACTCCTATATACTTTTTTGCTGATTCAAAGAGGATATAATATACAAACCTGAAACCTTTTTTTGCAAACTGTATTGTTTAGAACTTAGATTCTTATTTCAATGTAATGATTTTCAGATAGTACACAATAACACTATCAAGAGATTTATTTTTATCCATAATGGATATTTTTATTTTATTTATTATTAAATTTATTTGCCATTCATCTCAACCACAAGGTGGTTCTGAGAGACTTCAATGTTAAAAGTATAAAACAATGTAACATGATAATAGTATAGTATTTAGGCAGTGGTGAAATCTAAATTTTTTTACCACTGGTTCTGTGGGTGTGGCTTGGTGTGGGGGTGTCATGTGACTTGGTGGGCATGGCCAAATTCTTTTTACTTTTAAAGCATTTTTAACTAGTAAAAATACTTTAAAAAGTAAAAAAAAAACAGTTCCGATGATCAGTGCCTGACCCCCCCTCGCCAAGCCAGACCCAATGCCTCCTAGCACCAAAGATTACCCGCCTTTCAACCTCAGCACACAATCTGGGAGATGATGGAGGTTGGGGGGAGAGAGAGAGAGAAACAAAATGCTCCCTGCTGTGGCTTTTCCCACTTTGCTTCACACACCCGGGATTGTTGCCTTCCTCTCTGTCTTCCTCCTCCTTTCCATCTTCTTCCTCCAGCTGCTGCTGAGTGCCTTTAGCCGCCGGCTCCTGGAGAGCCTCCAGCATCCAGGCAGTGGCAGCTGTGCAGGATCTCTAGTGCGTGCCAGGCACACACCTGCCCAGCATCCAGGCAGTGGCAGCTGTGCAGGATCTCTAGTGCATGCCAGGCACACACCTGCCCAGCACATCCCGCCCACTTCCCCTGCAGAGCACCGTGCTCAGCGCTCAGGAACCTTCCCGGCCTGAAGCGTAGAAGAAGAACAACAGGAACAACAAGAACAACAACAAGAAGAAGCTGTTTCCCAAGCTCTTCCCACAGCTCCCGCCTTCCACTCTGCAGCCAGCATTGCTTCTCCAGCATCTAGAGGCTCTGGAGCTGCTCTCGCCAACACCATGGTGGTGAGTGCTAGGCTGCATGAAAGCGGTATGCGACCCTTTCCATCCCCGCCATCCCCTCCCCATCTTCACACAAGCAGGCAGCTAGCTTGCAAGGGAGCTTCTAAGTGCCAAGGGACTTTACCTTTGGAACTTAGAGGATTCAGCCTCATCCCTCCCACCAATTTGAGGAGATGGCACACCACCGCTTACCCTCTTCTCTCCCCCCCATCTAGGAACTCTTGGCCTCCCTAATCCTCATCATTTGTTTTTGGGGTGGGGAACAGGAGGGGGCAAGAGGAAAGAAGGAAGGAAGGAAGCAGGAGGGTGCCAAGCCATCAGGAGAAGGCACAGAGTTGGTGCAGGAAAGTGCCCTGGCTCCAAAGGTGAACCCCCCAACCTCAGGGTCTTCCCCAGCTTGTCTGTGGGGATGGCTTCCTTCCCATTTGCTGGGTTGGGAAGGATTCCCCAATCAGGATTCGCTGCTAGCTCCCTTCCCCGTGGGTGGGCAGCCCCAACATGCTTGTCTGCCTTCCATGCGGCCTTCCGCTTGCCTGCCTTCGCAAGCTGGCCACAGGGACACCAAGAAGACTATGTGGAAGGCAGGCAAGCATGACAGAGCTATGGGGAAGGGAGTAGGCTGCTAGCTCCCTTCCCCGCAGCTGGCCAGCCATGACATGCTTGCCTGCATTCCATATGGCCTTCCTGGCACACACACTTGCCTTCCAAGGTTGGCCTCCAGCCCGGCCAGTGAGTGGGTGGGCAGCCCTTGGTGGAGACACAGCCACTGCTCTGGGGTTGAAATGGGTGGTGGCAGTGGCGCTCCGGGCGGACAGGCGGTGTACATGTGCAGCAGCCCCAGGACAGCCACCTGGTGCCTGCCCTCCCGGAGCGCCACCTCCACCACTGCTCCCCCTCTCAACCCCAGAGCAGCGGGTGCATCTCCATCAAGAGCCGCCCACCCACCCACTGGCTGGGCTGGGCTGGGCTGGACACAGACCTCAGAAGGCAAGTGGATATGGGGGACTGCAAGGAAGGCTGCATAGAAGCCAGGCAAGCATGGCAGGGCTGCGGGGAAGTCATGATGCAAAGGTAGGAGGACACTTTGGATTCCTAAAGACCCTCCATCTTGCCAGACACCAATTTTGGTGGCCTAAGATGAAATCAGAAGTAGAAGACTACGTAAAAAGTTGTGCCACTTGCGCAGCCATGAAATTATGACCTGGAAAACCTCCTGGGTTACTGCAACAGGTGGCCAACCCCAGCCGACCATGGGAAGAGATCACAATGGATTTCATCATAGAACTCCCAGACAGCAGTTGAAATGAAGTTATTTGGACAGTCATCGACTTATTTTCCAAGCAAGCCCATTTCATCACTTGCTTAGGATTACCTTCAGCAAAGAAACTAGTGAAAATGTTTGTCAAACATATCTACCGACTACACGGAGTACCCAAAAGAATCATCTCTAATTGTGGAGTCCAATTCACTGCAAAGTTCTGGAGAGAATTCCTAAGGTCCATTGGATCCATGCAAGGACTTAGCTTTCCTTTCCATCTGAGCACGAATGGAGCAGCGGAACACGCAAATGCAATAGTCGAACAATACATCCGTTGTTATGTGGATTACAAGCAGGGCAATTGGTTGGACTTATTACCATTCACAGAAGTGTATAACAACGCTATCCATAGCAGCACTAGATTAACTCCTTTTTTTTTTTTTTTTTGAAAAAAAGTTTTATTGGTTTTTTTAAAACATTTATAGGGAAAAGGGTAAATGGAATGGTTACAGATTTTGGCAGTAGCAAGTGTGACAGGGGCCCCCTCCCTCCAGTCTCATAGGTTACATCCATATATCAAGCATTAATCCATAGTCATAAAAGATCAGCATATTAATTCTAGAAGAAAAAAATTTTTCAGTCAGCTTATATTGTTATAATATATAATCTAGATATAATTTCATTATTACTTTCGGTTTGTTTATAACATTGTGGCTTTCTTATTCATTTTTGTGATCTGAGCTTTCTTGGTATTGCCCCTTCTCCCCCTGCTGGCAGAGCTCCGGCCCCTCCCGTGTCCTGTGTGACCATTGTGGTATCTTCTGTTTTTTCTAGGTTCGCTTTGTTTTTTTCCATAAAGGCCTGTGCCTCTATGGGTGTGTTAATTCTGATTCTTTTCTCCTCCCAGAATATCAGCATACCTTCAGGCATCAACCATCTAAACCACACCCCCTTCTGGTATAATTTATTCGCCAATTGCGAATAATTTTTCCTTATCTCCCTAATTTTTTTGGGAATCTGTTTTAGAATGGTTATCTCCCTATCATGGTATGTGAGTGTTTGCCCCCTTTGCACACCCAGAATTTCATCTCTTGTGCTTTTCCTAAGGAATCTAATATGAACCTCCCTGGGCACATTGTGTGTTCTGGCATATACTGAGTTCACTCTATAAGCCAGATCTATCTCCCATTCCATCTGTTGTTTATCTTTGTGTATGTATTCAGCTAAAATATTGGTCATTATGTCCCTTATATTTTCCCCATCTGTTTCTATTACATTTTGAAATCTAAGATAGAAGGACATTCTCTCAAAATCTGTTTTCATTTGTTGGGTATCAAGTTCTTTGTTTCCCCTCTGCAAGGCCTCAACCCCCCCTCTCGCCTCCGCCACCCCACCCTCCACAACGTCCAGTCTCTGTGAGTTCTTATAGATTTGCACTTGATTTTCTTTGATTTCATCCTTCATTTCCCTTAACTGTTTCTTAATTTCCTCTTGGCCCTGTAAAATTTGTTGGAGCATTTGTTGAAAGTCTATCTCTGTAGTCTTGGGTTGCATCAATTCTGTTATCTTTGACTGTGTAGCTGGGCTAGATGTTGCAGATGTTGGAGCAGAAGTAGCAAAACCAGGTTTTCCAGGAGGTGGTCTTTTTGGAGACATGGTTTGGGAAGCAAGGGAATCAATCACTGTAGAGACTGGGCAGCTGGAGAAGGAGAGCAGGCAGACGAGTCCAGGAGACAGAGAATCCAGACAGATGGGAATTTCTTTAGTAACTCTAGCAATAGGTGAAAGTTTTTTTTCTCCAAAGGGTTCAAAGAATCACAATCCACAAGAGATTCCTCTGGGTGGCTCGGAGACAAAGACCGGAAGCCTGAATTTTGAAGGTGGAGTCAAATTTCACAGTTCACAAAGACAACGGAAGTGTGCCATCTTGCCCTGCCAGTTTTGGGCTCAGAGGCATAGCAAACTTTTAAAAGTTCAGAAAATTCTCAGTTCACCCATAAGTTCTGAATCTAAGTCCAAGGAAAGTCACTTTTATAGGGGTGAGGCATCATTAATTGGCTCTCCCCCTCCCTCCTTCCCCTGGGGGCGAGAGCAAAATCTTTTCAAGCCGCTTGTCCAAGGGGGGGGGGAAATCCCCCTCCCTCTAGCCGCACCTCCAGCAAAAGTCCGAAAGAAACTTTGTTTAAAAAAAAGCTGAAAAGTCCATTAATTCAAAAGAGAGGGAATGGAGAAGGGAAGCCTCTCACCACACCGCCGCTGCTTCATTCAGAAGTGTATTCTCCGATCGGCATGGGGCGAGACGCGCGCACACGGGCGCCCTCCGATACTGCTCCCCGGTGCCTAGAACGAAGCGGAGAAGCCCCCGCCAGCCGCCGCCGACGCCAGGACCCTCCGCAAGCCGTTCCCTCGGCAGGACGCCTCTCCGGGGCGTCCTGTGCCCCCCCAGAAGCGGGGGAAGCCCACCGGGAGAGCGGGAGCAGGCAAAGGCTTGCCTGTCGCCGTAGCCGCCGGAACCGGAAGTCTAGATTAACTCCTTTTCAAGTTATCGTTGGCATGGAATTTGTAACCATGCCAGAACTGCCCAGAGAACCTACCTCCTTGATGTCCTTGACTGAATGGATGGATACTCTAAAAAAGGGGTGGGAGGACAAGAAAAAAGCTCTGGCAACCACAGCAGAAGAATACAAAAGTCAAGCCGATAAACACCACTCATTCTAAAACCCCTTTCGTGTGGGGGATAAAATCTTTCTTTCTACAAAATACATAAGATTGAAAATGCCTAGCAAAAAATTAGGACCAAAGTTTTTAGGTCCTTTCCCAATAGTAAAAATAACTAATCCAGTAACAGTCTACCTAGGATTATAGGAAAAATACACCCCTTTTTCTATTGTAGCCTACGAAACCTGTGATTGGGTCTCATTTAAGACCACAGACCCAACCACCTCCCCCTCCTATGGTAATAGAAGGAGAAACACATTACGAAGTAAAGAAGATATTAGACTCTAGATTGTATAGAAGCCATTTACAATATTTAGTGCATTGGAAGGGATACTTTGTCTGAAGCTACATGGATGAAAAGCTAGAACATGAAGGCTGATAAATTAGTAAAACAATTCCATGAGAAGTTTCCAGATAAGCCAAAGGGTCCACCTGGGGGGGGGGGGGGGTTAGTTAGTAGATATTAACCCCCTGCATTATTCCTTTACAGGACATGCTTTTCTTCTTCAGGCCTGCAGCCATCTTTTCTTTTGGATCTCAGGCCTGCCACACTTTCTTTTATTCTACTATGCATTTTCCCTATTGTGGGGAAATGGGAGGGGGGGAATAACAAAATTATTTCTAGAAAGCCAAGGTAATCCTTTGTCTCTGCACCTCTGCACCTGACCAGAACTGAATGGGTAGAAGCTGCCAGCATGACAGTGGAAGATTGGACCATGTGATGGACTTATGGGTGGGAGGCAAGATCTTGAACTTTCAACTGGGTGGAAAAACTGGGAAGCTTTCAGATTCGAGTTTTCTTAGATGTGCCAACATGGCTCTCTTAATAAATTGGAACTTTGAGGAATCATTTGCCTTTGACTCTGATTTAAATTTGGATGCTATTTGGAACCCTGACAAAAGTGCAACAGAGGGTTTTTTCCCCTCTCACTCACTTCAGTTAATAGCTCCGGGCAGACAGCCAAGAACCATTTAATAGTTGCAGCTGGAATGCAGTGTCATGCTGAATCAAATCAATAAACAACAGAAACTGACATGATTAGGGTAGGGAAACCCATCTTTACAAGCATATCTAGTTTTTCATCAGTGCTTGTTTGTAGTTTTTGTACTGCTTGCATAATTGCCTCTAATGATGTAGCCTTCTTTTTTTCCTGTTGCATCATTGTCTGTATTGATTTTTGTCCTCCTGCTGGAGAGGGGGCAGGAGTCGTTTTGCATAACCCACTGGTGTTGTCTTTCTACTCATCT
The DNA here is from genome assembly GCF_964273705.1 of Natrix helvetica. NCBI lineage: Eukaryota > Metazoa > Chordata > Lepidosauria > Squamata > Natricidae > Natrix > Natrix helvetica. Next base: position 64,680,460 of record NC_138550.1, read on the forward strand.
TCCTGATTTTATTTTTTCTTTTTCTTTTCGTAACTTGATCCAATTAAGATTGACTATCAGGAAAAAGAGAAAGGGCAGGGAAAAAAGAGAGAAAAGAGAGAAAAAGATATCCCAGATGAACATTGGGATATCTCAAGAATAAGTATAAAAAATGGGCAAGAAGGTCAAAGTTAAAGTAAAAAAGAATATAAGAAATATAGTTTTTAAAAAAACCAAAAAGACAATAAAAATCTTAACCACCTTGTCCAATTAGTTCCAAATCATAACGTCCAATTTAAAAAAGAGAAAAAAGAAAAAAGAAGAATAGGGGAATTGGAACATTATAAAAATGGGAGGGGAATAAAAAGAAAAAAGGAGCAAGAAAAATTTGGCTTGCAGATTCCTTTAGTTCAGTCCATTTATATTTAAAAACAAACCATCCAGAGGTCTCATATATCTCAAATATCTCAAAAAGGTAAGAAGAAAAGAAAAAAAATATTCAACACTTCAAAGCTTCAACAAAAAAGAGAAAAGAGGGCAAACAAAAAGAAATCATCACATACCAGGCAAAGTAGTGTAAACACTGTCAGCAAAAAAAGAGAGAGAAGAGAGAGTTCAAAAATTTTTCCCTTTTAGTGTAGAGGCTTTTCCAAGGTCACTCCAATTTTCCCTTACAAGTTTTCATTCATCTTCCAAATTAGGTTTCCAGACACTAAAGATCCACGAGAAACACCTGCATAAACAACTGTGTTCTTGCCTCTTATCAGGTCTTAACCTTGAGTAAAAGAGTTTAAATAGTTCCAGCAGTAAGAATTGGCAACTTCATTTCAAGATCTGCTAGGTGACAGTATTAAATTGTATCCAATCTCAAGCCTCGTACAACTTTAGAATGGAATATTCAAAGGAAAAAGCCCAAGGAGTAAAAAGATAATAAGGAAAGAATTTTTTTAGGGCAGTTTAAAAATAAAAGGATAAATCTATTCAATTCACTTCAAAAAATCAAGAAATTAGCAACAAAGAGAAAGCTCCAACAACGAATCCACTTTAAACTATAGCGAAAGTCCAGCCTGGCTTCTGGTAATAAAAAGGAGGGGGGGTGGATGGTTTCAATTAACTATGCTTAAAACCGCCACTGAGTCTCTGGTTGTTCTCTATTTTACCTTAAGTTTCCAAATTTAGGGTGCTCTTTTTGCATTAAAAAAAATTAGAAAAAGTCTCACCAAAACGGCATGCTTCTCTCTCCTGCTCTCAGCTTTACGGAGCTGTCAGCAGCTTTGGCAGCCCAGGGGCTGGCACTTGATCGCCAGCAAAAGGGGCTTTTTCCCGGGTCTTCAGAGACTTTGCGAGTGTCTTTGGATCCCCCAGGTGTTCCCCTTCCTCTCACCATCTCTTCGGGATGGCTTGGGTACAAATTGGACCGTCCAGATGATCCAGATTCAACGGCTATTCTGGAGTAACTGGAAAACTGCAGTCTCACCATGACACGTAGCTCCTCCTCCAAGGGCAGGGAAACCCATCAATCACCCATCTAGGGATGGGATTAACCATTTCCCTTCAGGAAGAAAGACAAAGTTGCAAACATTTTCACTATAAAGAGTATTAAGTAACACTCCTGTAATCAGCTGACACTCCCTGAAGTTCCCAAAGACCCTTTATAGCTGTTGCAGTGTTGCTACTACTTATTTCTTCCTGGGGGAAAAGTTACAGGAGGGGACAATGATGCAGCTTGATCATACAGGCAGTGAATTTAATGCATGTGAGGTCCAGCCAGCTGTATTGCTTCTGCTTTGAAGCACACAATTTAGAACATAGAGAATATAGAACAATAGAGTTGGATGGGTTAATGGCTTTTGGCAGCACACCCGGGCTTTCAACTAGCCTGAGCAGCTGCTCTTAATTTCCCTCTCAGCTGCATTTGCTTTGGAGTTGACTTTTTTTAAGGGGAATGACTGTTTTAAGTTTTTTGCGTTGTTCTAGTGGTGTCTGGCACTGTCCTTTTGGGGTGTACTTGCCTCACTCTTTTTGAAAGCGTCTAGTGATGGAGCGCCCATAACGTCTGAAGGAAAACTTCCATTGGTTGATTGGTCTCACCCTTAAGAAATTTCTCCTTAATCCTAGGTTGTTTCTTTCTTTGGTTAGTTTTCAGCCATTGTTTCTTTTCTTCTTTTTTTGGCTTTTGGTGTTTGGAAAATAGATTGACTCCCTCATTTTTGTAGGAGCCCCTCAGATTTCCTGACAGAACGATTAATCAGTGGAACAACTTCCCTCCAGAAATTGTAAATGCTCCAACACTGGGAGTTTTTAAGAAGAGATTGGATAATCATTTCTCTGAAGTGGTGTATGGTTTCCTGCCTAAGCAGGGGATTGGACTAGAAGACCTCCAAGGTCCTTTCCAACTCTGTTATTGTATTCTATTCTAAATATTGGAACAGTGCTATTTTATTGTGAGTTGGACTAAGGAGAAATTTCCTAAGGGTGAGACCAATCAAGTTGGCCATGCCCACCCAATCATATGACCCATTTCCCACAGAAAACACTGGGAGCCACAAAACCTCAGTAGGTGCGGATGGGGGGTTTCATGTGACTGGATGGGAGTGATATTCAGTTGGCCACACCCACCCACTCACATGACTACCCAGCCACACCCACAGGACAGGTAGTAAAAAAAATTGAATCCCACCACTGGTTATGTCTTGATTTATCCTTAAGCAGTTTCCAGAAGACGACCTAATTAATTTACGACCCTCGAGACAAAGTTCAAAAGAAATCCAATTATTTCTTAGGATCAACATTCTGGCGTGGACTCCTGTGGAGCCAAAACTGCTTTCACTTAATTGCGTTTGAACTTTACCCCTGTATCCCTTCCCTTCTGTCCTGTGTCATAACTCATATTCTCCAACTAGGCTGTAGACATGAGATCCGACTCCAGCCGAAGGCATGCATGGAATTTCCCCTTCCATGCCAGCCTGATAATAGTCATGGCAACGCATTAGAAGTTGACATCGGCAGCCAGAAGTCAGCAGAAATAGTCTGAAGTACTGCATTCTAACCACTGCACCGCCACAGTAAATGCCCTTTTCCTGCAAAAACCTTGCAAATCAGGATCACATGACTGTGGGATTTTGCAAAGAGCCATAAATGTAGGCCAGTTGCTAAGCACCTAAAATGTGATTGTGTGCTTGTAGGAAGGAGTTGTGTGTTAGAAATTTGAATCTAGGTCATATGTAACCTGGGGAAAGATTGTCATAAGTTCAAATGCTTGCTAAGCAATCAATTATAGTCATGACAATACAAAGGATGAATAAAAAATGAAAAAGACTTCTGAATAAACATAATTAAATATGATAGATAAAAATATGGTAAAAACCATGTGACCTAAAAAAAAACCAAACATTAAATCATTTCATGTTATTTTTGAAAAACCTTGTGCTTGTGGGAAAAATGATGAGCACAACAACTATTACTAAGATGAGCAAGAAAACCACCCCAAGCCCAGCATCTGCAACTTCGTCACCTTCACACCAGCACTCAATAGAGAGCATGATGGGAACAGACAAAGCATGTTCTGCATCAAACATCCAGAATATGCAAGCTACACTTTTAATGATACAAGAAGCAATGACCAAAACAGAGGAAGCAATAGCAAATAACCATGAAGAGACCTGAAGAAATTAAACAAGAGATGGGAGAAATGAAAGGAGATATAAGAAGAATTGATGACAAAATAAGAAACATCCAGCAGACTTTTATTAAAAATGAGCAGAGAATAAAAACAGTAGAGACAAAGTTGGAACAATTCCACAAAAAGATGGAAACAGAGGAACAGAAATATGGATCCGCAAACAGAGATCTAGAGGAATCAATTGTTTTTCTGGATATGGAAAAAGCGTCCTTCTTCTTAAGATTCCAAAACATTGTAGAAGATAAAGAGGAAGCCCTGGGCAAGACCATGGAAGAAGTACTAGCAGAGGTATTACAGAGGGATAAACAAGATATGTGGAGAGATATAGACAAGGCATATAGTGTGCACACAAATTATGCACACAGATAGAGATTAATGAAAGAAGTCCATGTGAGATTCATGAAAAGGGTGATAAGAGATGAAATATACAAGAAAATGAGGGAGGAAACAATAACATATAAAGGAAAGGAAATAAAAACACTGAAACAAGTACCCAGGACAGTGAGGAACCAAAGGCAACAGTACCAGTTCTTAGCTTCGGAATTAATTGGATATAAGGTAATGTTTCATTGGCTGGTGCCTGAAGGAATCCTTATTTCCTGGCAGGAGAAAAAAAAATTTAAAATATATACTATCGACAAAGCACAAGAGTTCTTAGAACCACACTTTGCAATTGAGGAAGATCAAGAGAGTAGAGAAGAAGCTAAAAGTAGGAGCCAAGAGGAATACCAAATAGAGGAGAACGAGGCGGAACAAGAAGGAAACAGTAAACAGGAAAAAGAATGAATAGAAAGAGAAGGTATGAGAGGGAAGAGGAAAAAAGATGGAGGAGGAAATTAAGATGGTCTCTATAAACATAAACGGATTAAACTCTCCAGTGAAAAAAACCCAAATATTTACAAAATTACAAAAATTGGATATGGATATTGTATGTTTACAGGGTGCTACATATCAAGAAACGGTATAGCAAATTATTAGAAAATCCAAAGTTAGGGAAATTGTATGCATTATTAACACACACATACACACACACACACACAAATAGGAATAGCAATATACATCAAGGAAAGATTAAAATTGAAAGAAATATATACAGATGAGGAGGGAAGAATCTTAATGCTTGAGATTAAAACAAAACAAAAATAAATACTTCTTATTACAATATATGCACCAAACAACAACCAAAATGAGTTCTACAGAAAAGTACACAATAAAATAATGTGATTAGAATATGAAAATATATGTTTAATTGGAGATTTCCATGCTATCATGGATATTTAAAAAGACTACAAAAGCAGTAAGAAGAATAAGACGAAGAAGAGAATGCTGCCAAACTCATTTTCTGAAATGACATAAGAACTGAGTCTACAAGACGCTTGGAGAGAGATAAACAAGGAAAAGGAAAAAGCACATTCCATTCAAACCCACATAATTCATGGTCTAGGATTGATATGGCATGGATGACCCCAGGACTGATTAAAGAGATCAAAGAGATAGAAATATTTAGCAACATTTGAGCAGATCATAACCCTATAAAAATAATTTGGAAGGGTCAGAAGAAAAAAAGAGATGGACAATGAACCAATAAATTCTGAAGGAAAAAGAATATACACAAATGATTGAAAAGGAAATGAAAGTATTTTTAAGATAAATACAAAAGAAGATACCTCACTCCAAAGTCTGGGACACCACAAAAGCATTTATACAAGGCTGGCCATAGCTTAAACGATAAAAAGAAATAAAAAAGGAAACAAAATCAAGAGGTGTTGCAAGAACAACTAAAAAGATTAAATTAGATTTACAGTGCAAACCCCAAAAGAAAAAGAAAAAAGAAACTTAATAAAACATAAATTGAATTTGACTATACAAAATTAAATGGCACAAAAAACAAAATGGCAAAGCAAAAAAGTTTTGAGCATGCAAACAAGCCAGGATGTTGGCTGGCATATACATTAAGAAAAGAAAAAGAGAAAAGAATAATATCCCAATTGAGAGACAAGGAGGGCATGACACACCATAGAAGAGAAGAATAAAATAACACAACACAACATTTTTTTCAAAACTTATGCTGCTAAGAGCAAATACTGTAAGACAAAGTTAAACAATATTTGGATAAGATGACGTTGACTAAAATTGCAGAGGGAAAAAAAAGAGTGATTAAATGAACCAATAACTATGATGGAACTGGTGGAGGCAAGGAGGAAGCAAAAGAATAATAAAACACCAGGACCAGATGGACTCCCTGTGGAGCTGTATAAAGAGGTACAGGAACCATTAGATGTGTTAATGTTGCATTAATCTTCTTGGATGCCCAAAAGGTTTTCAATAATTTAAATTGGAGGTTTATTATTGTACAGAGATAATGAATTTTGGGAAGAAATTCGTGAAGATGGTGGAAAAAATATATACAACCCAAACAGCTAAAATAATAATAAATGGCGATACAACTGAAAAATTTAATATTGCAAAGTGTGTGAGACAAGGTTGTCCATTATAACCTTTATTATTTATCTTAACGTTGAAAGCATTGTTAACAAAAATCAGAGGCGCCCAGGAAATAAAAGGCCTGACAATAAGAAAAGGAAAATGCAAAGTCTAGGCATTTGCGGACAACTTAGTGTTTATCTTGGAACAACTGTTAAAGACAGGAGCTGAACTGGTGCAACAAATAGAAGAATACGGGAGTGTAGCAGGACTTAAAATTAATAAAAATAAAACAAAGGCAATAACGAAAAATCTTACCCAAAACAGGAAAGAGAATTGGAAGAAAAAATGAACATACAAGTGACTAAAAAAGTAAAATATCTGGGAATTTGGTTGTCAGCTAGATGTTCTTCAATCAAAGAAGACAATTATAATAAATTAATGCAGCAGATAAAAAAAGATTTGGAAATATGGAAAAAATTACAATTGTTCCTTATTGGAAGGATAGCCTCCATTAAAATGAACATTCTACCAAAAATATTGTTCCTTTTCCAAGTAGTGCCAATAAATTTAGGGAAAGACTTTTTCAAAGACTTAAATAAAATAATCATGAAATATATTTGTCTGGTGGGGAGCCTTTAAACTAAGGTCATTCCAGGATAGCAGAGAAAGAGGAGGCTTTTGACTCCCAGATTGGGAGACATACTACCAGGCAACAGCACTTACGTGGATTAAAGATTGGATAAAGATCTCTTCCTGAGATCTGGCGATATGGCGATGGCGATCTGGGATTCAATGGTAGATTCGGCAGGGATTTGGCGGTAGCCTCTCAGCAGTAGCCCCTCAGCGGGGATTTGGATTTAGCGCTAGCCGCTCGGCAGGAATTTGACAGTCTCAGCGGTAGCCTCACCTTGGGTGGGGATTCGATGGGGATTCCAGGGATATTCACCGGGAGCCTTTGGGTCTCTTTCCCTGATCCAGTAATCCAGCAATTTGATGATCCGGTGGGAGTCTCACCTTCATCTGGAATATGGGGAGAGTTTCACCTTCATCAGCGATACAGTGGAAGTCTCACCTTTGCTAGAGATATGGTGATTTGGTGATCCGGCAGGAGCCTCACCTTTCTAGTTGGGCGCCTCCATCTGATACTCCAAGAAGAATAGAATAAAAAGTAACATCCCTTGAGAGCTCTAAGGCAAATGGCTATAGAAGAACAGAGGTACAGAGGCAGCTAACAAATTCAGCAGGGAATTGATCTGAAAATGAAACCCACATATAAATCAGTCACAAGAGCTGTACCAATTGCACTTGCAACAAATCACCAGTAGTGCCATAGATATAATTTTGTAAGGAGAAGCTGAAGTCCATGCATGCAGACAAACATATTCATTTTCATAAGAAAGTAATGGGCCTCTAATGCTGGGTTCTTCTAATATTCCACTTGCCAACAAGGAAGAGGTGGTGTAATGAATCTGTAATCAGAAAGTGTTTTAGGAATGTTTTGTGTTGCTAGAGCTTAGAAGAAGGCTATATCATTTGATTTGTATTTTTTTAAGTGGAAATAACTCCACTTACAGTTGCCAGGATTTCTGTGCTGCAGATTGTGCTGCGTTAATTGCTAGAAATCAGCAGTTCTGTGTATCTCTTTGCTCTACTTGGTGGTATTTTTTTCATTCTGATCTGCTACCATAAGATTTCAGCCAGCACAGCTAATCAGGTGAGACTAGTTAACCTACAACAGACCCAGAGCTGTTAAATATAACACTCATGAGCTGTTAAATATAACACCCATTGCCTTCTGCTCAACTGCTGAGTGCATATTTGCATAATATATAAAAGACTGTTCTGCAGATAGGGTTCTCAGTATCATAATACATAAATATTTTCAGCATATAGTGTGGTTTATTCAACAAATGACATTAAATATGTAATGGCTTTACATATCAGACCAGACAATCTAGGTAAAAATCTCCACTTAACTATGAAAATGAAACAAAGCATGTTAAAATCATCAAAACAATCTCTACATGTTTATGCTATAGCTAACATACACTGAGACAAATTACTGTGGACATAATATGCTAACATCCCCTTCTCCATTGTATTTCTTTTGTTTCATCTAAATTATTATCTCTCTATGAAATAGTCCTAAATATCAAAGCAATAGTATCCTTTATTATGGTCATCCACAACAGAGTTCTAGAAAACAGACTTCTTCTATATGGGTAGTCCTCAACTTACAACCATTTGTTCAGTGACCAATTGAAGTTATAGCAGCCCTGAAAAAAGTAACTTATGACCATCACACTTAAGGTCATTGCAGCATTCCCACAGTTTCATGATCAAAATTTGGACACTTGGAAACTGGCTCATATTTATGACAGTTGACGTTCCCCAGGTCATGTGATCATTTTTTTGCCACCTTCTGACAAGCAAAGTCAATGGAAAAGCCAGATTCGCTTAACAATCATATTGCTATCTTAACACTCCAATGATTCACTTAACAACTGTGACAAGAAAGGTTGTAAAATGGAGTTTAACAACTTTCTTGCTTATCAATGGGAATGATGGGCTCAATTGCTGCTCTTAAATTGAGGACTACCTGTACTTTAGATTCCCCTAAATTTTAAAAGCAGATAAAAGCACGTTTAAACATATTTTATTTATAGTATGAGAAACGTTGAAATAAATAAAGTTCATATTTAAACTTTAAAACCTTTCATTTTCCTATCTTCTTACAGGATTTTTACTGTTGCTGTTAATTATGATTAAGAAAAGTCAGTACTGTACTAACATTGCCATTTCCTCACTTTGAATCTTCAGGGGATAATTTATGATTATCAGATGGAGAATTTTGGTAGTGAAAGTTATCTGAATTAAAACTAATTTTATATTAACATTCCCTTCAGGTCAAATTAAGCAAGAACTCAATCAGCGACCAAGCAAATTTTGAAAAGCTCACAGAGCAGAATTTCTATTTCTAATTTTTGCAATGGAAATTTACAAATAGTGAAATGTATCGCTTTTATAATAAGGTATTAAGAAAGTGATCAGAGAACAAATTTATTTTCCAGCTGTTGCTATCAATCATGATATCCACAATGCACAACACATTAACTGAGCTTCAGAACTTATTTCCATCTGGAAGTGGTCAGAGGTAGTGGATGAGTAAATCATGAGTGTCTTGTTATAACTTTATTAGGGAGCAGTAGGCAAAGCATAAAAAGACTATACTAGTGTTTCTCAACCTTAGCAATTTTAAGAAGTGAACTTCAACTTCCAGAATTCCCTAGTCACTTGGCTCTGAAGAATTCTTAGAATTAAAATCTGCATATCTTAAAGTTGCCAAGGGTGAGAAACACTGAGCTAAACTCCTTATGGGGAAAAAAGCCTTTTTACCATTTGTTTCAGTTAGGGTTAGGGTTAGCAACTATAATATAAAATAAGGCTATATATATATATATGTGTGTATGTATGTATGTATGTATGTATGTATGTATGTATGTATGTATGTATGTATGTATTTATGTTACAACCCCTGGTATGACTAAATATGGGAGGAAGGTCACTACTCCCTCTTTCTGCTCCTCGGCTTATCACAAAGACCATGCAGGCAGAAAACCATATTTTTATCTTTACTGTTGCCTTTTTATATTTGTGTTGTTTATTTATTTATCAGTACAATTACAACATACATATATATATACATATATATATATATATATATATATATATATATATATATATATATATATATATATATATATATATATATATATATATATATATATATATATATACAGTATTTCATCCAAAACAATATTTATTAAAATATTAAATCAAAACCTGTAATTTGGTTGTATATTTATCTTGTTTTTAGTAGTGCTAGTCAGTAGAATCATGAATTTGAGGTATGCAGTAATAAAAAATTAATACTTGTGAAACCTCTGAAAGAATATTGGGAAGTAAGAAGAAACTTATGATCTAAAATATAGCATTTTTAATGCTTACATATGCTGCAGAAATATATTTTTATCTTATGTTACCAACCTAGATTTTCCAAATTTTTTTCCAAACTTTCCACTTTTTTTTTCTAAATTATTTTATGTTTCCTCAGACCCTATTTCCTGCAGTTTCCATTTTAATCCACCTACATTTTACTGGTGGTTTATCTCTAGCCATTTTTCTGGTCTAACTGTGAGCACAAGTATCTCTTACATTCTTTTTGCAAGAATGTTTTTTTAATTTATGGATTTTTATTCTTTGTTTAGACTATTGACAGCTGTGCAAAATATAATGAGGTTATCCTGTGAGCAGGGGAAAGTGAAAATTTGGGTGCATTGATTTAAAGTTTCATATTGTTTTTGTTGTGTCTCTGTTACTAACCATGATAGATTGTTTCATTGGTCTTCATAATGATTCAAAACTTTTGTAACAAAGAATAAATAAAGGAGCTCTCTCTTTTCTCTGCCATCAATTTCAAGGGTTGTCAGAACCTGTCATGATTGTTTAGTATTTGGCTTCATCTCCAACTAAGTACTGGTAGCAACTTGCCAGCCTCTCTTTAGAGGCAGCAGGTTTTGAGAAATAATAGATTCTATTTTCTGGAAAGAAATGAAGAAATATTTCATTTGCCCCAAATGCTTTGGAAATACTGGAATACAGGTAGTCCACAACCTGTGACCATGGAATGTCAATCAGCAATCATTCCTAATTATGATAACACTGTCCTTGGAGTTATGGCCATCCAAGCACCCCAACGTGATTCCATTGTGAGTGCTTTGCAACCCATTTACATTATGATTAGTTGCCAATTGTCCTGCGTCCTTTGTAACTTTTCCTGCCAGCTTCCCCAGAAAGTCAATGGAGATATCTGCAGGAAAGACCACAAGTCCCTAAATGTCTCCTACTAGTGCACCTTCCCTCAATCCGCAGAGTCATTGTTTAGCAATTAATTATTTAGCTAAATAATTTGTAATGGAGACAAAGCAATATTACTGGTATATTTTTGAAAGTGTTGATAGGAAGAGCAGCTATAATACCTTGCTCTTAGGGTGGCGCAATGGCTCGGTGGTTAAGACAATGGGCTTCTCGGCCAGAAAGGTGACAGCCTGTACTCACAACCCAAGTGCTGCACAACAGGGTGTTTGCCATGATCCTGCCCACATGCTAATGAGAGTAGATAAATAGGTACCTACAACTTTAAGCTGGCCACATGACCATGGAAATGTCTTTGGAAAGCACTGGCTCAACAGCCTTGAAATGGAGTGGAGCGCCGCCCCCAACGTACAATCATTTGTTCAGTGACTATTTGAAATTACAGTGGTGCTGAAAAAAAACAACTTACAACCTGTGCCCAAAGTGATGGCCATCCCCACCCCCAGAGTCATGTGTTTGTGATCAGGGCATGGGCAACCCCTTCAATTGCGCAGCACTTCGCAATCATATGATTGCCATTTGCAATCTTTCTTGTCCCCTTCCCCAGAAAGTCAATGAAGACTTTCATTGGAAGTCTTCATTGAAGGGAAGGTCAAAAGGAAAGGTCAAAAATGCCCAAATCCAACCAGAGTAAAAAAGCAGTGGAGTAAGGTAAGGAATGTGGGGCGCCTTGGTGGTATGGAAGGCCTGGCATAGGTCACACATAAGGTGGGGGGGGGGGATACTGCAGATAGGTTTTTCCATTCAAGAACTGGAAATCCTCCCTGCCAAAATCCAAGCAGGATTTACAATCCCTGAGTAAAAATATTTGTCTACAATAATCCTACAACTTGAACATTGCCTGTGCTTAGTCTCCCAGAGCATCACCCACCTTCCGGAGGTACCCATGCTCCTTACTTGGGAATAATGACCCACAAGATCACTTAACTGCAACTAGGAGTCCTGAGATTGTGATTGTTAAGCAAAGCAGTCTAATGACATCTTGTTTAACAACCACTTTGCTCAAGATTCTGGCCCCAACTGCAGTCATAGATCGAGGACTATCTATAATTCTATGTGTTCAGATTCAAAACAACCAAGCAGGATAGAAAATGCTTCCTTGGCATGGTATATTATTGAAGAAAGAAATGAAAGGAAGGATTTTCAGGAATTAGGGAAAGAGTTTAAAGAATAACATTTACTTTTATTATACTTATTAAAAGGTAGCTCCTCCAAAAAAGTGGAACTAGATAAAGGGGTAAAAAAGAATTATTTTCATTTCAGTGTTCACTTATTTTGGACTGGTCCAGCAAGAAAAGTACAGTATTTTGAATCTGTATTTACTTTTTTGTGAAATGCATTGTGATTTATCAGTTTAAAGAAATAAGAATTGAAGCTTGTTGTAAGGGCTCCTCTCCTAACTTAAGAAAGTGAAGACTCTTGAAACGGATTATTTCAAAAGGAACCTTTAATTAAGAAGAATGGAAACTATTAGAGGCAAAGCAACATCTGAATCCCCTTAGGCAATGCAGGTAGAATTAAAGCAGTAATGACCCATCCCATGCAAATTCTAACCAATACACAAGTGTGAAGATGTTTCCTTTATCAACTCCCCTGAGAGCCGAATAAACATACATTCCCATGGCTATCTTTTGTTAGACATTAAAGTAAGGTATCCCACGTGGCCATCATAAACATCTCTCCAGAGATACTGAGCTCTCCGGCCTTCCGGCACTAGGAAAACAGTTGTAAAATATCAGTTATCATGGGCGCCTCCAATAAATTGACTCCAAGGCCCCCCTGCTTCCAATTGAATGGCAGTATCACGTTTAGAGATCTGACATGCTGCCGTTCCTTAGAAAAAGGGGAGATCCACCTGTGAAAAGATAAAAACAAAAATTCCATCATAGTATTTTAACAAGGTTTGTCAGGGTATTGAGAGTGAATTTTTTTCAATAAGGTAGGGGCCCTAACATGGTGTTTAGCTACCCATTCATTTTAGGATGAAGGTAAATGCTTCCAAGCAACCAAGTAGTAGGTTTAAGTATGGTAATATAATTAATAGGAACATAAAAAGGCTAATATAATTATAAATATGGTTAGAATTATTCTGTTCTATTATTACTATTAGTGTATGTGTTATTTTTTTCTTTCTTGTCTTTCGTAAAATGATATGCCCAGGCAATACACTGTATTCAAAATATTTATATATAAATAAATAAAAACTTGACTAAAAAAAAACTGGGACAAATGTTTTAGGAAAACAACTAGCTCAACTTATCAGGAAAGCTTTAAACTAAAATTGAGGGGTGGAGGGTGACCAATCTTTAAGATCTCCAGGACCTAATTTCAAGCAAAACTCCCTAGAAAACAAATCAAATAATGATGTAAGGAGGGATGGGAAAGAAGATACACTCAAACACCAAACAGGAGGCATAGAAAGCATACCTAGAGTCAGACATAAAAATGTCAAATGCCTATATAAAAATGCACAAAGTTTGGGGAACAAACAGAGTGAACTTGAATTATTAATACATGAAGATAGATATGATATAGTTGGAATTACAGAAAAATGGTGGGATGAAATCTATGACTGGAACATACTAATAGAAAGATATAAACCAGCGATGGCGAACCTTTTTTGGCTTGCGTGCCACAAGTAGGGGGAGCGCAGGGGGGTTGTGTGCGGGCGTGCCACACCCGTAATGCAATGTGCGACCCCCAGTGCGCATGCACGCACAAAAGGCGCGACCCCCATTTTTACATGCTTTTTTCGCCCTCCCCAGGCTCCCCAGGCTTTATAGGAGCCTGGGGAGGGCAAAAAGAGCCTCCCACGCCCCCCCGGAGGCCCTGGAAGTGAGTTCCGGTTTGCTCTGAGGGTCGTTTTGAGCACTCCGAAGGCTTCAGGGACCCTCCAGAGGCTTCCCTGATGCATTTGGAGTGATTAAAACGATCCTCCAAGGAAACCGGAAGTCACTTCCAGTTTGCTCGGAAGGTCGTTTTAAGCGTTCTGAAGGCTTCAGGGAAGCCTCCGGAAGGTCCCTGAAGCCTCCGGAGGGCCTCGGGGGGGGAGGCTCTTTTCACCCTCCCCAGACTCCTATAAAACCTCTGGAGCCTGGGGAGGGTGAAAAATGGCTTTTAAAAAGGGTGAAATCAGCTGGTCAGCACGCGCATGTGCACTGGCCAGCTAACAGGGCAGCACCTCGCGTGCCCTGACAAATGGCTCCACGTGCCACCTGTGGCACGCGTGCCATAGGTTCGCCATCACTGATATAAACTGTTCAAAAAAAAACCCAGACCCTATAAAAGAGAAGTGTTCTGACCCAGCCTTCACAAGTAGTGATAAGATGTTTACTTGCAAGTAAAACAAACCCCTTTTTATAACAGGGCAGTCACAGTCTTTTATTTACAGGGATTTTTATACATGCATACACGCATCTGGGATGGGCCCCATCTGTTTCTCCCCCACACTCAGCTCAGGCCCTGAGGAGAGCTGCCTCTCCACATGGAGCAGGATGGAATGCCCCAGCTCTGCCTCTGCTTTTGATGCTGTTTCCTTATCAGAGCCTTCCAAAGGCGCTGAAGTTGGCCCAGGTTCTCCCTCCACCTTATCCTCTTCTGACTCTGCAGCTATCTCTGTTGGCAGCTGACAACAAGGAGTTGGAATTGTACTATATGTAAAAGACCACTATATTGGTACAGAAATGCATGAAACCAAAGACAAAAACCTCCTAGAATGCATATGGGTCAATAAGAAAAAAAGAATGACACTGTCATAGGTGTATACTACCCACGCCACCCAACCAAGCAGAAAAAAAATGTACTTTTTCTAACCAATTAACAAAAATATGTAGGCAACACACTACAATATTAATGGGGGACTTTGATTACCCTGATATCAATTGGAAGACTAATTCTGCACTAAGTGAGAAATTGAATAGGTTCCTGACCAACCTAGTTGACAACTTTTTTGTCCAAAGGGTAGAGGAGGGAGCTAGAGGTACAGCCATACTGGACTTAATACTTACAAACAGAAAAGAAGTGATAGAGGGAGTTGAAACTGCAGGAACCTTGGGAGAAAGTGACCATGTCATACTAGAATTCAACATAACACAAACACAAGCAATAGAACACAATGATAGCAGAGTCTTAGATTTTAAAAGAGCTGATTTTAAGAGAACTTGGGAAAGATTCCTTGGATGAAAATCCTAAAGGGGAAAAAAACTCAAGAATCTTGGGAAATTCTGAAAAATATGATCATAAAAGCCCAGCAAAAGACCAGCACAATACCACTGAAAAAGAAAACGAAGAAATCCAAGTAGCAACCAATATGGCTGCACAAACATCTCTTACAAATACAAAAAAATGGAAAGAGGGACACAAACCTAAGGCAGAATATCAGCAGATAGCCAGAATCTGCAAAGGCTAAATCAGGAAAGCAAAGGATCAGAATGAACAAAGACTTGCAACAAAAGTCAAAGATATTTTTTTTAAAAAAATAAGAAGAATAAAATCAAGGAAATAATCGGTCCGCCAAAGAAAGAAGACAGCAAAGAAGTAACAGGCAGCAGAAGAAAGCAGAGCTGCTTAACTCATTTTTGTATTGGTCTTCGCACAAAAAGAAACTATAGCCTATAAACCATAACTGTTAAGTAATTAAGCTCCCTGTTAGAAGAGCGAGTATGAGATGCGTAATGAGAGTGATATGGAATAACACGCACAAACCAGCATACAGAGACACTGAATAGTGTAAAAATATAGTAGTTTACTATGTAGAAATATAGAGGTATTCAGAGTCCGGTTAACAGTCCAAGTCATACACGGTTCAGTAATTCAGTTATCAATATTCTCAGTTTAACACACAAAATAGCTAACAGTAGCAAATCACGATACCTCAAAACACCAACCAGTTTCTAACAAAACAGAGAGAGATAACAGCCATTCTGGCTCCTTCTTATAGCTGCATGAGGTAACAAACCAGTTACACCTCTTAAGCATTTAAAGCAACAGATACACTTGTTACAATCATAGCTTATATACATTGCCAAGCCAAACCTAGGGTTACATCCCTAACAATAACTGTAAAGGATAGACTAGAAATAAAAGTTAAAATAAGCAAAAAAAAAAAAGGGGTAAGAGAAGGCCTGCCTGACCTTGATGAATACAAATCACCGGGACCTGATGGATTACATTTCAGAGTCCTAAAGGAGCTGGCAGATGTCATCTCAGAACCACTGTACCATACCTTTCAAAAATCCTGGAGCACTGGGGAACTACCAGAGGACTGAAAAAGAGCCGATGTGGTTCCCAACTTCAAAAAAAAGAGGAAAAAAACAGATCCAAGAAACTACAGATCAATAAGCCTAACATCAATACCCGGGAAGATATTGGAAAAGTATCCAACTAACTTACTAACAAAATGAAATTCATTGTAGAGAAAAGTAAAGTCTTACGCTTAGGCAAGAAAAACCAAAAATACACATATAGACTGGGTAAAACCAGGTTTAATAGCAGTAACTGTGAGAGGGATCTTGGAGTCTTAGTAGACAACCAATTAAATTGTGCAGAAATAAATTTTAAAGCCAAATAATAACCAAAATAATAGTGTAGGGGCAGCCGAAAAAGCCAATGCAATCCTAATTTGCATTATCAAAGGGATTCAATCAAGATCACCTAATACCACTCTATAAAGACTTAGTAAGACCATACCTAGAATACTGCATCCAGTTTTAGTCACTATGCTATAAAAAAGATTTTGAGACTCTGGAAAGAGTGCAAAGAAGAGCAACGAAGATGTTTAGGGGACTGGAGGCTAAAACATATGAAGAACAGTTACAGGAACTGAGCATGACTATTCTAGTGAAGACAAGGACCGGGGAGACATGATAGCAGTGTTCCAATATTTGAAAGACTGTCACAGAGAGGAAGGGGTCAACTATTTTCCAAAGCACCTGAAGGCCAGATAAGGAATAATGGATAGAAACTTATCAAGGGGAGTGTCACTGCGTTTATTTTTGGTTTGCCAGCTGTACCTGCATTCTGAATTATACGGTAGAATGAACTGTCTCTTATCAGAAATGATTTACTGAGCAGGTTATTACATTCCACAGAACTTCTTCCTTCCTTCCTTTGTCTGTATGCAGGCAGACAAAGGAGCTCTGCTAAAGATGTAATTAATTTAGTTAGTAAGTTTGTATTTTTATTTTATTTACATTAAAAGTTCTTTTATTAGATTATGCCTCGGGTTTTATTTTTGCTTATTTCAAAAGTATACTACAAGTTAATTCCACGATTCACACCTCATTAATTCAGTGCAGAATTCACACCCTGACAGGGAGTTTCAACCTAGAAATAAAGACAATTTTTCTGACAGTGAGATCAATCAACCAATGGAACAGCTTGCCTTTGGAAGTTGTGTGAACTTTACCCTGGAAGCTTTCAAGAAGAGACTGGACTGCCATTTGTCAGAAATAGTATAGAGTCTCCCGGTTGGACTAGATTACCTACAAGGTTCCCTTCCAACTCTGTTATTCTGTTATTATTATGATCTTTTTCTTTTTATCTCTTACAGTACATTTTTTCATATATCTGTCTCCCTACTTTTTGTTTAGTTTTTGTCATATATCACTAGTTAACTTTTACTTTTTCTGTTATTTTATGAATAATCATCAAGCCATATTTTTTGCTACCTGAACTGAATGATATTTGTACTAACTGATCAGGAGTGGGCTGTGTACAAACTAAACTGGAAACTACCCATACAAATACAGCTAGTGGTGGAATATAAACAATATACTCCCCAAAATAAGCAACAATTTTCAAAAAAAAATCCATAATAGATTAATATGCATATTTAATCAAAATATTTGATTAAAATCCTGAATCTCACATTTACAAGAATTCTAGCTATATGAATAATGCAGAATGAAAATTCATCACGATTTCACCCATTGGATGAGGAGCATTCTATTTTTATGTTGTAAATAATTTATATACATTTATTATAAATAAGCAGCTTAAACAGATATTGTTTCTTTCATTTACTGTATATATGGTTCACATTTTATCTGCATATTGTTGAAGTCTATCAAACCAGATACAGTTTTTTTTCTTGATAGTCCCAGCTAAAAAAATCTTTGAAAATATTATCACTACAAGAAAAGAAATTGTATCTGGTTTGATAGACTTCAGCATTATGCAGATTAAATGTGAACTATATATAAATGAAAGAAGCAATATCTGTTTATGCTGCTCATTTGTAATTTATATAAATTATTTACAACATAAAAATAGAATGCTCCCCATCCAAAGATTGAAATCATGATGAATTTTCATTCTGTATCATTCATATAACTAGAATTCTTGTAAATAAAGCTTCATTCACATTTTAATCAATTATTTTCTTCTCCAGATGAAAGTTTTGATTGAACTGTTTGTAAATTGTAGCAATAATGATTGTACAGGTCTATGAAACTAATGATTATTTTTTCTAATTGTTACACTTAATCTCCTCTCCATCCAGTTGTCCATTGATGAGCGTATCAGGCAGCTGCATGAGGCCCACAGAGATTTTGGCCCCACTTCTCAGCACTTTCTTTCCAGTAAGTAATATGATTTCAGTTGTTGTTGCTGCTGTTAACTTACGTAGTGATCCTTATATTTTGAAAAGCCTACCATAGATAAGATATTGTGCTGTTTTTACTGTATGTATTCTATTAAGTGTTGTACAATTCACAATTCAGATTTGTTTTGAGTTGAAGCATTCTGTATCTCTGCACTGGGCCCTTAAGCTCTTCCTATCATGTGCTAATGCTGGTTGGACTCAAAGCCATCTTAAGAATAGTACAACCTACTATAGCCACACATACCACTGGATAATTTCTCTGCTGCTGTGTTGTCACAACTTTCCACAGGAGCTAAAAAAAATGAAATTTGCCTTCCTTTCTGTGATTTCATTTCACTGAATATGCAGTGTAGAGTATATGTGTACATTGGTGTATAGGTATGCATAAATAGATCTAGGACTTTTCTTCTCCTACATTTCCTCCTCAACCGATTTTCCCCTGACTTATCTCCTCTGCTGACACACCTCTACCCATACTCCACCACCCATACGCCACTAGCCCCTGCATCCCACTGCGTTTGGCACAACCCATTCGCAGAAAGAAGGTTTGTCCTGGGTATTCCACCCCCCCCCCCAGGATAGTTAGCCCCTGTCACTGCGTTAATTGGTTTGCTAGCTGTGCTGAGATTTATTGCGCATGTCACAGTTCTTATCTGCAATGATTTACTGTACAGGTCACACATTCTTTCTTAACTTTCATTTCTGATCTTTTGTTCGCCTGCCAAGGGAGGTAGGCACATAGCTCTGCCAAGATGTGATTAATTTAGTTAGCAAGTTTGTATTTTTATTTTCTTTTATATTAAAATGTTTTTTTATTAGATCATGCCTCGGGTTTATTTTTGCTTATTCAGGAAGTATACTTCAAGGAGAAGCCATGATCCATCATCATTAATTACAAAGGGTTTAAATTATATCCTTGTCAGCCCCCAACCAATTGGCTAGAGGGGGTGGAAGGAAGGAATTCTTTAGGACCATTAATAGAAATCCAGCGAAAGGAGAGAGGTGTAAAAGAATTTGCCAAAATGCCTTCCTCCCTCTCTCTTTCTCCCCCCCCCAAACCTTGTCTCCTCCCCACTCCCCAGAAATACAGGGAGGAACAGTTGGTTTACTCGGAAGTAAGTCTCACTAAAATCAATGCTAGGATTACAGTGTGAAATATTCAGCTAGTATTTTGGTTTACTCGGAAGTAAGTCTCACTAAAGTCAAAGCCACCTGGGACAATTAGCCCCCAACAATTAATAGAAATCCAGTGAAATGAGAGAGGCGTAAAAGAATTTTCCAAAATGCCTTCCTCCGTCTCTCTCTCTCTTCCCCCCACCTCCTCTCCCCCCCCCAATCAATACAGGGAGGAACAGTTGTTGTTTTTTCTAAGTTTGTTTTTGTTGCAATGAAAACTACTCAAGTGACTGGAAAATGTTAAAACAATGTATCATACATTTGTTTTTAAAAAGTCCAATAGAATATGTAACTCAGGGAAACAAAGATAATAAAAACATTCTACAAGGTTTTGAAGCAGCTATTCTTTGCATATCAGGCAAATGCTTATGCATTCTCCTACCAGGATGTCGTTGTCAACAGTTCCTTCAGACTGGAAAATTGATCCAGATGAAGAATAATTCCTAACTCTGTGGCAATAGTAGACTGAAGAGGAAAGATTTGCCTGGAAGAAACTAAATGTGGCAGACAACCGTACAATGATACTTGAGCAAGAACAAACTGAAACACACTATCAAAAAAAAGGGAATCATAGGCAGAAGTCACATTCATGCTGAGCTGGGAGTTATTAAAATACTGGGTCATCTGGTCCTGCCCTACAATAATCTCTGATGGCCCATACTCATGATTTGACAACATGGCAGCAAAGCTATGTCCTTTAACTCAAAATATTATACAATTTAATGGAGAAAGAAAATACTCTAGAGATGCATGCATCTCCCTACCCATCCACTTCCCCATCCACCCCACAATCCCGGGGGTGGGTGGGCGGGGGGGGGGGGCTATAAGGAAAACTTTTAAATGATTAAGAACCCACAGACCAACAAAGTCCAGTGACAGAAAAGAATAATGCTAATGCTATTTTTAGATTGTTCTACTCACTAGAAAACTCATTTCAAGGAAAAAAAGAGGTTGCATGCTAGACAAGATATATCTAATGAAAGATAGAGGTCTTTCAATCAGGTCTTTTGCACCAACAATAGTTACTTTTATCTTTATTTAGCAGTTAATTTCCAGATACATTATATTATTAAATCCCTTAAAAGGGGAGAAGAGAGTATTTTTATACAAAAAACTATGGAGGATAATTCTTTTATTATTCCATGTTCTATGTATAAGCACAACAGATTCATATATTGAAGGCATACATTTTGTATGGTCTTTAAGAGAAAATAAGAGAAAATAAAATAAGATCAATGACAGTATTTCATAGAAGCCAATGGGGAGATTTATCTTCCGTTCCCTGAACAGGTAGAATTAACATTTTGCTTTTAGTCCATAAGGTAAAGAGAACAAAGCAGTACTTTATATAAATCATTACAGGTGTACATTTTATTGTAAAACTTCTGCTGTGAAAGTGTTCATCTCTCACTTTCATTTAGCACAAGTGTTCCTAATTAATCATTATACTTGGAGCTCAACTAATCATTTATGTCAGTCTATTGTTGACCAGAAGAAAAGAATGCAGGTAGTTCTCGACTTACGACAATTGAGCCCAACTTTTTTGTTGCTAAGTGAGACATTTGTAGTGAGTTTTGTCTGCAGTTTTTAAGTTAATAACCCAGTTGTTAAGTGGATGGCTTCTCCATTAACTTTGCTTGTCAGAAAGTTGTAAAAGGTTATCACTTAGCCCTGGGACCAGAGGTGGTATTCAGCAGGTTCTGACCAGTTCTGGAGAACTGGTAGTGGAAAGTTTGAGTAGTTTGGAGAACTGGTGAAAACCACCTCTGACTGGCCCCGCCCCCATTTATTCTCTGCCTCCCGAGTCCCAGCTGATTGGGAGGAAATGAGGATTTTGCATAAATGGAGATTTTACAGTATCCTTCCCCTGCCATGCCCACCAAGCCATGCCACACCCACCAAGCCATGCCCACAGTACCGGTAATAAAAAAAATTTGAATCCCACCACTGCCTGGGACACCGCAACAATCATAAATATAAACCAGTTGCCAAACATCTGAATTTTGATCATGGGATCATGGGGATGCTGGAAGGGTTGTAAGTGCAAAAACTGATCATAAGTCACTTTTTTTCAGTGCTGTTGTAACTTTGAACAGTCACTAAATGAACTGTTGTAAGTTAAGAACTACCTATATTCCATTTCAAATTACTGTATAAGTTATTTAACGAGAAAATCCAACTCCACTTTTTTCAAATGCTAATTTATTCAAAATGTTATTGTTTAGATATTTGCAAGGATTTTAAAATTATGTTCAGCCAAGATCAAAAAAGTTTATCCATTCAAAAAACATGAAAGCATAAAAAAAACAATTAACAATCCTTCAGCACAGCACTGAAAGAAAGACACAGTCATGATAAAGTAGAATAAAATATGGATTAAAAATATAAGAATGAAGACGTGACATAAAAGGGACAGTTAGAAGCTTGCTTAAAGGGACAGGGAAATGTCATCAGCCTCTAACCGCAAAATGTTCCAGCCAACATCCCTATGTCAAAAGTCCAAACCACAGAGTTCAGTTGAAGTTTGCATAAAGACACATAGTCCGTACCTGTGTCCCAAGACAAAAGGAGAAGTAAGACCCCCCATCCTCTTATAAGGCTTTCCCCCCAAAATAACCAATAAGTGTTGCACCGTTTTTGAGAATGTATAAGAACGTGTGCTTCCATGTTGCACCGCTTTAGAGAATGTATAAGAACGTGTGCTTCGATAATGAAGGTTATTCAGAATTTCCAATGCTAGCTACGTGTTAGCTTTCTGAACCTGGCTGCCAAATAAACTCTTCCTGTATCCTGAGAAGTCTAAGTCTGTCATTTTCTGCAACAATTCTGGCAACCGCGGCAGGACTTAGAGTGATATTTCGCTGAGGACGGAATGGACCGACGGGTGCCCCATCAAGGCCATCTCGTCCGTCTTCAGGTGCCACAGAGATCTTTCTCTGGAAGAGGGCTGAGGACCTCCCTCGGGCATCCGGAGGACACCACCGATCCAAGAATCTGACCAGGATCAGGATGAGTTAATAAAATTACGCCGGCTGAGAAAGAAGATGCCTGCAGGCAAATATCGAGGGAATTGTAGACCCACTTGGTTAGGAGTGGAAGAGGGGGCCCGGTCACCCCCCTGAGCCCGGGATAGCGTCCCTTCCAAATGGAACCGGTGTATCCTAATGAGGCTCTAGGTTGTGTGGGAGGTTAAGCTGCTGCAGTTCCTGTTGATGACCGTGAGTCTCCTGGACCGCAGGTCAGCGGAAAGTGTGTTAGAAATAGAACATGGGAGGGGGGAGTGTTACTCGAACGCCCCTCCAATGCATGTTGAAAAACTTCAAAAGAGCTTTTAGTGGAGATTATGGAGATCCAAAATCCAACCCTGGGGATCTAAAAGGATTCTGTGAGAATGAGTGGCCAACCTTTAATGTAGGATGGAAACCTGAGGGCACTTTTAATCGGACATCATTTCAAAAGTACATCAGATCGGGTTCCGGTTGCGGTACGCGACGAGCAAGCTTTGCTCGCCCCACGCACTCCTGGTGGGCTTCCCTTTGATCGGAGGGGCACAGGACGCCCTGGAGGGGCTCCTGCCGAGGGGGCAGCGTAGCGGGGGATCTCCTGTGTTGGCGGCGGCCAGGGGGCCCCCCGCATTGCCCTAGGCACCGGGAGGCAAGAGGGGAGGCGCGTGGCGTCTTCGTGTTGAGGCAGCCGGAGGAAACCCAAGATCCGAAGGACGCAGTTGCTGTGCGGTGAGATGGAGATTCCCCCCGTTCCCTTTGATGATTGAATGAAAATAAACAGACTGTCAGCTATTTGGAAAGATCTTCAATTCATGGCTGGGAAGTGTGATTGGAGGGAGGGGGATTTCCCCCCCCCTTGGACAAGCGGCTTGAAACTGTTTTGCTCCCTGCCCCCAAAAGAGGAGGAGGGGGGGGAGCCTTGGAATGGAATCACCCTCGTACCAAAAAGCAGATTTCCTTTACTGCAATTGTGAAATGAGGTGATGATCTGTTGTATTTTGAAAACTTTGAAAACTTTTGCCTGGGGATCCCGGAGCTGGCAGGGCAAGATGGCACACTTCCGTTGTCTTTATGTACTTTGAAATTTGACTCCACCTACAGAAGTTGCTGGCATTTTGTCTTTGTCTCCGTGGCACTTAGAGAAGTCTCGTGTTACATCTTAACCTGGTCTTGGAACAAAGGACTTTATTGCTTTATTACCTAGGTCCCTATTTGTCTGGGCTCTCTGCCTCGCAATCTCTCTCGGCTACCCACCTCCCCAGTTGCTTTTTTTTCTGTATTGACATTTTCATCTCTGAACACGTGATCCCATTCCCCGCCTTCCTGAGTGCACTTCGCCGGCTCGCACTCCGCGATCCCCAACAGCAGCTGCTTTTCTGTGCGTCTGGCGTTTAGGACATCTACCTAAACGCCAGACGGACAGAAAAGCACAGAAAAGCA
The DNA here is from genome assembly GCF_964273705.1 of Natrix helvetica. NCBI lineage: Eukaryota > Metazoa > Chordata > Lepidosauria > Squamata > Natricidae > Natrix > Natrix helvetica. The sequence continues at coordinate 64,704,707 of NC_138550.1, forward strand.
GCTGCTGTTGGATATCGCGGAGCACGAGCCGGCGGAACGCGCTCAGGAAGGCGGGGAATGGGATCAACACACATGATCCCATTCCCCGCCTTCCTGAGCGCGCTCCGCCGGCTCGCGCTCCGCGATCCCCAACAGCAGCTGCTTTTCTGTGCTTTTCTGTCCGTCTGGCGTTTAGGTAGATGTCCTAAACGCCAGACGCACAGAAAAGCAGCTGCTGTTGGAGATCATGGAGCGCGAGCCGGCGGAGCTCGCTCAGGAAGGCGAGGAATGGGATCAGCACACGTGATCCCATTCCCCACCTTCCTGAGCACGCTCCGCCGGCTTGCGCTCTGCGATCCTCAACAGCAGCTGCTTTTCTGTGTGTCTGGCGTTTAGGACATCCGGCTATCTACCTAAACACCAGACGCACAGAAAAGCACTGAAAAGCACTGAAAAGCACTTCGCCTCCAAGCCACTTCGTCTTGATGACGTCGCCGACGTCGCTGCTGGGCGCGGCCGGCCGGAGGTAACCAGAGTGGCGCCGAGGGGTCCGAGCGGACGAAAGAGCGAGCAAGCAAGCGATGGAGGATCAGGCTGCCTGATCCTCGGTCGCTTGTCCACCGGACTGCCTTGGCGCCACTCTGGCTACTTCTGTCTGTCCGCACATGGCAGCTGCGACGTCATCAAGCCCCTGCCACTTTTGGACGTCGATTGCAGTCGCGAGGAGCGCGCAAAGTACAGCGGAGGCAGGAAGGTTATTGGCGCTTCCGAGAACCCTCCTGCCTCCGCCGGTTGCCCAGCTGGCACCACCCCGCGCGCGCTCCTCCTCCTCCCTCCTCTTCCTCTTATATATATATGAAACTCCCTCATGGACCCTCGTGGATATTATTATTTTATATATTATTATTTCATGATGAGAGGTGAGGCTCTGCCTCTCCTGCCTCCCCTGACCGCACGTCCCTGCATGAGTGATAGCTAAATATTTTTCCAATTTTCTAAATCTTTTTTTATTTGTATCACTAATTTATTATAATTATCGTCTTTAATTGTGTAATATTTTGCCAACACCCAGATCCCCAAGTATTTCACTTTCCTAGTTATTTGCATTCTGGTTGCTACTTCCAGTTCCTCTTCTTGCTTTTTTGTCATGTTCTTGGTTATCATTTTTGTTTTGTCTTTATTGATCTTTAGTCCTGCCACTTCGCCATATTCTTCTAATTTTTGAATTAATGTCAGGCTGGATTCTAATGGGTCCTCTAGAACAAATACTAAGTCATCAGCATAGGCTTGGGCCTTATATTCTTCATTTTTGAGTCTTAAACCTTTTATTCCCTGGTCCTTCCAAAATTCATTTAATAAAATTTCAAAAGTTAATATAAACAGCAAAGGAGAGAAGGGGCATCCCTGTCTGACAACTTTTTTTATTTCAATCTTCTCTGTTAATTCTCCATTCATCAGAACTTTGGCTGTCTGACTTATAAAATCCTTCTATCATTTTTATAAATTTTTCTCCGAATTTCATCTCATCCAATAGTGTTATTATAAATTTCCAGATTACGTTGTCAAATGCTTTTTGTGCATCAAGGAAAACCAGTACCATTTGTTTTTCTGGATGTGCCAGGTAATACTCTACTTATATCTAGGATGATTCTCGTATTATTTTTAACGTTTCTGTGAGGTAAATATCCATTTTGGTCTGGGTGTATTCACTCATTTAAAACCTGTTTAATTCTTCCTGCCATAATTGCTGCAAATATTTTATAATTGGAGTTTAGTAAAGAAATTGGCCTGTAATTTTGAATTTCTTGTAGGCTGGTTTCGTCTTTTGGGATTAGCGATATTATTGCTTCTGTCCATGATTCAGGTATCTTGGCTTTTCCTAAAACTTCATTAAACATTTCCACTCCTAGCTCTCCCAATATTATTTTATTATATTTGTATAGCTCCACCAGTATTCCATCTGGTCCTGGGATTTTATTATTTTTCTGGTTTTTCAAGACTAATTCCACTGTTATTGAACAGGCCAATAACATCCAGGTTTGTTGGCTTGTTCAAAGTAATTTTGTCTGGCCGCTTTAATTTTCTGTGCTAATTCCTTTTGAGTTATTAAGTTGATCTTATGTTTTATCATCTCTCTTTTTTCTTTTTTAATTTTATTCTTTGGGTCTTTCTGTAGTTCATCTTTGGCTTCCATAAGTTCCTTTTGCATACATTCTTGTTGCTCTTTTTGTTTTCTAGTTTTTCTCGCCATGTAGGCAATCGTAAGGTCTCTTGTGTAAGCTTTCATAATGTCCCAGAGATTTTGAATTGAGGTGTCTTCTTTTTTATTTATTCTAAAAAATAGTTTTAATTCTTTCTTCAGCATTTGAGTGTATTCTATTTCATTTACAATATTTGAATTCATCATCCATCTTTTTCTTCTTCTTTGACCTTTCCATCTAAATTTTATTGGATTATGATCTGCCCACTCATTTGCTTCTATTTCAATTTCGTCTACTTGATTACGTAGACCAGATGAAATCCAAGCTATGTCAATTCTTGATAGGGACTGGTGGGGGTTCAAATAAAAGGTATATTGCTTTCTTGTTTTGTGCCTTTCTCTCCAAATATCATGTAATTTATATTCCATTGCCATCTCAAAAAAGGATTTGGGTAGCGTATTTTTTCTTTTTGCTTTCATAGTCCACTTTTTAATCCACTATTGCATTATAATCCCCAATTAAGCAAATATTTTCATATTCTAATTTGTTTATTTTGTTGTGTAATTTCCTATAGAATTCCTCTTGTTTCTGATTTGGTGCATATATGACTATTAATAATGTCGGTTTTTCTGTTGTCTCTAATTCAATCATTAGCATCCTGCCTTCATCAGAGTAGACTTCTTTGGAGTTTATTTTTTTCCTTTATATAGGTTGCTATCCCTCTTTTTTTTATCTGCTAGTGCTGTATATAATTTCCCTAGTTTTTTCTTTTCCAGTAAATTCCTATGTTCCCTTTTAATATGCACTTCCTATATACAGATTATATCTACCTTCAGTTTATTAAACATCTGCGCTCTTTTTTTGGTGCGTTCAGTCCATTCAAGTTTATCGAAATAGTTATTTCCTGGTCCATCTTTAGATGGGGTGTTTTTTGTTGCTTCTGGTTTGTATCTGACTTTTCCCTCTCGCGCCCTCCTTTTCTGCTCTCTCTCTTTCTTGCCTCTGTTCTTATTTCCTGCTTCTTTCCTTGTCTTCTGATGTTTCTTCCTCTTGACTTCTACTTTCTAGATCCTCTTTACTTCCTTGTTCTTCTTCCTCTGTGCAGTATTTCTCATAGAATTCCTGTGCTTCTTTTATATTCTCTATCATATACCTTTTTCCTTGCCAAGACACCAGTACCCCTTCTGGTACCAACCATTTGTACATTATTTTGTTTTTATTTAACTGATTTGTTAAAAATTGGTATTGTCTATGTCATTCACGAATTCTTCTTGGAATCTGTTTAAGCGTGATCAACTCTTTTCCCTGGTATGTAATCGTTCCTTCTCTGGTTTTTTTGTATACTTCATCTCTAGTTGTTTTTGGGCAAATCTTACATGCACTTCTCTCGGGAGCCTATGTCTTCTGGCATAATTAGTATGCACATGGTAAGCTTCATTGATGTCCCCTCTCAACTCTTGTTCTTTTCTCTGTAGAATTTCAGTGAAGATTCTGATCATTTTTCCTTTCAGGTCTTCCTCCTTCTCTTCTGGTATGTTTTGGAATCTTAAATAGAATGCAGCTCTTTCATTTTCAAGTTGGATTATTGATAACTTTAATTCTTTATTAACTTGTCTATATTCCAGCTCCATTTTTTCCATCTTCTGATCTGTTTGTTCTATTTTTGTTTCGATGTTCTGGATTTTCTGTTCGTTGATTGCTAAGGCATTCTGTATCCTTTCAATTTTGTCATCCACGGTTTTAATATTTTCTTTCAATTCTCCCATTTCATTTTTCATTTCTTTATGATTCCTCCTTGTCTCTTCATGATTTGTAGCCATCACTTCTTGGTTTTTCATCTTGTATCATCTGGAGCATCAATTGCATAGTCTGCATTGATGGTGCTGGTCCTGTTGTTCCTGCCATCATTCCGCCTTTCTCCAGTCCCAATGCGCTCTCAATTGATCTTTGATTTGAGGAGGGGGGGTATTGGTAAAATCATATTGGGTGTGGTTTTTTTCACTAACTTTACTGAAGTTGCCATACTTATCCCCCTATTTATCCTCGCCCACAATTGCATATAAATTCTACTTTACTTCTACTTTATCAGCAATATCAATAGTATCAATAATTATATATCTCAATATTTAGCAATAATTAACCTTCCTTAATATCACGTTTCAATATCTAAACATTCCTATGTATTATTTTATTCTATTTTTGATCCTTAATTATTATATATCCTAGAGTTATATATCACACTGTTATCTTATACAAATAGGTGTCTCTCAATTGTATCAGTTATATAGGTATTCAATTCTAGAAATTAGTTTCTCTCTATGTATATATATCAGCTTATGTCACCGTTAGTTTTCTTGCATCAGACTTCACAGTTCAAATTTTTGATCCACTAGGTGTCACCCTCTCTTCAGTATCACTGTTAGTGTCAGTCAGTTAATACAAGTCCAGCGGCAAAGGAAAATAGTGGGGGGTGGGTAACGAAGCCCTCTAATCATTCCAAAACCGTTCTCTCTCTACTGTCTCTAGTACCATTCCAAGTTCCGAGGAGAATAAATACCATATACTTGTAAGTTCAACTATTCTTTGGAAAAACGAAACAGCAAAAGGAAGAGCAAGAAGAAAAAAGTCACCAACCAACCCGACTGTTGAACAATCCTTTCTGTGCTTTCCAAGTCTTCTCAGCAGTTACTATGTCCTACTCCTGTTGTCCATGCCAGGTTTTCGTTTCCACTCTGGCCACTTTAGTTCAAGTTATTTATGCGGTCAATTCCAACTCAATGATTCTGCTCTTACAACTTTTCAGCAAAAATCTGAAAAATCTCCTTCCCAGCTCACCCTCTCTGCCAATTTCGCATTGTCCTCCTCTTCTTTGGGTTGTCAATAATAGTAACAGATGTCTCGATTTCAACTGATTTCTCTCTCTGCTTCCTTCTTATGCGGTCGCCATGGCTCCAGTCCTGACCAAGTGGCAGGATAAATCCTCGTCCGTTTAGTGGGTTTCTCCTACCCGCTGGAGGATTTGCCTTATCACTCCAGAGTCTTCAGAGTTTCCCCCTTAATCTGCTGGTCCCTTCAGGATCCACAGCACTCAAGAATGAGCCCAAACGAAGAAGTTAGAGTTAGAGGTTAGGAGAGCTCCAGTTCCTCAACTCCAAGCACAATGACGTCACCACAGGAAGTCTGAACTAATTCTTAATTAAATTATCAATCACATTTACTTAATCTTTTAGGAATTTAAAAGAGAGTGGTTGAAATGAAAAATAATAGCTTGTCACAGTATCTTTTCAATCCCCATCCTCAATACTCTTGACATTGTATGGAACTGGCTTTCTTAAATCTGGCCTGTTAATTTTATCTAATTTTTTAAATGTTATTGTCACATTAATTGGGTTTGGTTTTTTGGATATTTATCTAATTTCCTTTTAACTTTTGTGATATGTGTTTTTTAATGTTGTACGCCGCCCTGAGTCCTTTGGGAGAAGGGTGGCATATAAATCCAATAAAACAAACAAACAAACAAACAAAATCTAGAATCACTTCTATCCATACTTGTAGAATTCCAGAAGTAGAAGGAATAATATATGTGTCTGTATATGCTTATTCCAGAAAGAGTATATAATACCTGATTACAAAACATTGTTCTACCTGATAAGCTCTTAGAAGATATTTCTTTTTACCATCAACTAGGCCACTAACTTGTAGCTGTGGTGATATTCATTCATTCATTTTATTTTGGTCATTGACCAGCAAAACAAAAGGACACAATTGGTTAGAATTTTAAAAGGTTCAAAATAATATAACAATATATAAAATTGTATGTTTAAGAAATGTGGCCATAAAAATATATAATATAATACAATTTACATAAAATAACTAAATTATTATTTGGAATAGCAGAATTATAAAATTGTCTATCTGAAATATATAGACCCATTGTAATACTATCAGTTATGGAAAAGTTTTCATTAATATTGTATCTAGAGAAACTATAGTAATTTAATGTAGTAATACATAAGGAATGATTATGGCTTTGAAACTAAAAGTTAGAATCCAATTATAATAACTATATTGTTAAAATAATTCTGATAGCTAATGAAATTAAGAAAAAATAAGATTCTATTGACAGTAAGGACATAAAGCATTTATAAAAAGTAGAAACTAAATGGACATATTTATAAACACAAAATATTTAGGAAATATTTCAATATAAATTATAATGTATTGTACAAACTATGGAATAATATTTGGCCACAATCAGGAATAAGATGGTATTGGAAGACAGACAGAGCAGTTGGAAAATTATAACTTTCCAAATTAAAGCTGAATTCTTGGAGAGAGAGGCAGAAATTAGTTGATTTAAGAACTCCCTAAAAACTCTTAATAGAAATTATTTCAAACTTGTTCAGAAAATCCTTCATTCTGATTAACACAAAAAGATGGAATGTAGATTTAAAGATAAGCACCAATCTAATACATTTGGCTAAGAGTGGAACCAGTCTAAGACACAATAGAGCAGTAGGCAGAAAATAATCTGTGTGTGCAATCAAAAGTATAAACCTGTACAATTGAATGAAGCATGGGTTGTTTGACCTGGAATAGTAAACATTTTAATGTCAAAGGATTAATCCACAGCAGCACTTGTTCTCTACTTCCTATCTTCCCATAAAGACCTGATATTAAGGTTATGGGAGAAGGCAAAATTCATGATGAAAGCAATGTCAGGAATAAAAAATAAAAACAAAAAAATACATCTGGTCAAAAGCTTCAGGAAGAGCACAAGGGTGGGTATTAGATAGCTTTTTTATAGATTGTTCAAAACAAATGTTACTTTCATCAAATAGTAATTGACCTAAAGTTGACCTCCAACTGATATGAACAGAAGCACTGTCAATTTCATAACATTACATTATGCTGTTATACAATAAAAGTTTGATTCAGTGGTGAAATTCAAAATTTTACCCTACTGGTTCTGTGGCATGACTTTGGGGGAGGGTGACTGGGTAGGCATGGCCAATTTTATTTTATTTTTACTTTTTTTAGCATTTTTTAACTTCTTCCGCTGTCTTCCATCAAGTGCCCAAATGCAGCCAGACTCACCGTTTGTGACAAAAGCTGTGAGCGTCTCCCTCATCTTGCTTCATCTAATTACTTGGTTAAGGTTATTTGTGAAATAATTGCAGTTTAATTATCTGCAGGGCCGGGGGGGGGGGGGGGGGAGAGAATCCTAACAAACATATTTGAAAAGTGGTAGCTTGAAAGGAATCATTTGATCTGAAGAAAAAAATACACCTGCAGGCAGAACTGATTCGTGCCCCAAGCCAAACAATCAAGCCGATGTATTAAGGTTGATTTTGTTAGAATCTCAATCAGAGCAGCTCTGGGCTTGAGGACTCCCCCAGCTGTAGGGCTACAATCCCAAGTCAGAGGGCCCAAAACTGAGGGTGTGGGTCCCCAAGCCTTACCACAATGGGAAGGTGTCCTCAGTAAGGTCAAAAAAGTCAAAATGACAGGTGCAAATGTGATGGAAGACACGTCTCTTCTTTTTTTTATTTTTAAGCATACACCAATATCATCAATATCATCGCGTGGACATTTTGGTACTAAACCAATATTAATACAAATAAAAATTACTCTATTAATCAAATGAACATAGTCTAGTGTTGTTATATGTATTAATATCAGCACGTATGCCTTCATTTTTCAATTAATCAATATTTACTACATTCTTCTAATACGTTCTAGTATTATTATATGTAATCAATATTTACTGCATCCTTCTAATAGTCATAACACTATTCTTAGGCATATCTAATATCATCCTTTTTCAAAATTTAATCTTAACCTCTAACATCCACTTTAGATATGTTATACTAAAGCACGTATAACTATATTCCCCCTAATTCTAATTTTTTAATCTCTTTAATCTATTCTAATTCTCAGTACAGCCAATGTTGTTGTGGTGGTGGTGGTGATGATGATGAAAAAAGATCCTTTTTATCCATCTTTTATCTAAAGGCACCTTCTATATCCCTGGGATAAAGCTGTTGAAAAAATCTAAACTGAAAAACTCTGCTGCCATCTAGTGGTCATTTAGTTTAAAAAATCCTTGAAAAAGAAAAAAAAGTTCCAACACGGGTGATTGTCTGACAGCTGACAGATGCAAGATTTTTTTTAACTTTTTAAATGCTAATTAAAAAAAAAAGTTCTGAATCAGCTGTGTGAAAATCAACTGTGCCACATGTGTAAACTTTTTTTTTACTTTTTAAAGCATTTTTTTAGTAATAATAATAATAATAATAATAATAATAATAATAATAATAATAATAATAATAATAATAATAATAATAATAATAATATTGCCACAAAGGCGCCACCCGGTTTAAGGCCCCGGTAGTCGCATTATTCCACGCGACCACCAGGTCCTCTACCCGGGGGCAGGTCAGGGCTACAGGAGGTGGCCCAAGCTCCATCTGGAACCTATCTGGTTCCATCAGGCGCCTGGGGCGGAACCATCTGGTGTTTTCCGGTTCCGCCTCCCCGCAGCGGGGGGTAGCACCAGGGAAGTCAAGTCGGAGGAGTGAGTGATCTGACCATGACAGGGGAGTGATGGTTAAATCCCCTCCTCCCAGATCACTCAACCACTGGCCAGAGACAAAAACAAGGTCCAAAGTGTGGCCTCCCTCGTGTGTCGGGCCCTGAATCAATTGAGTCAGGTCCATGGCTGTCATGGAAGCCATGAACTCCCGAACCCCCCCCCCCCGGACGCTTCTCCCACCGATGGCAGGTTAAAATCCCCCATCACTAAAAGTTTGGGGGTCTCAACCGCCACCGATGCGATCAGCTCGAGGAGTTCAGGCAGGGCCGCTGATGTATAGCGAGGAGCCAGGTATACTATCAGCAGGCCCAACTGTCTCCCAGGGCCCCACCTCATGACAAGGGACTCACACCCGGATGTCTGCGGCACAGTGGACTCCCTCGGCTCTAAGTCCTCCCGAATAATCACTGCTACCCCACCACCCCTTCCCTGGGCCCGGGGCTGGTGAAATGCTCGGTAACCTGGAGGGCACATTTCCACGAGGGGTAAACCTCCCTCGTGGCCCAACCAGGTCTCCGTTATTCCTGCGAGGTCCGGCTCCCCCTCAAGAATTAGATCGAAAATGAGGGGGGCCTTATTAACAACGGACCTCGCATTGCATAACAACAGCCTCAGGCCCTGGGTCTGCAGCTCCTGACCACCTAGTATGCGGGGGTTGGTACAAGCGACCGGGTGTGACCAACAACCACGGTCTCCCAACCAACTACGAGTTCTTGATCTGTCCTCGCATCTGCCCCTCCCTACGACCGTTGGAATCAAAGAGCCCTGTATTGGAACGATATCCTCCCCCTCCTCCTCCCTTCCACTCCCTCCCCTCGTGACCACACCTAGTGACCTGGCTCTGTCATCACTCCTGACCTCCACCCGCCCCCCAACCCCAGAACCCCTACAAATTCTTAAAAAACATTTTACTAAAAAAAACCCTTAATTTACGCTTCCTCCACCTCTCTGGGTTAATAAACCCGTCCTCAAGGTGGGCCCTCGAAAGGGCTGGAGGCCAACCTGCGAGAAAGGGGATTCCCGCAGCCGCAGTAATTCCGACTTCGTGTGCATAAGAGTGAAATCATAGGGGCAAAATTAATTGGTTACAGGTGCTGAAGATGTAGATGTACCATAAAATCATAGTTTGTCGAAGAAGTTTTCCTTACCCAAGATGAAAGGGTGAGTTAGTGGGCTAGTCGACTAACTGGGTTTCACTCGGGAGGGTCTCAAGATGGTGTAGGAGCCGGCAAAGCAAGGTGTTAAAAGATGTTAAAAAGCAACGGCAAAGGCAAAGTCAAAAGACGCGATGGTAACATCTAAAGTTCAAACCTAGATTTCAGGTTTGCCATTCTAATTGTCTCTGCTCTGACGTGCTTTACTCGGCTCCCCCCTCCACCAGCTGCCTCGTTTAGGTCTTCCCACTTCTCCTCTCCACACAACGAGGCAGTCCTCCAGCTTTCCGACCAACGCCCCGGCTAGCACACCAACACGCCAACACGCCAACATGCTTGCCATCTTTCCGTCTCTCCACCTCTCCACGCCTCTCGCCTCTCACATTCGTTTCTCTGCTCAGCGCCTGGCGCTCCGCTCCACGCTCCACGTCTGACACTCTCACCAGCCAGATGGGCACCCACAGCCAGACGAGCGCCCACTTCATGCCTCCGTTCGTCTCTTGCCTCGTCTCCTGCCACAACTCCTTCTCCGCTCCATTCTCTGCCCAGGCGCACAGCAAGAGGTGAACGGTGTTCGGCGTTCAGCGCTCTCATGCTCCGTCCGCGCTCGGCGTCCTTGGTGTCCTCGGTGTCTCCAACTTCCCGCTAGCCAGCTGACCACCCAAACGCCGTGCCCGACCCATCCTAGCCAGGGCAGAGTCGGGGGGTGGTCGTTGACAAAGCACGACCCTCAGAATGGCATTGAGGGTCGGCAGCACCTCTCCCAGATGGAAAACCCCTCCGCAATTTTGCGGAGCTCACACGGCAGCCGCCATCTGCCTCGGAAGCTCCTCCTCCTTTTAGAAAAATTCTAGTACTAGTTTGGGCAAACCAGTAACATTTTTACTACATCTTCGGGCGAACCAGCCCAAACCGGTAGCATTTCACCCCTTGTTTGATTATAGTTTAATATAGACAGACCTCACTTACAAACTGCCTCATGTAGCAACCACTCAAAGTTAAAATAGTGCTGAAAAAAATAACTTTGTAACCAAGGCACTTATTTACAAACTTCCCAGACTCACTCATACATGTATTTGTCATTATAATCAGTTCATTTTGTCTTGTGCCTGACCCATTTTTTCTTTAAAAACTAGGTACACATAATCCTCACCTACAATTGGTCACTTAGTGGAAGTGACTGGCATACAAATGGGAAGTAGGTGTTGCTCTACAGACTAATTCAGTGGTGGGATTCAATTTTTTTTACTACCGGTTCTATGGGCATGGCTTGGTGGGTGTGATAGGGGAAGGATACTGTAAAATCTCCATGTGTGTATGCTCAGTAGGTAAAAAATTATTCTGTGCATGAGCAGAAGCAAAAACCAAGATGGCAACCAATAGAACCGGTTCGGAGGCTTGGCCGGCCGAGTTACTACCTACTGGGCCAAACCAGTAGGAACCCACCTCTGGGCAGGCTCCATTATGGCTGTACATTGAGGGCTACCTGAATGCACAAGCATACCCTGGAAAGGGACACTCTAAAATAAGGTATCGTTCTTCCTCAGATTTCAAATACTGATTCAGGCATTGTTGCTATGGTAGCTCATGGCATATTTAAGGTCCAAGAGATAACCACAGACAAAGCATGGAAACCAAACCAAAATATCTGGCAGGCTTGTCTGAATGATTTGCTTTCAAAAGGAATGCACACAAAAATACTCCAAAATCAGTCCAAGATTGTAAGAGCTGTGTCAGGTTTGTAACCCAGTCCAGACTTTAGAGCAGTGTTTCTCAAACTTGGCGACTTTAAGTCCTGTGGACTTCAACTCCCAGAATTCCCCAGCCAGCTATGCTGGCTGGGGGATTCTGGGAGTTGAAGTCCACAGGACTTAAAGTCGCCAAGTTTGAGAAACACTGCTTTAGAGGTTCAAGGTTTGATACATGAAATAGGATTTCATAGGAATGTCACACAACAGCCAGAACTCAGATATTATTTCCAGAAAGAGGAATATGGTTCATGGCTGCCTTTTAAATCAAATTGTAGCCAGTTGTCACTAATCAAGATATTGGGTCTTTACTTAGCAAGAAGCCTCATAGAATGCCTTTCTACTGTACTTGTTGGATTTGGAGGCCTTACATCATCTTTATCTGACTGCACCAACTGTCCAAGTAATGCTTTTTTAAATCAGCTTCATGTGATTCTTTGCTTGGTGTCTCCTGACATTACACAGGTTTAGCTGGAGCAGTTTTCTTAGATTCAGACTCTGAGCCATGAGAGCTACTGAGTATTTTCTAGATTCTTATGTGCAGGAAGTGATAATTAATTAAAAGGAGTAAAGGAAAAGTATAAACACCATTCCCTCATAATAGGAATTTGGGGCCTCTAAGAAAATGATAGTAGTTTACCATAGAGATAAAAGGTTATGCTAGACAATAGCTAGTGCGGAACGTATAAAGGCAGAGAAGTAAGAGATAAATCAAACCCACAAGAAAGCAGGGAGGGAAAGGATAACAAGAAGGAAGAGACAATCAAAGAACATTCCAGTACAGGCTAAGAACAAACCTCACATTTAAGCCCATTCAACACTTTAAAAATTAGATGATCTGCTAGAACCTTAAATTTTTAAACTAGACAATTTGAACTATATAACTTTAAATCCTTAAACTAGGCATTCTTTAAATGTTAGAACCTTAAACTTTTAGCTAGACTTTAGTCCCTCAAATTTTAATTTTAAATTATATTTTAGAATATCTGTATTCCAAATTGGACATTTTTCCTTTTAAAAATCTGTGGTAAACCCCTCTACACTTCACTCTCAATTTTTTTAAAATCCACTCATGGAAGAAGGAACTGATACTATTGTGATCTGCAGAACATGTTCCATGTATGTACTTATGCCCATAGAATATCTAAAATACATATGTACCAAATGTAAATTAATCAAGTTATTAGAAGAAAAAGTAAAAGGTCTAGAGGAAACTCTAACCACTCTGAAACACGACTACAAAATGAGAACTCCAAACCTTGCAAAAAGAATGTGCCCAAATTGAACATAACAATGACCAAACAACTTCTAAAAGAGTTGACCCCTTAGAGGAAGAAGACAGATGGAAACATTTCACTCATAGAAAAAAACCCTGTCCAAACCAACCCACTCTGATGCAGCCTCACTGCCACTTCCAGTGACCCAGGCTGCCAAGTTACTACTGGTTCAGCTGAACGAGGGAACCCACCACTGGAACAGAATCTGCCGTCTGTAGATCAGAGAGTCAATTCAGAGAGGTATGTTGCTTCCCTGAAGCTAAAATCAAAGATGTGACTGCCAATGAAAGGACAAGATTCAGTAAGAGAACAAAGAATTCTAGAAGTGAACCACTGGCTAAAGGTGTCACCAAAAAACTTTGGATTCCTGGACCATGGTCTATACTACCTCCAAGATAAGCTTTTGGCAAGGGAAGGGTTGCACCTCACAAAGACTGGGAAGAATGTTTTTGGGAAATGACTGGCTCAATTTATCAGGAGGGATTAAAACTAAAATTGAGGGGGGAGAGTGACCAGTCTTTAGGGTCTCCAGGACCTAATTCCAAGCAAAAACCCCTAGAAAGCAAGGCAAATAACAAAGCAAGGGAGATAAGATAGCATGGAAGTAACAGGCAACAGAGAGAAAGCAGAGCTGCTTAACATTCTTTGCATTAGTCTTCACACAAAAAGAAGCAAAAAAATGGTAAGAGAAGACCTGTTTGATCTTGATGAATACAAATCACCAGGACCTGACAGATTACATCCCACAGTTCTAAAGGAGCTAGCAGATGTCATCTCAGAACTGCACCGCATCTTTCAAAAATCCTGGAGCACCGGGGAACTACCAGAGGACTGGAAAAGAGTTGATGTGGTTCCCATCTTCAAAAAAGGGGGAAAAACAGACCGATCAGCCTAAAAGCAATACCCAGGAAGATACTGGAAAAGATAATAAAAAAACAGACCTGCTGTTCTGACCCCCCTCTCCACGCCTGTGAAGAAAACAGAACACAGGCTTGGCTGTTTGCCACTGTTTAATTACTGAGATAACGAATCCTTTGGCTGAGGGCCCAGACAACTCACATTCAATAGAGCAACCCAGATAATTCAAATGAAGCAACGCAGATAGTCCAAACGAGCAGACACGGCTAGAATACATAGATTTTCTTGACTACCAATTCAAACGGTTGTTTCCTGCAAATGTCCCCTCCCAACGCCTCACCTATAATCTCTCTTGGGAGGGGCTGCTTCCGTTTCTCAGCCCTTCTAAATCTAGCATCAGGGACAAACTGCCTTTTATCCTCCCCACTGTTCCATGCCTCAGGCGCCTCCTGGTGGCCAACCAGCCTCTCTGGTGCCTGCTCTGAGTCTGAACCCTGCACAGGGTCCTCCACATCGTCCAGGGCAGACTTATATGGTTCCTCGCTATCTGAGTCCATCAGCAGCTCAACCAGATCTGACTGGGCTACAACACCTGCCAACACCTAGAAATGAGTGAAGTAAAAACTAGTAGCCAGCACAGGTTTGTTAAACAGATCATGCCAAAAAAATCTTATTTTATTCTTCAACATAGTGACTAAATTAGTAGACCAGCGAAATATTGTGGACATAATATACTTAGACTTCAGCAAACCATTCGACCACAATCTACTTCTTCATAAGCTATAAAAAAGTGGGACAGATAGCTTCACCACCAGATGGATTCGCAACTGGCTGACAAACTGCACTCAATGAGTATTTAAATTGTACTTAATGGGTCTAAGTCTACATGGAGAGAAGTAATCAGTGGAGTACCACAAGGTTCTGTCTTAGGCCCAATACTCTTCAATATCTTCATAAATGATTTAGATGAGGGAATAGAAGGGGAACTTACCAAATTTGCAGATGATACTAAACTGGCAGGAATAGTTAACAACTATTAGCTTGAGCCTAGAAGATAGGCTCAAGATCTAGATGGATCTTGACAGACTTGAACACTGGGCCCTATCTAACAAAATGAAATTTAATGTAGAGAAACATAAAGTCCTACACTTAGGTAAGAAAAACCAAAAGTACACATATAAACTGGGTGAAACCAGGCTTAATAGCAATGATTGTGAGAGGGATCTTGGAGTCTTAGTGGACAACCAGCTAAATATGAGTCAGCAGTATGCAACAGCAGCCAAAAAAGCCAATGCAATCCTAAACTGCATTAACAGAGGGATAGAATCAAGATCAAGTGAGATACTAATACTACTCTGTAACGCCTCAGTAAGACCACACCTGGAGCACTGCGTCCAGTTTTTGTCACCACACTATAAAAATATGTTGAGACTCTAGAAAAAGTGCAGAGGAGAGCAATCAGGATGATTAGGGGACTGAGACTAAAACATAGGAAGAACAGTTATAGGAACTGGGCATGGCTAGTCTAGTGAGAAGGACCAGGAGAGACATGATAGCAGTGTTCTAATATTTGAGGAGCTGCCACCGAGAAGTGGGGGGGTGAAGCTATTTTCCAAAGCACCTGAAGGCTGGACAAGGAATAATGGATGGAAACTGATCAAAGAGAGATTCAATCTAGAAATAAGAAGGAAAATTCTGACAGTGAGAACAATCAACCAATGGAACAGCTTGCATTTGGAAGTTGTGGGAGCTTCATCACTTGAGACTTTCAAGAAGAGATTGGACTGCCATTTGTCAAAAATGGTTTATGATCTCCTTCTTGAGCGGTGTGTGTGTGTGTGTGTGTGTGTGTGTGTTAGACCACAAAAGTCCCTTCCAACTGTGTTAATCTATCTATTTAAAGAAAAAGGAGAAATGCCATAAAAATAGAATTTAAGCACTTTGTGGGATTATTAATCTAGTTTCTGGCTGAGAGTAGTTTGTAACAAGCTGTGTCTGTTAACTGATTAAAAAAATGAAAAAAAATGATCGTCCAATGGTGTTCACAATAAGATATGACACAGACTTATTTCAAGGCCTGGCACACTCCAGGATTCCAAGGAAGAAATTAATGTTTAATATATAATTTGCATCAAAAAATCCTGGCCTTTTTCTTAACAGAATAATTCATGAAATATCTATTTATTACCAGAAATTCTGGAATTCTATTACCAGTCATAGATAAAAGTCTGATGCTGCTGTGTTTTATCTTGCCACAGTGTAAAGTCTGGGGAAAGAAGGATATAGTAGCTTGATATGATGCCTCTAGATGAAATTTAGAAAATAGTGTTATGATTTTTTCTAAGCCAGCGTAGGACACAATCTGCCTCATTTCATTTGCCTGGAATTGTGTTAGAAGTTATGTCTATGAATCCCTGCTTTGTAAACTTTTCTTTTCCATTGGATATGCTGCTGATGAAAGCCGATTTATAAGCAAAGTATTAGATCTTAATAAAAGAAATATCACTACTCAAGTGATATTTGCAAAATCTACTGAAGGAGCATAAAATCCAATTATGCAGAATGTGAAAAACTGTTGTTACTTTAAAAGCATTTCATTACAGCAAATGTAACTACTTGACTTCATTTTGAAAAAAAATAATTATGTATATAAGATTCTGAAATCATATGTTCAAGCTAAAAATGCTGTTACCAATATGAATTCATAATCATGTAATTATTGGACTTCGGAAGAGCTGTAAGGCCCTGGCTCTTTAGGAAAGTATTTGTGGAAGTGGGGATCCTGGCATTTGCCAAAATTGCATTCCCCATCAATAACTTGTTAAAAACCGGGGGGGGGGGGGATAAACCCAAACCGAGGCAACCACTAAACTGCACCATGGAATGCCAAACAGCATTTGAAAAGCTAAAGAGATTATTTTTGGCAGAACCAGTGTTAAAGCATCCAGACTAAGAAAAACCTTTTGTTATTCAGATGGATACCAGCAATGGGGCAGTCTGGGCAGTTCTTCTCCAAGAGAATGAGTAGGGTCTGTTTTAACCATGTGCATAGACCTCCAAAAAATTAACAGACACCGAAGAGAGGTGAGCTGTTTGGAAGAAAGGGGTGTATGCAGTCCGCTGGACCTTTCTCACATGGAGGCATTTTCTGGAAGGGAGTAAGAACCCTTTCCAGATATGGACTGATCACAAGAATCTGGAGGCTCTTAAAACACCCACAGAAATGATCCCGAAAACAAGTATGATGGGCCCAATATGTCAAATGCTTCGATTTCACCCTCAAACACCTTCCTGGGGGGAAGAATGTCCTAGCAATGCCCTATCCAGACTGCCGTAATATAATAGCATAAAATCAGAAGTCGTAAAACCCTTGTTCCCTGTCTCTCAGCTAGCAGCCAGAGTAATGACCACAGCACAAGCGAAAACAGATCCCCAATGGACAACATCACAACTCAAATGTTTAAGGAAGCCCTGCTCACCGACAAATGGTTCCAGGCTCATAAATCAATCAAATCAAATTTTATTTGATTAGCCGCAACCCTCTCCCGAAGGACTCGGGGCGGCGTACAGTCAAAAAGATAAAATACACATAGGACACACATACATACGAAAAAACAAGGACAATTACATTTGTGCATGGAGGAGAGTAGACCTGCAAGTGAAAGACAATAAACACAGCTAAAAACACAGTTAAAACACAGTTTAAAATCCCCTAAGTAAAATTGCTGAATTAAAAACCCCTCAGGAGCGTAACGAAGTTATGGTTGGGCCAGGCCAGATATTTGAAAAAGGTGGGTCTTGAGCTTAACACGGAAGGAGCGGAGGTCTGTAGTGGTCCTAATATCCGGGGGGAGGTCATTCCACAGGGCTGGGCCCGCCACAGAGAAGGCTCTGCTCCTAGGCACCGCCCCATGACATTGTCTAGTGGACGGCACCTGGAGAAGTCCCTCTCTGTGCGAGCGAATAGGTCGTAGGGATGTATGGGGCAGAATACGGTCCCGGAGGACACTTGCTTACTAAAAGACGGCCTAATGTGGCAGGGTGGGAAGTTGTACATCCCAGCTAGCCAAAGATTGGACCTTATGAAAAGCTGTCAGTGTTAGATATTAACTCTGTCTGCTATAGTTTCCAACAAGGTCCTCTGTTCAGGCGGGAACAGAGATTGAATCCTATTGGCTAAGAGGCCTGACAGCTCCTTTTAAAAGGGCTGCTGTCAGACCAAGAAGTTGCTGGATTGTACAGTCTTGTTCCACTACAATAAAGAGCTGTTGTTACGTTAAGCCTGTGTCTGCCTTCTCACTACCCGACCAAACCCTGGAGACGAGGATAGGATTGAGAGGCAGATAGGCGAAGAACGAACAACGAGACATCCAGCAAGTAGATCCAGCCCAGAGTTCGGAGCGGCAATCGAGCTACCATTTTGAGCGGCAAAATTCGAATCGCCTCAACCAAGAATGGCCATGCCCGCCCCGCCAACTCCATATGACCTGGTGGCTGAACACTGGGAATTGTATATGTTACGATTCAAATGCTTCCTCGAGGCAAACTACCTCATGGGTGTCCCGGACACCAGAAAAAAGAACCTTTTTCTGGGGTACCTCAGCAGAGAGGTTTTCGAAACCGCAAAAGACTTACCAGAGCCAACTCCGCTCCAAGCGGTTCCTTGGGCGGCGTTGCAGCAGACCCTGCAGACCCACTATGCCCCCAAGCCTTCGAGGCATGTTCGCAGCCACGAATTCAACATGAGAAATCGGAAGGAAGGCGAATCCATCAATCAATACGTGGCGGCACTGCGAAAGGCAGCGACTTATTGCGAGTTCCGTGACCTGGACGATTTAATATTAGACCACATAACCTGCGGCGTGCGGGACATTAATCTGCAGAGAAGTTTGCTTGCCAAATCAAACATGTCTCTGCAGATCGCACTTGAATAGGCCAGAGCATCCAAATCCACAGACATGTCCATGGAAGCCTTGCAGCATCAACACAACGTGCCGCAAACCACGCAGAAGCAAACAAGCGTCCATCACGAAGCCACTGAGCAAGAACCCTCTGACAGCGAAGAAGATGACAACTATTGCATGCGCAGTAGCCGCACAAAACTGGCGTGAAAATTCAACTCGCAAATGCCGCCCTGCGCAAGCTGCGGAGGAGACCATACCCGGTCTATTTGCAAATTCCGAGACGCAACCTGCAGGCGTTGCGAGCGAAAGGGACACATTGCCAAGGTGTGCCGGAGTGAATTCCCTGCCACCACATGACAGCCTAAGGACACTCCTAACTGCCAACAGAGCCCACCCCAGGGGCCTGGCATAAATGACAAGGGCACCCAGAGAGAGAAACAAAAGTTACCTATCACACTGCAATAGGACAAGTCCACACTAGGCAGCCAAAAAACCTGAAGATCACTGTCCTCATAAAGGACGCTCCCTGTGAGCTTGAAATAGACACTGGATCATCCTTAACGATCATGTCGTGGTCAACCCTGAAGCAAGCCATTCCTGTTTGAAGAAATGGCAACTTCGCACCCCAGACATCAGCCTGCGTGACTATCAGGGGAACCAAGTCCCCATCGTCGGCCAGGGCACCTTCCGCGTAAGGTTCAAGGAATTCCACGCCAACCTTCTGGTGACCGTGGCCAGAAACAACCTGCAGAGCCTCCTGGGGCTCAACTGGTTCCAAGCCCTGGGGTTGGAGGTAACCGGAATCAACTCCGTGAAAGAAGATGGCGCAGAGGCCATCTTTAAGGAGTTCGAGGACGTTTTCAGCCCCGGTCTTGGTAAGTATGTGGGGACGCCAATATCTTTTAGCTTGGACCCCAACATAGCGCTGATCAGGCTGAAGCCCAGGAGAGTGCCTTTCGCTCTCCGCCCAAAAATTGATAGGGAATTGACAAGCTAGTGAGCCAGGGAATCCTGGAACCAGTCGACCACGCTTGCTGGGAGACTCCTATTGTGACCCTGGTCAAGCCTGATGGATCAGTCCGCATCTGCACAGACTATAAATGCACAATTAACAATGTGGTACAACAAAGCACATACCCTGTACCCATTGTACAGCTTTTACTACATTCGCTAGGCCCAGGAAAAATCTTTGCTAAATTGGACATGGCGCAGGCATACCAACAGTTGCCTGTAGATGGCCCTACAGCAGAGGCTCAAACCATTGTGATGCACAGGGGTGCATTCAAATGCCACCGTCTGCAATTTGGAGTTAGTATCGCCCCTGGACTGTTCCAAAGTGTCATGGAACAACTTTTGCAAGGGATACCAGGAGTCGTCCCCTATTTTGACGACATCTTGGTATCGGCTGCAAACGAGGCGCAACTTTTAAAAAGAGTTCGAATGGTTTTGGCTAGAATTAGAGAAAAGGCCCTCCGGCTTAAAAAAGAAAAATGCAAAATTAATGTACCGAGGGTCGAGTTCCTGGGGTACATGATCAATGGCTCTGGGATTCACCTGACATCACAAAAAGTAAAAGCAATCCAGGAAGCCCCCACACCCCGCAAACAAACCAAGCTGCAGGCATTCCTCGGGCTCCTTAATTTCTACAGCGTCTTTCTTAAACAGAAAGCCACCGTCACTGAACCGCTCCACCGTCTTCTGGCCAAGAACGCCAAGTGGTCCTGGGGCCGAGCCGAGGCTGCCGCATTTGTCGCGGTCAAGCGACTGCTGACAGCTGATTCCCTGCTAGTCCAGTACAGCCAGACCCTACCATTGGTGTTAACCTGTGATGCATCGCCCTTCGGCGTGGGTGCCATCCTCAGTCACCGCATGCCCAACGGCACAGAAGCCTCTATTGCTTTTTACTCGCGAACCTTGTCTTCAGCAGAAAGAAACTACAGCCAGATGGACCACGAGGCTCTGGCTGCAGTAGCGGGTGTCAAAAGGTTCCACGAGTACCTTTACGGCTGGGATTTCGAACTTGTGACCAACCACAAGCCGTTGTTGGGATACTGGCTGGGGACCAACCTACCCCAGTTTCACTATCCCCTCGCATGACCAGGTGGACTGTGTTCCTGGCAGCATACTCCTACAAACTGATCCATCGCCCCAGCGATGGGACATGCAGATGCCTTGAGCCGTTGCCCCCTTCCAGAACAATTGGCTGACCCCACTCCTGAGACACCGGTCCTACTTATTGACTGCTTGGACACTGGACCTGTCTCGTCCAATGACATTGCCCGGTTTTCGGCAAAAGACCCCACCATCAAGCAAATCTTGAACTGGGTGTGGAGGGGGTGGCCCAAGGGGCGTATGTTACAAAACGAGATGAATTGTCTGTAATTAATGGCTGTCTGCTGTGGGGGGACCGAGTGGTTATTCCAAACAAACTGCGAAAGGCAGTATTGGAGGCTTTACATGTGAGGCATCCTGGTATTGTAAGGATGAAGTCTTTGGCTAGGAGCTACGTCTGGTGGCCTAACATGGACAGGGAGATAGAGGAATGGGTGGCTACCTGCACACCGTGCCAGGAGTCCAGACCAGCTCCCCCAGAGGCACACGCTAAGGAGTGGGAGCGTCCTCAAGCACCTTGGTCTAGGGTGCACATAGATTTTGCTGGCCCAGTTCATGGTCAAACTTTCCTTGTAGTTGTGGACGCGTACTCGAAGTGGTTAGAGGTAGTCCTGATGACCTCCACCACGGCAGAGGCAGTCATCAAGGTGCTACAGAGACTTTTCTCCATGCATGGCCTGCCCAACGTCTTGATTTCTGACAACGGGCCCCAATTCACGGCCATTCAATTCGAGACCTACTTAGCAAGTCGGAATCAGGCATGCCCTGGTCGCTCCATTCCATCCGGCTTCCAATGGAGAATGGTGCGATCTGCAAAAGAGGCCCTCGCCAGGATGGGCTCAGGGGATTGGCAAACACGGGTTGATCACTATGTGTTAATCCAACACATCACATTGCTGGATTGTACAGACTTGTTCCACTACAATAAAGAGTTGATTTTCCCAGTGCTTGACAGCCACTATACAGCCACCACAAAACTATTGTAAAATTTGATTGGTCACATAACTGATTCATTTTACAACCATCACGACTAATGACTGTAATGGGAACACTCCATTACAGTCATAACTTGAGAACTTTATATATAAACTGAATTATAGAATACAAATATAAATCACATGCTGCACAATATATTTCTTTCATGGCATTATTAGATTCATAACAATGTGAAATTACAACTGCTAGTTATATACCTGGTGTTGGCCTCTATTCATATCAAGTTCTCAGTGCTATTATTATTATTGCAGCCAGATGGTTAAAATAGTTTTGGAACTTTTATCCACCTACCAAGTTCTTCCCAAGGACCAGTAATAGCGAGATATTGTTCTTTGTTTCTGTTATTTAATAACTGAAAAGGCTTTGCATTTATATTTTCAAGTGAATAAATTCAATTTTACTAAGATTAAAACAGAACACATGTTAGTGTTTCCTGTCTTCATGGACAACTGAATAAAGAGTGAACTAACATTTTAATCATAAAGATTAAGATAATAATTAGTAATAATAATATTTGTTTTGAACTTGAACTAAAAACATTTGTGATTATTTTATGTTCCATTTTTGTGTGTTTTTTTCATTAACAGCTTCTGTCCAGGACCCATGGGAAAGGGCCATATCACCAAACAAAGTACCCTACTATATCAAGTAAGTATTAAACACGCATAATGCTTAACTTTTGGGAGTTTATCAGGTAATTAATTTAATTTATGTTGAAATCACGAGGGTTCCATTCCTGTGAACAATACTGGTTGATACCTTAGTTGCTGGCTGTTATCATCATGAGCAGCAAAGTTATTATTTTAAAAAATAAAATTGTGAAGATTGCTTGCTGTTAAAACTCAACTACGTTTTCATTATACAAATCGTCATGTACCTTAAATATTTTTCAGTGGTAATCAGCCTATGATTAGGCAGAATGCAGTATCCACATTAAACTGGCTGTCATGAAAGATCAACAAAATTTTAGTTAATGCATTATGACTGTATTTTTACTACCAGAAACATTACATTTTTTCTGTGTTATCAAACTAATTTGGCCAAACTTGTACACATTGCATTTTATTTTGTGGGCAGATGTCCTGTAGCATAAGACAGAATGTGTTTGGTAATACTGAGAGCATGTGGTGTGTTTCCTGCTGAGTAGAGTCTGAACAGCATGCAAACATCTTCTTTTGCTAACACTATGGTTAGGAGCAGAATCTACTGAACTAACAATTTTATATAAGCTTTATTTCTAGAAAAAAAGCTACTTCTTAAATCTGTTTATTACATTTGGAATACAATTATACTAATATTAAAAACATATTTTATAAATTGAATATGCAGAAGTTTAAATAAGGTTATTTTAGAGTGTTGTTTGGGTTTTTTGGGCTGGAGAGTTGCAGAAAAATAATATGCTTCCTGATAAAATGTTTTGGCCATAAAATGGATCAATCAATTTATTTAAGCAATTTTTTTAACTCTATAGCTGAAATATATATTTTGGATTCTAGATGATATAATATTGCTTTGATTGTGAAAAACAGATGCTACCTAGCTTGGTGTGAAGTTCTCAGAAAATGATCTAATTAATTTACGAGCCTCGAGACAAAGTTCAAAAGAAATCCATTCATTTATTAGGATCAACATTCTGGCGTGTACTCCTGCAGAGCCAAAACTGGCTCCCGCTTAATTATGTTTGAACTTTACCCCTCTATCTCCTCCCTTCTGTCATGCGTCATAAATCATATTCACGAACCAGGTTGTAGAAATATGAGATCTGACTCTGGCCAAAGGTATGCATGGAATCCTCCTTCAAATGCCAACCTGATAATAGTCATGGCAACACAATCTCATAGTTCCACCTTTTTTTTCTTTGAAGAGGACTGGTGCTGCGACCTGTGGCTTGGCTGGTTCAATGAACCCCCTTGCTAGGTTTTTGTCTATGTATTTATGCATATCTTGCATTTCACGGGGCGTTATGGCATACAGTTTGGGCTTGGGTAGTTTTGCCCTGGGGATGATTTCAATGACACAGTCTGTCTCATGGTGAGGAGGCAGAACATCACACTCGGCCTCACTGAATACTCCTGTGAGGTCCTGCTATTCCATCAGAATCAGTTCGGCCTCTGGGGTTTTGTCAGATGTGGTTGCCAGTTGTTGTTGTGGGCTCCTTCTCCTTCTATCGGGTGGGGGAGGGGGTGCTGCACTCCAGTCTGTGTCTCCTCCCTTCAACAGGATCAGATATCCCTCCCCTCTCTTTTGGGCGGCATGATGGCCCCTCGTCATGAAGGGTGGCCGGTCAAAATCTTCCCTCAGTTGCTGTATTGCACTCCCCAGGGATTCCATCTGGGGCTTTGGGATCCTGGCTTGCTTCCAGTCCCACCTCCAGTCCACCCTTGCCAGCTTGCTTGAGACCCTTCCCTGTATCTGGGAATTGGGGTAAGGGAACTCTACCTCAGCTGCCTTAGGGGATAATTTTCACCAGTACTCATCCTTTCTTGCTTCTGCTGCTGGGGAAGACATATCTGCGTGGAAGGCTGGAGCTCTGAAGTCGGGGTCTGGCCGACTTCCTTCAGCTGAAATCAGGCTTTCTTCCAATAATCCACCTTCTTCCATGGTTGCCTGATTTTCCCTCCAAGCACCCCAAATATTGAGGGAGTGCTCGGAGAACCTGGGATTCAGGAAGCCCGGAAATCTTGATAGATTTTCAAAGTCAGTTTTGGCTCTCTGTGAAGTTCCCAGAAGATGACCTAATTAATTTACGAGCCTTGAGACAAAATTCAAAAGAAATCCATTCATTTATTAGGATCAACATTCTGGCGTGTACTCCTGCAGAGCCAAAACTGGCTTTCGCTTAATTGTGTTTGAACTTTATCCCTCTATCTCCTCCCTTCTGTCATGTGTCATAAATCGTATTCACAAACTAGATTGTAGAAATATGAAAGCCGACTCTGGCCAAAGGTATGCATGGAATCCTCCTTCAAATGCCAACCTGATAATAGTCATGGCAACGCTTTACAAGTTGAAACTTGGATAAATACTTATTTCTTCCACATTATTTTATTTTATTATTTATTCCACATTAATAGTTTTATGTCATTAAAAGTTGCTGAAAATAAAATATATAAAATATTTAATTATATTCAGCCACAGCATGATACAGACCTAACCTCAAATAAGGACATATATTTTTTAAATTGTTCTTTGAATATCAAAATAGTTATTTTAAGATTACAATCTATATAGAAACTGTCAATCTGTCTTACCATTTATGAGTTTCAGAGTTGGGCTTCAGCCGGTTTGCACCGGTTCCGGCAAACCAGCAAATGCCACCACTGGCTTGCACCACCCCTCCCAGACACTCCTTATCTCGCCTTGCCTGCTTTGTCCAGTACCTAAAGTCATCTTTGCTGCCCAGCTGCTCTCTGCTCCTTTGCTCGTTCACTTGCCCAGACCACCCGATCCCCGTGGCCTAGCTGATCTCTGCACCTTGGCCACTTGCCTGCCTTTGCCACGCCCTACCACACCAGCCACACGGCCCAGCTGATCTCCGTGCCTTGCCCACTTTGTTTACCCACAGCTGTCCACAAAGGTAAAATGCTTGGCTGAACGTCTGCCTCAGGTTGCACACAGCGAGCCTCGGCCATCTTTTGTATCTGGCTCTTGCCATCCCTCCACTCCACTGCCCGCTCACCTTCCGAGGGACCTCCCTCCTCATGCCGCCTCATTTTGTCTGCCTCAGGTTCTGCATTTAAGCCATGATGGGGAGGCACGTCGGGTCTGGGAGACTGCTGTGCTGGTGCTGAGACTGCCTATCCTCTGCAGTGTGCATGTACAGCCCTGGGACATCCGCCCACCCATGATCCCAATCACTTATAAACCTCTTTCCTTGCCAGTGCCCTCCTCGGCCAACTGTGGAGAGGCAATGTCTTCCGGGAGCAGGGAAGACAGTGCTCTGGCAGGCTGGAAAACCACCAGGAGGGAGCAGGGCAGCTGACAGCAGAGTCTCCCATCCCCTGCACCACCAGGCTTCAGCATGTGGAGTGACCGGAACTGGGAGAGTCGAGCCCTTTTCTTTTGGTGGAAGTGGCTTTGCTTGGCTGCCTTTGCACAGAGCCGGATGGCAGGCAGCATTGAAGTGCCTTAAAGGGACTGGCTGGGGCAGCAGCCTTCTGAGCAGCTTCAGCAACACCACCACCACTTACGCCCAAAATCTTTCATCTTGCAATGTTTCTTAAAAGTCACCCCAAAGGGATGAGCAAAGTAGGGTCCTTATTCTACATTCTCATTAGTGGTAGTCCTTGATTTATAGCCACACCTGAGCCAAAATTTCCATTGTTAAGCAAGATTTAAGTGACTTTTGCTCTGTTGCTCTGACTTTTCTTGCCACCGGTGGTTCAATAGTAGTAAATAAATAGAGATTGTATCTTGTTGAGGCCTTTGAGGCGAGTGGCCAGGAGGAGGGGCCAGGTGTGGTGAGTGAGCCACCCAGCCACGCCTACCCAGCAGAGAACCGGTTGTTAAATTATTTGATTCCCACCACTGATGAGTTTAAATATTTTTTTCATAGTAACATAGTAACATAAATTGCTTACATTGAACATAGGGGCACAACTCAATAGTACTGCAGCTCTGATTCTATTTTTTATTTTAGATTTTCTTCTTGTTGTCACAATTTTTTGTCAGTTTTTTTCTTTCCCCTCCAACTCATCATTTTTTTTTACTTTCAGTGACATTATAGTACATTATAAGCTCATATATCTGAGAAACATTATTTTAGAATCCTACACAATGTTATATTTAACATATGCAACAAATTATTTGATCCTACCAATTATAACTAGATATTTATTTAGTTGATTATTTAATAGCAGTAACCAGCAATTCCTATTTTTACAAACTGGAATTGTAGTTCGTGTAAGAAAAAATAATGGGCAAGCCTGAAATTAAGGGAATGTGGCCCAGAATTCTCAACAATTCATAGTTCATTTCCTTCAGAAATAATTAAAAAGTATGTTTCCCACTGCAGTGGCTGTTAATCGAACTCTCCATTAAAAGGATTCCTCTTTATGGGCCATCTACTTTCTTCCTATTCGTCACCTCAGTATGATCCTGCCAAAACACCACTTCATACTTCTGGACTATGAGCATGAGTGTTGTTTTGGGATGAGCCAAAGCCCCAACAAAGATAGTAATAATTCATTATAACCAAAACATATTTTATCCTACTATACAAATAAAATATACATTATGGAATAAATTCCCATTTCAATTAAAGCAAATATCTCCCCCTTACTTTAGTTTAGGGGTGCACTGGGCATGTGGTCAAGAAACTGGGCTGATCAACTGGAAGGTGGAAGGGAACCGAGTAAGGGGACCGAGCCTCCCCTGCCCAGAGATAGCATGCAGCCTCTCCCAGTAATGAGAATTGAAGGCAATTCTGTTTGAAAGGGACAGCGTTGCGTGCAAATCTTGTTACTGGGAGAGGTTATGCATTGTTTCTACCATAAGCATGTGCTTCCCACAATCTTCCAGTTTACCGGTAGAAGCAACACTGTTTGAAAGGGACAGCATTGCCTGCAATTCTTGTTACTGGGAGAGGCTAGATGTTGCTTCTGGCAGAGGAGTGTTGTGGCCCGCCAGTTGCCACTGGAGCTGGCGGCAGACTCAGACGATGAGGAGGTTGGGGAGGAACTTGGGCCAGTGCTGGAGTCTGGAAACAGCTCTGATGGATGTTCTGTGTCAGACACAGAGATAGAACCAGGGCCGTCCAACATTTCCCAGCCACCAGAGAGGCAGCTGCCTTTGGAGGCTGATATGACTGAGGAGGAAGAATAGCTGGAGCCTGTTCCAGATGTACGTATGTGCAGAGCAGTTAGAAGAGGTGAGCAACAGAGGACAAGGAGTCAACTCGGGAAGCAAAATATGTGGATGCTGAATGGCCCCTCCCTGGATGGAGAATAAATAGAAGGAAAGGGGAGTGGTTTTTATAGGAGACAACAGTTCATATTTCTGAAGATTTTGCTCATTGTGTTTCATGCCACAAAGACTGCCAGAACTTAATTTGCAGTCTTTCAGCTGGGAGCTCATGGCCTTCCAATTATTGCAAGGTACTAATAAGGTCTGTACTGCTGTTAACTCTTTGAAGGACTATTGCCTGGACTTTTTGGTGGGTGAATGCAATTAATT
Source organism: Natrix helvetica (assembly GCF_964273705.1). Lineage (NCBI taxonomy): Eukaryota > Metazoa > Chordata > Lepidosauria > Squamata > Natricidae > Natrix > Natrix helvetica. The sequence goes on from NC_138550.1 coordinate 64,732,705, forward strand.
CACAAGAGGTAAATAAAGAGGGTTTTTCTCATGACAAGGAGTCTGTTTCTTGCTTCTGCTGGGTCAAAACAGGGAGGATTGGTCCCTTACCCAGTTCCTGGTGAAAAGTATGTGACAGAGCCAGGTGGAGCCAGTGGTGATCTCAACGCACGATCCATCTTCCAGCTTGCCAGTAGAAGTAACATGCAGCCTCTCCTAATAACATAAATTGCAGGCATCATTGTCTCTTTCAAGTGATCAAATCTCTCTCTCTCTCTCTCTCTCTCTCACACACACACACACACAGGGGGGAGAGGGAGAGGGAGAGAAAGAGATTTGATTGATTGCTTGAAAGGGACAGCATTGCCTGCAATTCATGTTACTGGGCAAGATTACATGTTGCTTCTACCTGTAAGTTGGAAGATGGGCAGCCCGTTGGGATTATCTCTGGCTCCACCTGGCTCTGCTGTTCACTTTTTGCCCAGAGGGAGATGCAGCTTTGTCTCCCTCAGGGCAAAAAATGTTTGGGTATCCCATAGATGCCAGCCTCCATTGTAAAGTATTTGGGCTGCTGAGCGCCAGCCTGCACACCTACTCAGTGCTGTAGGTGCCAGACTACAGCTACACTGAGCCCAGCACTCTTTGGGGCCTGGTCCTGGTGAATGCTGCAGCTCTCATGCTGGCCTGGCCCTGAACCCAGCACTTTTGGGGGCCTGGCCCTGGTGAATACTGCAGCTCTCATGCTGGCTGTGCGAGGCAGGCATGGGGCTGCCCCTGGCCATCTGTGGCAGCTCTGCAACCACCTGACCTTCCATCCGTCCCAGTCCAGGCTGCTATCTAGCAGCATACATTACATCCCACTGGATTCACCCCATGCACAGCTGGCATGAGAGCTGCAGCATTCACCAGGGCCAGGGCCCGAAGAGCGCGGGGCTCAGCATAGCAGTAGCCCAGTGCCTGCAGTACCGAGTAGCCATGCAGGTTGGCACACAGCATTCCAAAGTAGGCCCCTTCCAGCTGGAGTTCTGTGTCCAGCTGGGGAGCAGTTCCCATTGACTGCCCTATTCTCAACCAGCCGGCTGCATAGTGGGAGGGGGTTTCTGCCCACCTGAAAGAGACACTAGTTTGCATAAAGGGACTTTCCCCCCCCAAAGACCCTCGCAAGTGCTGGGCTGTGGGCTCTTCCCTGGGCAGCCTCAATCATGGCCAAGCTCTCGGCATGCCCTGGCCTCCACTCACCATGCCAGAAGGGCAAAGAGCCCCAGCAAGGCCAGCAGCAGCACCTGCCACAGCCAACAAGTATCTCAGCAGCAGCTGGGCTTTTGAAGTTGGCTACATAGTCAGTTTTGTTTTTTCACCAAAGATATTTTTTTTTAGATTGGAGCTTCCTTATTGTAATGGGTAATTTGTTTTTCCTGGTTTGGGGGATTACTACTGATATGTGTAGTTTAATGACTCTTTTGACTTCAAGCAAAAAGTTTTTATAATGGTCTTCAGCAGTGTTACAGCCATTAAATAGAATGTGCCAATCAAGAGATGAGAGGTCGGCAGCTATAAGATCGTAGTTGGATTTTTAAAAGTTATAATTTGGAGTCCCGTCATTATCGCCTTCTTTGCAGGGACGTAAATTGGGACAAAATCCAATCATGCTGTGGTCACTATTAGAAAAACGTTCTTCTCCATCTTGGTGGAGATAGCATCCAGGAATGGGTTGACCTCATCTGCACGCTGATTGGACTGAGTCTGTCAGAGCTATTACATGCCCCTGTTGCCAGGGCTACCCAGCTTTCGACACAGTCTCACTCAACATGGATGGACGTGTCAATCCTTCTCCTTGCTATTTTATTCAAAAAGGACATTTATTCAATTGAAATTAGACAAATTGGACTTTTATTCAGTATACATGAGTACTGTCAGCTGGCTTCCTCTCCTAGGTTGAGTTGCTGGCCTTCCCTCAGTGGCAGAGCTTCAGCTCAAGCCCTGAGTGGTTTTTCCCTTGATATTGACAGTTGGGCTAAATATAGCCAGCAGAGTCTAGCACGCTGTGCTTAGCTAGCAATCGTTACTAAGCAGCAGGAGCTTTTCGGTTCATTTTAAGCTTTTTGAAGACTGCATTTAATTATTTCAGCTGCCTGGGCTCGTATCAAGACGTGGTTGAAAATTTGAGACTTTATGCCATTTAATGCCTCACCTGGCATTGACACTGACAGTGGCAGCCATTTTGATAGCTTTCACTCTCTTTAGCTTTTAGAATGATTGCAGGAGACGGTGGTTAATTGCCTTACCAGTGCTGATCTCCGGAGGCTTGAGGGGCAACAGTTTCCACGTTGGAGAAGATTTTTAGCCAAAAAACCCCTCATTGAACCTCAGCCACCTGAGTCCACAGCCAGTCCACTGTGCTAGTGTTTATCAGCCCCACAGCATTAGCCTCACCCCTTTGAAGCCTCAAAAGAGCATGGTTTGGAGAGCTGCCTTGCCAGTGGCAATCAGCTTCTTGCAGCCTCCCAGTCGAACATGGAGGCTGCAGGCACCAGCACTGGGTCAGAAACAGCGGCTGCAGGAATTGAGGCAGAAAGTGTTGTAGAGTAATGTCCACTATGGGGCTAGGAAAGAGGCAAGCCTCCAAGTCTATTAAGAAGCACAGCTCCAAATCAATTAAAAGAGCTGGACAAGTCTTCAAAGTATCTAAGGCTGCCCCAAAAGATGAAAGCAGGAGGCAGAGGGCTCTAGAGAAGAACTGTGTTAGAGCAGACAAAAGGCAGCCTCTTTTACCAGAAGGGTGAGCAGAGCCAAGCCAATCAAGCTCACTAGCTGCAATTCAGTTGTCACCAGAGGGAGGCAGAGAGCAGGAATCTACCCTCTGCTCTATTCTGCCTAGCAACAGTGCAGCACTATGGGGATTTGTAGCTGATCTGAGCATCTCTTTAGCCTTTTCTAGTCAAGCCACTGGAAAGGACAGAGTTGCTCCTGACCCAACAGTTACTCCCACAACAGTTGGGCCTCAGCCTGAGATAAATCTTCTGCACTCTGCTCCAGGTGACATGCAGACCATCATCACAGAAGCTATGAGGCAGGTCATTGCAGCAGGGCTCCAACAATCTAGGAGAAAGTCAGTGGGAAGTTCCCATTTCAACCATAACGCCAGGCTTAACCCCCATTGCCAGAGAGACTTTGAGGGCTGTACTGAGCCACAATCTCCAGTACCTTCTCAAATTTCTGAGGAGGAGGAAGGGAAAGGGAGCTGCAACTCTCATATGATGACTAGGTGGGGCCAGATCAGCTGGCCTTTACTGGACTATTTCAGCATAACCTGTTTTGGTCACTTCTTTTTAAGGCACGTAACTCAGCTAAACTGGATTCTACTTCCATTCAGGCAGATTCTACCAATCACCTACAACCACTCTCTTCTCAGACCGACCACCACAACAGAGGTTATTCCATCTCCTCCTCTATTTATTGATGTGGTTCAGCGACAGTGATCCTCTCTGGGGATAGCTGTTAATCCATCGGCTCTTGACAAAAGGTTTTATAATGTGGCTCTAGATTTTTCTAAGATCCTCCAAATCCCTAGAGTGGATGTACTGGTGGCAGCCTTGCATACCCCAGCCACTATGCCGGGGGAGCCAGAGGAAAATCTCAAACCAGAGGATAAAAGGGCGGAGCAAACATTCCAGAGGGCCCATTAGGCAGCTGCACGCTTCAACAACCGCTTCCTTCTTTAACAGGGCTTCCTTGCTTTGGATTCGCCAGATGCAAGACAGAATTCCAGCAGCAGATGTCAGATCACATTGAATTGCTGTTCAATTCTCAGTGGAAACCACACTTAACGCTGCCAGATTTGCTGCTAGATCCATTGGCTCAACAGTGATGACTCGGCGCCTGCGTCAATGGCAGACCGATGCCCAACACAAGTGGTGTTTGGCCTTGGCACCATTCAAGGGAGAGCTCCTTTTTGGAGAGACCCTCAACCCATTCCTAATCGAGACCAAAGACAAGAGGAAGATCCTACCTTCCATCAACAGGAGGGGCTCCTTTCATCCGGCACCATACTTCAACCGGCCTTCCTTTTCAGGGCCCAGGCCTGTCTGCCCACAGGGGGAATTCCTCCCGAGGCATCGACAATACTTGGATAGACCATACAGAGGTAGACAGGCTTGGCGGCCATTTTGAGGTGCAGGATGGTTTTTACAATCACACTTTCTCAAAATCATGCATGGTCTTTGTGAATACAATGACATCTTCTAAAAATTCAAAAGGTTGTAAAGATAACTAGTGAAGCTTGTGCTAAGAATGTCAGTACATAAACTGATTACTAATCTTAAGTGATCACATGCTATTTCTCCATTTCTAACATAGAAGGTATACATTTGGAATGCTATAGTTCGACCTGCATACTTAACAGCAACTTTATTTTCTATTTTGATATTTGACATTTATTTTTGGGAACCAATATAATTATTTCTTTACCGTGAAATCGTGGTTGTGGGTAGAAATGCCCATTTACCAGTGGGATATGCTACACAAAGCAAATGACTTACATAAAAACATCTTGCATGTTTTTAATGAAGTATCCTAATATTTTTCCTTTTAAAAATATAGCTAAGTATCTTGTCATTGGTAATTACCTGTGACAGTATAGGCCTTGTCACAGTCTGCAGACCTGTAGCTTTTGCATCAATGTTCCTTATTATACTAATTAAAATGGAACATTGCACCCTTGTGAGTCATTAATGGATTTTCATTTCATGAGTGACATTTGCAGGAGGTAAAACAGGCAGTTCATTTGAAATCCACAGGCTACTGTGTTAGAATTAGCTTTGCCATAGCAACAGGCTTCCATCATTAGTATTCAGGTCAACAGAAAATGTTTTGGTGTGCTTTTGTTTGCAAATAAAAGGTTTTTCTCAGACAATTGTACTAGAGGCAAAAAACAAAAAACAAAAATCCTAGCAAAATATGCTTCCTTTAAAATAGTGTGGAAGTTTTGTTTTAACCATTTCTTTTCCTCAGCTCCTGACTTACACTTTGTTTTCTCTATAGCTGTGTATATCTAACCTTTCCAGTTGCCCTTAATTTAACAACCGGTTCTCTGCCCTAATGACTGGCTGGGTAGGCGTGGCTGGGTGGTCGTTCGACTGAGTGGGCATGGCCAACTTGACATCACTCATCACACCAAGTCCTGCCTCCCGGCCACTCACTTCAAAGGCAGAGGTGGGATTCAGCCAGTTTGGACTGTTTTGGGCTAATCCCACCACTGGCTGGCCCCTCCCATTTTTCGGCACATTTTGAAGTCCACAAGACTTAAAGTTGCCAAGGTTGGATACCCCTGATCTTATAGATCAGTGTTTTTCAAATTTGGTAACTTTTAAGATGTGTAGACTTCAACTTCCAGGATGCTGTCCGGGCAATTCTAGAAGTCTGCAAATCTTAGGATTGCAAGTTTGAAAAACCCTGTCAAAAATTGAGATCCTTTGTTCTCCTTTTTAAAAAGTATATTACAGATTATCCTGAGCAGATTACCTATGAAGGAAGACTCTAATAGAAACATGCTTTATGCATAAAAATATAGAAAGGTATCTAAGGATCACTAATCTCCCCACCTTCATGGACCATAATTTATGAGAAATTCACAATGATCTTAACAAAAGTTTTTCTCAGCTTTGCCTGAATATGCAATATATATGCTCTGTTATTGAACTGTGATCATGCTGGCCCTAAAAGTAGACACAAAGTTCTCTCAATCACAAGAATTATCCTCCATTCTTTTATTTATAGTATGGGACCCTCAAAATAGACTCAAAGTTCTCCCAATCATAAAACTGCCCTCCTCTGTTTAGTCAGATAATGAGGAAAAGCTAAGTAGGAGAGGTACACAGACAGACATTATTATTGATCTGATTTATCCTAGAACTGCTATCGTTGGAAAAAAGGTACTTTTACCCTGATACTTAAGATTCCTTCCCTACCCCACCCCATTACTTTGGAGTGGTCTCTTGGTTTTCCTCCCTCCTGTCCTTGATTTCTTTCCAAAGAGTCTACCTGTTATCCAACTAAATGTGCTTAGAGACAGATGTGTGTTTTAAAGCACAACCTTCTTTTGCAAAGAGATGTACTGATATGAGGAAAAGGTCCAAGTGGGTGGAAGAATTTTTGACTCTCTTTCAAGCTTATTTTCTCAGAATTGGTTCTAAAACTGGACATAAAGTTTATTAGTACAGAAATTGTAATTGGAGCAAAGAAGGAAGCAGGGGGCTTTAGGAAGACAACATAATGGAAGAGACATTGAAGGCTAGAGTGACAGTGGATTTTAGACTTTTTTTTTCTTTCTCCTCTTTTTTCTTTTTTTCTTCTTGGAAATATGTATCAATATGCAGATGAGGAAACCTTAAGTTTTCAAGATTTTTTTGGTTGGAATTCAAAACATATTGGAAGGATTTGGGAGATTTGAGAAGAAGTTGGATAGACTATTGTCTTGTACAGCAAAAGATGAAGGGGTTGGAGCCGCAAAAATTAAAGAAGAGAATGAAGATATAGAAGATAAAGATAAGATAACAGATGAACTTACTAATGGAGCATTTATGAGTGAAAGTGGAAAGAAGGGAATATGGAAAAGTGAATTTGATAATCTGGAGCTCTATCCCTTGTGTCAAGATATGGAATTGATGATGGAATTAAGAAGAGAAACAGTTCCAGAAATACGTCTGATAATCAAAGATACACTAATTTCAATACCAGTTCAAGGGCAACGAGACTACCTGAGAGATCTTTTAAGCAAAAAAGTGCAGAGAGAAGTTTTTAAAAACCTTATAAAGAAGTGAATAAGAGAATTGACACAACAACTGAGATAAGACTGTTCTGTTACTGGAAAGATACAGGTTGATAATGAATGTTGATAATAAAAAACTTAGTTAATTTTTTTTCCAAAAATTTTATTGGTTTTTATACATTTATGGGGAAAGGTAAGGGGATATACAAAAATTTTTGGCAGCTCCCACACTAGTGATAGAAATCCATCCAAAACTCACAATTTTTACAATCTTAAAAACAAAAGATAAAAGATAAGCAGAAAACAAAGTCTTCTTCTATATTGTCAAACATGTGTTCATTCATTTTCCTTTGTCACTTTCTAGAATATCACCAATTACTGTTATTTCAAATACTTTTATTTTTGTGACCTGAGCCTTTTCGATATTGCTCCTTCTTCCCTGTCCCCAGAGGGAGACTCAGCCCCCCCTCCCCTCTTATCTTGCACCTTGCTGTCTTTTCCACTACCTTTGCTGTGTTCGTCCTCTAGGAGGGAGAGATGCTTTTTAATGAAGGCTTCCGCCTCCGCACTGTATTAATTCGAATCCTGCTTCCCTCCCAGAAGATCAACATTCCCTCTGGTAATAATCATCTAAACCAAATTCCTTTATTGTATAATTTCTTTGATAAGGAGAAATACTTCCTCCTTCTCTCTCTTAACTTTTTTGGAATCTGCTTAAGGATGGTAATTTCTTCATCTTTATATTTCAGTGGTCTCTCCCTTTGGGCCCCAAGCACCTCATCCCTTGTGGTCCTCCTGAGAAATTTAACATGCACCTCCCATGGAACATTATGACTTCTAGCATATGCTGAATTAATCCTATAGACCAGATCCATATCCCACCACAGCTGTTTTTTATCTCTCTTAATATAATCTGCTAAAATTGTACTCATAATATCTTTAAGGTCTTCATTTTCTGTCTCTGGTAGGTTCTGGAATCTAAGAAAAAAGGACATTCTTTCAAATTCTATTTTTGCCAAAAAGTTTTCCAAGTCTACATTTCCCTTCCGGATTGCTTTAATCTCCTCCTCCAGCCCAGCCGCTCCCTCCTCCAACAACAAAATTCTCTGCTTATTTTCTGCAATATGATGTTTAACATCTCTGAGTTCCTCTTTAAGCTCTGTCATTTCTTTTTTTCAATTCATTTTGACCCCTCATAAGTTCTTGAAACATTTGGGAAACAGATAGTTCTTTTGGTCCCTCTCCAGTCCCCTCTTGCTGTAACAATGAGGTAATTTTCGTTTGTTGCATATTCGGACTGCATTGGCAGATGAGGGGGCCGAAAAAGACTTGCCCGTTCTTAGGCCCCATTTGTTTAAAATTCAGAAATGTAGGTCTTTTCCTAAGAAGATGGCATCCGAGGATTGCACAGCTGTGCTGATCCCAAAAGGCAAACAAGTCCGAAAGAGAAGTGCTAACTTTCCTTCAGAGTTCCAAGGCACCGAAGTAAACCAAAAGAAGGGGCCAACCGGGGAGCCAACCGGGGAGATGAGCGGCGGACAACACGTCCATCGCCAGCAGGAACCAGAAGTTGTCAAAACTTAGTCAGAGTTCCGAAAAGCCATCTAACAGGGAGGGGTCCCAGTTTCCCTCAGAGAGAGTAATAAGGCAGCTCTTTTTTTTAAAGATAGTTTCAAAAGGCAGACTTCATTTATAAGTACACAAACAAAGAAGGGCGGGCGTCATCTTGGCTCCTCTTTTCACAGGGAGAAAAAACGGAGATCTCTATAAAGCTTTTAAAAGTAAAGCGGCTCAGCAGTCATTTCTAGCAATTGTGATAACGATCTTTCTCAGTTAGTTGGTTCAAGTGACGAGTCAGCCTTTGTTCTCTCTCTTCAAGAGAGATAGTTCAAATGCCGCTTAATCCGAGGGGGGTAGAAGGAAGAAACATCCCCCTCTAATCTCCATTCAAATAGGTTGAACACAAAACTTACAGAAGTCTGCTGCTTTTCTTTTAATGCCTATCGAAGAGCTCAGGTTGAATCCCCCACCACCAGGATCCAGCCGCGCTTCTCCAGGTATGCTCTTTCCTTTGGAGCCATTGAGCGAAAGGGCGAACAGCACAACGCTGTCCCTCGCCGCCCCCCCCCCCCACTCCCCGGCTCCTAGGTGAAGCTGAAAAGCACCCCCGCCGGCTGCCGCCGATTCCGGGGAGCCTCAGCAAGCTGCCCTTCGGCAGGGGACCCCTCCAGGGCCCCCTGTGCTCCTTATGGAGCCAACTGGGGAGATGAGCGGTGGACAACACATCCGTCGCCAGCAGGAACCGGAAGTCATCAAAACTTAGTTAATTTTGGGTGATTAATAAGTAGGACTTTGTAGATGCTTTTAGATTGTTTCTTTAAATGTTTATTCGTTAGCAAACAATTCATTACGATAATAATAATGAAATAATAATTTTAACAAGTAAAAGCAACTTGGATATAAACTACAAATTGAGACCTGGGAAAAAGATTTATTAATTTTATTAACAAATTTTTGTTTAGATTTTGTTATAAAGATGTACTCTTTCTTGGGTACTTATAAACTTTATTAACAAATTGTTGTTTAGATTTTGTTATAACAATGTGGTCTTTCTTGGGTCTGATGAGAGGAGATGTGATATAAATAGTAAATAATTTTTAGCTGATTACAATAATAATAAGGAAATGCTAATGGATAATGTTTAACGATTTTTATATGTGTTGGCATTGGTAAAGCAATTAGATATAAGCCTGAAATAGTGAGCTGGGGAGGGAAAGGGGGAAAAATGTTTAGATATCTTATTAATTGATTTTTTTCCAGAATATATTATAAAAGGGTAACTATTGGAGGTTTATTGGAATAGTTAATGAATGCCAGTAGGTGGTTGTGTCTTTAAATACAAATGATTCCAGATAAAAGCACGTTGAAATAATTCTAGTTAAATGAGAATGGTGGTACATTGATAGTAAAGTACATAAAGATTTTTGATTTAAAATGTGCAATTCAATATGATAGAAGGATAAATAATGATTGTGGTACGGTAGTAACGCACAAAATCTATTTGTAACCAATCGACACGCTTTCTACAAGATGTAACGAAGGATAATTCTTTTTTTGTGTTCTTGTTTAATTAAAACAATAAAAAATTTTGGGGCAAAAAAAGATTTGTGCACCGGGGCAGGAAAAAGCACAATAGATGTGAGGTATTGAGAGGTCCGAAGTTTGTGCCCACACAAGCTACCAATTCCTCTTCCCCTTTCAAATCCAAATTGTTGTACAGTTTCAAGAGAGGTAATTGAAGATTTAAAATCTTCATTTTGGGCCCTTTTTCAGGATAAATTAAAATTAACAGAAATAAGTGGCGGAATTAAATTTGGAATGGTTTTGGACAGTGGATTATCTTTTTTTTTTAATGCTATCTTCACGGATGGAATTTATGCAAGCCTTTTAAAACGAATGGATTAAGTTTTCTTCTTCTATTTTTTTTTCTTTTATTATTCTTTGTAACCTATGGACTAAAATTCTTCTCTTTCATTACTGTGTGTATTTTTCTAACTCATTTAAGAATCGGACTTTTTTTAAACTTCAAATACAAAAAAGAAACAAAAAGAAACAAAGAAAATTGCAACCTTGCAATAATAACACTGTTACTCGGAGGCTGGAGGTTTGTGTATTGGAAACGAAACACTTTTATTTTCTTTCACTGATTATCCTGGCTTGGCACTTCAAGATCTCACTGCTTGTTTATAGAGAATGATAAGAAGAAAAGCACACAGATGTTCCTTTGAAGTATATTTTTAACCAGAGAAAGGTGAAAATGAAATGTTATTGTGAATCGATGCTTAATCTTTGTTAAAACCTTCTAAGCTAGAGTAGCAGTGTTTGTTAGCTGGAGATAATGGCACAATTTCAACAGCAGAAAGAAACTTTAAGTTTGCAAAAGATATTGTTAGAAATTCAGAAATTATCAAATACAGGTGAGAGGATAGAGAAGAAGTTGGAAGACTTAGTGCATCTAACAGCAAAATATGATGAAGAAGTTGAAGATGTTCATCAAATGGAAAAAGTGGCAGTTAAAATCCCAAAAATCAAAGAGGAAAATGAATATAAAGAAATTGAAATTGCTGATATTTATGGTGATTGGTTTGTTTCTGAAAATGGAAAGAGTGGAATACTGAAAGAGGAATTAAATGGAGGGGAAACCTACCCCAGATGGCAAGATACAGAAGAAGAGAAAATAAACTAATTTATGGATTTAAAGAGAGAAATCTTATTAGCAATAGCTTTGATAATACTACCGACAATCAAAGATAAACTGATTAAGGAAACAGAAGAAGGGCATCGAAATTACATGAGAGATTTTATAAGCAAAGAGTTGCTAAGAGGAGTCCATACAAAGTTGATTAAGGAGATGATTAGAGGACTGACACTACAAATGGCAGAAGATGTGAGAATATTTTGCTACTGGAAAGATACAGGTTGATAGATGGAAGAGTATAATTTAAAACTAGTTAAACTTAGTGAAATTTAGTGATAATAGATATAGTTAAATAAATAATTGATAATGATAATAATGTATACAATGTGTAGTGTCATGATAAGCAATAATGGGATATGAATATTGAATGGTACCATGAAAGGAAGATTAGAAATTCTTTTGGATTATATATAAAGGTTAATAAAAAAGAACTGTTAGATACAGTTAAGTCTTGAATATTGGGGGGAAAATGTTATGATACAGGATATAGTTAAATAAAGGAGGGATAATGATAACAACATATATACTGTATAGATATGGGTAGAACATAAAGAAATTGGATGCAAATTGTAAACAATGATTTGGAAAGAAGGATTAGAAAACTTTGTTATTAAATATTATGGATGTTTAGCTAGAATAGGACATAAGGATTCTGTGTTATTGGAGGATTTTAGAAATAGTAAATGAAATGCCAGTATGTGGTTATGTATTAAATCTTGGTATATTTTATGATGGATGTTTAAACAATTATAGTCAAATGAAAATGGAGGTATGATGATGGTAACATGTATAAATATCTGAGTTAAAATACTTGAGTTAATATGAATTATGTTTGTTGACTGTGGAAGTGATACACGAAAGCCTTTTTGTAACCAACTGATACACTTTCTACAGTATGTAAAGGAGGATATGTTGTGTTTGTTTTGAAAATTAAAAAAAACTTTTATAAAAAAAGAAACAGAGCATACTTCTCTTTTTCTTTTTTTTAAGGTTTTTTATTTATTTATTTTTTCTTTAAAAAAAACAAGACAACACATACAGAACAAAAGCAAGGAGAAAAAACAACTTTCCTTGGTTTCATCAAGCATGTCATTTGGTTACAAGTTTTTGTGCAACGGTCAGTGGCGTAGCGTGGGGGGTGCAGGGGGGCGGCCGCACCGGGCGCAACATCTGGGGGGGGCGCTCGCACTCGCAGCTCTCTGCTGTTGACTTGCATGTATTTCAAGGCTGAATTTGAATTGAATGAAGCCGAGGAACGCTTCCCACGTTTAATACAAAAGAGACACGAGCAGGTCTTCCCCGGGGTCAAGAGCACGAAAGAGGGCCAAAGTTTTCTTCTGCAGATCTGGGTCTCTTGAAGACTGCTGGGCAGGGCGAGGGACATTAATAACGCGATACGTTTAAATTAGAGCAAGTGAAGACCTCGGGCGGCTTTCCTTTTCCTATTTTCCCAGAACCGAGGGAAGAAAATGATTCTGCTTCGGGCCTATAGAGGGCGCTGCGAGCTTTGCTAAGGAGGACGGCTGCTTCAGAGCTCCCTTCATGTCCCGAGTCCAGTGGCGTAGCGTGGGTTGCCACGGGTTAGGGGGCGCAAATTACTTGCCTTGCCCCGGGTGCTGACAACCCACGCTACGCCACTGGCAACAGTTTTTACAGTTAAAAATAAAGTCACTGGTTATCCATTAAACATAACTAAATATTTCATTGAGCATTATGTATTCAAATTACCATTAGTATTCTTTCATTTGTGACAGCCCTTATTTCCTTAAATCCATAATTATCTATTAGGTAACAATAAATCCTTATAGAGTTATAATATTGCCTATCTCTAGAGAATAAAAAAACAAAGATTAAAACAAAAGATTCCCATTAATTCATATTGCACATTTATACTTTCAATTAACCATAGTGTCATCAATCATCCACAACTCCAAATATAGTTTTCCATTGTTAATTATCAATCCATATAGTCATTAAGTATTTCAATTCATATGTATATCCATTGTTCATTGCATCATCATTAGTCCATTTGGTATAGCAGAAATCTTTATAGTATAGAATAGTCACTATCTACAATTATACCTAAAGGTTCAAATCATCCCACTCTTATACATTGGGTGCATTATTGTTCTTCATATGTCATATAAATAAGTACTCTATTTCATAATTTAAAAGTTTAGCATATATATATATATATATTTCATAGCATTAAATATAACTTTCTATTATTGCATAAAAAAGACAATTTCATTTCCAGGTTTTTTTTATCTAACCATTGGTAAAACAAATCCCATACTCTATAAAATTGCTCATCCTCTACTTCTCTAATTTCAAATGTAAGCTTACTCATTTCAGCATTATCCATAATCCATTATTTTCCGAATAATTTCCTCCTCTGTTGGTAATTTCTCGTTTTTCCAATTTTTGGCAAATACAATTCTAGCAGCTGTAAATACATTTATAATCAGATTTTTCAAGTCCTTGTTGTATATTTCTGGTGTTATTCCACATAAAAAGAGTTCTGGTTTTAAGTCTATGTGTTTATGTATCATTTTCTCCAGCCACATGTGTATTTTAGTCCAGTATCTTTTAGCTTCAGAACAAGTCCACCACATGTGGTAAAATGTGCCCGGCGTCTGATGACATTTCCAACATTTTTCGGATTTATTCTTAGACATTCTTGCTATTCTCGTTGGGGATAAGTGCCACCTGTAAAACATCTTATACAAATTCTCTTTATATGCAGTTGACATTGTCATTTTATAGTTTTGAGTCCACAGTTTTTGCCATTTTTCAAAATCGATCCCATGCCCAAAGTTTTTCCCCCAAGCTAACATCGTTTCTTTGACTTGTTCTTCCTGTAATTTCACCTCTAATAGGTAGGCATAGAGTTTTTGGATTATTTTTTCATCGTTACCTGTTAAGATTTTATCTAGTTCAGTCATTTTATCATAAAAACCCTCCTTTTTTCGATCTTCATTGTATCTAGAATGTATTTGCACATATGAATACCAATTAACTTCAATACCTTCCTGTTTCAATTCTTGTATAGATTTGAGTTCACCTTTGTATTTAATAATTCAACGTATCTAACTGTTTGTTCCCTTTTATACGTTATTGAATATGAAAAAGCTTCAATGGTTGATATCCAGAGTGGAATTTTTAAGTAATGCAACCTCTTAACCTTCTCCCAATTTAATAACAACGCCTCTCTTATATAATGCCTTCTGAAATAACCATGTGCTTTAGTTCCCTTATACCATAAAAATGCATGCCATCCCAACAACAGGTCGTGACCCTCTAGATTCAAAAGCCTAACATTTCTTAGCATTATCCATTCCTTGATCCACATCAGACTAGCTGCCTGATAATACAACTCCCAGTCAGGTAAGCTCAACCCTCCTCTTGATTTGGCATCTTGCAACAATTTACGTTTTATTCTTGCTTTTTTCCCCTGCCATATGAATTTCAACACCATTTTATTTAAATCTTCAAAATAGTCTTTCCCCAACCTAATTGGGATAGTCTGAAACAAATATAGAATTCTAGGTAGGATGTTCATTTTAATTGTTGAAATTCTCCCAGTCATTGATAGTTGAAGATTCTCCCATTTCACCAGATCTATTGCAATTTGTTGCTTCAGTCTAAGATAATTATCTTCTTTAAGAATACTGCATCTAGCTGTTAGATAAATCCCCAGATATTTCAGTTTATTTGTAATTTGCATTTCCAAAATTTCCACCAATTCTTCTTTTTGTTTTAATGGTATATTTTTTTTGTCAAAATCTTTGTTTTGTCTTTATTTATTTTCAAGCCTGCGACTTTTCCATATTCCTCAATTTTTCCTATCAATTTAGATGCAGATTCAAGTGGCTCCTCAAGAATAAAAACTAAATCATCTGCAAATGCTTGCAGTTTATATTCTTCTTTTTTAATAGTCATTCCCTTTATTTCTTCCTCTTCTCTAATCTTTCTATTTAGAACTTCTAATGTTAAGACAAAAAGTAGCGGTGATAATGGACAGCCTTGTCTGGTGCCTCTTTTTATTTCAATGGGATCTGTCAGTTCTCCATTTATCATTATCTTAGCTGTTTGCTTGTGATACATCGTTTGTATAGCTTGAATAAAATTCTTACCGAAGTTCATTTGTTCCCTTTGTTGTATCATAAATATCCAATTCACATTATCAAAGGCTTTCTGCGCATCCAGGGACATCAAAGCCATTTGCTTCTCAGGGTGGGCCTCATAATATTCCAAGGTATCCAAAATTGTTCTTATATTGTCTCTAATTTGCCTCTTTGGTAGAAAACCATTTTGGTCCGGGTGGATAAACCCATTTAAATATGTTTTCAGTCTCTCTGCCAAAATAGAAGCAAATAACTTATAATCTGAATTCAACAAGGAGATAGGTCTATAGTTCTTAATTTGTGTATGGTCTGCCTCCTCTTTAGGTAGCAATGTAATGTATGCTTCCAGCCATGAGTTAGGTATTTTGCTTTCAGTCATTACTTCGTTCATAACTTCTAGCAGGGGAATGGCCAAAGATTCCTCTAGTGTTTTATAAAATTCCACAGGAAGGCCATCCAGTCCCGGGGCCTTCCCATTATTTTGTCTTTTAAGGGCTTAAATTAACTCCATCATTGTTATTTTATCTTCTAATATAGTTCTAGTATCACTTGGTATTTGGGGGAGTTTGGCATTTTGTAAATATTGTTTCACTTCTTCCTCTTTTATGTTCTCTTGTTCATACAACTTAGCATAGTAGTCTTGTATAATTTTCTTCTTTTCCGTATTTCCATAGTGTATTTGTCCTTGTTCATCTCTTAGTTGTTGTATTTTCTTGGTCTCTCTCTCCTTTCTCAGTTTATATGCCAACCATCTGCCTGGTTTATTTGCATTTTCAAAGTAGTTCTGTTTAGCGCCTCTAATTTTTTGTGCCAGTTCCTCCTTTTCCAGTAAGTCCATTTTGTGTTTTATTGTATCCATTTTTATTTTAATCTCTTTCTTTTGCGGAAGTTTCTGTAGTTCTTTTTCCAGTATACTATAGTCTTTTTCTAGGTCCTTGGACACTTGTCTTTTCTTTGAATTTCTCTTTCTTGCATAGTCTATTATCAAACCTCTAGAGAAGGCCTTCATTGTATCCTAAAGATTCTGTAAGGACGTATCTTCTTTTTTATTTTCTTTAAAGAAGAAAGTCAATTCTTTTTCCATTTTGTTTACAAATTCTTTCTCTTTCAATATCATATTGTTTAGGGTCCATCTAAATCTTGTTCTTTGCGCTCTCCATCTTATTGTCATTGGATTGTGGTCCGCCCAAGTATTTGGTTCAATTTCCACTTCTTGTGCACTGCTAAAAAGGTCCGTTGAGGCCCAAATCATATCAATTCTAGAGAATGATAATAGACATTTATCATTGCTACCACTGCATGTGTCACTCAATTCAAATATTTTATAAGAAACAACTTTCTTTTCAACTTAATTAGGTTTCTTGATAGCAGTTGCAATCTCTCTAGCATTTGTAATTTTTCTATTTATGTTCATATGTGTTTGTGTGCGTTTGTTATTCAAGTTTTCTTTTTTCCAGTACTGAATTATCTGATTTATCTGATGAAACTCTGCAGCCTTCCATTTGGGAGTATATTGTTCTTTGTGCATGCAGCTGCTTATTGAAAGTACCAAGTGGGTGGAGGGAAATTCAAGAAATATACAGATCCTTTACCCAAATATTTTCCATAATTAAAAAGAAAGCTTATTTGGTTTACACTGCTTCTGTACTACTTATGTATTTTTATCCTTTTTTTTTTTGCTTTAATACAAGTCCACCGCATATGATAATATGTGCCTGGTTTTTGTGGGGTTTTTTTGTTACATTTCCAACATTTACTAGACATATTTTAAAACATTTTAGCTAACCTAGCAGGTGGTAAGTGCCATCTATAAAACATTTTATATAAATTTTCTTTATAAGAAGTTTCCATTGTCAATTTATAGTTCCTTCCCATAAGTTTTGCCATTTCTCTAATTCTATATTATCACCAAAGTTTTTTACCCACTATGTCATTTTGTCTTTTACTTGTTCGTTCTCCATTTTCCAGTTTAGTAAGAAATTATATATTTTCTTAATTAATTTTTCATCAGAGTTCAACAATATCTGATCAAAGACTATTTGTCCTTTATAAAAGCCATACTTCTTCATGTCTTTATCGTATCTAGATTGCATTTGCAATTTAGGCCATCATGATAATATAATGCCCTGGTCTTCAAGCTCTTGCTTAAATTTTATTTTCCCCTCAGTGTCCAAAATATCTTTGTATGCCACAATTTTTTAAATATATTTTTATTATTTTTACATTTAAAACAATGCAGTACCGCAGAGTCGAAGTGACCATACATTCACATTATACACAATTAGTCTCAACCATTAACTATTAGTGCATTATCTATCCTTCTGTCCAATCACAATATATACAGTTTGTTCCAGTCTTGTCACCTTGTCTTATACCAATCATAAAATCTGTTCCAGATTTCAAAATGTTTTGATTCCTCTTTATTTTTAAGTTCAAGAGTGAGCCTATCTGCTTCCGCACAGGCCAACACTTTTCTGATTATATCTAGCTCTGATGGTGTATTTTCTTTTTTCCAATACTGCACAAAAGTTATGTGTGCCGCAGATAGTAGATGTATAATTAGACAGGGTACATTTTTTAAAACCCCTCCGGTATTATGCCTAGGAGAAAAAATTCTGGTTTAAATAAAATTTGATCTCCCACCATTTGTTCCAACCATGATTGAAACATTTTCCAATATCGTTTGGCCTCATTGTATGTCTACCACATATGATAAAAAGTGCCTGGTGGTTTTTTTGCACTTTCAACAATTTGGGGCCAGATTTTTAAACATTTTGGAGAGCCGTGCTGGGGGAAGATGCCATCTGTAGAACATCTTATAAAATTTTCTTTATACACCGTAGCCAAATGTTAGTTTCCAATTAAGTATCCAAAGTTTTTCCCACTTAGCCAATTCCACATTATAACCAAAAAATTTCGCCCAGGCGACCATTGTTTCTTTGACATGTTCTTCCTCGAGTTTATATTCCAATAAAAATTTATACCGCACTTTGATCAACTTGTTTTCTGTCTCTATCAAAACTTTATCTAATACTGTGTAATCTTTAGCAATATCTTCCTTCTTCCTGTCCTGTGCAAACCTTGATTGTATCTGTAAATAAGACCACCATTCTACTTGCACCCCTTATGATGCCAATTCTAATCTAGTTTTAATCTCCCCCTGTCTGTTCAATAACTCTTTATATGTAACAATATTTTCCATATTAATTAAATTTGGGTGTGCATATGCTTCCATCGTAGATAGCCAAATGGGTGTTTCGGTATAGTGGTCGTGTTAAATTTTGTTTCATATTAATAACAGGGACTGTCTAATATAGTGTCTAATGAAATATTTATGTGCAGATCCTTTTTCATACCACAGGAAGGCATGCCATCCTGCTTGGAGGTCATGACCTTCCAATTTGAGTAATCTTTTATTTCTCAACATTATCCATTCTTTTAACCATGTTAGGGTGGCCGCAATATAATAAGATTCCCAATCTGGTATGCCAAATCCTCCTTTTTCCTTAGTATCTTGCACGGCTTTGAGTTTTATTCATGGTTTTCTTCCCTGCCAAATAAAATTCGAAACAATTGATTCAAATCCTTAAAAAAAACCTTTTAATTGGAATATTCTGAAATAGGAAAAGAAATTTTGGTAGTACATTCATTTTTTACTGTGATCCTACCCATCAGTGACAATTGTAGGTTTTTCCACCTTTCTAGGTCTTTCTTAGTTTTGTTGATCAGATTAGTATAGTTGTCTTCTTTGATGGACGCACACCTCGCAGATAAGTATATACCTAGATGTTTCACGTTTTTAACAATTTGGATACCCAATTTCTTCATTAACTCCTCTTTCAATTTGGATGTCATATTTTTAACCAGCATTTTAGTCTTTGTCATATTTATCTTTAAACTTGCTACTTTCCCATATTCTGTCAATTCCTCAATAAGTTTCATACCAGACTTTATAGGATCCTCTAACACAAACACTAGATCGTCCGCAAAAGCCTGTAATTTAAATTGTTCCTTTTATTCCTGGCTAAAACTTCTAAGATTAATATAAATAGCAGCGGGGATAGGGGACAACCTGGTCTTGTACCTTTCTGGATTGCTATACTTTGTGTTAATTCACTATTAATTATTACTTTGGCTTTTTGATTTGTATATATTGCTCTAATTGTGTTTATAAATTTATCCCCAAATTCCATGTGTTCCAATTGTTGATGCAAGAATTCCCAGTTCATATTGTTGAATGCCTTTTGGGCATTGAGAAAAAAATAGTGCAACCTGTTTTTCATTATGTACTTCATAATATTCGAGAATGTCCAACATAATTCTCATATTGTTTTTAATTTGTCTTCTGGGGAGGAATCCATTTTGATCTGTGTGGATAAACGATGTGAGGAATTTGTTCAACCGTTCTGCCATTATCAGAGCAAAAATCTTATAATCTGCATTTAGCAGTGAGATTGGTCTGTAATTTTGTATGAACATCTGATCTGAGTCCCCATTAGGTATTAATACAATGTTAGCCTCCGTCCATGATAACGGTGTCTTTGCCTCTTTCAACACAGCGTTAGAAACTTCCAACAGCATTGGAACAAGCATATCCTGGAATTCTTTATATATTTCCACTGGCAGTCCATCCAGGCCTGCAGCTTTATTAGTCTTTTGTTTTTGTATGGCCTCAATTATCTCTGATGCTTTAATTTCTTCATTGAGCATATCTTTTATTTCCTCTGGAATCTTTGGCAGATCTGACTTTTCCAGATATTGTAGTATTCCTTCCTTTGTATAGTCTCGGTTTTCTCTATATCCGGGATGGCGAACCTGTGGCACACGTGCCACAGGTGGCATGTGGAGCCATTTGTCAGGGCACGCAAGTCACTTCCGGTTTGCTCGGAGAGTTGTTTTAAGTGCTCCGAAGGCTTCAGGGAAGCGTCCTGAAGGTCCCTGAAGCCTTCAGAGTGCTTAAAAAGACCTTCGGGTGCAAACTTCCGGTTTGCTCGGAGGGTCGTTTTGACTGCTCCGGAGGCTTCAGGGAAGCCTCCTAAACGTCCCTGAAACCTCTGGAGGGCCTCCGGGGGGCGGAGGAGGCTGTTTTCATCCTCCCCAGGCTCCTATAAAGCCTCTGGAGCTGGGGAGGGCGAAAAAAGCATGTAAAAATGGGGGGGTCATGCCTGTAGTGGTGCATGCACACTGGGGGGTCACGCATTGCATTATGGGTGTGGCACGCCCACACACAACCCCCCTGCACTCCCCCCACTTATGGCACGCGAACCAAAAATGGTTCGCCATCGCTGCTCTATATCATTGTTCATAAAACTCTTGGGTTATCATTTTCTTTTCCTCTAGTTGACAGCAGATCTTGCCTTTTTCATCTTGTAGTTTATTGAGCCAGTTCTCTTGCTTCTGCTTCCTCAGCCTATAGGATAGCCACCACCCCAGTTTATTTGCATTCTCAAATAAATTTTGTTTTGCTTTTTTTATAGACTGTGCCAATTTTGCTTTTTCAAATAAAGCCAATTCATGTTTAATCAGTTCCATACTTCCTTTTATACTTCTATTTTGTGGTTTCTTTTGAAGTTCACTCTCTAACTTTCTATACCTTTCTTTCAACTCTCTTATTTTTTGATTCTCAATTTTTTCTTCCTAGCTGTAGCTGATATCGTGACCCCTCTTATAAATGCCTTAGTTGTATCCCATAGGTTTTGTATGGATGTGTCTCCTGGCCAGTTTTCTTTGAAGAAAAATGTCAATTCCTGATTAACTCTTTTAATATATTTTTGATCCTTTAGGAATGTTCTATTGAATAACCAACAATAACTACCCTTTTGTTTTTTCCATGTAATCCTCATAGGATTATGGTCAGCCCATAAATTGGGTTCTATGTCTATCTCGTTCACTTCCGAGATTAACTCCATCAACATTCAGACCATATCTATTCTTGACCAGGATTCATGTCTATTTGAGTAAAAGATGTATTGCTCTCCCTCTGGACATCTTTCTCACCATACATCATAGATGTTTAATTCTTTGGCCATTTGGAAGAATGACCTGGGAAAAATTCTCCTAGCTCCTTTTCTCCTCTTTTCACTTTTATAGTCCCACTTCTGGTCAACTATAGCATTGAAATTACCCATTAAACAGACATTTTCCTTTCCCATCTCTCAAATAATGCTATGTAGTCTATAATAAAATTTTCCCTGACCTTCATTAGGTGCATATATTACAACCAATAACACCTTTTTTGGTTTAACATTATTTCTACAATTAATATTTTCCCATCCTCATCATGATAAATTAATTTAGTCTGGATCGTGTCTTTAACATATAGTACTATTCCTCTTTTCTTTTGCTCAGCTAATGCTGTGTACAGTTTACCCAATCTAGGAGATTCCAAGGTCTGGATCTGTCATTTAGTTATATGAACCTCTTGCAATGCAATTATATCATAATTCAAACGTTTTAGTTTATTAAAGGTTGTTTTCCTTTTCTGGGGCAGGTTTAGACCATTGATATTCAATGATAAAATCTTGATTTCTCCTGACATGATTCTATGTGTATTTAGGGCATGTGCTTCTTGTTGCCCATATCTCTCTCACTTCTGTTGGTTCTTCCCCTTTTTTCTCTAAAACAACTTCTTTCTCCTTTCTTGTCTCCGCTAGTTTCTTTTCTATTCTTATCTGTGCCGTAAATCCTTGCATCCTTGTTTCCAACAGTTCTCCTCATCCTCCTGCCCAACCAGATTATTGTAGAAATCTTCTGCTTGTTCCACTATTCTGAATCTTCTATCTCTCCAAGTTACCAGTATACCCTCCGGCATCAACCATCTGAAGTTAATTTCATATTTATTCAGCACAGATGTTAAAAATTGATAGGGCCTTCTTAGTTCTCTGATTCTCCTCGGTACCTGTTTTAGGACTGTTAATTGTCGTTAATTATGTACTATCTGATCATCTCTTGTTCTATTCAGCACCTCATCACATATTGATTTTTTTAACAAACTTTACATGGACTTCTCTCGGGAAATTGTTCTTTGTTGCGTAGTTTGTCTGGATTCTATATTCTCATCGATCTCACTTGCCATCTCTTCCTTTCCTATTCCCAAAGCCTTTGCCATAAGGTCTGCCATCATATGTGGCAAATCCTCACCTTTTTCTTCCTTTACATTCTGAAACTGTAGAAATTGGGCCGCTTTCTCCGATTCTAACGTAAGGACCGTTAACTCAAGTTCTTTGTTTGCCTGGATCAGTCTAGAACGCAACTCCTCCATTTTTTTCTCCTCCTTCTCCATCCTTCCTTCTATTACGTTTATTCTTTATTCGTTTTTATTGATCTGTGCCTGGAACTTCTCAAATTTATCATCCATCTTCTGGATCTTCTCCTTTAGTTCTCCAGTATCATTTCTTATTTCACTGATATCCTTTTTTAGTTCTTGGTGATTTTTAGCCATTGTCTCTTGCATAGTTTGTAATATCATTTGAAGCTCCTTGGTTGAATTAGATCTTTCTCTCTGGAGCACATCCTCAGAGGATCTTTGGTTTGAAGGACTGGCGGCTGCTAGAGACAGCTGGGATGCTGGCTTCCTCCCCGTGCCAGTTTTCATTAGATTTGTAACGCTTGTGATTTTTTTGAAGAATTGGATCCCTAATTTAGATATTTTCCAGAACTCCCACTTTCTTCTCTCACTCGTAACTTCCTCCAGTCCTTTTTACTTACTTTCTTTCTTTCTTTCTTTCTTTCTTTCTTTTTTTCTTCCTTCCTTCCTTCCTTCCTTCCTTCATTCATTCATTCATTCATTCCCAATTTTTTTGAACTTCACCAGATTTGGGTATGTAAAGGCTTCCATCATTGAGACCCATTCTGGGATTTTCGAATAAATCTTAGCTTTTCTTTTTTCCCCATACAGATAATAATGAGTTTCTTATACAGTGATTTTGAAAGTATGTGAATTTTATTCTTCTCATACCATAAGAAGGCCTGCTATCCCAGTTGTAAATCTTGTCCTTCTAAATATAACAGTCTCTTATGCCTGAGGGCTATCCGTTCTTTGAGCCATGTTATCACACATATTTGATGATATAAAAGCCAGTCTGGTAATCCAATTCTTCCATTCTCTTTAGATTTCTGTAACATTTTCAATTTAATTCTCAGGTTTTTTCCTTGCCAGATAAATTTCAGGATTATTTAAATCATCAAATAATTTTTTTTCAATTTGTATAGGTGCTGTTTGGAACAGGAAAAGCAATTTTGGTAGAATATTCATTTTTACAGTAGCAATCCTTCACAACATTGATAGATGGAGACTTTTTCCAAATCTAATTTTATTTGCTTGAATAATTGTATATAGTTGTCTTCTTTTATGATTGCACATCTTGCTGCGAATTGTTCTTTTTGTTTTTGTGTAAACTTTTTTACTATAACTTTAGTTCTTTCTCTGTTTATTTTCAATCCTGCTACTTCTCCAAGCTCCTCTATCTTTTTTAATAATTTAGGAATAGTCTCCAGTGGTTCTTCTACAATAAATACCAAATCATCTGCAAATGCTTGTTATTTATATATTTCCTCTCTTATCTCCATTCCTTTAATTTCTGGAGCTTGTCTAAAATTCATTCAAGACTTCCAAAATCAATATAAATAGTAAAGGTGATATTGGACATCCTTGTTTTATTCCTTTCTTTATATTGAAATTTTCTCTGTGGTCCCCATTTATTACTTTGATGATTTGTTTATGGTATATGATCTTAATTACATTTATAATTTTTTCTTCAAAGTCCATATAGTTTAGTAAATGCATCATAAATTACCTGCTTACATTATCAAAGGCTTTTTGAGCATCTAAAAAGATTAATACCATTTGTTTTCCTGGATGCATTTCATAGTATTCTAATATATCTAGGATAATCCTGAAATTGTGTTTTATTTGTCTTTTTAGTAAAAAAAGTCATTTTGATTTGGTTGAATAAATTAAATCAGAATTTTTAAAAATCTCTGCTATTATTGAAGTAAAGATTTTATAATCCACATTTAATAATTATATTGGTCTACCCTCTTTTGGTATTAAGATAACATTCACTTCTGTCCATGTTTGGGTCAATAAATTATTTATGGTAGAAAGTATTAGTAGAAACATTTTGTAGATAAATCTGATAACATTAGTTTCCAAAAGATATTCCTTTTTTTCAGTCATTTTAACATCTCTGTAGTTATTACATTGTGACAAAACCATCAAATAATCTTCTACAATAGCATGTAGGAAGTGTACGCTACTTTCAAAGCACAACTCTGCAGCAAAAGCATATCCTAAAACATCTTGGGCTTCAAATAGCTGAAATCTGTTTGACAACTTTAATTCTGTATTATCTTTCCAAAATTTAGTCTGTCTTTTTCCCCCTTCTGATTATATTTGGAGGGCATTTTTCTTTGATAGCAATGAATAAATCCTTTTTCTTTTATTGGAAACCTCATCATTTTTCAGCCAATTAAGGACAAAGGCAACATAACAGTAACAATGAAAAATATTAGCCAGTCACCTTCTACCTGCAGTTTATAAGCTGCTATTCCCTTTGCTTTGCAGATCTCAGGAATGCATTGTTTCCTTCAGCAGTATCTAAAAGTAGAGATCTGTGAGCAAGCCTAGGTGTCATAGTTCTCCATCCCAAGACACCAATGATGTCCTTCTCCCACAATCCCATAATAGGATTTTTATATATTATAAGTCAATAGAAGTGGTTAAAAATTCCCCTTCTCAGGGAAACCCGATAGACCTTTGGCCTGGCTTCTCTCCCTTCCCTCTCCATGGTGTAATGGTCTTTGCTCCTTTGAACACACCTTTCTTGGCCTTTAGCCAGGCAAAGGTTGGAGATGCATATAAGCAGGCATCTTTTCTCTTTGGGATCCTTACTGAGGACCCTAGCTTTGTGATTTAATGAGAAACATTTTTATTTCTAAGTCGGAGATCATTGTATAATATGCAAGCATTTGCTTTTCCAAAGAGCTTTCTTTTTCATGTAACATAATGTATGTTTTTAATGTGGTAATAATGTTCTAATGTGTACACTTAGTGCAGTGGTGTCAAGTTGGCAACACACACCTAGTCACAATTAGCAGCCCCTACCCAGCCAGTCATTAGGGCAGAGAACCAGTTGTTAAATTATTTGAATCTTACTAATGGAAAAATCCCATAAAAGATAATAGCAAGTCATTTCTTATTGTTATCCAAAAACTAATTGTGCATGCACACAAAGTCAGAGCAGCAGTCAAAATCAGTTTTAAAATGTCTTCATCTTGTCTTTTTTTATAAAACAATTTGATATAAAACATGCTCTTGTGCTTATGTTCAGCTTTTCTCCAAACAGAGAGTTTTGGAGAATCCATCCAAACAGTGGTGAAAAGAATAGTTTGGGGATTTGTTTTATCTTTCTGGCAAAAAGCCCAATGTTGAAGTGATTAGAGACGGAACCCTTTGTCTCTAAAGGACAAGAAAAAGTTTCACAGTTAGCAGGGCTGGGTAGCAGAGGATGCTAAAGTGTCCAAGGAGTGTTTTAAAGTCATCTGCAAGTAGGAGGTATCAGCATCAAAATTAATTATCATCCTTCTTATTTCCTGGAAAATGATCTATTTAAAGAACAAGTTTTGCACATTGTGTTAAGTGATAATACGATTCCTTTAGTTCTGCTTAGCACAGATGAACCGAATGATTGTGTTTTATGTCACAGTCAATTGTTCAATGTAATATATAAACCAGTTATGGTTTACTGGAGAAACCATACTCAAATGATTTTGTTAGATTCGGGCAACGAGAGAACAGACTCCAGACGATGGTGACAAACAGCTCTTTATTTAGTAGTAGTAGTGATCCAGCTTAGCTATGGGGTCGTGCAGGTCCCCTTTTATAGGGATCTGGCAGACCTCCCGTCCAATCAAAACAACCCCTTGTTCCCGCCCTAGTGGCGGACCTGAGTGGAGACTACAGCAGTTTATGCAAATATCTAACACCCCTCCCCTCTTAGATGGAGTGTTCCGGTTAGTGACAAAGTCCTGTAAGTATGCCGGTTTCTGCCTTGCTCGGGTGGACCTGCGAAGTTCGGGTTGTGCCGGAACGGGCGTGAGATTGGAGTGTCCTTTTTGTTCCGTAGCCCTGGCTGGGGATGGTAGGTTCCCCTCGCTGGGAGGCTGCTCCGCTCTTTTGTTGGTCTCAGGTTCCACTCCAGGCTCTGCGGTGCCGTGGTTGTCTGTGCTGGGAGATTCGGGTTGTTGCATCAGCTGTCTTTCTGACGGGATGAGTTCTTCATTCGATGATCATAGGTTGGAGTGCGTTAGGCGACCTCGGAGTTGGTCGGTGTGTCTTTTCCAATTTCTGCCGTCCTCCAATTCTAACAAGTAGGAACGAGGACCGGTGATATCCTATTACCTTTTCCTGAATCCACAGTGTCCCCCCTGCATAGTTGTGGGTGTATACTGAATCCCCTATGCTAAAGTTCTGAATTTTGCTTGTAGAGTCTGGGGGTGATGTGGCAGAGTAATTTGGGTGTAGTCGGTCTAGGTGAGACCTTAACCGGCGACCCATGAGGAGTTCAGCGGGGCTCCTTCCCGTCGTGGCACTAGGGGTAATGTGTTGGATTAAGAGATAATGATCGATCCGTGTTTGCCAATCACCCGGGCCCATCCTAGCGAGAGCCTCTTTTGCAGAGCACACCATTCTTTCCGCCTGTCCATTCGATGCCGGATGGAATGGCGCGACGAGGGCATGCCGAATTCCATGACTTGCTAAGTATGTTTCGAATTGCATAGCCGTGAACTGGGGCCCGTTATCGGAGACCAGGAGGTCGGGCAGGCCGTGCGTGGCGAAAAGTTGCCGTAGTACCTTGATGACCGCCTCTGCCGTGATCGAAGTCATCAGGACTACTTCTAACCATTTGGAGTATGCGTCCACAACTATTAAGAACGTTTGCCCTTGCACTGGCCCTGCGAAATCGATGTGTATTCGCGACCAGGGTGCTTTCGGTTTGTCCCACTCCGTAGCGGGCGCTTCAGGGGGGACTGGTCTGGACTCTTGGCACAGATTACAAGTGGCTACCCATTCCTCTATCTCCTTGTCCATGTTTGGCCACCAAACGTAACTCCTAGCTAATGCTTTCATCCTTACGATCCCTGGATGCCCAACATGCAAAGCCTCTAATACATTTCTCTGTAGTTTGTACGGTACAACAACTCGATCCCCCCACCATAAACAACCTTTTAAAACCGACAGTTCATCACGCTTAGACCAAAACAGTTTGAATTCGGGTCCCACAATCCCTTTGGGCCACCCCCTCCATACCCAAGTTTGCACTTGTCTGATTACGTTATCCTTAGCAGAAAACCTAGCAACGTCCACAGAAGAAACTGGCCCTGTGTCCAAACAGTCAATCAATAGGACTGGTATTTCTGGAGTGGGTTCGGTTAACAGTTCCGGTAGCGGGCAACGGCTGAGCGCGTCTGCATGCCCCAATGTGGAACCCGGTCGATGTACCAGTTTGTAGGAATACGCAGCCAGGAAAACAGTCCACCTGGTCATGCGCGGCGAGAGGGAGACCGTTGTGGGGCGGTTTCCCGCCAGAAGACCCAGCAATGGTTTGTGGTCTGTGATAAGTTCGAAATTGCGGCCGTAGAGGTATTCGTGGAAACGCTTGACTCCAGCCACAGCGGCTAACGCTTCCCTGTCCAGTTGGCTGTAGTTTCGTTCCGCCGAAGACAAAGTTCTAGAGTAGAACGCGATGGGGGCTTCGTTCCCGTTTGGCATTCTGTGGCTGAGTACTGCGCCGACGCCGAAAGGTGATGCATCGCAGGTCAATACCAGTGGTAGGGTTTGGCTGTACTGGATGAGTAGAGAGTCGGTCGTCAGCAGGCGCTTGACTGTGGCGAAAGCGGCCGCCTCGGAACGTCCCCAGGTCCATTTCGCGCTCTTGGCTAGAAATCGGTGTAACGGCTCAGCGACGGTGGCTTTCTGTCTGAGAAAGACGCTGTAGAAGTTAAGAAGTCCGAGGAAGGCTTGCAACTCGGTCTGATTTCGTGGTGTGGGGGCATCCTGTATGGCCTTAATTTTCTTCGATGTCGGGTGTATTCCCAGTCCATCGATTCTGTAACCCAAGAATTCTACGCTGGGCACGTTAATTTGGCATTTTTCCTTTTTTAGGCGGAGACCCTTTTCTCGAATTCTAGTCAAAACAGTCCTAACACGTTTTAATAGTTGCTCCTCGTTTGCAGCCGACACCAAGATGTCGTCGAAATCGGAGACGACTCCTGGTATGCCCTGCAAAAGCCGTTCCATGACGCTTTGGAACAATCCCGGAGCGATGCTCACGCCGAATTGTAACCGGTTGCATTTAAAAGCATCCCTGTGCGTCACTATAGTTTGGGCCTCCGCCGTGGCGCTATCCACTGGCAGCTGCTGATATGCTTGTGCCATGTCTAATTTTGCAAAAAATTTTCCTGGCCCCAACGAGTGCAATAGGTGTTGAACCACGGGCACGGGATATGCGCTTTGTTGTAGGGCGACATTAATTGTGCATTTATAGTCCACGCAGATGCGGACTGACCCGTCCGGCTTAACGGGGGTAACGATTGGGGTTTCCCAGCGAGCGTGATCCACCGGTTCAAGGATCCCTTGCTCTACGAGCTTATCGATTTCCTTATCAATTTTGGGACGGAGCGCAAAAGGCATTCTTCTAGGTTTGAGCCGGATTGGCGCCACATTTGGATCCAAATTGAATGAAATTGGCTTTCCCACATACTTACCAAGGCCAGGGCTGAACACATCCTCGAACTCCTTAAAAATCCCTTCAGCGCTGCTGTTACCCACGGCGTTGATTCCGGTAACTTCTAGCCCCAGGGCTTTGAACCAATCCAGTCCCAGGAGGCTCTGTAATGGCGCGCTGGCGATGGTCACTGGCAGCTGGGCTGTGATGTCTTTGAACTGCACTCAAAACGTGCCTTGACCCACGATGGGGACCTGTTCCCCTGGTAGTCTTGAAGCAGGATGTCTGGTGTTCGCAGTTGGCGCTTCTTTAGGCTTGGTATCGCCTTTTTCATTGCTGACCACGAGATGATCGTCAGGGATGATCCCGTGTCGACTTCAAGCTCGCAAGGGGAGTCCTCCAGGAGGACAGTGAGTTTCAGCTTTTTTGGCCACTTTGTGCGGACCTGACCTATCGTTGTGAGATAGGTTCTCAGTGGTTCTCTCTGGGTATACTCTCTCTCGGCTCCCTGGGAATACTCTCTCTCAGTTCTCTGGGAATACTCTCTCTCAGCTCTCTGGGAATACTCTCTCTCGGCTGACTCCCTCGGGTCTCTCTCTGGGCGCCCTTTGTTTTTTCGCCAAGCCCCTGGGTTGGGCTTCTGTTGGCGATACATTGGAGGCTGCCATTGTGTGGCAGGGACTTCGCTCCGACACACTCTTGCAATGTGCCCAAGTTTGTCGCAAACAACGTTTCTGAAACGGCAGGTAGACCGGGGATGATTCCCACCGCAGCTTGCGCAGGGCGGCAAACGGAATTCGGATTTTCGCGCTGGTCTTGTGTGACTGCTGCGCATGCGATGGCTGTCTTCGTACTCACTGTCCTCGGTTTCTTGATCGGTGGTCTCGTAATGCACCCGGGCTTGTCTGGCTCCTGGCTGGATTGCGCTGTACCCCCGTTGTATCGTTTCTGCAGATCTGTCCGCTGATTCAGAAGCTCTTGCCTCATCTAGCGCAATCTGCAGGTTTAGGTTGGATTTGGCCAACAATCGTTTTTGCAATGAAATGTCTTTTAACCCGCATATGAGGCATGCTAGGATTTGCTCGTTCAGGTCCCTGAACTCGCAATGCGTTGCTGCCTTCCAAAGTGCTGCAACGTACTGATTTATGGATTCGTCCGCCTTCTGGTTCCGCGTGTTGAATTCCTGGCGGCGAATGTGGCGGGAAGGTTTTGGTGCGAAATGCGTCTGCAGTGTCTGCTGTAGCGCCGTCCATGTTACCGCCTGGATGGGGGTTGGCTCCGAGAGATCCCTGGCCGTTTCGAAAACTTCTCGACCACAGTAGATCAGGAACATATTCTTTTTCCGGGAGTCCGGTACTCCCATGAGATCGTTTGCCTCGAGGAAGCATTCGAATCTCAGCATGTAGGATTCCCAATGCTCGGTGATTGGGTTGTAAGGAGTTGGTGGAGCGTGCATCGCCATCTTGTCCTGCGTTTGAATTTGCCGCGCTGAGATGGCTGCCGGAATTTCCGCCGAATTCCGGGCTGGATCGGATCCATAGATTCTGGTAGTAGATCTTCGTCCTATCTGCCTCTCGATCCCATCCTCGTCGCCAATGTTAGATTCGGGCAACGAGAGAACAGACTCCAGACGATGGTGACAAACAGCTCTTTATTTAGTAGTAGTAGTGATCCAGCTTAGCTATGGGGTCATGCAGGTCCCCTTTTATAGGGATCTGGCAGACCTCCCGTCCAATCAGAACAACCCCTTGTTCCCGCCCTAGTGGCGGACCTGAGTGGAGACTACAGCAGTTTATGCAAATATCTAACAGATTTAATACGATTAATGAACCATTTCAATAATAAACAAATTCTTCCATGTTTTCTTTTTATTTCTTTTACTGATACCATAGTCTGATTTGTTGTTGCTCTTTAAATTTAAGACTATTTTGATAATTAATTAAATTATTTGTGTAAAAGATGGTTTAACAGCTGGCATTTGTGTTTTCGTTATTTCTTTAAAAACTTATTTACAAGCACATAATTGAACATGTGTTTAACTTTCTATTAATCAGAGGTCAACAAATTCTTGCTTCTCTCAGAACACATCTCTTGCTTCTATTGATATATAGTGAAGCCTGTAATGTAACATCCTTCATACTTCGATAACTTTCTATATCACCATGAGCTTCATTAATTCTACTTGCTATGTATACAGTCTTTTACACTTCTTATTGCTTAATAAGCAACCTAAGTATCAATTTCTGTATGCTACAGTCTGAAGTTAGGGAAAACCAAAGGTTTGAGATTATAACTTTCTCCAATCTATCATTGTCCATTCTTATTGGTGTTGATGAAAGGTCCATAACAGGAAAGTTTAACATTGTTATCCCTTCTATAAGGAGTTCAAAAAATAAGATACCCCAATATTCTTTTACAGAATTTTGATATTATGTTTATTGAAATTGTATCCTATAGCATTAAAAGGGATAAATTAGAAATTACTTAACATTATTGTCAAGCTTTTGCTATATATACCTTGAGAAATTGTTCATCATACTTTAGTATGTCATCTTGGTGCCAATCCAGAAGAAAGGGAAAAAAGATAACGTTAATCAATATATTTTTATATTAGTGTACATTGCAGGTTCAACACAATTTGTACCAGTTTCTTGTCAAAGGATCCCATTTGGGACAAACTGGCGTACTTGAAAAATGTTTCTCAAAAACAAGGATTCCAAACCTATACTATTTATTATTTATTTTATTTATATAGCCAGCCCACTTACATTAGCAACACGAGGGACGTTATACATAGTGAAAAGCATAAAAACAAAGATATCTCTGGAGAAACTGGAGGTGTCGCGGCGGGAACAGCTGGAAAAATAGCGAGCTCCCAGGAGTCTTACGAAAAACCCAGCTAGTGAACCATTATTGGGAGGCCTTCGGGCCAGAACCATCCTGAAGGGATGGTGAAGAAGGAGAGGCATTTCAAATGACTGCAAGGAGCAAGGCAAGCTCCTTGGCAGGTCTGAAACAAAGCTCTCCAGACTGGCGGGGGGGGGAGCAGCTATCTTCAATAACCGCTCTGGAGCCAGGGCATCCAGCCAAGTTTGGAGCAGGAGCAGTGATCGGATGGAGTGTTGGGACTGGGAGAAAGGCTGACCGACCCAAGGGTAAAGAAAACTTTAAATTTGGGGCTTAAAAAATTATCCAGAGATTTAAAACAGCAAATAAGTGTCACTTGGAAAACGAAGGGAGGGAAAAGAAGGGGGGGAAATGGTGACTGCCCAAGATGATTATGGCTAATATAATTGGAACTGGAACACTTAAAACAAAAAAGGAGGGGAAAGACATGGAGAAAACAGAAAAAACTTTACTGAATGTATTTGGAACTTTTGGTTTTTGAAAACTCTCACAATTTATTGATTTGACTGACTGTGGGATCATAAAAGCCATCTACTGGAGGAAAAAGAGTACAGCAACATCTGGAAACAAAGTAAAGAGGGAAAACTTGACCTTGAATGCAGGAAAGATAAATGGAAGATTTTCTAAGGAGTGTATGGGTATTTCCTGTTGTTGGACTTTTGCCACGGCTGAGAAAGAAAGTTAAAAATCTTGAAACGAACTCCTTTACTTTGGGATTGGATACCATTGTTAGAAAATTTGGAAATAAGAAAGAGTCTTAATTAAGCATGGTAAAATACATAAACATTAAAAACTTGTTAAATTTGAACATGGATTGTGGGCTGAAAATAAAAACTAGTTAGAAAATTCTATTGAGATTTATAGAGACACAAAAAGAGCAGAGAGGAAAAAAGGAAAATGCTATCCAAAAAAAGAACAACGTAAAATAAAGAGAGAAACAGTGGGAAGCAAAAAAAGAGAAATCCTAGGGAGGGTTACTCAAATAATTCATAGAAGAATGATAGGGAAAATTCAGAAGAAAAGATATAATACATATAAAAGGGAAAAAAGGAACTCAAGAGTAGGGGATAGAAGGACAAATAGAAAACTGATGAAAAATGGAACATCAAAGAGAGTAAGAGATGAGTTAAGAGAAAATGGTTAGGGAAGGAGGAAGGGAAAGAAGAAATGTTTTAGTAGAAAATGAAATATGTTAATACTGCTAATGATATATAGTTAAATAAAATAACATTGTTAATTGTGGATAACCAATTAAGTAAAATGCTTGTTATATTAAAATTGAATTTGATGACATATGCTACATATAGAAATTAGAATAACAAATGGAAAATGAAATGATAAATTTGGTATATTTTTCTGAAAGGGTGAAAAATTGATATTGTGTACATGTTTAGAAAAATTTAAATTAAGATGGAAATACGGGACGAAAATAATGGGGCTGAAATTGGAATGGTAATGTGGTGCAAAACAAATTATGCCTAAGAGAGAATGTAAAAGGGGGGAAACCCAGACAACACTTTGTTAGTATAAAGAATTTAAAACTTGTAACAAAAACAGAAAACAAAAAATGTATTGCCAAAAAAAAAAAAAATCTCCCAAAACACAATCAAGCATATTCAAAACATTTCATTTCTAGATAGGTTCATCCAACCCTAAGGCCCAATAGCCAGGCGGAAAGGCAAATTTTCAGAGCTTTATGGAAAGCCATTAGGATTGGAGCCCGCTAGCAGCTTTAGCAAGTAGACCAGACATGACCATAGTAGCTAATTTGTATTAGTGATATATGCATTACCTAAATTTGGCAAATAAAATAAGTAAATAAATATATTTTATTGTAAAGCTGCATTAACAGAAACTTGCAAATTTGAAAATGCAATTCTCCTGTCATCACCTTTATACTCCAAGAAGATAGGGAGGACCCCTGGTAAGCCTCTTGCTCTACCCTCTTCCCATGCAGCTGCAGGCTACGCTGTCTCTTAGCAGTCCCTAGGAAGCAAATGTTTGACCTGTCTCCAATGTCATTCCCACATACCATTACATTACCCAATTTGGAAGGAATGGTGTTGAATGCTGTTTTCAAGCTTTAATTGTTGCTGGAATATATAGGCTATTTCTTGATCAGTAAAAAGTCTGTATGCTCAGAGATAACATCTAAACAATTTGCAAAAGACAAGTTTTCTGACATGAAAAACAAAATCCAGATATTTAAATACTTTCATTGTTCCAATTTGTGCCCTATATCAGATAGGATAGCTCAGTTTGTTAATTATCTGTAAGTATGTATCTAAATCATCACACAGAAGCAACCCTTTTGATTTCCATTGATTGCCTATTCAACAATTTCTCAGGTCTATCTCTAAGGAAATCTTTATAAAATACACATTACATTTTGTGTTCTTAATTATTATGCTGTATTTGTATACGAATGTGCAACATTTTAAGTGGATATTTTTCTACTTGGAAATAGAATGTTACAGACCAGAAAATTCCAAGTTTGCTTAATTTACAAAGAATGGGCATGCATATAAAAATGGGTTACAAAAAAGATTTTGAAATAACATTTGTGACTTTGAAAATCATGACATTTCTTTACATTTATCTCCCCTTTTTCTGAATAAGACTAAAATTCTAAGTACAAAAAAGGCAAAATATGAATAAAAAGCAGGAATGTATTTTTCCAAGTTCTGTGTGTATATTCTTATACTAAATTAAAATACTCTATGACCAGAATACCTAAATAAAAAATTCAGCTCACGAGTAACACTAAAATTTTCCCCGTCTTAATGAAATATTCATGTATTGATTACATTTCCATTGGAGTAGATATTAATGTGTATCTGCAAAGCAATATCTTCTCTCTGCCCCCCACCTCACTTTTTAAGAAGACAATCACAATTTCACAATTTCTGCTACCAAAGTAAATGTGTTTTTTAACATTATTCTAAGGAATTAATGCATATACAATTATTTTTTAAATAATGCATGTACAATTAATTTTTATAGTCCAATTTATATACAGGATAACAATTTACACCAGCCATTCATACAGATTAATAATATGGTGAGGCTAGTATTAAAATTCAGATATGTATGGTGAAATTTGTCAACTCCCCCTAAAGTTCTCAGAAGGACTCAGTTTTTATCTTTTCTATCTTTTAACTTTTCAGCATTCCTTATTATTCACTAAAATGGCAGTTATCATTCTTATAACCGCATTCTGATTTCAATAAATTCCACAAATCAGCAAGACATTCTTGGCATCAACTTAGAGAAAGCACTCCAAAACAAAATAATGAATTCACTTTAGAACTGATTTGGAACATAAAAACAAAGAGCCTGAGTCTGAAAAACAAAATACTTTTTTTCCCCTTGTGACTTATAGAAAAACTGCACTCTTGCTCTAGAAAATGCTGTAGATGTATTTTCTCCTTTACAGCTATCTGCTCTGAGCTTTAAATCATACATAGTTTTTGGGGGGGGAAATCAGAAATAAGAAATCCTGTCTTTGGAAATACATTTAAAATCAATCTGCCAAACTACTGGAACCCACTAATAGATGGAGAATAAAATTTCACAGATTCCTGTCCTGCTTAACTATGAGTAAAGAGACCTAGAAGAGGCATTAGGAAGTTGATAGGTGTTGTCATAAAATGGACAAGACAAACAGTCTCACCAAGGCCCCATCAATCAAATGAAAGAGAGCACAAAGCTGAAGCAAAAAAAAAACACACCCATAAAGTATTACACAGTCATAAAAGAGAACCAAACAAGAAAAAGTGATTTCTTCCTGAGAGATAATGATAAAAAATAATCCAGTTTTTATTATCTCTGCATTGGGAAGAGTTAAGATAAATAGAAAAAATATTTGATTAGTCAAAGAGAATCAATAAATTATTTGACCACATTCTGAGTTAGCACGACTGCATTCTTGCTACACTTACATTCATCTAAGAGTAAGCCTTACTAAATTCTGTAGGATCTACTTCTGCTAACAGGATTGTGATAGCATGGTGATACAAAGGGTTAATCTTTTTTTCCCTTTTCAAAGTTTTTTATTTTTTATTACAAATTTTGACATATTTTATAAACAAAGTGTTGCCCAGGTCTTATTTTTACATCCTCTCATATACATAATCCATTTTACATCATAGTTCTGTTTCCTATTTCAGCCATATTATTCTTTCCATATTTTTCATCTTCTATTTATTTTCCTCTTAATACAAAAACAATATCACTAATTGCCCCTTCAAAGTTAAACCAAATTATCATTTCATATTTCTTCTGTTGGCCTATTTTATTATAAGCAACATATATCCTCAAATTC
Organism: Natrix helvetica; assembly: GCF_964273705.1. Taxonomy (NCBI): domain Eukaryota; kingdom Metazoa; phylum Chordata; class Lepidosauria; order Squamata; family Natricidae; genus Natrix; species Natrix helvetica. The sequence goes on from NC_138550.1 coordinate 64,768,793, forward strand.
AATTTTAACATAGAGAGCATTTAATTTAATTATCCATAATTAACATTGTTACTGTAATTTCCTAATATCTTAATTTTCTTCTTTTCTCCCATTTTCCTATCTTCTTCTTTTTCTTTTTCTTTTTTTATGATTATTGTATCTTTTCTTCAAAATCCTTTTTCTCACTTTTAATTTTATTATTCTAGTAGTTTTCCCCAGGGTTTTTCTTAGTCTCTTCCCTTCCTTGTTGTTTGGTTGTTTCTTTTTTGGGGGTGGGGGACATTCCCCCTTGTCTACTTTTTTTTTGTCACAGTAAATCCCAGTGAAATAATCTGTTTTTTATTTTCAGTTCCTTTTTCTTCCATATTATCTTCTTGTTCTTCATTTATACCCTCATTTGCCCCCACTTCTCCTATTTCCTAGTCTGTGTGCTCTGACTCTTTTTTATCAATTAAAGTTTCATGCACATTTTTAGCATCTCAAATAATTCATCATACATCCAAAACTCCATAATGCAAGTTTAACTAATTTAACATTTTTTTAAAAAAAATGGGTTATATCATATTTAATTAAAGTTTAAAGTCCATGTAATTCTTCCCCCCCCCCTTTTATTTTCAAATTCTAATGTCCAATTCTAGTATTAGTCCAGTCTAATCCAAGTTGAAAAGTTTTTTTTTCCTTCCACAGCTATAGACAGTCAAAACCAAACAATGTTATAAAAACAAGCACTCCTTAAAAAGTCTCACAGTTTCAAAGTATCTTTTCCTGTAGCCAAGGTCAATATTTCCCAGCTGCACTCTCACGTCATCTTTCACCAGGTGTTGTAGTATTCTCTTCTCACCAGATGGCGGCTCTCTCCAATCCACAATACACTCCAACATCTGACTGTCAAAAACTGGCAAAAATCACTTTAAATCCATAAAAAATAGAAAAAGGAGAAAAGGAACTCCCCCCCTTCTCCAGGTTCTTTCTTTTTATTATTTTTAGTATCTGTAAAAAATGTAAAAAACAAGAATTTTCTAAGACTTTAGTACTTTAACTTCCACTGTTTTGTTTTTCCTCAGTAGAATTCCCCAAATGCCAATTAGCCACTGATTCAGCTCCAGGACCCTTTTTAAGTTCAAATTCAGAGTTTCTTTTTACCTGTGAGTTGGCCAGTCACTCACCTGATTCCAACACTCTATTCCAACACTACTCCTGCACAAAAAACTTAGTCTTGCCCCAGCTTTATAGCGGTCATTTGAATATGGCTGCCTCTCCTGCTGTCAGTTTGAAGAGCTTTTCTCTGACCTACCAAGGAACTGCCAGTTCCTCTTGGTCGTCCAAGACACCTTTTCTTTTTCCCCATCCCTACTGTGACTGTGCCAATTTACAATGGCAATTCTGACAGTTCTAGCTGGGGTCATTAAGAAAAGTCCACATGGTTATTGCGCGTGACATTATGTGATCACCATTTGCAACTTCCTGCCAGCTTCCAATTGTTTTTGCTTGTCAGACTGGCAGTGAAATGATGATTGCAGAATGCTGCAACTGGTGTAACTGCAAGCCAATTGTAAGCACCTGAATCATGAGCACATGACTGCAATGGCCACAACATTGAGGATTGATCTTCCTTTGTAACTGAGTGGTTGTAACTTTGAAATATCTCTTAATAAATTGTTGTTAACCAAGGACTAGGATAGGATAGGATAGGATAGGATAGAATAGAATAGAATTCTTTATTGGCCAAGTGTGATTGGACACGCAAGGAATTTGTCTTTGGTGCATATGCTCTCAGTGCACATAAGGAGAATAAAATACATTCATCAAGAATAAAAAAATATAACACTTAGTGATAGTCAAGGTTACTAATGAGCTATCAAATCGTACTATTAAACAAATGAAACAATGCAAATTGAAAGATACAAGCAACATAGATATAGTCATAAGTGGGAAGAGATAGATACTAGGAAAGAAGGAAGAATAATAGTAATACAGTCTTAGCAAATTATTTGACAGTGTTGTGGGAATTAGTTGTTAAGCAGAGTGATGGCATTCAGGGGGAAATTGTCCTTGTGTCTAGTTGTTCTGGTGTGCAGTGCCCTATAGCATTGTTTTGAGGGCAGAAGTTGAAACAAATTATGTCAAGGATGTGAGGGGTCTGGAGATATTTCCACAGCCCTCTTTTTGACTTGTGCAGTTGACTCGTGCAGTACTACTTCAATAGAAGCAATTGGTAGCAATTGTTTTTTCTGCAGATCTAATGTTTGTCTTGTTTGGTTGCAAAGCCAAACCAGACAGTTATGGAGGTACAGATGACAGACTCAATAATTCCTCTGTAGAACTGAATCAGCAGCTCTTTGGGCAGCTTTCTGAGTTGGTGCAGAAAGAACATTCTTTGTTGTGCTTTTTTGGTGAGGTTTTTGAAGTTAGGTGTCCATTTTAAGTTTTGAGATATGATAGAATCTAGAAATTTGAATGTCTCTACTGTTGATACTGTGTTATCTAATATTGTAAGAGGTTGCAGTATAGAAGGTTTTCTTCTAAAATCCACCACCATTTCTATGGTTTTGAGTGTATTTAGTTCAAGATTGTTCTGGTTGTACCACAAGGCTAGTTATTCAATCTCCCATTTGTATACAGATTCATTGTTGTCTTGAATGAGATCAATCACTATTGTATCATCTGCAAACTTCAGTATTTTAACAGAGGATCTTTTGAGATGCAGTCATTGGTGTATAGAGAGAGAAGTGGAGAGAGCATACAGCCCTGGGAGGCTCCTGTGCTAATTGTACAGGTATCTGATGTGATTTTGCCTAGCTTTACCTGCTGCTTCCTGTCTATTAGGAAGCTTATGATCCCTTTACAAGTGTGGTCAGGTACACGTAGCTGATTTAGTTTAGTTAGAAGAAAATCGGAAATGATGGTATCAAATGCTGAGCTGAAGTGTATAAAGAGGACCCTTGCATAGGTCTTTGGAGATTCAAGATGTTGTAGGATATAGTGCAGAGTCATATTAACAGCATCCTCTGTCAATCTATTTGCTCGGTAGACAAATTGCAAGGGGTCTAACAGTGGATCCGTGATAGTTCTCAGATGGCCGAGCACTAGTCTTTCAAACGTCTTCATAACTACATATGTTAGAGCTACCGGTCTGTAGTTATTCAGTTCCTTGATGGAGGGTTTCAATTGTAAAGATGGGGGTGGGTGGGTGGGTGTGAAATCACAGAAAGCTGTTCATCAAAGAAGAAACCTTGTTTGATGCTTAGTAGTTGGTCTCCTGAGTATTAAATCTATAGTGAATCACAGACAATGATAAAAAAATAGGTAAACTATCAGGAGCATTTCACCAAGGCTGGCATCTGCAGCGCCATCTTGGCATTCATGACTACCTGCATATGGACAGGTATGCTACTACCCTGTTTTCCTGAAAATAAGACCTCCCCAGATAATAAGCCCAATTGGGGTTTTGAGTGCATGTGCTAAAATAAGCCCTCCCCTGAAAATAAGCCTTCCCCAAAAATATTGCAACACAGCAGCAGACATGAAGTGACCACGCTCACCGCCTCCTGCACCTCAAAAATAATAAGACCTCCCATTCCGGTTCCGGTTGTTGAGAGTGACGGCTGGGGGGGCACAGGGTGCCTTGAAGGGGTGCCCTGCCATATGGGTGGCTAGCTGGGGGTCCCCTGCATCAGCGGCGGCCATGGGGGGGCTCCTTGCATTGCCCTAGGAGCCGGGAGGCGAAAGGAGGTGCGCGACGGAGCTTTTATGCTCCCGCGCGCTTTCGCATCAAGATGGCTGGGCGATCCTGACAATTTTAAGGCTACAGCTGCAATGTGGTGAGATGGGAACTCTCCCCGATTCCCTTTTTGACATTTAAATGAAGGATTGTCAGCTTTTTAAAGGATTTTCAATCCCTTCCTAGGAAGTGTGATTGGAGGGAGGGGGATTTCCCCCCCCTCAGAAAAGCGGCTTTGGACTGCTCTCCACTCTCAGAGGAGAGAGAGAGAGTTTTAAAATGAAATCACACGCATTATAAGCAAGCAGATGAATATCTTACTGCAATTGTGAAAGAAAAGTGATGATCTGACTCTTTCAAAAAAACTTTGAAAACTTTTGGTTTGTTGCTTTCTGATCCCAGTGCTGGGGACTTCCGTTGTCTCTATGCACTTTGAAATTTGACTCCACCTATGGAAATTGCTGGCATTGTGTCTTTGCCTCTGTGACACTCAGAAATACCTCTTGTTACACTGTATCCTGGACTTGGAATAACTGATTTTATTGTCTGGATTTGAACTATAGAAAAGGTCTCCATTTCTGTCTGGACTGCCTGCCTCGTGGTCTCTCTTGGCTATCCCCTTTTATAGCTGCCATTTTATTGTATGGACATAGACACCTCTGAGTTCTCTTTATTAAAATGGCTCCGAAGAGACCACCACCTGGGAAACCAGGTTTTGCTGGTTCTGCTCCAACATCTTCAACATCCAGCCCAAGCAGACAACAGACATTAACATCGCTATTACAACCTAAAGCTCCCGAGGAGGAGTTAACCCATCAGTTGCTCCAAAAGCTCTTAAAGGGGCAGGAGGATTTGAAAAATCAATTGAAAGAAATGAATGAACAGCTCAGAGAGAATCAAAACCAAACGGCTCAAAACAAACAGAGACTGGAAGTCTTGGAGGAGGGGACGGCTGAGATGAGGGGGGAGGTGAGGGGGGTCCAGAGAGGAAACCTAGAACTTGAGAACCACATGATAAAAATGGAATTTGAAAGGATGTCTTTTTTCCTTAGATTTCAAAACGTAATTGAGACTGACAATGAAGATCTGAGGGAGATCATGACAAAAGTGTTGGCTGAATATATTAAAAAAGACAGACAGCAGTTAGGATGGGATATTGACCTGGTCTATAGAGTTAATTCAGCTTATGCTAGAACACACAATGTTCCAAGAGAGGTTCACATTAAATTTCTTAGAAAGGCTACAAGAGATGAGATTCTGGGTGCACAAAGGGGGCAAATGTTAAAATACAAGGATAGAGAGATAGCCATCCTGAAACAAATCCCGAAGAAAGTAAGAGATAAAAGAAAAAAATATGCGCTATTAGCGAAAAAACTATTTGAAAAAGGATTTTGGTTTCGGTGGCTTTTGCCAGAAGGTATGCTGATATTCTGGGAGGGCGGTAGAGTTAGAATTAATACAACTATGGAGGCGGAGGCCTTCATGGAAAAAAATAAAGCTCTCCTAGATAAAGCTGACGATACTACACAAGACACGGGAGGTGCCAAGGCTTTGCTGGCAGGCAGGGGGGAGGAGGCAACATTGAGAAAACTCAGATCACAGAAGTGAGTTAGAAAAATAATGCAATGGCTGATATAGGGAATCTTTTCTGTTCGATACAAAATAGATTGAAATTATTGGAAGATATAAGGTAAAAATAAGCTGTCAAAATCTAGCTAAGCAATAATCATTTTGTTTATTAATATGTAAAAGTTATGAGAATTGGGGGAAGTACCATTTCCTGCATTATGTAGCTGTCAAAATTTGTAACCATATCCATTACCCTTTTCCTCAAAATTTTGTAAAACTAATAAAAAAATTTATTAAAAATAATAATAATGATAAGACCTCCCCAAAAATAAGGCCAAATGCTTATTTCGGGGGTCAAAAGAAAATAAGACCTGTCTTGTTTTCGGGAAAACATGGTATAGTCAATGAAATATTGTGTTGAGATGTTCTTTAAGTTCTAGAATCAAATAACTAGACTCTAAGATGGGTTCTGATCCAAGTATTACCCAGGGCATTAAACATTACATAAATTCCCAAAGCTAAAGATGTCAAACACATCCACAGTTACCAAAACTGTAAAGAAAACACTGCCAATAATAGCCTCTCCAGAAGGACAGAAGTTAACAACAGACATGCCGAGCAGTGAAAAACTAGGATCTGCACCAACCCTACAAAGCCTACAAGCCTCATTAAACATGATCCAGGAATTTATGAGAAAACACAAGAATCAATAACCATGAGGAAATGAAAGGTGATCTAGGGGAAGTGAAAGAAGATATAAAGAAATTGGATGATAGAATGGGGAGAATACAGGAAACAATAGCCAAAAATAAGCAGAAAATAAAACTGGTAGAAGCAAGGACAGAACAAACTGAAAAGAAATTGGAAGCAACAGAAGAAAGACTGACAGTAGTCAACAGAGAACTGGAGGAGGCAATAGTCCATTTAGAATGGGAAAGATCCTCTTTCTATTTAAGATTTCAAAATATGAGACAAATAGAGACAAAAGATGAGGACCTACCAAAACTCATGACGGGACTTTTAGCTGACTCACTACAAATAGACAAAAGTGAACTGTGGAATAATACCAATGAAATCTACAGAGTGCATACTAATTATGCCCAAAGACATAGGTTGCCCCGTGAAATACATATAAGATTTGCAAAAAAAAAGCTGTCAGATATGAAATTTACAAAAGAACAATGGACAAACAGCTGATCCATAAAGGAAAAGAAGTCATAACCCTCAAACAGATACCGAAGAGAATCAGAGCAAAAGAGGAGTGGAAATTGGGTGTCCATTTGCGTACTGGGGCAGCCGGAGGCCCCGTACCGGTACAGTCCCTCTGCTGATTTCTCCCCCCCCCAATTGGAAATGAGGTGGTTGTCAAAGAGAATGTCTTCCAAATGCCGATGAAGGAACAGGAGCGGAGGACTCAGTGGTTGGAAGAAGCCTGTGCTTGCTTCTCTTTTACAGCTGTCTCGTTTCCAATGGAGGGGAGAAATCCATGCGTGAGAGGGAGGAAAGGCAGTCCCTAGCAGAAGCTCGGCCTTCTCTTCCCTCTAACGCATGGATTTCTCCCAACCCCATTGGAAACGAGGCAGCTGTCAAAGAGATGCAAGGGTGGGCTTCTTCCAACCACCGAGGAAGGAACAGGAGCGGAGGACTCGGCGGTTGGAAGAAGCCTGCTCCATCAGTCTCCCCCAGAGCTCTGCGTCCCCCAGAAACAGTGGGGCCAAAGGAGGGTCCCTGTCCTGGGGAACAGCCGGGGACCGTGCTGGACCTCATTCCGGCTGCCACTTCTATCTCGCCCTCCATCGCAGGTGCCAGGCACAGCGCCTGGCACCTGCACAACCTTGTCCAGTGCCTTTGGTGCCCGAAGCCCGCAAGCCAAGTCCCGCCGATCTTGGCTGGCCACTCCTTTGCCTGCAGCTCCAGGGCAGACAACAGCTGCCTCTCCAGCGCAGACCCAGCCTTCCCGCCAGAGAAAGGCAAAGTCCCAGGAGAGGCAGTTGTGCCGGATGCACAGCTCCGAGGTGCGGAATAAGATTGAGAGACACGGAGCCACAGATTCTCCTCTTAACCCCACCTCACAGCTTGCCTGCTTGGGTGGGACCAGGGTGCGCGCAGGATGAGTGAAGTTTGCGACCAACTTCTAAGTGAATGGGGCTCTTTGTGACTAAATGGGACAGAGAAAATAGAGGGATGCAAGGGAACATGGAGGTAATCTAGTCCAACCCCTTCCCAAGGCAGGAGTCCTTACACTTACTTCTTTTTGAGAGCTGTCAATGGCGGACATGAGGGAAATCGTGTGTGTGTGAGAGAGAGAAGGGGGAGAGAGGGAGGAATGACACACCTACTGTACTTGCACGAGGCAGTCAAGACTCAGTAATCCCTGCTGGCAAGCAGGAGTCCCCTGTCTACCCCCCCTTTCTGGCAGAGCTGCAGTTTTGGAGCTCAGAGGTGAGGTGGTTCCCCCCCTGACATTCTGGAAGAAAAGAAATCTACTGCAGTATGAAAAGGAGGGGAGGCGTAAAGGAGTGCAACCTTAAACCAAAGGCTCGGAGTAACTGGGAAAGAAAGATGTGCCTTTCGAGCGGCAGTTTTCAGGAGGTTCCAAGTGTGACTTTCTTTCCCAGTTACTCAGAGGTTTTGGTTTAAGGTGGCGCTGCTTTACACCACCCCTCCTCCTCCTCCTGCAAGCGACAGGTGCCTCAGAGACTCGGCAGGCAGCTCAGGGGAGACAATGGCCATGATGATGTCACTCCCCAGGAGCTGCTACCTAAGCCCTCCCAGGAGCCGAGCTAAGCAGGAGCCCCAAAAGTGAAACATCTCTCCTTTCCAGTCATTGCTGCCCATTGGCCGATTCCCCGATGCAATTTGTGGAACTGCTTGCCCTCATGAAAAAGCAGGGGGAGGGGTTTCAGGCTTTCAATGCCTACGTCTATAGGTAAGAAGATGGGGGCCTTCCAGGAGTGAAGCCTTCGGTGCCAAGTGCCGAGTCCCCCCTTCTGCCACCATGAAAATCACCCCCACCCCGGGGAAGGAGCTGAAGTCACGATGATACGGACATGCGGTCTTGATGCTCCGAGACCGCAGCCAATACTTTTGCCGCTGGGTGGTCCAATCGGACCTAAACCGTCCCTCAGAGACAGTGAACAGAAAGAGTACGTCTTGCTGATCTCAGGGACATTGCAAAGTCCCTGATCGATCCAAGAGAAGTTCTTCAAGCCGGCGACAAAAAATCCAGCCATCAGGCTGATGAAGTCGGGGCGGCTCCAAAATGGAAGGATACGGAAAGAGAAAGTGTTTCCAGCTGGTGAGGAATTTTTACGATTTTAAAAGAGACTGCCTATAAAAAACTTAAAGTTAATTTAAATTTGAGAACAGAAGAAATAAGCGGTGGAATTAAGCTTTGAATGGTTTTGGACAGTGGGTTATCTTACTTTTTAGAAGTTATTTTCATGGATGGAATTTATGCAAGCCTTTTAAACTGAAGGGATTAAGTTTTCTTCTTCTTCTTTTTTCATTATTATTTTTTGCAACCTATGGACTAAAATTCTCCTTCTTCAATACTGTGTGTGTTTTCCCCTTTTTCTTCTCTATTTTATTCAAGAATTTGACTTTTTTAAAACTTGGAATAAAAAAAGATACAAAAAGCAACAAAGAAAATTGTAACAACAGAGGGAAAGACGACACTGCTCCTCGGAGGCTGGAAGTTTGTGTATTGGAAACAAAACACTTTTACTTTCCTCACTGATTATTCTGGCTTGGCACTTCAAGGTCTCACTGCTTGTTTATAGAGAATTATAAGAAGAAAAGCATACATATGTTCCTTTGAAGTATATCTTTAACAAGAGAAAAGTGAAAATAAGACCTTATTGTGAATTTATGCTTAATCTTGTAAAACCTTCCAAGCCAGAGCAGCAGTGTTTGTCAGCTTGAGATAATGGCACAATCTCAACAGCAGAAAGAAACTTTAAGCCTGCAAAAGATATTGTTAGAAATTCAGAAATTATCAAACACATTTGAGAGGATGGAGAAGAAGTTGGAAAATCTAGAGCATCTAACAGTAAAATATGATGAAGAAGATTGGAGATGTTTATCAAGTGGAAAAAGTGGAGGTTAGAGTCCTAAAAACCGAAGAGAAAAATGACTACAAAGAAATTAAATCCGCTGATATGATGATTGATTTGTGTCTGGAAATGGAAAGAGTGGAATACGGAAAAAGGAATTAAATGGAGGGGAACTCTACCCTAGATGGCAAAATACAGATTTAAAGAGAGAACTTTTGTTAGCAACATCATTGGAAACACCACTGACAATTAAAGATAAGCTGATTAAGGAAACAGAAGAAGGGCATCAAAACTACATGAGAGACTTAATAAGCAATGAGTTGCAAAGAGGAGTCCGTACAAATTTGATTAAGGAGATGATTAGAGGACTGATACCACAAATGGCAGAAGACATGAGACTGTTTTGCTGCTTGAAAGATACAGGTTGATAGATGGAAGATTATAATTTAAAACTAGTTAAACTTAGTGAAATTTAGTGACAATAGATATAGTTAAATAAATAATTGATAATAATAATAATAATAATAATAATAATAATAATAATAATAATAATAATAATAATAATAATAATAATAATAATAATAATGTATACATGTGTATTGCTATGATAAGTAATAATTGGATATGAATATTGAATGGTACCTATGAAAGGAAGATTAGAATTTTTTTTGTTATCTATAAAGATTAATAAAAAGAACTAAGTTAAATTTAGTTAAGTTTTGTTTATTAGGGGGAAAATGTTATGATAAAGGACACAGTTAAATAAAGGAGGGATAATGATAACAAGTATATATATGCATGGGTACAACATAAGGAAAGTAGATGTAAATTGTAAACAGTGATTTGTAAAGGAGGATTAGAAATTTTTGTTGCTAAATATTATGGATGTTTAGCTAGAATAGGTCATAAGGATTCAGTGTTATTGGAAGATATTAGAAATAGCAAATGAAATGCCAGTATGTGGTTATGTTTTAAATCTTGATATATTTTATGATGAAGTACGTTTAAACAATTATAGTCAAATGAAAATGGAGGTATGATGATGTTATGTATAAATATATCTGAGTTAAAATACTTGAGTTACTATGAATTATGGTTGATGGTTGGGAGTATACTCCTAGTGTTGGGTAGGGAGTCAGGAGAGCTCACTCTCTCTCTCTGCTTGCCCTATGCTTGATAACTACTTGCTCGCTTGATGACTGGAACGTGAACTGTGACTCAATGTTCTTTCTCTCTAGCTGTACATTCCCCTGCGCTATTTTCTGTCTCCCAACGGAGATACCCCTAACACTGTGTATCATCACGACATCAGCTCCGCCCTCCAGATAGGTAGTAAAAATTTTTGAAACCCATCACTGATTTCTACCAAACAGACACATAAAAAACTATGTACGAACATTAATGTACATATTAGAATACTATGAGATACATTCAGGAAAACAAGTAGCATTGATATTTATTGATGCACAAAAAGCATTCGATAACCTGAATTGGGATTTTCTTATAAATCAATTAGCAGTAATAAATTTCAGAGAGAAATTTATCGGGATGATCAGAGCAATATATTCTAGTCAGATGGCAAAAATAATACTAAACGGAGAAACAACAGAAGGTTTCAGCATAACCAAAGGGGTAAGACAGGGATGCCCTCTATCCCCCCTGTTATTTATCCTCTCAATAGAGACATTGATGTTACAAATTAGACAGAACCAGGAGATAAAGGGATTGAAAATTATAACATAGGAATACAAAGTGCAGGCTTTTGCAGACAATCTAGCATTTATCACAGAGGAGCCCCTAGAAACTGGACTAATACTATTACAAGACATAAACCAATTTGGTAAAGTGGCAGGGCTTAAAATAAATAAAGAGAAAATCAAAATATTAACTAAGAATCTAACCAAAAGACAAAATGAAGAACTGGAGGAGGAATTGGGAATTTCGAGGGCCAATAAAATTAAATATTTGGGAATATGGTTATTCGCAAAATATATCACGATAAAAGAAGACAATTACAATAAATTTTTATGACAAATACAAAAAGATTTGGACAATTGGACTAAACTACAGATATCACTAATTGGCAGATTTTCAACAATTAAAATGAATGTACTACCTAAACTACTTTATCTTTGTCAAACAATACCGATTAAATTAAGAAAAATTTTTTTTGAACAACTAAATAAAATGGTATCCAAATTTATCTGGTCAGAGAAAAAAACGACGTATTAAATACAAACTTCTATAAGATAGTAGAAACAAAGGTGGCTTTCGCCTCCCAGACTGGGAGCTTTACTATCAGGCGGTAGCCCTGACATGACTCAAGGACTGGATTCAACTAAAAAATAAAAGTATTCTTATGCTAGAAGGCCATGATCTCCAACTAGGCCGGCATGGCTTCCTCTGGGAGGGAAAGAATAAATCTCACTCATACTTCCAGAGACATATAGTAAGAGATGCCCTGTTTAAGGTCTGGGGGGAAAAATAAAAAAGGACCATTATATGAAAATCCCAATCTGGTTATCAACGATGGAGGCAATGGCATATCCAAATACCATAGATCTCAGTAAAATGGTAATCTATGCAGAACTCTTAGATGAAAAAGAAGAACTACAATCAATACAAGATCTGAAAACACAAGGAATAAATATGGAATGGTGGTGTAAAGGCTCCTCTCCTAACTTAAGAAAGTGAAGACTCTTGAAACGGATTATTTCAAAAGGAACCTTTAATTAAGAAGAATGGAAACCATTAAAGGCAAAGCAACATCTGAATCCCTTTAGGCAATGCAAGTATAATTAAAGTAATAATGACCCCTCCTCTTTGTTAGAATGCAGATTCTAGCCAATACACAAGTTTTCTTCATCAACTGCCCTGATATATATTCCCAGGGCTATCTTCCGTTAGACATTAAAGTAAAACATCCCACATGGCCATCATAAACATTCCCCAAATGGTGATGGGATCTCAAGCCTTTCGGCGCCAGGAAACCAGTTGTAAAATATTAGTTGTCACAGGAACTGCCAATAAATTGATTCCAAGGCCCCACTCCTCCCAATTGAATGGAAATATCACTTTTAGGGATCTAACAGGTGGCCTTATTTACAAATTAAAACAAGATTTAAAAAAGATCAGGAGCAATACGGAATACATGAGAAACAAATGGAATTAGATCAAATATTATTAGGAATGAAAGGAAAAATGATTACCAAATTATATAATTTTCTTTTAAGATATAAAATGGAGGAAGAGACAGTAAAGGAGACAATGATTAGCTGGGGAATAAACTAAGAAATTATAAATTTATGACGGCAGTAGCCTACAAAGAAAACCTCTATAAAATGTTTTATAGATGGCATTTGCCCCCAGCAAGATTGGTCAAAATGTATCCAAATTTATCCCCCAAATCTTGGAGATGTAGCCACAAGACTGGAACATTATACCATATGTGGTGGACGTGCCCCATCACTAGGAAATATTGGTGCAAAATTCAGAAATGGCTGGAAGAAATTACGGAGCAAAAAATAGAATTGAAACCAGAATCATTCTTATTAGGAATATTAGACCTGAAAATGGACAAACAATTTCAATACATACTACACATACTCACTGCAGCTAGGATTACTTTTGCACAAAACTGTTTTGTAGATGAAACAGTAATGAGAAAGGTACTCGAATGTGCAGAGATGGACAAAATGACCATGGAATTAAGAGAAAGAGAAGAATCAGATTTCTATAAAATATGGAATAGAATTTATAAATGGTTAGAAAATAGAAGCCAAAACAGGAAACAGAAGTCTTTCTTTGTTTTTTTCTAAACTAATATTGAATAAAAATTAACGAAAGTTGCTAATTACTATCAAACTTTTTATATAAAAAGTTTTTAATTTTTTTGTTCTCTATATACAATATAGGTATACATTCACATAATTATTATTCTTTTTCCCCCTTTAAAATCATGGTTCTTATACATTTATCATTCCATTTATAGGGTTATACTATTCCATTTGGGTTGCTTCGTTTACCATCCCTCGCCTGTTTTGACACCACCTTCTTCTCCCTTTCTATTCTCTCTCCCTCCCTTCTCTACTTCCTCCCTTCCTCCTTTCCCTTCCTTCTTCCCTTGCCTCTCCCCTCCTCCTCTCTTCCTCTTCCCCTTCCTACCCTCTCTCCTTCTCTCTTTCTCTTCTTCTCCCTTCCATCTTCCTCTCCTCTCCTGACATAGACAAACAACACATAACACATAGAACCTTCTTCAATTGTGTAGAGCATGTTGTTTGGTTACCAAGTTTTTGTGCATCATTTCTATAGTCCTCAATTTCAATTGTATATAAAATCACAAATTATCAATCTGATATATATGTGTACATTATTATCATTGTCACATCATCAATCCAGTGTATTATATAAAAAGTTATTATAACTATTAAACATGCATTTGACTATAAATTGCTTTTACATCTTTTTGTATGAAATATTCTAAATTTGAAGTAAAACTATTAAATGGCATTCCATTAAATCCTCCAAAAATCATCCAGTGACATTACATCTTTATAACATATTCTAAATAAAAATTGGTTATATTTAATAACAAAGACTTTTAAACTTCCACTCATAGTCCTAATTTGCAGTTTGTATCATGTCATCAAACTATATGTGTGTGTGTGTGTGTGTGTTGTATTTGTGCTGATAAATAAATAAAGGGAGACTAGTATAGATCTATTTCAAGCTATTTAGCTCTCATCAGCTAGCCATACCCTTACTGGGATTCGAACCAGGGCTGTATTACATATTAGGCAGTTGTATTTGCCACTAAGCCACAGGCTCTCCTTCTTATCAGCTGAGCCAGGGAAATAGGTATGTATTTGTGTTACGCCCAAATATGGGAGGGAGCTCACTACTCCCCCTTTCTGTCCTTCGGCTCATTACAAAAGACCATGCAGGCAGAAAACCAGGGGTTGTACCAGGGGTTGTAAAACAAATACATACCTATTTCCCTGGCTCAGCTGATAAGGAGGAGAGCCTGTGGCTTAGTGGCTAATACAACTGCCTAATATGCATTAGTGTATTAATCTATTAGTGGCTAATACAACTGCCTAATATGTAATACAGCCCTGGTTCGAATCCCAGTAAGGGTATGGCTAGCTGATGAGAGATAAATATCTTGAAATAGATCTATACTAGTCTCCCTTTATTTATTTATCAGCACAAATACAACACAAATATAAAAAGGCAACATTAAAAATAAAAATATGGTTTTCTGCCTGCATGATCTTCTGTAATGAGCCGAAGGACAGAAAGGGGGAGTAGTGAGCTCCCTCCCATATTTGGGCATACCAGGGGTTGTAACACAAATACATATGTATGTATGTATGTATGTATGTATGTATGTATGTATGTATGTATGTATTGTTATCATTATTACTCATTTATGTGACTATAACTATTCTCACCCCATTTTATACATGATGGTCTAAATTTAACTAAGTTTGACTTAATTTTTATTATAAACTTTCATGACATCAACCTGTGTCTTTCCAAAAGTAATGCAGTTTTATATCTCGCGCCATTTGTAGAATTAATATTCTGGTTGTTTTCTTGATAGATCTTATATGGACCTCTCTTCGCACCTTGTTGCTCATTGCATATTTTATGAACACTCGAAACCCTCCATTTGTTCCTTCCATCAACTTATCTTTGGTTATCATTGATAATTCTGTCAAGATTTTTCTCTTTACTTCCATCAAATTTTCTCTCTTTTCTTCTTCTGTACTTTGAGGTCTGAGATAGAGTTCCAGTCCATCTGTCTCCCCTTTACATAGTCCACTCTTGCTATTTCCAACTATGCTAAGTTTACTGTCAGTATCAACAATTTTCTTATCTCTGCTCCTTTTTTCCTTCAATTTTTGGAACTCAGTCCTCAACTTTCTCCATTTGATAAATGTCCTCAATTTTCCCATCTCTTTTTGCTGATCTTTGTTCTGCATTCTCCATTCTCTCCTCATTTTTCTCTGTTATTAGTAGTATTTTTTGAACTTCAAACATAATCATTTGCAATATTAATGTTTCTTTTTCATGTTGCGCCATTCTTCCAACATATAAACACTGCCGGTATAGCTTTCAAAGATTTTTTTTTTATATTTCAAGCAAGTTCATTATAATTTTTCAGTTCAAGACTTTGTCTTCATTCCAGTCCAGCTACTGATAAAGCTCCCGAAGAGCACCTATATAAACAATTAGTGCTCTTCCCACTATCTCTCTCAATAAGCAAACTGAAATGCCTTGAAGTGTAACTCCAATGATCAAAGAGAAGAAAGAAAAAACAATATTTCCAAACCTACAGCCTTAAAGTGGCAGTGTTACTCTTTTTTTTCCTCTGCTGTTACAGCCCTCTTTATTTCCAAACTTATGGAGAAAAATTCTTAAGAGAAAAGCAATCCAATCAAGCTTTGTAAAAAAAAGAAATTTATAATCCATAAGTATATAAAAAAATGAAAGAATAAAAAGTAGAAGAAGAAAAACTAACCCATCCAATTTAAAAACCAGGAAACACTTGCAGAAATTCCATCTGTAAAAAGAAAAATTAGAAAAAGATAACACACTAAGTTTATGCAGCTTAATCTCTTCTGTCTTCAATTTTAATTTAGTTATGATTTTCTTTGGGTAATCTCTTTTTAATAATAAAATTTCCTCACCAATTTCCTCACACACTTTCTTTTCCGCTTTCTTTCCATTCCGGAGCTGTCCCAACTTCAGCAGCTTCAAGGCTGCATTTCTGTCATCGGGGAAAAAAGTTTTTCCTGGATCGATCAGGGACTTTGCGGTGTCCCTGGGATCAGCAGGATGTACTCTTCACTATCACCATCTCTACAGGATGGTTTAGGTCCAAAAGGATCGTCCAGTGACAGAAATATCGAGTTCGATCTTGGCACTCCAAGATCGCACGTCGTATCATCACGACGTCAGCTCACTTCTTAGTTACTTAATTAGTTACTAATTACTATCAAAGTATTGACTACAATGTAAATATAATGGAGATATGAACAATTAATATTATTACAAGTGTTAGTACTACTGTTTTTACATTATTAGAGAAGTTAAAATCGATAGGAAGGCAATATAGAATGGAGAACTACAAAGGCTAAACATAAATGCCAATACAGAAAGCTATATAACTACTTTATATTGTTATGTTTGTCTTGTTTTTTCTTTCTTTTTTGATGTGTTTTCTTTCTGTTTTTAAAGGTAAAAATGTTTAATAAAAACTATTTTAAAAAATAAACATTACATAAGTTGGTCAAACTACACAGATCCTTAAGCCTGTCCTACACAAGAATTCCTACTTTCTATGGGAAAGCAAAAGTAACATAGATATCAAATACTTGCTCAAAATAGATACTGAACAAAATGCTAATTTATTAAATGGAGAAATGGTTTACTGTATATGACCAGAGAATTTCTGAGATTTTATAAGAAATATTTTCTTAATAAATAAGCATGAAAGGCTGAACATATTATTCTTTATGAATTAATACACATTTATTATTTTGCTGAATTGTGTCTCATCATTGGTATTGAACTATTAATTTAAAAAGAGTATAGAAACACTTATATCATTTTAGAATAATCATTTTCATTGTGTTGTGCAACTGATGTTTTGATCTGCAGCTCAAACAGTTAATGTGCTTTGAATTGTGAAATGTTTCAGATTGTCTTCTTCAGTATTTTTTAAAAGGTGGTGTGTGGGTGTAAAGAAAAAAAGCCAAGAGAATGTATACACTAATTGGGGGTTTCACCTGCTGTGAATCTAATTGAATATAATGCCTTTTTGTTACTGAAGGAGAAATAAGATTATGCAAAGTATCAAAATCTCAGACCTCTTTTTTCATTTACTCAGAACAGAACAGAGTTGGAAGGGACCTTGGAGGTCTTCTAGTCCAACCCACTGCTCAAGCAGAAAACCCCATAGCATTTCAGACAAATGATTATCTAATCTCTTCTTAAAAACCTCGTTATAGAGCACTCACAACTTCTGGAGACAAGGTGTTCCACTAATTATTCTCACTCTTAGGAAATTCCTCCTTAGTTCTAGGTTGTTTTTTTCCTTGATTCATTTCCATCCATTGCTTCTTGTCTTGCCTTCTGGTGCTTTGGAGAATAGTTAACCCCCCTCTTTGTGGCAGCCCCTCACATTTTGGAATGTTATCATATCACCCTTAGTCTTTCTTTTCATTAAACTAGATATACCCATTTCCTGCAATTGTTCATCCTATGTTTCACCCTCCACCCCTTAATCATCTTTGTGGATCTTCTCTGCACTCTTTCCAGAATCTCAATATCTTTTTTGTTTTGTGGTGACCCAAACCAGATACAATGCATTGTCCAAGGCCCATTCTGGCTCGGACCAGGGGCTGTTCTGAGGACTCAGTGTTGCCTAAGGCTGGGCGGTGCTGCCTGAGACTGGTCAATAGGCCTGGGAAAGGAAAGGGGCTCCCCTGGGAGATATTGTTGGGTTCAGGGAGAACGTTTCTTGGCAGCCAGGCGTGGCTGGTGGGCACCTCCTTCTTCTGCAAGTGTCTCTTAGGTGATTAAACTTCCTTGCAAAATGTGGGCTTTCCTGGCACTCTCCCATCAATGACCTGGCCTGGTTCAATCCTGCTTAGCTTTTTGAGATCACTCAAGGTGCTGCTGCCCAGCTTGGACTTCTGGAAACTTTCCCAACGTGAAGATACAGAGCAGAGTTTCACAAGCATGGGAATTTACAGGTGTTCCCATTTCAACTTTCCAAGTTCTTGCAATGATCTTGGTCTCTGGGAAGTTCCTGGGGTTGATGCCCTCATCTGGGGGTGCCCAGGTTATGCAACCTTGCAACAGGCAAATGCTCTCCCTGGTTTCTCAACTCTGGGCCTGCCAGAATACTTCACTCCTTACTACAGTACACTGAAAAGAACACAGATTTATTTAAAGAGAACCTTCATTTATACCACTGGTAGCAAATCTTTTAGAGACCGAGTGCCCAAACTGCAACCCAAAACCCACTTAGTTATTGCAAAGTGCCAACATAGCAATTTAACCTGAATAATGAGGTTAAATAATGTACCTAAAATAATGATAAACAAGGCAGAGTTCAGCTAATTGTTCTAAAAAAAAATGTGATAAATGCACTTTTATGCCCCTTCATTTTTTTCTGCTTTTGAAATATTACACTTAGCAACAATAAAAAAGAAAAACTTTTCTAATATCATTTCTCTTTCCCACCCTCTTTCTTTCCCTGCCCCTCCCTCTTTCTCTCTATCTCTCTTTCACTTCCTCTATCTCTCTCTGTTTCTCTCTCTTTCCCTCCCTCTCTTTCTCTCCCTCCCCTCTCAAACCCCAACAAAACCAGTGAACTCTTCTTAGAAGGATCTACTCAAGTAATTGGAGGACAAACTGAAGTTTTGAGAGTGACTACAAACTTAGAAGGGAAGCAAGCTGGGGTTCTCTCTCTCTCTCTCTCTCTCTCTCTCTCTCTCTCTCTCTCTCTCTCTCTCTCTCTCTCTCTCTCTCTCACACACACACACACACACACACACACACACACACCATTCCTGTGATGGGTCCACTGTCTCCTCCCTGAACCGGGTCAGTTAAGTCCTTCTGGCAAGGGAAAGTCTCAGCATCTGCGGGGTTCCACCACCACTCTTCTCTCTTCAGGCCAGATCTTTTCCAGACACCCTGCCAAAGTCCCAGGGCAGCCCATATCCCTTTACCTGCTGCTGCCGCTGGTGTGAGGAAAAGGGGGCAGGTAAGAGGAGCAGCAGAGTCCAGTTAACCTTAGAAGGAGATCAGGGGGCCCCTGAAACGAAACGGAGTGCGGTCCTCATGGGGATGCAGCAGGGAAGTGGGGTGAGTGTGTAGGATCACCGTTGCACAGGAGGGCAGGAGGGAGCTGGACCAAAGAAGGGAAAAGCTAAAGAGTCCTCCTCTCCTTTCTATTGCTCTGGTGAGGGCTGAAAATTTGCAGGGGTTGGTTTGAAAGGTACTCTCCACATGAAGGCACTCTGCACCTGTCTAACAATTAAAACAAATATTTCGGTGAAGCCTATTTAGTTCTTGGGCACTCTATGTACCTGACTTGATTACCTGGAATAGGTACCCAATAGCTATGTTTATCTACAGATACCACATTATTGGAAAAGGAAAGTAGTTTAGTGCACCAAATACTGTCCTATCAGTTTGTTGAGTAAAACCAAAATGTGTTAATCTACAACTTAATTATATAGATGGATAATTTTCCTTAACTTCATATGGAATTCACTTTGAACAAGGAGAAAGCAGTAGCTGAAGAAACATCTGTAGTTCCTTTTGTATAACAAATAATGTGTTTCTTTATGGATGAATCAGATTGTGTGCATACATATTTCCTGTTTGTATGTATATGTCTGCAAGGATCTTATCAGGATTGATGCACATCTGTTTGTGAATATTGTGTGTGAATATATACCGCATCTGTGTATGTCCATAGACAAGCACATGGTGAGCCATTGGGTCATATGAGGGGGGGGGCTAGGAATGGCACATTTGGCAGCATCCTGGATCACTTTCTTGCTGCTTCTCTTATAGCAAGGTGTTGGGGGATATTTTTTTTCTCCAGAGCCTTTGGACAAGTCCACCTCATTTTTTAAATTCAATGTTTCTTTTTCCAGCTGCTTTGCTACAATGAATTTGGTCCTGCTCAGTTTTCAGAAAGTTATTAACATACTTTTCCAAAGCTGCTTTCTTTCCAATAATTGTATGGCTTACAAATAATAATAATAACTGAATTATGTGCAAAGATTTTCCATATTTAGGCTGATCCATTTGAACTGCTGCATATTCTAACCTTAAATGTATGCTATAATTTTCTATATTATTTGTTTTTTTTTAATGTATAGAGATAAAACTATATCTTTTCCCCCCACTATGCAATTACTTAGTGGCATTACTTAGTGGCATATCTGCACTAGCGGACTTACACCATATTAATTCTGTTCAAATGTCCCTTCTGTACTGGATACAAAGTAAAACATTAACAGCACTAAAAACTGGTTCTGCAGCACATCAACCTTTCCCCTCAGGCTGAATTTTGTTATAGGCAACTGCACAGGATAACGTAAGGGCCATTTGCTGGATTCAGCTGCTTCTATCTTGGCTAGTTCATTGAAGGAATGGAGAGTACCTCCAAATTTTCTCGAACATTAGTTGATATTCAGACAAATAAAATTCACTTTCCTAGAGCATGGCTTTGTGTTACATTTATAAAATGTTTGTATGTGTATGTATTTATTTCAGAATAAAAAAATCATAGAAGGGACTTAGGCTGTCATCCTGTATATGGCCTAAGTAGTACTGATTTCAGAGTGGATGCTTACTGAATCCCTGCTTTGTGAGACAGAAAAGGCTGTGCTATGAGATCCCCGTAAGTGGTTAAATCATTAAACTGTCCATGTGTTAATATTAACCAAGTGTAAATATGGAAAAGGAAAGAAAGTGGTGTAGAAAGATAACTGGATAGATCTGGGCATGGAGGAAATCAGAAGGGAGTTATTGATTTATTACAGACTACCTTTAGTAATACTTGGGGGCTGCATCTCATGGAGTGGAACTAGTTGGAAATAATTAGATCCGGAACAAATTTACTTTAAACTCTATCAGTTTTTCTATGTCCTCTGAAAAAACAAGAAAATAAACAGGTAACCTAGTTTAAATGCAAAGTCCGTAAGCGTTCGTTAGATTCCATCATTTGTACTCAGCCTTTGTGAAAATAAATGGGTGGTTCCGCGAAATGCTTTGCGGATTTGGGCCACATTCTGGTTATCTTGATAGCTCTAAAACGCAGGCTGGCTCAGAATTTCTGGTTCCACCTTAAATAAACAGCCACCATCACACAATACCACCCACCCCCGCATTATTTTTGTCCCCAACCGCGCCGTCTCTTCGGAGCTCTTCAATTGTTGTTTGCAGGTTGAATAGGTGGAGCCGAGGCAGTGCGGGCTCCGCCTCGTCTAGCCCTCTGCAGCTTCCCCAATCTCTCCAGCAGCTGGCCCACGATTGCCGTCCTCGCTGCAGTGCTAGTAGCTCTTAGGCGCAGCGGTTGTTTCGTTTTGCGTTAGGCTGCCGCATTTTTCTTTTCCTTCCTCTGTAGTCATTGAATCAAAGATATAAGGCGATGAAGGAACAATCGAAAGGGTAAGTTTAATGGTTATATTTCCTGAATAAATAACCCGTCAAATGGTAAAAGTCATTAGGCAAGCAAAGCAGTTAAAGCTTCATTAAACTTCCGTCCGCGTCTTTATATAGGGAATTTAATTTACAGCTTGAAAGTCTTTCCTGCCAATTGTTTTTCTTTGATTGTTGGTGCAAGTGTGCTTATTGATTGGCACACGCATAAATTAACCCTTAAGGCTGTGTACTTTAAGATTAAAGGTTTCTCCCAATAGAGGAACGCCGAGATTTAAAAAAAAATTCTTCTCCCTATTTTGTTTGTTTGTGGGTGTTTATATATATGTATAGTAATTTTCCTGAGCTCAATCCGAATTCTTACTTCTCTGCCATACTGTGGATTTTATGTTCTTAAAAGTCTTATATTTTTTAACCTTGCTTTTTGTAAACTGCTCTTTTCAATCGTGTTGTATGTATTGTGAATCTCCATGCGTTAAGATAACCCCCGCCCCCACCTCCGAGAAACCATCCTGTTCAATCTCATTTGTGCAAAGATCCTGGAGAAAAAAACACATACTATGCCTTTCATTCACTATGGAAAGGTCACATTTCTGCTTGATTTCTTTGGGGAATAGGAACTGGCATTTAATTCAGTGCATTCTTTCTCTGCAATGTGCTTCCTTGTCTTGATAAATGTGGTCTAGTTAGAACATGCTGGCTGTATAGGAATGAATGAAACAATGCAGGTTGGAAGAGCTGAGCAGGGAATTGGAAAATAGGAAGCAAGTTGGTATCAAATGTTTGTGAAATGTGCCATTGGAGAAAGCAGTTAGCCTCAAGAAGGAAAACTTTAGTACAAAATAAGAGAATTGATTTTTAGATGTATCTTGAAGATTATTTTTGGCATTCATTCCCCAGTGGAGGAGAAAGAGATATCAATGCCACTTGTGCATGTGTTATTTTTTATGAATGGTAGAGCAGAGCAAATAATGAATTAAATGTATTTATTGAGTCAAATACATTTCAGATTGGTATTTCCATTTACCTTTGGGGCATTTAAAAGCCCAGGCTATTCTGTAGGAGACAGTGCTTTAATACAGTACTTTTCTATACTCTGGTCTATACTAACTTACTCTTAGTTGAGAAAAGAACCTTCATTTTAATGTATTTTTTCTGTAAGTAAAACATAATTTATTGACAATTGTACATGTAATATTAAGAGTTGAGAAAGCTGTTTTGTGTAAGTTGCTTGGCTCATTTTAAGATATAATTGGTTGCAGATATCATATGATTTTGAATTTGGTAGAAGTGTAATGGATAAGCTTTAAAAAGCATATGGATAAGTGGGCAAGCAACAGCTGGAGGTACTGGCTCCCAACTATTCTCAGAGTGCATAAAATAAAATGTTGCACAACAAAAGAAAGGCAGAAATAATTACCATATTATAAGCAGCTGATAGTTGCTCTCCTCTGCTTCTACTTGATACTAGTGTAAAAACTTTTAAAATGTATTCTGATCTAGTGTTGGAATTCCAGGAATCCTAGATAAAGCTTACTCCAAAAATTAAAATTAAATAATTTCAGTGTGTATATGTGTAGTCCTTCTCAAGCGCAAAAAACTGCTTTCTCCATTACTACTCCATTTTCTCCAGAAATACAATGGAATATATAGAAAAGCAGATTTCAGTTTCTGCTTCCAAAATAAACTATTAAAGTATCTTTAGTAGAGGCTTTCTAAGTATGTTGGATGTCATTCTTTAGTTTTCTGTTCACTCAAGCCTTCTCAATATCTCAATTTCAATTTCATTTTGGGATGGTATGAATTTTATGTTTAATTATTTTTGTTTATAACTGCGAAATATTTGTTTTTAAATGATTTTCTGCTTATTGTAAAACTGCACAAGTTCTCTTTATATCAAGTAATATATGTTCCTGCTTAATTTACATCAGAGACAATATAACATATTAAACTAAAACAGTGTAGCAGCTCTACAGTTTCAGTCACTTTAATTATGCATTGTAAAATTATTCCTTAATTTTTAAATTATTATTAGATAGGTATTGTTGGTTGCCCTCTCACAGCATTTTCTTATTTGCAGTTTTATGTGTTCAATTTTACTGCCCTTTTATCACATGGATGTGGGAGTGGAGGACACAATTTACTCCAAGGCTATGGCAAATAAAATACAATCTACAGGGTGAATTTGTTGTGGCTTGCTTATTTTTCAATTTCATTTTCAGCTTCTTAGAAGAAACGTGTGTGTGTGTGTGTGTGTGTGTGTGTGTGTAGATGAATACTTTACTTTGAAGAATATAGATTGGTCTTGGGTTAATGTATTTTAAAGAAAATCGTAATAAAGAAAGTGCAGTAAAGAAAATTAAATTGAAAGGGTATAATGGGATTCAATTCAAAAGAAAACACTAAGAATGTATTTAATATTGTCTCATAAAATGTTTAATTTGTAAAAGACCTATCTGTAATTTTTCTATAGGAATACTTTTTTGTTTGTTTTAAATTGTGCCTTTATCAACTGAAATGAGGTCATCTTGCAGAGTCTATATTGTGAGTGCCAATAAAATTTAAACTATATCTCCTGGGTAGTTGATCATAAATTAATGCTCTGTGAAATTATATTTTTCTCTGATTTTATATGAGGAACCTGATTTTGAATAGCCAAGTTGGCCAGTTGATAATTAGGAATGAAGGAAGAATCTTCATCTGCCACAATTTTTCTGGACATGTTGAATACTTTATATGCTATGTATTAGTAGTTACCCAGATTATTTCATCTTTTTCCTTTTCCTTTTAGTGTTTTGGCTAAGTGCAGAAAAGTGTAACAGAATGTATTTTTTCTTAAACCAGATCATTTGTCTATACAACTCTACACTGAAAAACTAAGGGAGGAGGAGCATTTTCCTACTGTTGGATAAAGGGAAAGATGTGATCTGATGATATATCACACCTTACATTTTGGAATTCTCAATTTGCTTCAGAACATTTGAGCCAATTGGTGGTTTTCCTAAAGTAGAGATCGATTGGTTTGAGCAAACACCAATTTTCTTCCACTATCCTTTCATTTTTTTCACCTAAGAATTTATCCTTTCTACTCCTATGCTTTAAAATACAGAAATCAGATTAATTAAATATTAATTTATTAAAGTAGTAAAATATTTTTCAAAACTATTTGAATAAATAACTATTTAATTAAAACAAAATACTTAATGTGTGTGTCAAGGTTCCAAGTAACACCCCCAATGCAGTGCTGGGCTCAGGATCCCGTTCCAACCGATATGGTTTGAACGGGCCCAGCATCACCCACATGGATGCATGCAGCGCACGCATGCGTTGTACCTGCCTGCAACACCTCCGCAAGCCTCCACGACACTTCAGCTGTTTGGTGGAGTGTTGTGCAGGCACCGTATGCATCATGCATGTGCATGGAAGTGCCAAAGGCTTAAAGGACCGGTAAGGAGCTTGGTTAGGTGGGTAGACCCTCCCGAGCACCGTACCGGAACCTTCCAGTGAACCAAGTACTATAATCGTCCTCTAAATAATCTAGAGTCTAGAATTATTTTCACTTCATAATGGGTTTCCTCTTGCACCACTATAGGTTTGGGAGCTGGCCAGGTCAGTGGCCTTAATCTCGCCCTCACTGCTGGCTTTAACAAACTGTATGAAACTGTATACATGGGAGACTAAGCTGAACTTTCACTGGGTTAATTACTTTCACTATGGGGAAAGGACCTAAAACTTTGGTCCCAGTTTTTTACTGGGCAACTTCAGTCTTATGTATTTAGTTGACAAATAAACCCAATCTCCCACATGGAAGGGGGGCTGAAGAGATTAGTGTTTGTCCACTTGCTTCTTATCTGCCTCAGCGGCTTCTGCCAGTGCTTTTTTCATAGTCTCCCACCCCTTTCTCAATGACTCCCATTAGATCAAAGTCATGGAGAAGTGGGGGTTCTCTGGGCAGCTTGGGCATGGGACAAAATCCATGCCGCTAGTGTCTTGGAAAGAGGTCAGTCTGGTGTTCTATGCACAGCGTTGTTGTAAGCCACTTCTGCAAATGGCAACAGGTCCACCCAGTTCTCTTGTTGGTAATTCACATAGCATCTTACATATTGCTCCACCATTGCGTTCGCTCATTCTGCTGCCCCGTTTGTACTCAGATGAAAGCCGAGCTAAGTCCTTGTGTGGATCCAACCGATTTCAGGAACTCTCTCCAAAACTTTGCAGTGAATTGGACTCCTCGAATTGTAATTACCCAGCGGGGTATCCCGTGCAATCGGTAAATCTGTTTGATGAACATCTTTGCCAGCTTCTTCACAGAGGGCAATCCTGAGCAGGCAGTAAAGTGGGCTTGCTTGGAAAATAAGTCGATTACTATCCAAATCACTATACTACCCCCACTCTCTGGGAGTTCAACTCTAAAGTCCATTGCAATTTCTTCCCAAGGTCTGCTGGGGCTTGCTACTTGTTGAAGGAGTCAAGGGGTTTTTCCTGGTCTCATCCTTAAGGCAGAACAAGTGGCATAGCTTATTATGTAGTCCTCCACATCCACTTTCATCTTCGGCCATCAGAACTCTCCTAACCAGGTGCAGGGTTTTTAGGAACTCGAAATGGCCGGCCAGCTTTGAGTCATGGCTGTATTGTAGCACTTCTAGTCTCAAGCTGGGAATATATGGTTTGGAGCCCTTCCAAGCTAGCCCATCCGTCATTGTCAGGACGTCTTTATTATTTGCGAGCCAGGGGTCAGCTGGAAGCACAGTTTTCAGTGCTGCTGTCAGTTTGTCCCGTCCGGGATCAGGTGGTCGTCTGGCTTAGGCCCTGGTGGTGACTTCTGCTGCCTGTTGTGCGGAGCAAATGATGACATGGACGATTTCTTCCCTGCAGCTATCAAATTGAGGTTTTCTTGATAAAACATCAGCGAACAGTTTTTTTCCCCGCTTGGATGTACTTCAGTTTGAAGTTATTTATTTATTTATTTATTTAATTAGATTTCTAGACCGCCCCCTCTCCCCGAAGGGACTCGGGGCGGTGTACAGGTATAAATTTTAAAAAGCTATACAAACAATAGTATACATAGTTAAAATTAGATTAAATAGCCCCTGTACGAATTTATAAAAATTAAAGCTTAGACCATAAAACCAATCATAAAAATTTAAAAATAAAACTGAGGTGGGAAAGCTGGAATTAGGCCAGGCCGGCTAGCTGGAACAGGTGTGTTTTGAGTTTCTGATGGAAGGAGCGGAGGTCCGTAGTCATTCTAATGTCAGGGGGAAGGTCATTCCAGAGGGTCGGGCCCATCACAGAGAAGGCCCTTCCCCTAGGCGTCGCCCGCTGGCACAGCCTAGTGGATGGCACCCGGAGGAGTCCCTCTCTGTGTGAGCGAATAGGCCAAAGGGATGTATGGGGCAGGATACGATCCCGCAAATAACTAGGTCCTGTGCCATGGAGCGCCTTGAAGATGATGGTCAGCACCTTGAAACGCACCCGAAAAGCCACAGGCAGCCAGTGTAGCCCGCGCAGGAGAGGTGTTACGTGGGAGTAGCTAAAGACTCCCGAAATTGCCCGCGCGGCCGCATTCTAAACCAGCTGCAGCCTTCGGGTGCATCTCAAGGGGAGCCCCATGTAGGGAGCGTTGCAGTAGTCTAGCCGGGACGTCACAAGCACATGAGTGACTGTGCGAAGGGCGCTCCGGTCCAATAGGGGACGCAATTGGTGCACCAAGCGAACCTGGTGGAACGCCCCCCTTGCCACGGCTGTCACATGGTCGTCCATGGACAGCCGGGCATCCAGAAGGACGCCCAAATTGCGTACCCGATCCACGGGGGCCAGATGTTCGCCCCCAATGACCAGTGATGGAATAAGCTGGTTGAACCGGGGCGCCGGTAGCCCCAGCCACTCCGTCTAGGATGGGTTGAGCTTGAGTCTGTTACTTCCCATCCAGATCCGTACGGCTTCCAGACACCGGGACATCACTTCGATAGCATCGTTGGGGTGGTTTGGGGTAGAGATGTATAGCTGGGTGTCATCCGCGTACAGATGGTAATCTACCCCAAACCCACGAATGATCTCGCCCAGCGGCTTCATATATGCATTGAACAGGAGAGGCGAGAGGACCAACCCTTGAGGCACCCCACAAGTGAGCGGCCTCAAGGTCGACCTCTGCCCCCCTGCCAATACAAATTGCGCTCGGCCAGAGAGGTAGGAGGAGAACCACCGCAAAACGGTGCCCCTCACCCCCAACCCCTCCAATCGATGCAATAAGATACCATGGTCGATGGTATCGAAAGCCGCCGAGAGGTCTAATAGGACCAGGATGGAGGAGCAGCCCCCATCTCTGGCCCTCCAGAGATCATCCACCAACGCAACCAATGCCATCTCCGTGCTGTGGCCGGGCCGGAAACCGGACTGGCGTGGGTCCAGATAATCAGTTTCCTCCAGTGGTCTGTCTCGGCTCAAGACCTTCCCTCACAATGACCGCTACCCCACCACCCCTGCCTAGTGCCCGTGACTGATGAAATGCGCGGTAACCTGGCGGGCACATTTCCACGAGAGGGAGACCTCCCTCGTGGCCCAGCCAGGTCTCCATAATTCCTGCCAGGTCCGGCTCCCCCTCTGACACCAAGTCATTAATGAGGGGGTCTTTGTTGACAACGGACCTGGCATTGCATAGCATCAGCCTCAGGCCCTGGCTCTGTAGGTCCTGACCACCTAGATTGCGGGGGTTGGAACATATGACCGGCCGTACCCAACGACCGTGGTCTCCCAACCGGTGATGAGATCTCTGTCTACCCTCGCATCTGCCCCTCCCCACGACCGTTGGAATGAAAAGACCCTCTTCTGGAGTATCCCTACTCTCCCCCCCCCATTAATGGCTCCGCTCACTTCCTTATTAACTCCACCCGCCGGCTTGGCACTGGTCCCTCCCTCAGCCTGGCTTACCCCTCCCCCCACCCTAGAGCCCCCTAAAAAACAAATTACAAATTTAGCTAAAAAACCCCTGAGGCCATGCCTCGCCCACCTCTCTGGATTGATGTATCCCTCATCGAGGTGGGCCCTCGTAAGAGCAGAGGGGCAGACCTGCAAGAGGGGGGACTCCCGCAATAGGATTAGGTCTGCCCTTGAGTACATGGCGGAGACGTACATGCTTGAGTACATGGTGGAAACATACGTCTTGACTTCCCTGGTGCTACCTCCCGCTGCGGGGAGGCGGAACCGGAAAGTTCCAGATGGTTCCGCCCCAGGCGCCTGATGGAACCTGATAGGTTCCAGACGGAGCTTGGGCCACCTCCTGTAACCTTGACCCGCGCCCGGGTAGAGGACCTGGTAGTTGCGTGGAATAATGCAACTACCGGGGCCTTGAACCGGGTGGCGCCTTTGCGGCCTCTCTGGCGGCAATGATCCACCCTAGCCCCTTGGTTTACCGAGGAGCTAAGGGTGATGAAGTGCCGCAAGAGACGTCTAGAGAGTCGTTGGAGATCCTCTCGCTCCGAATTTGATCGAACACAGGCACGAGCCCATTTAAGGACGTACCTTGTGGCATTGAGAGTGGCCAAACGCCAATATTGTGCCACTCTCATTGCATCCGCGGAGAACCGCCCTGCCGCCCTGTTTCGGGTGTCCCGCTCCCTCTTGTTTCAGAGGCTGCGGGAGGCCCCCCTACAGGGCAGGGCAGAGGAATTTGGTAAATATCTGCAGGATAAAATCGCTCAAATCCGGAAAGATTGGGTTCCTCTCAGTGATCCAATGGAGACGTCCATGGCGAGTCTTGAGGTATCGATCTGGGAGGAGTTTGACTTGGTTGCCATCGAGGATTTGGACAGATTGCGTGGACGACTGCGACCCACCACATGTTTATTGGACCCGTGCCCCTCCTGGCTTGTACTGGCATCCTGGGAAGTCACACGAGACTGGCTCCTGGGCCTAGTGAATGCTTCGCTGAGTGAGGGGTCTCTCCCGGCCGCCTTGAAAGAGGCGGTGGTGAGACCCTTGCTCAAGAAGCCTTCCCTGGACCCTTTGGAGCTGGCCAATTATCGTCCCGTCTCCAACCTTCCCTTTTTGGCGAAGGTTGTAGAGAGTGTGGTGGCCTACCAGTTTCCACGACATCTGGAGGAAAATGATTATCTAGACCCGCGCCAGTCCGGCTTCCGCCCCGGTCACAGCACGGAGACGGCATTGGTCGCGTTGGTGGATGATCTCTGGAGGGCCAGAGACAGAGGTTGTTCCTCTATCCTGGTCCTATTAGACCTCTCGGCGGCTTTTGATACCATCGACCATGGTATCCTGCTGCGCCGGCTGGAGGGGTTGGGGGTCCGGGGCACCGTTTTGCGGTGGTTCGGCTCCTACCTTTCTGACCGGACGCAGCGTGTGTTGGCAGGAGAAGAGAGGTCGACCCTACGCCCCCTTACTTGTGGGGTGCCACAGGGGTCGGTCCTCTCTCCACTCCTCTTCAACACATATATGAAGCCGCTGGGTGAGATCATCCGTGGTTTTGGGGTGGGATACCATCTGTACGCTGATGATACTCAGCTGTACTTTTCCACCCCGAACCACCCCAACGAGGCCATCGAAGTGATGTCCCGGTGTGTGGAAGCCGTACGGATCTGGATGGATGACAACCGACTCAAGCTCAACCCCTCCAAGACGGAGTGGCTGTGGGTACCAGCTCCCTGGTTCAGCCAATTAATTCCATCATTGGCCATTGGGGGCATTCAACTTGCCCCCGTGGAGCGGGCGCGCAATTTGGGCGTCCTCCTGGATGCCCGGCTGTCCATGGATGACCATGTGACAGCCGTGGCAAGGGGGGCGTTCCACCAGGTTCGCCTGGTGCGCCAATTGCGCCCCCTACTGGACCGGGACGCCTTACGCACAGTCACTCATGCGCTGGTGACGTCCCGCTTGGACTACTGTAACGCTCTCTACATGGGGCTTCCCTTGAAATGCACCCGGAGGCTACAGTTGGTCCAGAACGCAGCCGCGCGGGTAATTATGGGGAGTACTAGGTACTCCCATGTGACACCGTTCCTGCGCGAGCTGCACTGGCTTCCTGTGGTCTATCGGGTGCGTTTCAAGGTTTTGATAATAATCTTTAAAGCGCTCCATGGCTCAGGACCTAGTTACTTGCGGGATCGTATTCTGCCCCATACATCCCTGCGACCAATCCGCTCGCACAGAGAGGGCCTCCTCCAGGTGCCGTCCACTAGACAGTGTCGGGGGGCGGCGCCTAGGAGTAGAGCCTTCTCTGTGGCGGGCCCAGCCCTGTGGAATGACCTCCCTCCGGATATTAGGAATACCTCTGACCTCCGCTCCTTTCGTATTAAGCTTAAGACCCACCTATTCCAAGCAGCTGGCCTGGCTTAACTTTGATTTAACCATATCGCTCCTGATGGGTTTTTATTGGGTATTTTAATTATATTTAATTATCTAGGGGTTTCTAAATACTGTATTTTAATTGTTTATTTGTCAGCCGACCTCCTTCTTGTGTATGTCTCGGTATATGTCTCTGTTATATGTTTGTTTTGTCCACATATTTATTTCATATGTTTCGTTGTACGCCGCCCCGAGTCCTTCGGGAGAGGGTGCGGCTAAGAAATAAATATTTATTATTATTATTATATATGCAGGCTTGTTTGAGGTGCCTGGAGTTCGAGGTTTACAGCAGACCAGTCAAGTATAACAGTAACCAGTGTTTTCCAAATCAAAAGAAAAGCCATAAAGCCTCAACACTTTTGCTTTGCTTTCTCCTTCCTCTGAGTTGGAGTTCTGCTTCAAGACTAAGGCCATGTCCTCTCCTGCTGAAGAGGAGAAGGAAGCCTTCCACGCAAAGCCCTCAGGTCAGGTTAACAGGGAGCACAGTCTAGATGTTCAAAGCACTTCACTAAAGGGCAATCTCGGGAAGCATCTGAATTACGGGGATGCCGGCATGCTTCTTCTCCAGGCGTGGGAGACGAGCTCCAGCGCCTCGTAGTGGCTGCAACAGGGGGCGACAAGGAGCAGGCGCTGCGCTGACCTCCAAGCAATTCTCTAAAGTTGAATCGTCTGAAGTATTGTGCCCAACAGATCTGTTTGGGAGATAGTTTTCTAAGGGTTTTAAGGGCTTTGAGGTTTTTGTGATCAGTCCAGACCTCGAAAGGCACTTCACCCCCTTCAAGAAATTGCCTCCAGTAGAGGAGAGCCCAGCGGACTGTGTAGGCTTCCTTTTCCCAGGTAGTCCACCTCCTCTCTGTTGGTGAGCTTTTTGGACACATAGGCACATGGCAGGAGTTGCCCTTGTGGGGTTTCTTGTAGGAGCATGGCCACAGCTATGTTGCTAGCATCAGCTTGGATGATGAACTGTTTTTCTGAGTCTGGGTGTTGGAGGATTGGCTCTTCTGCAAAGAGTCGCTTTAATTTTTCAAAAGTTCTTTGGCAGTCCATTGACCAGGCAAGTGGTTGATTCGGCCGTGGTTTTGTAGGAGGGTGTCCAGTTTTCAGCAGTTCTGTCAAGGGTAGTGCGACTTCTGCAAAAGCTGGAATGAATTGTCTGTAAAAGTTTGCAAACCCCAGGAAGCTTTGGAGCTGTTTGCGAGTGTGTGCTGTTTGCCTCCCTGCCCTCCCTACCATGGTATCCTTCTCTTAGCCTCTTGCCACTCGCATTCGCTCATGTTACACTCTACTTCCTTCAGTCTCCTTGTACTTGCATCGACCAGTATCTTCCTTCATTTGGCATCTCTGCACTTGCACTGCACATACCCTCCCCAACTAGTCTTGGGCATGCGCTGGGCCTCCCCCAGCCCGCACTTCAGCACCCAAGCACCCCTGGAACCTATTTTTTCCACTTAACAGTCCTCACTCTTGGGATTATGGCAGCAACCTTGATTGCCTGGATCATAACTTGAGGACTACCTGTTATGTACATCTTATTATAAAAAGATATAAAATTAGTGCATTGCTGAGCAACAGTCTCATTAAACTCTTCTGTTCATCAGTTAGTACTGTTGTTATTCCAGGACAGTGTTGTCCCTCTTAACTGATCCCTAGATAATATCATTTAGAGCAGGGGTCCCCAACCCCCAATCCTTGGACTAGGACCGGTCTGTGGTATGCCAGAAATTTCTGTGCAAACAAGCCAAACCCCATTCACGGGATGCAGGCAGCACATGAAACCACTCCACCTCCATTCCACAAAAAAAACCTCTGTCCACAGAACCAGTCCCTGGTGCCCAAAAGGTTGGGTATTGCTGATTTAGAGATCTGCCTTACTTAATAAGGTTGCTTCTCATGCTACTTTGATATAAGGGAATATACGTTGATGTGAAATTTTTGATAAGCCTGAAATGATTACTTTGCTGTATGTTACTCACGATAGCGAAGAAATTTAAATGACAACACTTTACAGTTATGAAAATGTTTGATAGAGTGTAATTAGGAGTTATTGCAAGCTTAAACATTTAAAACTCTTCATTTTGTTTTTTTTGCCTTATAGTCATGAGATGCAGACTACTTGCTGGGATCATCCCAAAATGACAGAGCTCTACCAGTCTTTAGGTAAGAAATTTTTATTAAATCCTTGAAATATTAGAAATATATTTATTGATAGTAAAGGCTCAATTTTGAATAAAATGGCTAATTTTAGATTTTTAAATGAAATGGGTGGTTAGCATCATATTTTACACTTTAATGTCACACATTGTGTCTACCATTTTCTTGTTTTGCCTTAGGCTTCCTTTCTCTTGCCATGTAGTGGGCCATAGACTTGGTTCTGCTTTTGGATTCATTTAGCATTGCTGAAGGATGCATTATAATTTTTCATTAGTTTTGAATTAGTCTTTCCTGCCTAGTCATCCTCTAGATTATTAACTTTAATTCCCAGAATTGTGTGGTCCACATAGCCATTGCTGAGATTCTGGGATTCAAAGTCCATGTATCAGCAGGACATCATGTTAAGGAAAGGTGAATTTAGATTAATAGTCTCCACTCAAAAAAAATTGTTTGTTTACATCAAAGGCCAGTAGGGAGCAGCAGAAATGTGTTGTGGTGGTGTGAGGGCAAAAAAGAAAGAGATAGGAGAAATAGCTGTTGTGAAGGCCTCATGAAGGGCCAGCAGCTGCCTTCCCAGGTGCACCTTGTCAGCAGTAGGAGGAAGAAGACCATGAAGGTCAGCTGATGACAGTGGGAGTGGCTGCAGGGCTGGGGGTAATGGAGTGCATAGTAGCCAAATGGGCAGACAGGGCAGTAAATAGAGTGGGAGGAGTTGAAATGTACACTACAGGGTGGTTTGCCAAATGTCCAAATTTTGATCATGTGATTATGAGGATACTGAAGCATCCTTAACTTCAAGGACCAATTATACATACCATTTGTTCAGTCTCATAATGATTTTGAATAATTCCTCAGCAATGAGACTTCCTGTAATCATCAGTATAGTTATAGTTCTCCCATCAAAAAAAGCTTGTTTTGACAATGTGAGGATTCCAGGAAGGCAAATATTTATTTGAGGAAAAATTGGAATATAGGACATAAGACTTGCTCAGAGTAAACTAGAGGTAGTTATAGTTTATTCTTCCTTTTCAAAGAAGATTCCTGTGCTCTGTGTTGGCCCTAATTGCAATGCCACATCTTAAACCTTTTTAAAGTCTTTTGCCTATCAGTTTATTGCCAAGAGTCACAATGAGAAGAAATTGAGAGCCTTCTTACAAGAGAGGAATTTTGATTTTTCTAGAAGCTAGTTCTTGGGTTTACGATATTTTCTTTGAGGGATCAGGTGACTGCATTATAAATCCTTAACATCTATTGTTTCTCACTGTGGGTCCACAGTAGGTAATTACAATACAAGGAGTGATGATTGACATTTTGCAGTCACAAAACAGCCATATCTATTTTTTTTTGCAAATGATCATTTTTTTCTTTTGTTTTTTAATGGCCAGTGGAAGGCACCTTGCTCACAATCCATTGAAATGAAATAAAAAGTAAAACAAACATTTGAATATGTCATTTACTCTTTTGTAAAATCTACCACAATTTCAGCTGTTATATTTTGCTTGGCTAAAATAAATTATAATAATGTTAAAATGTATATTTTTAACAGCTGGAAGTCCTAGCAGGTTATGGTGACTTACAAGTGTAATAAACAAATAAAATGCTCAAAAATGTTTATTAAGAGTTTGCGGTTTTTATTTTGTACAAAATGGTAATATTAAAACACTGGATGTTTATTATCCATATAATTACCTGCTCCACCACACTCACAAATGAGTGACATTTCCTAGGTGGCAGCCTTTCATGCATCTTCATTATGAAACTATGACAAAAATTTACACTGTGGTCAGTCAGATAAGGACTTTATGTCTTCCCTTATTTCCAAAGACTGATCAAAATCACTGATTTCTGCTGACAGTAGTAGCCATTGTGGATAACAATATAAATTAGAAACATGGAGAATTGGGAAAGACCAGAATTACTAAAATGAGCCAACATTATCAATTAAGATGTTAGATTAGAACTGGAGAAACACAAATTAAAGCCCACTTGCAGCCATGGAAACTCAGTGTATGAAGGTGTGACTGAGTGTTGCTCAAACATTTTTGAAAACATTGCATTCCTATTTATGTATTTATTTAGTGCAAATTATTGTATTGACAAATCTCAAGATAAGGACAATGTAGCACCCAATTACTTCAGTTAATATAATTAAGACATTCCCTTATATTTCATGATGCAGGTTTAACACCCCAGAAGCCACAGAAAGCCATTACGTATCCTTGGTAAAGAAGCAAATAGTGTGCCCTGGTATTTTTAATGAATCCTTGTTATCTAAGTAACAAATGGTCTCAGGTGTAGCATTGCAGTAAAATCCTCTTTGAATTGAATTAGGCTTCTATACGAAGATCATGTCCTACAAAGCAATCACAAAATGCATCCCAAAACACTCAGCAGTTATTTGGATCTATGAAAATAAAAGGACATGTTAAATAACAACTTTATTTATTGCACTATCCTATACTGACATACTATGGATTATTTTAATGATTGGAAAATTAGCTATAGTTACTGATTAGTCTTTGTTATTACCAAGCTATCTTGTGTTTCTTTTCTTTTTTTTTAAACAAAGTTTTATTGGTTTTTTTAAAAAAAAATAAGGAAAAGGGTATTGGAGTAGGTTACAAATTTTGGCAGTTACAATGTGTGAAGGGTATCCCCGCCTCCGTACTCATAGTATTCATTTAAACAAATAATTCAATATTACATAGTAGTAATTTGTCAGCATATAAATTCATATACAAGTTTCAATCAATTTGTATAAAGCCGATTTCCTTTCATTTTTGTGATCTGAGTTTTCTTGGTATTGCCCCTTCTCCCCCCGGCAGCAGAGCTCCGGCCCCTCCCGTGTCCTGTATGTCGGGTGTAAGATCATCAGGTACATCTAGGAGTGCTTTATTTTTTTCCATAAAGGCCTGTGCCTCTATGGTTGTGTTGCTATCTTGTGTTTCTTGTTGCATTTTTTAGCTTTGTTTTTAATTGAAAGTCACCAGTAAGAATATTTCTGCTATTTGGATTTGATTTTTGATATTGTTAAGTTAGTTGATCAAATTCTTGGTTATTTGTATGATCTCTAAATCCAGAAATCAAGCAAGAAGAAATGTATTCTATTGTAACTTCCAAGTAAAACCAAGTGCAAGCCATGACTCAGCAGTAAAGAATGTAATTGCTATGAGTTTTTTGAATAGGTATTACAGTGTAAGAGGACAGGCAGCTTATGAAACACCTCTCTTTCCGAGGCTTCTAATTTGGATAGATGTGCTTGAAATACATTAGTTCTGACATAAGCAAAAGCTCTTTCAGCTGTAATGTAAATTTCTGAAATAGCCATTTACAAAAATGTAATAATTTTTTGAAAGAAATAAAAAATGTTATTAGCCTGGAAAGAAAGTATTTCTGATACAGCAAAACTTCCGTTTAGTTTACCCTATCTCTAATTGTTATTAGAGAAAATTTCCATCTCCTCAAAACAGGTGACAAGTCTGTTGCATCCAAATTACCTGAATTAGATAGATAC
The DNA here is from genome assembly GCF_964273705.1 of Natrix helvetica. Taxonomy (NCBI): domain Eukaryota; kingdom Metazoa; phylum Chordata; class Lepidosauria; order Squamata; family Natricidae; genus Natrix; species Natrix helvetica. The sequence continues at coordinate 64,805,337 of NC_138550.1, forward strand.
TATTTTTAAAATGTTAATTTTACCTTATTTATACTGTAGCCGCTTACCTCAATAATGTTGCAAATATAATTCCAATAACTATATCAGTCAAAGAAGATTTTCATTATGCAAATTTATAATGTAGATTGAAAGTATTGTATTTTCCTCACCTGAATAAAGTTATAATTACAGAAATGACATAAATCAACATGAATTATACAATTCTGTATTTAACACACTTCCATGGAAAATGATACCTCCCTTTCCCTAATAATCTATTGAGATTTTTCTGTATCATCTACAGCTATAACAGAAAAAGGAGTAAAAGCAAGCATTGAGTTGTACAAGTAGACTTGTTTAAGAAGCAGCCTTTTTCTAGCTATGTTGTTTAATCCCAGTAGTCCTGGGGAGGGGTGTGTGACATTTTTGGCAGATACAGTAGCATGCAAAATATGGAGGTTGAAGAAAAGTCTCTTTTTTGTGGTGTGACAACAAGAAGGAAATCATTGGAGTTTACTATATGACTTATGGTTGAGTAAGTTATTATCTCCCATTTTTTTATTTTAAAGTGCATTTGTATTTTGTGAGCTATGTTTATTTCTCTGTAGAATTTGTAGACATGTCTCTATTATGAGATACCTTGCTATATAAGGAGTCAACTGATGACTGAAGATAATGTTGATATGAGGTAATCTGAATCCTAGGCAAAGGGAGAATTTGTATGCAAAATGTTACACATCTGTAATAGTCTATGTGAGAATATTTTGGTAGATAGGAAGAGCATCTGCAGACCAGGCAATGGTCATGTAAGAAGCAATTTAGCTCACAGAACAAAAGGAAATATGTCAGACATTTCAAAAGGAACATGGACTATAAAGGCAAGGGGGGAAGAGATGGGCTTTCAAGACTTGGAAGATTCTGTTACTGTAACCTTACAATGTAAGTAATGTTAGTAGTCATAGTTGGACCTTCCTAGCTGAGGTACTTCACTTTGAAGGTCTAATTATATGTTTTGGTGAAATCATATATGAACAAAACACATCTTTCTGCATATTTAAAAGATTGCATATTAGTTTGTGCAATTGTTCATGCATTCAGAGTAAGAAAATTGTGTCATCCCTCCAATCAGTACTTTGTAACAATTTAGCAGAATGAACAAATATTTCCGGTAGATAAAGAGTTTATTGTTGCTTTTAGAATATTTTTCTCCTCTTCCAGTATTTGTTAGTATAGAAAGATTTTCCATAGCATTCATTTCTGAAATTGAGAAGGACATTCTAAAATTGTTGTTTCTTTCCTGTAAGCATTTGTTGGCTGATTTAAAGTATGTTGAAACTCTTGTCATGCTGAAAAGACCAGAAAAAAGCCAAAAGGAACGTAAAACCTCTTGTTAAAAAAGCAGACCAAAAGCTTTTAACAGTTTATATATTTAGCAAGTGTAAATTACCCAATTTATTGTTCTTTAATATAATATCTTGATGGGGTTTCGGTAGGCCAAAAATGCTGTGTTCAGTGTGTAAGATGCACCCAGATTTTCACCCTCTTTTTTGAGGGAAAAAAGTCCGTCTTATACTTTGAAAAATATGGTAAGTTCTTTTTCTCCCAGTTCTAAAAAATGTTTAAAAATGGAAGCCAAAATAATATTGTATAAACTATGTTATTTTCTGTTGTTGGGTTTATTTTGGTTTTTTGCATTATACCTGAATGAAGAAATTGAATGTCATGTTGTCTATGGAGACAACTATTGTTATTGGTATACGGTTATGCTTCCTGCATAAGCATAAAGGAATGGTATCATGTGTTTTGCAGCTCTTTAAAAAAAAATGATGGTGACCTGTAGAAATCTTTCAGGCAAGGCACGGTATTTATTCTTGATTTGTATGAAAGCCCATTCTGTTCTGTTAATTGGAACTTGAAAAAGACATTTTAAATAAGTATATTATATAACAAGGCAGTTTTGGAAGAACTTTAATGCTACCAAGAAACAGGGTGGAATTAGGAGAAGGTAGTACTTTGTAAAATTGCATTCTTATGTTGGAGGACTAGTTCTTTCTTCCCTCATTTCTTTTTTCTTCAAGAACACCCTTATATACTGCATCATAATAGGCAGCTATTCAGTGTTGCAATAGATTATTATTATATACTTTATTCGTTAAACATGAAACTCAGTCAACTGAACATTCAAAAATGCATCACAAATACCATTGACTGGTGCTAATGGTTGATACGGGTTCCTGCCAGTGTCCTAGGTATCAACCAAGTATCTTCTTAAAATGTACAATGTTCCGAGTAGTGCAGTTTTTTCAGTGTTATTGAAAAATAACACTGGTGTTATTGCAGGGAGCTGTAATTTCTTGATGTGTTTTATAAAATTATTGGACATGGTACCAAGTGCCCCGATGACAATGGGTATCACTGTTACATGTTTCATCCATAATCGCGTAGTTTTGATGGCCAGGTCGCGATGTTTCGTGATTTTTTCCCCAGTTCTTTTTCTTTGACTTTGGCGTCTCCTGGTACTGTGATATCAATAAATTGTATGTTTCGGTTTTCAACTACTGTGATATCTAGCGTGTTGTGTTCCAAATGATGATCTGTCTATTTGAAAGTCCCACGAGATGTTCACATTCTCATTTTCAATAGCTTTGTAATCAGTGTGTGCAATTTTGCTGCATTCACATATTAAATGTGAAACAGTTTCAATTTTGTTGTGGCAAAGTCAGCAGTTTGGATTGTCAGTGGTTTTTTGTATCATTGCTTTTATGGCATTAGTTTGTAGTGCTTGTTCTTGAGCAGCCAGTATTAAACCTTCTGTTTCTTTCTTGATGGTTCCCATCTCAAGCCATGCCCATGTCAAATTGTTTTCACATTTTCCTTCAATGTTTTTCAAGTGCTGTCTATGCAAATCTTTGGTTTTCCATCCATTTAATCTGTCATCCATCTGTTTTTTTAAATATTCTACCTTTGTTTCCGTTGTTTTTATAATGTTCTCCATTTTCACAGTCTGCAGCAATTTTTATATACTTTTGTTCACATAGTCATTCAAACTTAATTTTTCTTCTTCTACAGTTTGATAGATTTGTCCCCTACTTTTCTTGGCAGGTACAACCTATTGATGTCACTTTGTGGATGTAAAGTGTGGTACATATTCAAAAGTTTATATGTTTTCCGGTCCAAGTTTTCCAGTTTAGCCAATGTCCAGTTGATTATTCCAGCTGGATAGTGTATCACTGGAACTGCCCATGTCTTTAATTATGTTTCCAGCATTCAGCTTTGATTTTAATATTTTGCGGACCCTCCTGATTTATTCCTTTTGCATTGACTTTTCCATTCAAGATGTTACCTGCTTCCAATATGCCTAGGTACTTGTAATCATCATCCTTTGCTAATGCTTTCACAATGCTTTCATTTCCCAGTTCTATTCCTTATTTTTTTCCCCATTTTTCCTCGCTGCATGGATAGTATAGCACATTTTTCAAGTCCAAAGTTCATTCTGATGTCACCGGTGAACAGTTGAACTGTGTTGAATATTGATTCAAGTTCAGTGGGGCTTTTCGCATACATTTTTAAGTCATCCATGTATAGTAAATGGTTTATCTTGCCATTTGGCTTGAGATTTGGTATCACAGTTTTGTATTTCGTAGGATTATTGTCAGTGGAATTAATGTGATGTTGAACAATAGTGGTGAAAGTGACTCCCCTTGGAAGATTCCTCATCTAACGTTGACTTCACCAATGTTCTCCCCATTTGCTGTTAGAACTGTTTTCCATTTTTGCGTATTTGCTTTCAAAAAGGTACAAATATTTTTGTTGATTTCAAAGTTTTCCAGACAGGTATTAATCCAGCTGTGGGGTAATGAGTCAAATGCCTTCTTGTAATCTATCCATGCCATATTTAAATTTGTTGTTCTTTGTTTTGCATTTTTTAATACCTCTTTGTCAATGAGCAGCTGATCTTTTGTTCCTCTTGATTTTTTATAATTTCCTTTTTGTTCTACCAGATACAAACTGTTTTCCATCAGATGAGTGAATACTGAATTTGCTAGTATGCTAGTAAAAAGTGTGAATGTTGTCAGCAGACAAGTGATCAGGCGGTGTTACTTGTTTCTGTGCTCTTTTCTGGATCTTTCATTATCAAGTATGGTTAACCATGCTTCGCTTGTTGCATTTTGAAGTATTTCATCAAAGTGAGTGGCCATGCGGTGAGTGAGGATGGTCAGATGTTTTAGCCAGTATCTATGCAGTTTATCCAGGCAAGGTGCACTCCAGTTCTTGATCTTCTTTACTTGTTTTGCAACCATATCAGTTGTTATTACAATATTCTTCATTCTCCATAGTGAGGGGGAGGAGTCTCCAGGATGGGTTGACCTTGTCCTCTCTTGATTGGACTGAGTCAAATAAGCTCTTTTAGCCACGCCTTGGTCACCAGGCTCCACCCAGTTATCGACTCAGTCTATCTATGGACGGCTGTGTTCATCATGAGATCCTGAAGAAACTTAAAGGAAATTTTAAATTGCTGCAAAAGCTATCGGAATTGCCTCCACGCTGCCTGATCAATCACCAGAGGCTGAGGAAACCCCCTGTGGGGGTAGAAAGGCAGTGCAACAATTGCTAAGGCGGCACGCAGCCCAGGACACAGAGTGAGACCCAGGGCGCTAAGTGAGGACTCACCAAAGAAAGGCAAGCGAGCTCCGCAGAGGCCCCTATAGCATGGGCAATGCCCAAGGAGGCTCTAAGGGCGCCGGAGTGCTCCCCTCAGGGGTTGAGCGATGAACTGTTGCGTTTTAAAATGCCCCGGAGTGCCTGTGCTGGCAGCGATCAGCAGAGAACAAGGTGAGAGCAGGAGAAGCTCAGAAAGAGCTGCAGGAGGCAGGGGGAGGCGAGATAGAGACCCCCAGTGGCAGCGGAAGCCGCATGGCAGCCTACAAAGACACAAGCCATTTCCATGTGCTCCAGCAAAGAGGTGCCTTTTGAATTTGGAGCCGGGGGCCATTTTGAAACCACGTGGTCCAAGATGGCGGCCCCCAGCAACTCAGAGGAGGCCGGCAGGAGCCGAGCTCTCAGCCCTGCAGCAGCAACCATCGGAGACACTGAGGAGCCCTTAAAAAGGTTAGAGACCATCGTAGAGGCATTAGCCAAGGGCGGGGGAGGCAAGCAAAGTCCAAAAGGAGGATTATCTCCATCAAGGAGGCTAAAGAGGCAGGCGCTGGATCAACCCCCCCCGCAAGCCTACCTCCAAGTAGGAAAGGCATCTGCCACAAGGCCAGCAGCAGGAAGAAACAACCCCCCCCCCCCCGGCCTGGAACCTGAGGAAAGATTACCAGGTTTCTCTTCATCTGGCAGGGCTGCAGAAGGGGACCCCTCCCTCCAGGTACAGTATAGATGGTACTTGCTCAACAGGAGTAACTATGAAAGGGATCTTGGAGTCCTAGTGGACAACCAGTTTAGTACCAACACCCTTTTCTTTGCTGTTGCTATAACTCGCTCTTTTAGTTATTTCATGATTTCCATTATTGTTTCTTCCTCTAGGTAGTATTTTTGTGTAAGGTATTTTTCAGCCTTTGATTCTTTAGTTTTCCTTCTTTCAAGTATTTCAAATTGCTGACATCTCGGGTTTTTTTATTATTTTCAAGTTGAATTTTCCACTTTGGTGTTCCAGTGGCTTTCTTTTTTGGCATTTTATAACCCAATTCTGCAGTTATAATGATGACTGTGCTGTACATTAGTTGGTTTGTTTCACGTAGTATGCTGGATGGGATGAAAGTAGATCACTTAGCTCTATACTTCTGAGTTGTTGCACAGGAGGATCTTCATCCTGTATGTTAGCTTCTTCCAATAGTTGGTCAGTTTTTACAGGTGCTGGAACAATTTCTTCAGCCTGTTCATCAATATTTATTATTTTCTTTTTAGCCAATGTTTCTAGAGGTTGTGTTTCCACATCTGTGAAAACTTATTATGGATGATGAAACTTCTTTGATCCATTAATCGTTGTTCAGTTATGTCACTTCCGTATGTTACCTTTCACAGTTGCATCATTCTTTTTTGAAATCCCCTGGCTGTTGGTTTTGCCTGGTAGTAACATTTGATGATTTCTTGATTTCTTTGGTTGTCCAGGTTTTGCCCTTTTGTTCCCGTTGCTTTACAGTTGCATGCCCTGCTTCCCCAGCAGTAAAAACTGAGCCCTGTAGCCCATTTTTTGACAGATGCCAGGGGCCATAGTATCTGATGTGGCCTTTGTTTACCCGGACTGCTGCTGCTGCTGCTATTATAATTGTTGTTGTTGTTGTTGTTATGTCAACCCTTAATCTGACCAGACTGGGGTCTTTGTGAGGCTTCAGGGCTGCCACAACTGGAGCTAAGGGGTAGGGAGGGGGGAGTAGAGATAGCTGGGGTTTGTAGCCAAAACAAAATACTTTCTCTTGGGAACCAAGGACATTTCTGCTGGTGCTTGGAAGGGAGAGGCCTGAGGTCACCTAGCAACTGGATTGTATCCTGATTGGACCATGTGACTGATTGTTTTGAGTAAGTGAAAAAAATTCTACTTTTAATTAGGTGAAAACCACGGGAACGTTTAGAGTTGATTTTCACCAACGAGTGCCAATATGGCATATCCAATAAAACTATTCTTTGAGGAATCTACCTGCCTTTGAGTTTTGTTTGCTGTGGGTATGTTACTTGGAACCCTGACATTAAACCAGCTCTACTAAACGCCACGCTCCAGCTGCTTACCTGGTCTACCCAGGTAGCAAGAAGACTTGGGGAAGATGGAGGAGAAGACCGGCAACTCCTCCACAGTTCCTGTTGGCCCAGTCCAGGCCACGAATGAGTCTTTCCAGGCGGGACTGGTCAACCACCTTGGCGACCCATGCTGTCAGCCTTCTGCTGCCATCTTAGGCTTGGTTGAGCCCCGGATTGCAGTGGAGCCCATCTAGATGTCGGAGACTGGCCAGACCACTGGAGCAACCCCAATTGCCATCAGCATGGTAGGTGCCACCTGGTTGGGCTTACTGCCCAGGACAAGGCTGGGTCCAGGCCCAATGGACACCTGCTCTACCGTTGCTGCCTCCAGCCTGGCCTGTCACCCCACTGAGCTTCAGAGCTATCTTCGATGGGAGCCTGGACAAGTTGGCTTTCTACCTGAACCGGGTGTGGGCTCACATCAATCGCTATGGGAACAAGTAACCTAATGACCAGGAAATGATCATTGCCATCACAGAGAACCTAGAGGGAGAAGCTGCGGAGTGAGTGACCAGCTGCATGATGAAGGAGCCCCAGAGCTGGGAAACATCGATGGCATTCTGCAGGAGCTTAAAAACGCAATTTGAGGGCTAGGGCCAGGAAGCGGAGGCAGAAATTAAGGCACTCAAACAGAGGGGCCACCCAACCAAAGAGTATGTCAGACAATTTCAGAGACTTGCCGGGAAACTATAGTACTGGCCCGAACACCTCCTAGTGCACTTCTTCAAAGAGGGCCTAGACCAGGAGTTATGCCATGCCTGTGTCTGCCAAGGCATCCCAGACTGCATACATCGCTGGTACCAGATGGCAGTGGCTATGGATCTCAAGCTCCACTGGCACCAGAAAGCGGCACCATAAAAGAAGCCCAAGAGACAATTTGGTTGACAATCTGGCTTCCGCCAAGTGGGAAGGCAACCCAGGAGGACCTCCACGACATCAATCAAATGCTTCCAGGGTGGCCAGCAGGGTTACCGAGCATCAAAATGACAGGCATTGACCCTTGTCCCTCAAGCAAAAATCCCTGTGACAGCCAAACCGAAGAAACTGCTGCGGAAACCCACAGTAAAAGGGAAATTTGTCCACCAAGCCATCGAGGTTTCCCCTCCCCCTGAGGGAGAAGAGACAACTCTGGCTCAGGTAGTCCCACCATTAGCAGCAGGCAACAGTGGCAATGACAGTGAGGGTGACCCAATGGTAAGTGAAGCCATCTGTCCGTTCGCTATTATGTCGAGACTGGTGGTGCCCAAGATGGGAGTCTAGAGTGAAGTAGAGGTCATAGACACGGGATGTACCCAATGTCTGATCAATCTCCCCCTGTGCCAGAGGAATCCAGACGAGACTCCTAACCAGTTCCATATGCTTTGAGCAAGACAATGGATCATTAATAGAGGGTGCCCCTGCCACCCTGGTCACTGAGTCTGTGTGGGTAGAGATGGGTTGCCACTGGGAGCTCATCCAGTTCGTGGTGGTGCAAAAAATGACACACACGGTTATCCTAGGCTTGGCATGGCTGGACAAATGGGGCCCTACCATTTGGTGGGAAGGTGGCTACTAGAAACTAAAACTCGGGCTAGGTCCCCTTCCTCCTCCTAGCCCTCTTAGCCCTACAGAGGGAAGATCAGTCTGTCAGCTAGAGGGCTCCAAGTGAAACAAAAAATAGCCCCCACCTCAGAATCATGGCCAGGGAGCCCTAGGTTCCTAGAGAGTACCGAGGCTTAGCTGATGGGTTCAGTGAGGAGGAATACAATACCCTGCCCCCTCACCACCCCACTGATTGTGCCATAGAATTTGTGCCAAGAACCAAACTGCTCAAACCGAAGATATACTCCGTGACTCCAAGAGAAATGACTGAATTAAGGGACTACATTGACACCAACTTAACCCGAGGATTCATACAGCCAGCTAAGTCCAGAGTAGCCGCTCCAGTCCTCTTCAAAGAAAAGAAAGATGGGTCGATGAGATTATGTGTTGATTTTAGGGGAATTGATGTAGTATGGGTAGAAAAAAACCTACCCATTGCCTCTCATGAAGGACATGCTGGTCCACTTACCTTAGGGAAAGTCTTACCAAGCTGGACCTGTGGGAAGCGTACTACCTAGTGCGAATAAAGGAAGGCAATGAATGGAAAACTGCCTTCAACTGCTCATTAGGCAGCTTTCAATTCAAAGTGGTGCCTTTCAGATTACAAGGAACCCCCATAGTCATTATGCAACTGATAAATTAGATGCTGCATGAACATCTCTATAAAGGCGTCCTCGTCTACTTTCACTACATCCTCATTTTCAGTGAAACCCTAGGTGAGCATGTAAAATTGGTGCACCAAGTCCTGAAAAAACTCATTGCAGTTAAGCTATATGCGAAGCTGTCAAAATGTGAATTCCACAAGATCATCCTGGACTACTGAGTGTTAAGCGAAGGAGTGGAAATGGATCCTGCAAAAGTTAAAGCTGTTTTGTACTGGCAATCCCCTCACAGGGAAAGCGCTCCAAAACTTTTTGGGGTTTGCTACTTTCTACAGGAAGTTCATCCCCTCTTTCGCTGAGACCACCCTGCCTCTCACCAAACTCTTAGAAATGGGGGGAAGAAGCCGTGGCTTGGCCAACCCCTAAACTGAACCTTAGACTGTCAGCAGGTGTTTGAGACATTTAAAAAGTGGTTTGCTGAGGACCCTATCCTCAGACACCCTGCCCCGAACAGCATTTTGTGGTCCAAGCTGATGTCCGTGATGTGGCAGCCACCACAGTGCTCTTACAAAAGAATGCCAAAGGCAACTTGCAGCCATGCACTTACACCTCTAAAAAACTTATTGACATTGAAAGGAGGCAGTATGGAAGAAGGCCTATGCAGTTCGATTTGCCCTACCAACCTGGAGGCACGTACTTGAGGGCAGTTGGTGGCTGCTCAAAGTATGGACTGACCACAAAAACTTAAGAGGCACTGAAAACGGCAAGAAGACTCCCCAAAGCAGGTTCACTGGATGCAATATTTCAAGCTATTTCACTTTGACTTAAAATACATCCGGGGGGGGGGGGACCTCTTGGTGGACGTCTTATCCAGGAAACCACGATTCAACAGTAAACATAAGGTGGCCCATGCCATGATCCCCCCTCCCCAACAGGCGTCACAAGCCACGATGAGAGGCCAAGCCCAGTGACAAAAGACAGTAGGCTGAGGAGGGATGACCCAAAACCTAAAGAACAAGTTGCAGTAGTATAAAGACAACAAGGAGGAACTGACCCTCAAAGATGGAGTGGCCTGGAAAGGCTCAAAATTGTACATGTGTCTGGCCTGTTGCCATCTTTTATTTTGGGTGTTTGGCCTGCCATACTTTCTATTATTCTGCTATGCATTTTCTATTGTGGGAAAATAAGAAGGGGGGTTGTAAGGAGTCACATACTATGTAGTCACAACAAAATTCTTTCTAGAAAGCCAAGGTCATCCTTTTTCTCTGCACCTGACAGGAACTGGATGCGTGGAACTGCCAGCAAGGCAATGGGAGATTGGACCATGTGATGGACTTGTGGGTGTGGGGACCTTTCACCTGGGTTGGGAAAACCTAGAAGCTTTCAGATTTGGGTTTTCCCAGATGTGCCAACATGGCTCTCTTAATAAAGCTCAAGCCGAAAAATGCCATTCCCCCCAGCCACCATTCCAAGTGGGCAGCAAAGTCTACCTGTCCACAAAATATTTAAAACTACGGCTCTCCTATAAGAAGCTGGGCCCACAGGATAACTGGTTTTGTGTCGCTGCAACAGTCATAGAAAGTGGGCTCTGCAAACCTAGGCTGAACTCTTCTTGCTGGGGGACCCTTAAAGGGCTAAAGCCACCTCATAGGGATGATGGAGAAAGGAAGGACACCTTGCAGATCACAGAGAGTGGCAACTGTCCTGCTTCATCCGAGGCTGACTCTCCTAATGAGGAAGGAGAGGCAGCCATTATGGCCACCGGGAAGCTGGGACAACCGAAGAAAGAAATGTGCTGGAGCAGTGTTTGAACAGTGGACTGGAGCTGGGTGAGACGATCTTCAACTTTATTAGAGATTAAACCCAGTGGTGAAATTCAAAAATTTTCCCTACTGGTTCCGGGCTTGGTTGGCGGGGCTTGGTAGTCATGTCACTGGGTGGGCGGGGCTTAGTGCAACAAGCAGGAACCTCACAGTCAGACAAAGCTGATTGTCGCACTTGTTTTTTTAAACTTTTAGCATTTTTTTTTACTACCGGTTCAGGTAGTAAAAAATGCTTTAAAAAAGTTTTTAAAAGTTCCAATGATCCGTGGCACAGCTGATTGTCACACAGCTGATAATCAGAACTTTTTTTTGCACTTTAAAGCATTTTTTTACTACCAGTTCGGGCAAATAGGTAGTAAAAATTCTATAAATGTTTTTAAAAAGCACAGCTGATTGTTGCACAGCTGACTTATTAAAGCATTTTTTTTACTACCGGTTCGGGCGAACAGTAGCATTTTTTTTACTACCAGTTTGGGTGAACCAGCCTTAACTGGTAGCATTTCACCCCTGATTAAACCTCAAAGAAACTCTGAAAAGACAATTCTCCAAAATGTTTAAAGCAGCTAACATACTTAGAGGAAGACTACAGACCTGAAAGAAAATGAAACCTAAGAGAGGATATAATTTTTAAAATATAGAATGACTGGATTTGAACATTTTATTGGCAACATCTTGAAAAGGCATTTTAAAATGCTGGAAACATTGGGCTGATTATTGGAGAAAAATGAAAGAAGTTATCTGAAAAAATTGACACCATTAGATTGGGTATAATATTGAAATTTTAGGCGATGATGGCATCTACTGGTGAAAGAAAGAAAATACGCTATAGTTTTATAAGGCTAGGAAGATCTGGGAATATCATATTTTTCGGAGTATAAGATGCACCGGAGTATAAGCCGCACCAAGATTTTGAAGAGGTAAATTTAAAAAAAAAAAAAAGCTTTTGCTCTCTGCAGACCTCCCAAAAACGGCCCGCTTTTAGCAAAAATGGTTGGGTCCCTTTTTTTTCAAAAAAGGGTATGAATAGCATTTAGGAGGCTTGTAGAGTGCTCTGAGGGGGGGGGGCAAAAATGAGCAAAAGGCATGCATAGCCTTTAGGAGGCTTATAGAATGCTCCTGCAAGTGAGGGGGGGGGGAAATTGAGGAAAAAATGACCTGTTTTTGCTCATTTCTACCCTCCCCAGCCCCCAGGAGCACTCTATAAGCCTCCTAAAGGCTCTGCATGGCTATTTTGGTGAAGGGGGTAGGGTTTCGGGAGGCAAAAATGCTGTATTCAGTGTTTAAGATGCACCCAAATTTTTAGCCTCTTTTTTGAGGGAAAAAGGTGTGTTTTATAATCTGAAAAATATGGTAATCTTTAACACTGAGTGGAGGTAAACACATCTAGAAGACTGTTTTTTGCTGTATATTGTTTAATACCTATTAGTTTCATAACTAAGGAAGGCAAATTTCTGAGACTTTTGAAGATTGCTAAGTAGAATGGTTCACAAATACTTGGAACTATTATTGGAATCCAAAAACTGGTGAGGTGGCTGATGAAGACGTGAAAATCTGGAAGGAGTAAACTGAACTGGTGGAGAACTGTAAAGCATTATAAATATTGTGTGCTTCGAGGAATGACTCTGGGACTGAGTGAATAGTCTTACGACTCATTTTTTGACGTTACAGACAGTAGAAGCGATACTACTATTAAGCACGATAGACTATATTCCCACTAAGTAGGAATAAAATTACAGCTATAAATAGCACCTTGTTCGGCCTAAACTCTGCTGTTTTTGTTCAGAGTGTAGTTGTCATGGTTCCGAGTAATGAACTGTGGGAAATCAGGACTCAGAAGCTTGGCTCAGATTCAAAAATCCCTTTATTGAGTACATCATATTGGCACTTAGAAAGAGGAAGCTAGCTCTACATTATTCCCGCACATAGGCATAGTTAAAAGAATAGGATTTCCCCATCCCCTTAGGTCTCTCAGATCACATGGGCCAATCAGTCCAGTCATAGGTTCCCGCCCAGCTTCAATAGCTGTCTGATAACATGATCTAGTTCACATGCTGGCTGGTAGATATTATGACTAACTAGTTGAGAAATGTGGTGACATTCCTAAGTTCCCTTCCCCCCACCCTTGAATGGCAACCAAGAAACGAAGCAGAAATAAAGCATGGTTTCAGTTGAAGTAATTTTGCAGGTTGACAATAGTACTATTTTTTATAATCACTGATTTTGTTTTATATAAAGTGATAGGTGATTTGTTTTACATTTAAATATATTTTAGGAGTTCTTTTGTGTTCACTGAGTAAACATGCTTGGTGATAAAATAATTTATGTCCTTTTCTTCTTTTACTTGTGTCACAGCTGATTTGAACAATGTTCGATTCTCAGCATATAGAACTGCCATGAAGCTCCGAAGACTACAGAAAGCTCTCTGTTGTGAGTATTCTGAATATCTTCAAGAATGTTTCTTAATTGCATTTTAAGAAATGAATGAAAATATCTTCCGTAGAATTTATTTTGTTGTCGTTCGGGGCACAAATTGAACTATTTTTTCTCTCAGATTCAACATGTAAGATTATAAATTTTCATTCATCATTGTGGGTTTGTTTTTCTAAATTCAATGGTAAATTCTTCACATACATACATACATACTATCCAATTTCTTTCCCATCTACTTAGGCTGCAGTTTTTTTTCCTCAAGTTTTTTGCACTCCAACAGGCTTACGTTATCATTTTAATAGTTTTCTCCTGAAGAAATACATTACCTTTTCCCCATTTTTAGCTTTGAAAATGATTTTGCTTGCTTTTTAAAGGGGCTCTTCATCCATTAATTTTGGTTGAAAATATTTTGATAAAAATGTCAGTAATGAAATCAATTCATGAAAAGGTAAGCAGGTCTTGCTTCATGTTTGGGTTTGTATTTATCTTCTATATTCCCGTTTTGTCACAATGAGTTTTCAGATAGCATAGTCAGTGGAATGTAAAAAAGTTTTTGGATTTTATGAACTGAACACTCCTGGCATTTTGCCCCCCAGTCTTATATTTTTTTAACTTGGCATTCTAATTTGATAATTAATTTGTCGTGTTTATTATTAAAGTCATCCTTATAAGAATCCAATTTTGCTTTCAAGTCTTTTATTTATTGAATTAATTTGTTAATATTATTTTCTGCTATGAATAACTTGTGAGGTTTTATGATAAATTAACATAAATATATTATATCAATATATAATTAATATATTACATTAATTATATTAAATTAAATTATAAATATATAATTAATGTTATTATAAATGGCGTCCTCTGATTTTGACTTTGTGCTTCTATTCATTTTTGACAAAAAGTTAGTTTGCATCCACTTTTCATTCAACAGAATTGGCAAAAAGTATATTGTTAATAGTAAAATATTTTGATATGGAAATAAAATAAATATCAAATTAACATAATACTATATGTAGATATCCAAATAATACAGTATGATGCAGAAATGAATAAAGAAATCCCTTAGAAGAACAACTGATGTTAAAGCTAGAGTTTTGCAATACATATCGGTATTAATGTTATTCTTTATACAAAAATTCCAAACATTTTTCCCATTCAAATGTTTCAAAATTGAAAACCTGGAGTAAAAAAACCCGTATGCTGGGGTTTCTTTTGTAATTGCCCCCTCCCCAAAGATCCATTAAAATAGGGATCATAGAACCTTGACCGGATACAGATTAAAGCTGATTGCAGAAATTAGATCCCAAGAAAGCAAATAGGATTATATTTGAAACCAGTATCTCCAGATTGGTAAAATCTTTACCATTACTGAGTTTTGAATTTAGTTTTCTTACAAATGGGAAAATGGTAAGAATAAAATAAAATCATAGAAGTGATGCCTTCACTCAAAAATCCCCTTCTGTCCTTATCTCTCTGGAAATCGGATGTAAATCTCCTTTAAGATTTTATAACTTTCTGTATTTATCTTCTTTGGAAAATCCTTCAGAAGAAAATGGCCCTTCTGCCATGTTCTTTAATGGTGAGGCTAGTGGAGAAATCTCAATTTTCTCTTCCTTTTAAAAGGTTCCAGATTTTAAACATTTAGTTATTTTCTTCTTTTGTTTCATGTACTACAGGTACCTACTGTATGAAATTCATTAATTAGATCTGCTCCTTTGATTAGTACAGTTTGGATAGGCAGCTTTCTTTACAGTACAGTTTTAGACTAAGAAATGCTAGTGTGCATCTTTATCTGTAAAATTTTAAATCTTATTTTGGTTAGGGTCCTACTCTCTATAAAGCTCTTGCCAGTCTTTGCCAAACCATATTTAAATATGTTTTTCACTGAAGGGACTATATAGATTACAATACAATAATTTTCATAAATAGCCAATTGGCATTCAGCTTAGTGATTGGAATCTCTATTCAATGCATACAGTCCCACTCTCCCTTCTATGTATTCACTTTCCTGATTAGCGACTGTTTTCAGTCTATATGCTGCCAGTGATTATATAGAAAGATACACAAAAGCTGTCACATCAGCTACAAGAAATCAAATCCTTCTTAAATTATCTAATATTTCCATGCATAGATCAGTTAAATTAACCTTCTCCCACTTTGCATACATATCTGCATCTCAAGAGGGCTTAGTGAAAGTTGAGAAAAAAGTATTTGAGTTTATCCCACATATCACTCTCAATAAGACATTAGTAAAGATACTATAAAGACATCTTAAGTTGAATCCTTGGGGTTCTGTGCTACTGTCCACTGCCACTGAATATGTGGGGTGTGTGTTTGTGTGTACCAGGGAGGCAGGGGAGGCAGAACCTCACCTCTCTTCATGAAATAATATAATATAATATATATATATATACCAGGGGTTGTAACACAAATATATACTTATTTCCCTGGCTCAACTGATAAGGAGGCGATCCTGTGGCTTAGTGGCTAAGGCTCCTGCCTGAGATATATAACAGCACAGGTTCAAATCCCAGTAAGGGTATGGCTAGCTGGTGAGAGCTAATTAGCTCGAAATAGATCTATACTAGTCTCCCTTTATTTATTTTATCAGTACAAATACAACATACATACATACATACATACATACATACATACATACATACATACATACATACATATATATATATATATATAACATTATATACGTCCGGCCGCGCCCGGGAGCTGCGGAGGCAGAAATGTTGTCGGCGCTCCCGGATGACGAAGGCACGAAAGTGACTGGGTTCCCAGACGGATGTAGCCACAGCGATGTCGAGGCGGTCCAGGCGGACGAAAGAGCGAGCGAGGCAGCCTGATCCTCGGTCGCTCGCCTGCCAGACTGCCTCGGCGCCATTCTGGCTACCTCCATCCGGGCGCGCCCGGGAGCTGCGGAAGGCAAAGGCAGAAATGTTGTCGCCGCTCCCGGATGACGAAGGCATGAAAGCGACTGGGGAACGACGAGAACCTTCCTGCCTCTGCTGGATTTCGCGCGCTCCTCGCGACTGCAATATGCATATTGCAGTCGCGAGGAGTGCTCAAAGTCCAGCAGAGGCAGGAAGGTTCTCGTCGTTCCCCAGTTGCTTTCGAGGACTGCGGAGCGCGAGTCGGCGGAGCACGCTCAGGAAGGCGGGGAATGGGATCACGTGTGCTGGAGGCTGAGGCAGCCTGAGCCTCCAGCACACGTGGTCCCATTCCCCACCTTCCTGATGACGTCACCAGCCTCACCAGCCATAAACCTCACCGCACATCACTGGTGTGTACTATCTGAAAATTGTGTGTGTACACAACCCACATACACACACAAAAAGTTTCTGGTCAAGATAAATAATGAAATAAATGCTTTCATTAAGGTTAATTATTAAGAAAAAAGCAGCTCACATATATTAAACATTACTTAATCAAACATTATTATTAGAGATTTATATCAATCTTAAGCAAACATATTTTCACATTGCTACTGCTTATTAGTGATGTCCCATACAATATTTAAGTGACTGAGGGACCCTTGGTGTTCTCTGAGCTTGGTTGTTTTCTTGCAGATGTTTTATTACCCAAACTAGGTAACATCATCAATGCTTGTGGGGAGTGGGATTTACTCTCATTTTATATTCTTGTGGCTTTCCCTGTCAGTATTGGTGGGAGTGGCCTTGGTGGTTCTTTGGTTGGACTGCTTACTGTTAGCTTGTTTGGCAGCTCCTTGAAAAGGGCATTGTTTGCTTTTTGATTGTT
This sequence comes from Natrix helvetica, assembly GCF_964273705.1. Lineage (NCBI taxonomy): Eukaryota > Metazoa > Chordata > Lepidosauria > Squamata > Natricidae > Natrix > Natrix helvetica. The sequence continues at coordinate 64,822,261 of NC_138550.1, forward strand.
GGTCTAATATTAATCTTGGTGTTAATCTCTGCTCATCTGAGTGTTGATAATTGATGAACAGAGTTTCTGGTTTTTTTACTTCCTTTTTGCTTGCTTGGTTGTCTCTTTTGAATGGTATATAGTTGTTTTTTTTGTCCCTGGTGATGGCTAACTTGTCAGAGTGTCAAGCGTCCAGGAATTCTCTAACATTTTTGGACTTGACTTGTCTAGAATGGTCACAATTCCCCAGTTTTCATCATGTCTTCTGATTGCTAATTGGTGTTCATGAATGCGTTTTGCTAGTCTTCTGCCTATTTGTCCTATCTAGTGGGTATTGCAGTACATTGATCATCAATAGCCCCCAATTCTTTGGGTCCCAGGGACTGATTCAGTGGAGGGCAGTTTTTCCATGGACTGGGAAAGGTGTAGTTTCACCCGCAGCCTGGATCCTACATGTACTCAGATGGGGCTTTGCTCACTAGTGCAGCCCATTTTCTGGCGGGCCGCAGACTATTGCCAGATTGCAGCCCAGGAGTTGGGGACTCCTGTTGTAGAAGACTCCTGGTTTTTGTCTCGGAGCTGCTGGGTTTTTTGGGTTAATTAGAATGTTTTGGAGAACTTTGTGTGCTAAGCCAGCGTTCTTGGCATGGAGGTGGGGGGGAAGGGGATGCTTTCGCACACATGCCACTTTCACAAATGCAGCTTCACACACACACACACACGCACACACACACACACCATTTTGGCAGCCTGGTTCAAAATGGGCTGCAGCTTGGCAGTGGGCCACAATCCGGGGGTTGGGGACTCCTGTGTTATCCTATGCGGATGTGATATCCTGATGTGTCCCATGCCATGTAATAGTCTGTTGGTGGTTTCTGAGATGTTTTTAATGTATGGCTGGGTTATCCTTTTCAGCTATATTGTGTTGAGTGGACAGGCATTTGATGAAGTTGCATGGATATCCATTGTTGGAAGATGTTGTATAGATGATCTGTTTCCTTTTTCTGATATTCAGATTGTTGCAGTGTGTTTGTGCTTGTCTGACTAGTATTTTTACACAGGTTCTTTTGTAGAAGGTTGGGTTGTTACTTTGATAGTGGAGAACTTGATTAATGATTGTAACTATGATTATGATCTATAATCAGTGGTGGGATTCAAATAATTTAACGATCAGTTCACCCAGGGTCAGGTTGGCTGTCGTGGGAGGCTTGGCCCATCCCCATCCTCCAACTCTGCTGCACCTGCGGGACGAGCCTCATGACAGCCAACCTGACCCTGGGCGAACCGATTGTTAAATTACACTCCCCTCCCCATCAAAGTGGATCCTGTGTGCTGCACTGTGCTGCAATGGAGAAATGGGCAACGGAGCAGCTGTCATGAGGGAAGGAGAAGAGAAAGCGGCCTTCTCCTTTCCTCGTGCTGGCCACTCCATTGCCCATTGCCCAGTGGAGAACATTGCAACACAGCGTAGTACCCAGAATCCAATTTGATAGCTGGGGATGGGTAATTTAACAACCAGTTCACCTGAACTGGTGCGAACCAGCTGAATACCACCACTGCCTACTACTTGCTATTTATATGTACCATTGTTGATCACATTTGATCAATAAAGAATTATGTGTTCTGTGGGTGTTTTTTTGTTTTTCTAGTTTGCCATCACTCTGCTGATGAGAATATACAGGAAGGATAGCTTATTGTTGTTTTCTTCTTCCCTTGTGAATTTTATATCTTTGAAGATGTTGTTAATGGCTTTGTGTATGTTTTTACTAACTAAAACTAGAGGAAAATTTTCAGAGAAACTTGCCTCTTTGAGCAGAAAGCATCTATAAAATAATGATCTCTCTTTAGCTAAATACATTTTATACAGTTATTCTGCTGCTCAAACCTTGAAGGGTTCATCATTATTGATTCAGCCTCCCACTGGAGCTATGAACACTTAACCTTAAACTCCTTTTTTAAAAATGATATACTATTTCCAATTGACTAATAAATTCTATATTAGAGGTGGTATCTTTTCATGATCCCAGGAAGGTGACTGATAAATCTTTGCTGAACAAGAAACAGTTTTTAAACTAGTAGCTACGATTATGCTAAAAATCTGAGATCACTTGCTTAGAAAAAAGACATCAATAGGTACTAAAGATACATTTAAACTTTGTATCTTCAATTTAACATATTTGTATTTTAACTGTTGCTAAATTCAACAGTTCAACTGTTGCTAAGTTGAAATGATGTGATTATTTTATCACAGCTGTTTCATATTAGGGATTGGGTTTTTTTTTTTGTCATTACAGTGGATCTTTTGAATCTGTCTGCTGCATGTGATGCCTTGGACCAGCACAACCTCAAACAGAATGATCAACCAATTGATGTACTTCAGATCATTAACTGCTTAACTACCATTTATGATAAATTGGAACAAGAGCACAATAACCTAGTCAACGTCCCTCTATGTGTAGATATGTGCCTCAACTGGCTTTTGAATGTTTATGACACGTAGGTCTCTGTATTTTTTTGTACCAGTTGATTGTAATAAACTACTATTCTGTTTTTTTTTAAAAAAAATAACAACTGATAGTTGTTTCGATGGGAGAAAATTTGGGATTATTTTGAAATTCAGAAAGAGTTGCTGAAAGTTACTAATCAATCTTAAAAACAACAAAATTAATTACACCATTTAATTTTGAAGTTTTGTATGATCCTATAAATAGAACTTAATGCTTGTTAATTGTTTTCAATTTTAATAGTTATTGATATACTAATAAAATTATTAAATCATTTAGGTGCCAAAATGTAACTGTTAATCACATTTCACAGTAAGCTACTTCTCATAAACTAAGTATATACTGTATACAAGTCTAATCGTATATGCAGAATTACTATTCAGAGTTGGAAATGGATTATATTTATGATTTAGAAAAATGCTTATAACTCTGAAAATATCATAAAAAGATTCAGCATACAAATTATTATAAAATTGTGCGAGCATAATTACCCTACATCTAGTATGTTGTACCGTGTTTCCCTGAAAATACAACCCACCCTGAAAACAAGCCCTAGCCGGCGCCTAATATACCTTACCCCCCAAAATAAGTCTTAGTTAAGCCCCACCACCATCTGGTTGTACAAGGTGGGGCGAGGCACCTTGTACAAAATCAAGCTAGGGTGGGGGTGGGAGATGGAGCTGCCCAATGTATCCCGCACTCACTTATGTTAGGACCATCACAGCTAGGCCTCTCACGTGCCAACACCTGTCGTGCTGCTGTTCCAACTTTCTGCGGCTGCTCACAGACAAATGCCACATGGCTCACTGCGCAAGTGCCGCCTCTTGTGGCAGAATGCCTCAAGGCTTGTTGCGCTATTGCTGGGCAGGATGCCACGTGGTTCATTACGCCGGTGCCGCTGCTTGTGGCAGGACGCCACATGTCACGTTGTGCCAGTGCCACTGCTTATGGCAGGATGCTTAATGGCTCAATGCTGCCACATATGCCACACATCACGTGGCTCATGTGGGTGCTGCCGCTTGCAGCAGGACACCATATGGCACATCATGCCGATGCCACCGCTCGTGTGCGCAACACCACAAGGCACCATACAGCCTGCTGATGGAAGTGGCGGCACTGGTGCGCCGAGCCTCATGGTGTCCTGTGACCGGTGGCACCCCCATGACAAGCCATGCAATGTTCTGCTGTGAGTGGCACCAACGCGATGGGCTACATGGTGTTCTGCTGCAAGCGACCACAGAAGAAATCGGGCAGCAGTGCGACAGGTGTTGGGGCATAGGAGGTGTGACTTGGGTGGTCTAAGGTAAGTGGGTAAGACATTCCCCAAAAATAAGACATGCTTATTTTGGGGCTGAAAAGAAAATAAGACTAGTCTTATTTTCAGGGAAACATGGTATGTACTACTCCAATAAAAACTATTATTTTGATCTTTTTTGTTTTGTGCTAAAATGGGAAATTCATTTTTATTTCTGACATTTTAATAAGCTTAGATATAGGTATTATTATTTGCATCTACATTATTGCTTATTTGTTTATTTATTTAATATTAATAGGGGTCGAACTGGAAAGATCCGAGTCCTGTCTTTCAAAACTGGTATAATTTCACTGTGTAAAGCACATCTGGAAGATAAATACAGATGTAAGTAATGATTGTGTTTTACAATTTTTGCCATTTGTTATGAAGCTAGCTAAATAATAGGTCAAATTATCTTTTCAAATTTTTTAACAAAACTTGGAAATTAAAATATGTATATAGCAGGTTTTGCACTAAATGTTACCTAATGTCGTCTAGTTTAGCCCATTGGAGATTATGGTCTTTATAGTTCACAAGTACAGGTAGTTCTTGAGTTATGAATGTAATGGAATGTAGTGGATTCTGTTCCTAACCCGAGGATTCGTGGGAGTGAATCTCATACCTTGAACTGGATCACTCCTTCCTTTCACCCACACATTCGCTAATCAAATGCAAAGCTCGTTAAGTGTGCATGAGGTATTTCAGGGTGGGGAAGACTTGGGGTTGGGCTATTGATGGAACAGGCCACCTGCCTAAAACTACTCAAGGTCTCCCCAACCCACTGAAATACCTCATGCTCCTCACAGTTGCTTCCTCCCCTCCCCAACCTGCTGCGCCAGGTCACTTACCTTGTGAAGATCTAGCAAACAATCTCTTCTCCAGCCTCTCAGCCACATGTACCCTCTGCAGTTCTGTTTGTGCCTCCTCAGGCCTCACCCAGCAGGTTGCAAGCCAAAGTGGAGCTTCTGATGGGCGAATCCGACGCTCCAGCCCAGTGCAGGCTGAAATGAAGCTCCAGAGAACTCCATTTCGGCCTGCAACGGGCCAGGGGAGGCCCACAGACGGCCGAACAGAATCACCTAGGCCCGATCCACCCCACCATTTCGGCTGTCAATGTGCTGAGCAAGGCCTCTGGATGCCCGAATGGACTGGCAGTGTGCAGAATGAATGTAGCAGAGCCTCTGCAGTTGTTCGTAAGGGTGAACAATTGCTGTGGTGCTGCAAGATTCGTACTTTCGGGATTTATTTGCAAACGCTAGGGGGCACTTATCATGTAACTTCGAACATTCACTAAGGGAATTTTTGTAAACCAGGGATTATCTTTAACTAGTTGTAGAATTTTGCTGGATGACATGTGATAGGAATGAGCCAGGATCCAAAGAAAAATACACATGCACTAGATGGCTTAAAGGTATTGATTGTGATTGCCCATTTTTTAAAAAAATATTTATTGCGGCTACATCATAACATTGCTTCTAAACTGATTTTCTACTACACTTTTCTTTCTGCTATTAAGCTCAAAAGAGAAATAATCTGAGCCTTCACCATCTTTATTATCTATTATTATCTCTTTCTTCTAATTGTTGTTACTTTTTAAATGTAAACCACCTTAGAGTCATCAGGAGGAATGAAATGGTTTCTGTTATTCACACAGATGTGAAATCAGATTATACAGCTGTGCAATCTCATTTGTAAACTTCCAAAGTCTACAGAATTCTTGATGGGAGCTTCCATCCCATGTGACTAGTGTATCTCCTTCTTGCTTTTTTATTATTATTATTTTCCTTTTTTCATTAGCAGATTTGTCAGCACATTTTGTTTATAATTGTTATTTTTCAGTCTAGTTTTTTTCTTTTTTTTCTTTATTCTTAAACTCCTTTTTTTAAAAAAACTTTGCATGACACCTTGTTCTTTAGCTACAGGTATCCACCTTGTATACTAGATTTGTATTCTAAGGATCTTATTTTGTTATTGTTAGAATGCAGGAGTGAGTTTAATCCCTCATATGAGCAGAATTGATATTTCTTTTGTCTTGGTGAAGGTCACATAGATGCTGCCAGGCATTTTCAAGAAACTGACTTGTCACAATTATTAATTTCATTTGCAAGCCAAGTTGCCAATTCTTCTTGAAGACCAACAAAATCTCATAGTATATGGAACATATCTTCTAATTATTTTCTGTATGTATCCCCTTTTAGTATTCTTACCTAAATGGTAAGCAAATTATAGTAAATCCAAAATATGTGCACTGATAACCTGACACATACAGATTTTCTAGGACTTTGAAAGAGTCTGCAGGAATTTGTAGATTTAATACTAAAATTTGATTAGGAATTATATCTTTTTATTTTAACAAGTTAAAGATAAACAAAATAAAATTAGGTGTAAAGCTCTTCTAAAAACAGCTATATACAACATGAGAACTTTCCTACTGAAGCATGACATATTAAAGAAGCTGTAAAAGTAAAACAATATTTTTTCATTGCACTGAAATGTTTCTAACACCTTGAAAAATAAGAAAGATTATTCAGGTCATGGTTTGGCAACTGCATTAGTGTCAAATAAATATTTCAGGTGTTTTCAAACTGGTCTTCTATTACAGATGTGTTGTATAGAAGCTTCAAAATACATGCAGTATAGCAAATTCATAGTCAGTTGAATTTTATTTCTGATACCATTTCTAACAGTCCCAGGGCTGAAGCATCTTTGTAATAGAATGCATTTTTTTTCTTGGAAACACTGTATTTGCAATTTGACAAAGCTTCCTGGGAATTTTTACACCAGGAAAAACAAAAGATTCAGAGTATAATGTAGGGGTGACATTCAGTTTTTTTCCCTACTGGTTCTGTGGGGGGAGGTTCCTGTGACCGAGTGGGGATGGCCAACTCAGTGTCACTCACAGACATGCCTACTTGGTCACATGACCCACCACCACCAAACCACTCCCACAGAATCTGCTAGGAAAAAATATGTGTATGAGAACAAGAAGGGCTCATAGTGAATGCTGTGGCAGAGAGAAGCCAAACTTTTCTCCTTCCATTCACCGTGGAGTTGCTGCTCCCTTTATGGTCCCCCTGGCTCCCTCCCTCCTGGGGATCAAAGTACCTTAAAGGGACAGGCTGCAGCAGCTCCACTGTGAATGGAGGGAGAAACGTTTGGATTCTCTCTACTGCATTTAATGTTGAATTCTGTGGCACAGAGAATCCTAACTTTTCTCCTTTCATTCACAGCAGAACTGCTGCTCCCTTTATGGTCCCCCCTGGCCCACTCCCTCGCAGGGACTACCTTAAAGGGACAGGCTGCAGCAGTTCTGCTGTGAATGGAGGCAGAAACGTTTGGATTGGGTGGGCGGGTCGAGCGGCTGGAAGGGCCAAGCAAGCGGAGGTGAGCGGTGTACTTGTCTAGATTATTGCTATAATTTAGTAACATCATGTGCAATATACTCCAGTTTGATTGCATGAATTTTACCCATATTTTTATTCCATTTTTTCAGATCTGTTCAAGCAAGTAGCTAGTCCCACTGGATTCTGTGATCAACGTCATCTGGGTCTCCTCCTACATGACTCTATCCAGATTCCAAGGCAGCTGGGAGAAGTTGCTTCTTTTGGTGGCAGTAATATTGAACCCAGTGTTAGGAGTTGTTTTCAGTTTGTAAGTATGTGTTTTGCTTTTAAAAAGAATCAACATTTTAATAACACACTCAGCACTCAACTGCTTCAAAACGTGTCAAATTTGGTATTGGACAAATTTTGAAGCAGAAATCTTTTATCGGCACCCAGTGGAAGAAAGAACTTGCTGATGTTGTCTGCAATATGACTCGCTATTTCTTCCGGCCAAAGTAGTGGGTCAAGTGGTAAGTCATGTGGTTTTCTTGGTACCCATTGGTTCGACAGGGGTTGATTCATGGTCCCTAAGACTGTTGGGAGGGCTGGACAGGCTGGGTGGCCATGGCTAGGTGGTCATGTGACTGGGTGGGCGTGGCCAATTTAGCAGTCTATTTTGCCTTTGTCCTTGCTGAACTTGCTCAACCCAAGGAATCTTATTTACTTAAGGGAAAAAGAGCACAAACTTTCTTGCCACTTACCTAACTTCATTACAACAGCTTCAGGCTCCTTAAAATAGGCTCCTTAAAAAAAAGAATAAAATAAACAGGATTTCCTTCAAAATAACTCCAGATCATCTGTTTCAGATGATCACACAATAAACCAGACTCAGAACTGCAACAATTAAGACTGCAGTTAAAAACCCCAAGATGGGCATTGAGAGATATTGGAAGCAGGCAGAAGAAGGCGAGAATCCACACACACACACACACACACACATCCTCCAATGGTGAATTAAGGTGGGATAATGGTCCCTCAGAATGTTGGGAGCCAGACTAGTTTGAAAATACATGAACACTGAAATTTCTATGAACACTGCACATATCTTTATTTGTAGTGCAAAAAACATGAAATATAATATTTAAAATGAAGAACAATTTTAACCAACATAAATATACTACTAATTCAATGGGAAGTGTGGGCCTGCTTAATTGACCTTGCAGGGCTAAAGGTCTTTTAAGCCTGGAGGAGAATTCACAAACTTATTTATTTTTTGACACACTTGTACACACATGAATATCTACCAAAATTGTTCAGCAACCAATTTGGTAGATATATGGGAAGAATCAAAGTAGTGGATGAATTATACTGAGGTTGTATTTGAATTAGTATTATCTTCAGCTGATTTTGAAAAAGCTAGGAGACATGGAGACATGTCCCCCACCCACCCACTTTTAAAGCGCTACTTTAAAAGCAGCCCCTCCCCTACTCACCCCCCCTCCAGGATCACATGGCTACTCTGCTGGCAGCAGAGCTGTTTTTCAAGCCGGAAGTAACTGCTTTGCAAGCCAGAGCAACCCCTCTCCTACTCACCCACCATCCCTGGATCAAATGGCTGTGAAAAACATCTGAGGTTGTTTTTAAAGATTTTTAAAGCACTACTTTACAAGCTGGCAGCTGCTTTTCACCCCACCACTCCACAGGCCAGATACCTTGCATTGGAGGGCCGTATCTGGCCCATGGGCCGTAGTTTGAGGGTGCCTGCTGTAAAGCTTTGACTATTATGAAGTAGCAAAGATCTGTCATTACCCTTAGGCAAATATTGCATACTTTAGTCCATGGGTTGTCAACCTGGTCCCTACCACCCACTAGTGGGCGTTTTGGGATTCCAGGTGGGCGGTGGGGATTTCGGACGTGGAAACCTCCTTTTGAACTAACACGCGCGAGAATGCGTGCGTTAGGGATTTCGGAGGTTAAAATCTCCTTTTGAACTAACGCGCGCGAGAATGCCTGCGTTAGGGATTTTGGAGGTTAAAACCTCCTTTTGAACTAACGCATGCGAGAATGTGTGCGTTAGGGATTTCGGAGGTTAAAACCTCCTTTTGAACTAACGTGCGCGAGAATGCGTGCGTTAGGGATTTTGGAGGTTAAAACCTCTTTTTGTGCGAGTGGGCAGGCGAGCGCAAGCGCACTCATCAATGAACTAACGTGCACGTTCACGCAAACAAGCAAACGTGGGAAGAGGAAGGGGAGGAGTAGAAACTAATAGCAGGGACAGGCAGAAGCAGAGCAGAGCAGTTGCAAAATAGGAGAAAGAAAAGGCAGGAGAAAATTGTTGTTGGCTAATAATAATAAGTGGGCTAACTAGCTCAGCCTTACTTTTGTACATAGCCCTAAGGAAGATTAAAAAAAGGAGATAAAAAGGAAAAGCACTGTGTGGAGTGAGGATCAAAACATGAGAGTAAAAGTAGTTGTTAAATTGTGAAACAAATTTAGAACCCATGTCTGAAGAAAAGAAATATGCTCGTGGCTATTTACCAGAGTATCTGAAGATGGGTTTCATTGAATCTGTTACAAATAAACAGCTTCCAATGTGTTTACTGTGCCACAAGACATTATCTAATGAAGCAATGAAGCCAAGTCGATTGCGAGAACATCTTGCTACAAAGCATTCGCAAGATAAAGATAAGCCCATTGAATTTTTCAAGAAATCTATAAAAGATTTCAAAATCGTTCAACAATAGCTGCATCATTTCAAAAACAACATGCAAAAAATGAGGATGGATTAACTGCAGCTTATCGTATATCACACTTAATTGCAAAAAGTGGTAAAAGTCATAATATTGGAGAAACTTTGATAATACCCTCTATCAAAGAATTTATCTCAACAGTAATGCATCAGGATATACCTGAAGTTTTAAAAACATTGCCCCTTAGCGATAACACAGTAAAGAGACACATTGACGAAATGGCGGCTAATGTTGAAAATAAATTTATAGGTATTCTCCAAAATTCTTCATTTTCCATACAATTGGATGAGTCTGTCATTGCAGATAATAATGCTCTACTGATGACATATGTACGGTACCTTGATGGAAACAATACATTGCAAGAAGAAATGCTCTTCACTATCAATCTGATTACAGATACAAAAGGATTATCAATATTTAATGCTGTGAAATCATATTTTGCAAAAAATAATATACCTTTGAACAATATTGTTGCATGTGCTACTGATGGAGCACCATCAATGGTAGGCTGCTATCATGGGTTTGTTGCTTACCTGAAGGAAGACGTTCCAAACGTTTTGTGTATTCATTGTGTTGTGCACAGACAACATATTGTAGGAAAACATTTAAGTACAAGTCTCCATTCATCATTAAGTATAATAATTAAAGCTGTAAATAAGATCAAATCTAATGCCAAGTGTGATAGAATGTTTTGACAGCTGTGCCAGGACAATAACGAGCAGTTTAATAGGTTACTTTTACACACAGAAGTTCGATGGCTCTCAAAGGGTACATGCTTGTCTCGTTTTGTTGCATTATTTGATAGTGTCGTACAGTTTTTTGAAAGTGATAATGAGGCTGGTCTCTATGAACAATTAAAAACCGTAAAGACTGATGCCTTTTATTTGGCAGACATTTTCAAGAGATTTAATGAAATTAATTTGCAGCTTCAAGGAACCAATATAACTCTTATAAGTTGCAAAAATATTGTGTCATTATTTATCGAAAAGCTTGATCTTCTCCATCATAATATTCTCAAGAGAGAATTTCATCAGTTTCCTGAATTGTCCTCTATAAACAATGATGTAACTCCGGGGGATATTGAAAGGTTCAGTATCCACCTCAACGAACTCAAATTGGATATGGAAAAACGATTTCAAGATATTTTGAACTTAAAGGTGTATGACTGGATGATAAATCCTTTTACAGCAAATGTTGCTGAAGTTGATATAACTTGCCAAGAAGAACTATTAGAACTTAAATATGATGAAGAGAGTAAATGTAATTTTGGCAGTGGTGGATACCAAAAACTCTGGCAAAATAAAAAAATGCCTGCGTTATATCCAAATATGTGGAAAATGATGTTCAATTTATTGATTCCTTTCCCTACCACATATCTTGTAGAATCAGGCTTTAGTGCTGTTAATCATATTATGAGCAAACAGAGAAACCGTCTGAATATCACCGAAAGAGGAGACCTTCGTTTGTTCCTTACGAAAATCGAACCAGATATCAAATATTTAGTCTCGCAGCATCAGCCTCAAAGATCTCATTAATCACTAGTGAAGCTAATTTCAATTTACTTTATTGTTTTCTAATTAAACTTTATAAAGTTAAAAACATTATAAACATGCATAAAGTAGAAATAAAAAGATAAATGTATGTACATTTCTTTTTTTTTAAATCACCCTCCTTTCTAAAAAATATTCCGCACTTGGGCAAAAACTGGTGGGCGGTAAGGAAATTTTTCATTTATAACGTTAGAAGTTCAGTCCATATATAAGATAGACAGTTAGAAAAGAAGGGTAACAAGGTGAGTTTCGGGAGCAGAAGAACTAGGCAGAAGACAGTCTCTCTAATAAGTCTGGCAATAGATAGAAAATTTCCCCTAGAAAGTTTAAAAAATACCAATCCACAAGAGATTCCTCTGGGAGACACGGAGACAAAGACCGGAAGCCTGAATTTTAAAGGTGGAGTCAGGTTTCACAGTTCAGAAATTTTTCCATCAAGAAAGATCCATTAGTGGGCGGTAGGTAGAAAAAGGTTGACTACCACTGCTTTAGTCAAATAAAAAATAAGAGAGAAGGTAAAGTTGCAGCTTTAAAAAAGAATTTCAGCTAAAAACCTTTTTTCCACATAACTAGTATAAAAAAAGAAAATGTGACCTCTAACCATCATATGAAACCATCTAAAGTAAGTATTTGACTTCTTCAATACTCTTGGATTATACTCTCTTATTAAATGTAAAGGAGGTGATCTAAATTCTGGTTTTTCATTTCAAGTCTATTGCCTTGCATGAATAATGTTATCCTCTAATGCAGGGATGGTGAACCTTTTTGGCACCAAGTGCCCAAACCAGAAGGCAGTGCATATGCATGCATGTGCGTGCACTGGAGTGCCAGAAACTCAAAGACCAGCTGGATGGTGCACACATGTCTGTTTTTGGGGAATTCTGGGACCATTTTCATGCCGTTTTTCAGGCTGTTTTTAGGCCCAAAATACGGCCTGAAAATGCCCCCAAAATGGCCTGTTTTCAGCCTGTTTTAACTGACTTTGGGGCTGTTTTCAGGTGCTCCTGTTTCCTGTGAAGACCAGGTGGCTGGTGCACATGTGTGTGCAGGAAACCATAAGAGCAGCTGGTGACAGCGCACATGCCCACAGAGACGGCTCTGCGTGCCACCTCTGGCACGCATGCCATAGGTTCGCAATCATGGCTCTAATGTGATTTGCTTACCTGGGCAGAAAAACCATTATTAATAAATCAAAGTGGATGGATTTATAACGTTACAAATAGAAAAACAGTGAAGACACATTTTATAATACTGTGTTATGAGTGAATCGAGCAGAAGTTTGTACTTTCTTAGCTAATACAACAAATAATGAATGTAGTACTGTAGTAATGCTAGTAAAGGTCAGATGGGAGTAAAATAGCTTAATAAGTGAAGAACCAGAATTAGCATTTTGATCAAGAATTGAAAAGCTTGATTTACTTTTCAGTCTTTTTTTAATTTCAAAGGAGACAATAGATAAGTGATAAATGCAAATAATAATGTAAAACAATAGCTATATCTTCTTCTAAATTCCTGTTTCAATATGTTGTGCATGATAAAATCCTTGCTTGAATGAATCAGTGCATATTTCAAAAGTTATAAAGCTCATGAATAGCCATTGAGATCTCATGACTATAGACGTCTGGGAGTTCACAAAATTTTATTGATCAGTTTTCTTGCCATTTGAGGTCCCATTAATATGCTGTTCCTTGGCTCCATAGATTCAGAGAAAAGGTACTTTTACTAGGAGAGAACTGAATACAACAGGTTTCAGGCAAGATCTGAGGCAAAGGTGCGCAATGCAGCAACTTGAAACAAACCATAAGCCCAACACCCCCCGCCCACCCACCCCGGTAGCTAGGCAATCAGATGGCAAGCATTGGCCAGGAAATGTTTTGAGAAAGTCTTTGATTCAAGTACATCATCTCTGGCTGCTGCATACCAAAGCTAGAAAAATGACTTTGGAGAGATAAGCAAAGCCCAGACCAGTTGCAAAGCGGCAATGAAAAATTCTCCATTGATCCCTCCCCCCATTTTCATGGCAGCAAGCAGCAGGCTGCCTGAAATTCAGCCCCACGTAACAGAGGCTTTAGCCACACACATAAAATTAATACAAGTCAAACAAACAACACATGTCAACAAGGACAGTGATTCATTCAGGGTTTGTCGGGGTATTTTCTATGAAATACCTGAAGGAAGATGCTAAACATATCCATATTTGGCATCCACCCATTCGGACAGTACAGGGGGGAAATTTTTCTAGGCAACACGGTATTGGAGCCTGGAATCTAAAATTTCTTTAATTTCAAAATGCTGCTCTCCTTTGATTAAAGTGGGCACAAGAGGGGTGTTAAGGTACAGTACGAAGGGGTGACACAGTTTCAGGTTTCAATAAACTGGAGTGAAACACAGGGTGAATACGTTTAAGATTCTTGGGCAACTCCAGTTGTACAGTGACTGGGTTAATTACTTTAACAATTGGGAATGCCCCCACATATTTAGGATCCAGTTTTTTTTAATTGTTGGGTGGACTGTAAGTACTTCATGGAGAGGTAAACTCTATCACCTACTTTAAAATCTTTTGGCTTGACATGTTTTTTGTCAGCTTGTTTCTTATGTGCCTGATGTGCCTCCTCAAGTGCTTTATGGGCTATTGGCCAAGTGTTCTGCAGTTGTGCTGTCCACTCCACTATGCTCCTGGCATAACTACAAAGTCTTGACTGGAGGATGCCTTAAATGGGGTGAATCCTGTGCTACTATGCACCAAATTATTATATGCTACCTCTGCAAAAGGCAAAAGTTCAGCCCAATTGTCTTGTTGGTAATTAATGTAGTACCTGAAGTACTGTTCTAGGACTGAGTTGTGCCTCTCACCCCCCCCCCCATTAGTTTGGGGATGATGGGAGGAGCTTAAGCCCTGGGCAGTTCCCAGCAGCTTCAAAAATTCCCGCTAAAATTGTAATGTAAATTGCACCACTCTATCTGAAATAATGTGCTCAGGCACCATGCAACCTATACATGTGTTGTATAAAATGTTTAGCTAGCATCTTGTAGAAGGAATCTTGTGACAAGGAACAAAGTGCATCTGTTTGTTTTTTTAAAAAACCAAATAACAGTGTTCCCGCCCCCCTTTCAGGCAATTCCATAATAAAGTCCAGAGATACCTTTTCCATGGTACCTGGGGTCTGGCCATAGTCTGTAAAGGCCCTGTGGGCTTCCCCAGTGGTCTCTTCACTACTGCACAAATTGGACAGCTGGCTACATAGTTTTCAATGTCTTTCTTCAAGGAAGGCCACCAAAACTGCCTCTTAACCAAGTGCAGGATTTTTACAAATCCAAAATGTTCTGCTGACTCAGAATCATGAGCACCTTTTAAAATGGTGCTCCTCAAGCTTAAGGGCACATATAATTTGACTCAGACCCAAGCTAGTCCATCGCGCATGGTACAGTCATTTTTATGAGTAGTAAGCCATTCAACCTTTAGCGCTTCTTTAAGCTTCTCACACAGTTCATTTGGAATCTGACTCTTTCTTCCCCTGAATAACAGCTTGGACCACTTCAGTTTTAATACTGTTGTATTGGGGCAACTTAGACAAACATCTGCCATTAAATCCCCCCCTCACCCCGGGACATTGAACCAATTAAAGTAATGAGCCCAACGGATTTATTTAAGGGACAACTTGCACAGAGTTTTCAGGATTCTAGATTTTTATGATCATACTCTTGCAGGTAGTCCCAGACTTGCACCAGGAAGAACTCCAGTTGCCCAGGGTCTCCCCCATACCTCAGCCCCAGGGCTGGGACCTTTGGGGCCCGGTGCCTTTGAGGAGCAGTCTCCGCAGGTAGAGTGGCTTGTGCAGCAGCCACTGCCAGAAGTGTCATCACTTGCACTGACACCAGGTAGAGCAGGTGCGACTCCCACCGTAGTAGCTCCATCCATGGCCTGGGCTGGGGTTACCCAGGAACCTTGGACAGCCATCTGTGTAAGAATTTCTTAGGCTCTTCAACTCCCCCTAACCTGTTGTATCAAAAACAGGGCTTCCCTCCAGGGGGGTGTCTTCCCTCTGCTCCACAAACAGGGGTAAGCCTGATTGACTTTTCTTGAGGTCTAAACAAGTTTTATATTTTATAATAAAATTGTTGAGGTCCAGCTCCTCTCACCATTCTGCCTCATCTTGAGCATAGTGTGGTTTAGTGGGGGAGCTGGCTGTAGCTTCAGTTTCTCCAGCTCACTCCCGTGGTTGGACATTGGATGCTCAGTCCTCAAAGTAGACTGCTGACACTGGGTTGAACGTTAAAGTAGATCTTGCTTAATGTCAGGGCTGCCTCCGTCCGATTCCTAGGAAAGAAAAACTCTTGACTCCATAGATTCAGAGAAAATGTACTTTTACTAGGAGAGAACTGAATACACGTTTCAGGCAAGATCTGAAGTAAAAGTGCACAAGGCAGCAATTTGAAACAAACCATAGAGCCCAACCCCTCTGGTAGCTAGGCAACTAGATGGCAAGCACCAGCCAGGAAATGTTTTGAGAAAGTCTTTGATTCAAGTGCATTGTCTCTGGCTGCTGCATACCAAAGCTAGAAAAAATGACCTTGGAGAGAGAAGCAAAGCCCAGACCGTAGTTGTAAAGGTACAATGAAAAATTCTCCACTGACCTCTCCTCTCATTTCCATGGTAGCAAGCAGCAGGCTGGCTGACACTTATATTGAGTTAGCTCTCTAAATGTTAAATATTTGTGTGACAATTTATCTTATTTCATAACTTTAGGCTTATGCTGCAGCTATATGTAAGTATCTGACAAATGTTTTTTTTTAAACATTTCAATTGTTCTTCCAACACAATTCTTTTTTCTTTAAAGAAAGATTAGTTAGTAGTTGATACAAAGTATTCCTCTTTTCTCCTTTTGATGTCTCAGTCATGTTTGATACTTTAGTTTATGACATTTTGACATTTTGGTTGGGTAAAGGGTTAGTGGCAAAAACGCAGCATAGCATTTAACTATGAATAAAAGAATAAAAATTTTATTCACTTAGAACAGTGATGGCTAACCTTTTTTGGCTCGGATGCCAAAAGCGTGCACGTGTGCGAACACCCATAATTCAATCCCCCGCGCACCCCCTTGCATGCATGCATGACCTCCCTCCACTGCCCCCCACCCCCACCCCTACTTCTGGTAGACCCCGTAGGCCCGTTTTTCGCCCTTCCCAGGCTTTGGAGGCTTTCCTGAAACCTGGAGAGAGCAAAAATGGCCTTCCAAGCCCTCTGGAGGCCCTTTGAAGGCCGAAAATCGGTTGCCAGGGCACACATGAGCGCTGCAGCTGACCTAGGGCAATGGCTCGCATGGCCTCAGAGATGGCTCTTTGTGCCACCGGTTTGCCATCAAGGACCTAGAAGATTGTCTTATAAATTAAAAAGATTATAGATCGGCAAATTAGTGTTTTACCTTTTATTATTCTGCCAGCACTTTACTGCAGTATTGCAATACAACATTCATATTTTTGATAGACGTGGAAAGTTGTTAGTCTACTACAAGGTAGTTATCTAACTAAAATATGCTTATATGGATATAAGCCTGAGAGCAGCACAGCGAGCAGCAGAGAAAGCAACAGTGGAGCAACGCTGGAATTGGAGGCTGTCGTTGGCAGTTGAGCATTGCAGCACAGTGGACCAGCGAACCTCTGACTGCGAAAGGCAACAATACAGTGTGGCAGACCAACAGACATGGGGGGCAATGATGTGAACTGAGAAAAGCAGGGAGAGCTGAATATCTGGTAGTGGCAGGCGAAAAGCAAGTTCAAAGAGAGGATAAAAAGACAACAACTACAGAGCACAAGGCAAAAAAATCAAAGCCAATTAGAAAAAGCATGGAACATATAAAGGTAGAGAAAAAAAGGAACAAATAAAGCTCACAAGAAGGTAGGGAGGAAAGGGATAATTATAGAATATTCCATTACAGGGTAAGAACAAACCTTGCATTTAAGCCCCACTCAACACTGAAAATTTTAAAATTCAACATTTTAAATGAACTGCTAGAACTTTAAATTTTAAACTAGACATTTTCCCTAAATTTTGAAATTTTAAATGATCTGTTAGAATATCAAATTTCTAAATTGGACATTTTTCCTTTAAAAAATCTTTGGTAAAACCTACATTTTCACACAAAAAAAATAATCCACTCATGGAAAAAGAAACTGATTGTAAGGACTTGCCTCTCCTATCTCCTCAAGAAAGCAGAACTCTTGAAGCAAGTAGCATTTTAAAAGGGAAACTTTTATTGAGAGATATAGGGATAGCAAGAAGACTGGCTCTGAAATTCCTGCTCAGAACCATTAGATTAAATGTTGCAAAAACCGCTCCCCTATGTCCAGTCCGAGGCGAGTCGATCCACAGGTGCAAAGATGTGAGAACTTGAGCTGAGAAGATGATAAATTGTTCTCAAGTGCTACTTTGCCCGTTCCTTCGAAACTGAGACAAAACAGATGGCCTCAGGCCTGTCCTTCCCCCTCCCTTTCCCAAGAATGTACATCAAAGTGATAGAAAGGCCAGAAACAGGAAACGTTTGTAAAAGAGCATCATGGCCCTCCCTGCCGGAATGACAGCGTCCTGATAGGGATCTATGGGGACCAGACACTGATGCTATAGTGATCTGCAAAGCATGTTCCATGTATACACTTACACCCATAGAACACTCAAATTATATATGTACCAAATGTAAGCTAATTGAGTTACTAGAAGAAAAAGAAAAGGGTTTAGGGGAAACACTAACCACTCTGAAACTCAACCTACAAAATGAGAAACCCCAAACCTTGTAAGAAGAATATGCCCAAATTGAAAGCAATAGATAGAAAGATACAAACTGTAGAAAAAAACCAGACCCCATAAAAGAGGAGGTGGAGTTGCACTATATGTAAGAGATCACTGTATTGCTACAGAATAGCACGAAATCAAAGATGAAAGCCTTCTAGAATGCATATGGGTCAATATAAAAGAAAAAAAAGAATGACATTACCATAGGTGTATACTACAGGCCACCCAACCAAGCAGAAAAAATTGGTTTTCTAACCAATTAACAAATCCTAAAATGGAAAACAACTCAAGAAGCTTGGGAAACTCTGAAAAATATGATCATAAAAGCCCAGCCATCACAATACCACTGAAAAAGAAAAATAACTCCAAGAAGAAACCAGTGTGGCTGCACAAAGATCTCTCTGACAAATTGAATGACAAAAAGGACAAGTACAAAAAATGGAAAGAGGGACACATAACTAAGGCAGGCTATCAGCAGATAGCCAGAATCTGCAAAGATGAAGGAAAGCAAAGGCTCAGAATGAACAAAGACTTGCAACAAAAGTGAAAGATAATAAAGTTTCTTTCAACATACAAATAAGAAAAAAATCAATGAAACAACCGGTCCATTAAGACAGAAGACGTCAAGGAAGTAACAAGCAGCAGAGAGAAAGCAGAGCTGCTTAATCATTCTTTGGATCAGTCTTCACACAAAAAGAAATTATAGCCCAACCTACCAAAAACACAACTATAAAAGACAAACTAGAAATAAAAGTTAAAATAAGCAAACTAAATTGTAAGAGACAACCTGTTTGATCTTGATGAATACAAATCACCAGAACCTGATGGACTACATCCCAGCGTTCTAAAGGAGCTGGCAGATGTCATCTCAGAACCACTGTACCATATCTTTCAAAACTCCTGCAGCATCAGGGAACTACCAGAGGACTGGAAAAGAGTTGGTGTGATTCCCATCTTCAAAAAAGGGGAAAAAACAGACCCAAGAAACTACAGACCAATCAGCCTAACATCAATACCCAGGAAGATACTGGAAAAGATAATCAAAAACCAGATCTGTCAACACCCCAAATGATAGGCTCAAGATCCAGATGGATCTTGACAGACCTCAATACTGGGTCCCAATTAACAAAATGAAATTCAGTGTAGAGAAAAGTAAAGTCTTACACTTAGGCAAGATAAACCAAAAGTACACATATAGATTTGGGGGAAACCAGGCTTAAGAACATTAACTGTGAGGGATCACTTCCGGTCCCCGAAGGCGACAGACGCTGCCACCCACTGCTCGTCTCCCCGGTGGGCTCCTTTTAGGAGCACAGGCGGTCTTGGAGGGACCACCTGCTGTAGGGCGGCTTGCTGGAACTCCCAGAATCGGCGGCAGCTGCGGGGGGGTTTCCAACTTCGCCTCAGGAGCCAGGGAGCCTGGGAGGTGCATAGAACAGCTGTGTGCCTTCGCCGAATGGATTCCGGAAGGAAATAATCAATTAGAAGTTGCAGTAGAAGTGCTGGAGGTGAGAGGTTTGCTCTAATCTCTTTTAACACCATTTAATTGATGAGCAACAGCTTCTTGCAAGTTGTGGATTCAATCTATTTGAAGTTGCAAGAATGGAGGGGGGGGTTTCACCTCCCTCGGGTAAAGCGGCATTTGGACTATCTCTCGATCTCGGAATGGAGAGAGAGAGTAAAACGTTGAATTACTCACTTGTACTAACTATGTGAGAAAGATTTACATCACAATTGCAAGAGGTGATTCCTGAGTTGTTTTAAAAGCTTTATCGAAACTTTGGATGCTTTGCTCCCTGGTTCCCTGTGAAAGGGGGAGCCAAGATGGCCTGCTTCCGTCTTCTTCGCTCTTATAAATAAAACTAGCCTTTTGAAACTACCTTTGAAGAAATTTCTGGCTTTATATTATTATTACCTCCCGAAGGTCTCCTGCAGCCCCTCCTGTTATGTGGTCTTTCTGGATTTGGATTATTTGATTTTCTTCTTTTGGCTTGGAACTGTGATTAAGGATCAACTTTCACTTCTGGCCTTGTCTGCTTCCATGGCATCACCCAGCTGCGCATTCCACAGTCACCATTTCTTTTGTATAAGACTTACACTCATCTCTGAACTTAACAAATGGGGCCCAGAAAACCACCTCCTGGCAAGGCAGCCTCGGCGCCCACTTCCTCCACATCCAGCCCAACGACTCAACAGACAAAAATTTCATCATTCTTACAACAAGAAGGGACTGGAGAGAGTTCAAAGGACTTATCTGTTACCCAAATGTTCCAGGCTGTTATGAAGGGACAAGATGAATTGAAAAAAAGATGTGGCAGACTTTAAAGAACAGCTCAGAGATGTACAGCAGCAAACAACAGAAAATAAACAGAGAATTGGTGTGCTGGAGGAGGGCGTGGTTGGGCTGAGGGAGGAGATGAAGGCAACTCAGAAGGGGAATAGAGAATTGGAAAATTTCATGGTAAAGATGGAACTTGAAAGAATGTCCCTTTTTCTCAGATTCCAGAACCTACCGGAGACAGAAGATGAAGATCCTAAGGACACTATGTGTACAATCTTAGCAGAATATATTAACAGAGATAAAGAACAGTTGCGGTGGGATATGGACATGGTTTACAGGATCAATTCAGAATATGCAAGAACACATAATGTTCCAAGGGAAGTACACGTTAAATTTCTTAGGAAGACCATGAGGGATGAGGTTTTGGGGGCCCAAAGGGGGGGGGGAACCAATAAAATATAAAGATAAAGAAATTGCCATTCTTAAACAAATTCCGGAAAAAATAAGAGATAAGAGGAGGAAGTATTCCTCCTTATCAAAGAAATTATATAAAAAAAGAGTTTGGTTTAGATGGTTATTGCCATAAGGAATGTTGATCTTCTGGGAGGGAAACAGAATTAGAATCAATACAGTTGTGGAAACAGAGGCCTTCATGAAAAAACATAGTGCCCTCCTAGAGGACGAAATCATAAGAGGTAGTGAAAAAGGTGACAATACACAAGATAAGAGGGAGGGAGGGGCTGTGGCTCCGCCAGAGGACAGGGGGGAGGGAGCAATATTGAAAAGACGCAGGTCACAAAAATAAATATATTTGAAATATCATTGTAATTGTTGATATATTAGAAAGTGGCAAAAGAGATGATTGATCATATGGTTGATACAATGTATAACAAGATGCTGTTTCTGCTTATCTTTTATCTTTTGTTTTTTTCTCTGTAAAAGTTGTGAGATTTGGAGAGATTTCTACCTTCAGCACAATGTAGCTGCCAAAATTTTTTGTATATCCACCTACCCTTTCCTATAAATGTTTAAAAACCAATAAAATTCTTTTAAAAAAAAGAACATTAACTATGAGAATGATCTTGGAGTCTTAGTGGACAACCAATTAGATATTGTTATATTTAATATTGTTTTATAAATATATACATGTATTTAATATTTATATTAAATAATGTTAATATTGGTTAAATATGAGCCAACAGTGTGCAGTGGCAGCCAAAAAAGCCAATGCAATCCTAAGTGGCATTAACAAAGGGATTCAGTCAAGATCACATGAGGTACTAATACCAATCTATAAAGCCTTAGTAAGACCACACCTAGAATACTGAATCACGGTTTGGTCACCACATTATAAAAAGATGTTGAGACTCTAGAAAGAGTGCAGAGAAGAACAACGAAGATGATTAGGGAACCGGAAGAATGGTTACAGAAACTGGGCATGGATAGTCTAGTGGAGAGAAGGACCAGAGGAGACATGATAGCAGTGTTCTAATACTTGGGCTGTCACAGGGAGGAGGGTGGTCATCCTGTTTTCCAAAGCACCTGAAGGCCAGACAAGGAATAATGGATAGAAGAGAAAATCAACCTAGAAATAAGGAGAAGTTTTCTGATATTGAGAACAATCAACCAGTTTGCCTTAAGAAGTTGTGTGAGCTTGATCACTGGAAGCTTTCAAGAAGACATTGGACTGCAATATGTCAGAAATGGTGTAGGATCTCCTGCTTGGATGGGGGTTTAGTAG
This sequence comes from Natrix helvetica, assembly GCF_964273705.1. Lineage (NCBI taxonomy): Eukaryota > Metazoa > Chordata > Lepidosauria > Squamata > Natricidae > Natrix > Natrix helvetica. Next base: position 64,844,470 of record NC_138550.1, read on the forward strand.
TATATACTACATATCAAAATGTAGAGGCCCTTCCCTCTCTCTCTCTTGCAAATGCAGCGCACAAAGACAGAAGTTGGATTGGATATCTCTCCCAATGGCTTGAAAGCAGCTCCTCTGCCATCCCCCCGCACTCCCCCACTGCCTTCCCCAAACTCCTCCCCCATTGCAAATGCAGCATGGTGCTGTCTGGGTGGGAAATGCCTGGAATGCAATAAAGCCCACCCACTCACCTCCTGCTGGCAGGCTGGGGTGAGAGGAGAGGAAGAGAAGCCGGAGGGGAGCTGATTGGAGCTGAAAGAACATGGCTGGGGGAAAGTGTGTGCACTACAACATGCCCCTTTGCCTGGCTTCCCTCCTGTGGTCTCCTCAGTACTCGCTCATGCTCTCCCTCTCCAGTCTAGTTTGATTGCAGGCTGCTGCAGGCTCATTTGCCTCAGCTATGCTATCTCCTTTCTTTCTTTGCTGCCCGAATGAGTGAAGTAGGGAGACAGAAAACGTAGGGAGATAGCATAACTGAGGCAAATGAGCTTGCAGCCTCCTTCCTTCACACGTTCTGGCAATGGGGGGGGGCTTCCTCACACACCTTTCTTTCTCCGAAGGCATGCGAGAAAGCACCCCCCAATTGCCCGAACGTGTGAAGGAAGGAGACTGCAATCTTATTTGCCTTGGCTACACTATCTCCTTTCGTTGTCTGCTGCCTGAACGAGTGAATGACACATAGCCGAGGCAAATGAGACTGCAGCTTCCTTCTTTCACATGTTCGGGCAATGGCGGGGGGGGGCTTTCTCACATGACTTTGGAGAAAGGTGTGTGAGAAATCCCTCCCCACTGCCTCTCAGAGGCGGGGCGATTGGTGAGCCATCCTATCAGTGAGTGGCGGGCAGGGGAAGCTTGGTGTGGATGGGTGGGGGGAGCGAGCGAGGGTGGGTAGGCAGGAGGGAGCATTCCGGTACTGTCCCATCGGACGAAGGGGTTCTAAAAGGTACGGTACATTTGACGAACCCCTTCTGGTGTACCAGTGCGAAACCGGGAGCAACCTGCCCCTGGTGTAGCCCCTCCACTTTTATGACATCACCCCCCACCATCCCCATGTTTCCCACCCTCACTCTCATCTCCCCTTACCTTGGAGGTCTATAACGTCATATCCACCATCCCTCCCTGAATCTCAAACCCTTTTTACAGGAAGTACTTAACATCATTGTGAGCCCAATCTCTGTGACCCATAATCCTTCTCACCCGGTAATGCAGGTTCAAAAACACACACCTACCCACTGTGACACACATGGCCTTTCACATGGGTACGTTCTAACAACTGACACACCAGACCTACCTGACCCACAATCACTTTCAGCTTGAATAATTGTGACATAGTAATTATTCACCAGAAAAACCTCATTGATTCAGATTTGTAGAGCAGCAGCCAATGACGTTGTTGCTCTGCTTCACAGCTGCCTCCCATTGGCTGAAAGAAAATGATTGATGGGCCGAGCACATGTATTCTCCTAAACCTTCCAGAATGCCTTCCCAATGCCAGAAGCAAAATGAACGACGAAGCATTTTCTGACGGGGGTAGCTGTCAGCATGAGAATTACAGTCTCCCAAAACTGTCAGCTTTTTACACAGAGCAGGAAGTAAAAAAGCAATACCAATGCAAAATAAGAAAGCAATGTGAAAAAATAAAAAACTATAGTTTCCCAAAACTGTCAGCTTTTTTAAACAGAGCAGGAAGTAAAAAGCAATATCAAAGCAAATTAAGAAACCCTGGTCCCTGTTTGCAGTTGTAAGGCAAGGAATTTGAGCAAGTCTTTAACTTTGGAGGGTGTTTATTTTACTTTACAGAGATGTAAAAAATAAAATAACTATATTTGCAAAGAAAACCACCATTTTTTGTATGTGAGTTATCTCTTTTTCTGAAAAGGGAGCGTAAAGGGTAGCTCTAAAAGGCAGGAAAAATAAAATTAAGAGAAAAAATAATACTAAAAATGTGTTTTTTTCTCGAATGAGTTCTTAGGATAATAGTTCACAGGGACAAGTTGAGACATGCCCCAGAGAGGGTGGGCATGTGGACATGTGTGCGATGCTCGTGACAGCAAGTGTGATAGGGTTTAGGGTCTTTTTTGCCCTGTCCCATGCATGGCCTGTGGGTCACGGCATGATAAAAGAGGCCCTCTGCAGAAGAGTGGTGATCTCTTTTAATAACAACATGCAACCTGACAAAAGGAAATAATAAAAGGGTTGTAGACCCTTACACCATGGGCCGATGGAAGGCCTCTTTTGAAAGATTGCCATTAAATATGTTGTTCTATGTTTGTCGATGAGTTAAGACTACTTCAGACGTATTTTGTTCGGATGTTATCTGTCCTGCTGTAACGTGAAGGACTATGAAGATGATGTAGACCTCAGTGTATGTTGCCGCAAGTGATGGGTAACGGCTAAGAGAAGCGATTTATCGCAGGACCATGCAACAGGAAGTTGTAAGTAAAGACTGTTTATATAGTCAAAGAGGTGGTGGTGATAAATTGGGATAATCCTGTTATCACCGTGATAGGTAATGAATTAATATATTTTTCCAGGCACTGTTCCAGGATGTAACCATAACAAGGTGTCCACCTTAATAACAAACATATCAACCAATGAAGAATCTGCAGAGGTAGACTTAGGTAAATGAAACTAAATTGATTTTTTACATTTAATATAATATAATATAATAATATTTATTTATATAATAAAGGGGGGAAAGTTGCTGTTAGCTTTAGTAATGGGATATTTTTAATATTTAACCAGAAGCAGTTTTTGGATGTAAACATGACAAGAGTATGGTTTTTTAAAGAAGCACCTCAAGCGAGGAAGAATCTACAGATGACAGCCAGGATTGTCAGAGTCTTGTACTGAGGATGTTAATGGTGATATTAACGAAGCAGTTCTGAAGAGCTATGATTACCCCATTTGTCTACCAAGTGGGGATTAAAAGGGCCTTTCAAACGAAGATAACACTGAAGGATGCACATGTGGGGGTGTTGATTGTATTTGCGACTACAGATGTTGAAGATGACGATGACGACTATTATATCTCTTATGAAGGTTATTATTCTGCTTGCAAAGTTACTGTGAACATACTGTAAATTACAAATAAAAGGTTTATGCTAAAGAGTGTCTGTTTTTAAACAAGTTTTATTGATTTTTACAATTTTTCCAAGGAAAAGGGGTTCAAAGGGGTGTGATAACATTTTGACAGCTACATCGTGCGGGGGAGAGCAGTCCCCCCAAGTCTCACAACTTTTAAAAACAAGAGTTAAAAGGAAAAACCTCAACATTTGAATAGATATTAGCAGTTTTGAGTTTAACACTAAATCATCAGTATGTTTCAATCATTTTGTTTTGTATCACTTCCGTAAAAGTACATTGTAACAACAATTGCAATAATGTTTCAAATCACTTTTGTGACCTGAGCCTTCTAATTATTGCATCCTCCCACCCGCCTGCTGGCAGAGCCTCAGCCCCTCCCTCCCTCGTCTCTTGTGTACCATCCCCCATTTCATCTAGGAGAGCATTATATTTTTTAATGAAAGCCTCCGCCTCCACAACTGTGTTGATTCTTATTCTGCTGCCCTCCCAGAAAATCAACATGCCTTCTGGTAATAGCCACCTGAACCAGACCCCTTTGTTACATAATTTTTTTGCTAAAGAGGAATATTTCTTCCTCCTATCTCTTACTTTCTTTGGGATCTGCTTAAGAATGGTTATTTCTTTATATTTTAGTGGTCCTCCCCTTTGAACTTCCCTTGGAACATTGTGTGTTCTTGCATAGGCTGAGTTAATCCTATAGATCAGTTCAATGTCCCACCAAAGCTGTTGTTTATCTCTATTAATATATTCTGCTAATATTGTGGTCATAATCTCCTTAAGATCTTCATTCTCAACTTCTGGCAGGTTTTGGAACCTAAGGAAAAAGGACATCCTTTCAAATTCCATTTTTATCATGTGGTTTTCAAATTCTACATTCCCCCTTTGAATTGTCTTCACCTCGTCCCTCATCCCAACCGCACCCTCCTCCAGTACACCTATTCTCTGTTCATTCCGTGTGGCTTGTTGTTTCGTTTCTCTGAGCTGATCATTTAAGTCTTGTAGTTGTTATTTTATTTCATCCTGTCCCTTTAAGATAGATTGAAGCATCTGGTGAGTAGACATATCCCTTGCACTCTCTTCAGGGGCTTTAGGTTGTAAAAATGACCCCAGTTGTGACTGCTGCGCAATCGGACTTGACGTGGAAGATGTCAGGGCCGATGAAGCCTTGCCAGGTGGTAGCTTTTTTGGACCCATCATGAAGCTCAGAAATAGTTATTAATCTGTACAAAGAAATGGCGTCTGTAGGGAAGCACAGCCGGTAGAGATCACAAGGCAGGCAAATCCAAGAGGGAAGAAATCTTCTAATACAGAAATAAATCAAATAAGTAGATCAAAATATTCCAAATCCAAAGAAAAATGCGTTTAGAGAGGCTCCTGGAGATCTCTGGGGTGGAAACTAGTTCAGAGCCATAAAATCTTCCAAGGGAGGAATCTCATTCGTAAAGACAAAGAAGAAAGAGGAAGTTGGCCATCTTGGCTCAGCCTTTACAGGTGGTCAGGAAGCAACAAGTCCAAAGTTTCCATACATAGTTTAAAGGAGAGTCAGTTCAGCCACCCTATCTCTCGCAATTGTGGTCAAAAAAAATTTTTCCCATTATTTAAGGGAAGTGAAAGTAAGTTTTTAACTCTCTCCCTCCCCTATGAGAGAGAGAGATTTTGCAAGTGCCGCTTTTCCGAGAGGGGTGGAAATTCCCCCCCTCCAATCTCAACTCTTCCAAAGGTTGAAACAAAATCCTAGAAAAACTGCAATTCAGTCAATTGAATAAAGCACTAAAAGACTTGGGGAGACCTCCCACCTCACCGCACTTCAGCTGTATCTTTAAAATTGCTCGTTTCCTTCCAGGCTCCGTTTGGCGAAGGCGCACGGTGGCATTCCGCTCTCCCCCTACGCTCCTCGGCTCCTGGGGCAAAGCTGGAGACCCCCCCCCCCGCAGCTGCCGCCGTTCCAGGGGGTCCCAGCAAGCCGCCCCTACAGCAGGGCGCCCCTCCAAGGCACCCTGTGCTCCCCCTAGACTTCAGGGGAGCCCACCGAAGCAGCGAACAGCGGACGCAAGCGTCCGTCGCCCTCGGCTCCCGGAAGTCGTCTCTGCTAAAGAGTGTCTATTGTACGGGGAAAACAGTGCAGAATGAAGTATAACAATGTTCTAAAGGAACTGTATTATACACCAGAACGTACAGGCGGGTATTGGTGTGTAAATTTATTATTTAAAGCTGGGCGGAAGAGCATTAAAATCTTAACATTGAAGCATGTCAAGACATGGCTTTCCAGGCAAGATGCTTATACCCTTCATAAGCCCACAATAATTAATTTCCTAGGAACGTAACAATAGTTTCTTGTATAGACTGTCAGTGACAAGCAGACCTCGTGGATTTATCAGGATTTGCCTTTGAAAACAATGTCATGAAATTTATTTTAACAGTGATCGATGTACTATCCAAATATGCCTGGGCTGTCTGTTTATCTGATAAGTCTGGACGTGAGGTTGCCGATGCCTTCCAGAGCATCTTCCAAACAGGAAGGGCTCCCAGAAAGTTACAGTCAGATGCTGGAAAAGAATTTTTAAACAAACCTCTGAAGACGCTTTTGGCACATTATGGCATACATCATTTTGTGACACATAGTGAAACAAAAGCAGTGGTTATAGAGAGATTTAATCACACTCTGAAAAATAAACTCTGGGGGTATTTTACAACTAAAAATACTCACCAATACGTAGATGTTTTACCAGCTCTCATCTGGGGTTACAATAACTCTTACCATCATAGTATTCAGACAGCCCCCAATACGCTAACCACTCTAATGAAAAAGACATTTGGCTACGCCTGTATGGAAATAGTTTAAAAGTGGTCGGAAAGTTTAAAAACTTTAAGTTGGGGGATCACTTTAGGATATCCAGACTAAAGGGTAAATCTTTACAGATGATATATTTATTGTCAAAGAACAAGTACCGAGAGGAGAAAGAACAGTATATACATTAATGAATTACGCAGAGGATCCTGTTCAGGGAACTTTTTACCCAGAAGAGATGCAAAAGTATCTAACGATCGAGAGAGTGTCTATAGAATTGAAAAAATAGTCCGGAAACGAGGGAGGGGAAAACAAAGGGAATTCCTAGTTAAATGGTCTGGATGGTGAGAGTTCGACAGTTGGATTAAGGAGCATGAAGTGTGCCATCTTTGACATGGCAGGTTTCTATATTACACTACCCAGCAATGCATCCATGGTGGCATTTCCCAACAACAAAAGTTCCAACTTTACTATACTATTTGATTAGCAAAAGTGCTGGAACTTCCGGGATCATGGGAAGTAGGACTGGTAGCATTACAATATCATCATACTTGGAATATGCAAAGGAATATTTTGAAATCGCCAATGATAGAAAAAAATGTATTTTTTCTTTAAAAACTGGTCACTATGCAACCATCCAGTAATTGATAAAAATATGAACAACATTATGGCTGAGTCTGAAGAACCACCACAGGTGATCATGAAGTATGATGCAATCTGATGGAAAATCAGAATTAAAGGCGCTGGTCCCTACAAAATACTAGTCACCGAAGGACTTGGGAGGATATTAGGAGTAAAACCACATGGGCATACCGAAAAAAGCAACTTTGTTGTGGACATTACAGATGGTTTCAACGTGCTGTATATTTATACAGATATTGTGTGTCCATAGATAGTGGGAGACTTCTATGTACCGTTACTACGTTATTTACTCGTATGGACAATGAAATAATTACGACAACCTATGACCAATCACATTAAACCGTTAACAAGCATTATATTGACACGATTACTTGTAGAAATCAAAACGGATCAGAATGAAAACATAGCTTTTAACCATGGTAAGGTCATTGTTAAGCTTCATTTCAGGCCTCAGAAAAGTGAAGAATGGTCGTGATAAAGAAGTGCAGGAGTCCTCAAGCCTACAGGGCACAGGCAGGAAATGGTCTACGGGGTTTTCGAGGAGCCCCTGTTATGTACGGTACAGGTATAGATCTGTTCCGGTGACTTTTTCTAAAAGCGATGCCGTTAATGAGGAGAGGACTAGAAATAATTAAACCTCACATGAAAGCGGCGGCTAATAACATTGTCAGAGATGTGTCAGGACGGATTGTATCACATGTTGGGGGTAGGCAGGAGGGTTCTGGTATGGCAGTGATCAAGAAGAAACATTCTGTTGGCCCACCTATGCCTCCTAAAAAGAGGAAGGTTGTGAAAAAAACACTCCATACAAAGAGGAAACATTCACAAGGAAGGAAGCGCTGCGAGAAATAGAACATCTTCTAAGATAAAATGTCATTTATCCACGAGGCTTCAGAGGAATGTGTCAAATTGGAGCTAGATCTTTTTCAATTAGCACCTACGCAAATCAGCATTGAAAACTGCACATACATCGAGATCCCCCCCTTTATCAACGCTGACACCGAATACACCCTTGGAATTTTTTATAATGGGCATGGCAAACATTACACAAATTTAAACAATGCTCTGCTGTATGTGAGCTGCAAGATTGTAAAGGCCAAAACCACAGATATCAATGATGGTGCAAGAGTGAGCCTTTTCAACTATCCCATAGTGTCATTGTTCAATCAGGTGGATGTTACATTAGGTGATTGTGTGATTACACAGTCACCACCGCTACGCATACAGAGCCTTTATTGCACTTATTCTGAACTATGGTGGAAATGCCTTGGGCACCCAGTTTTCAGCAGATGGGTTTTACAAGAATGACGCGACGCTCATGGAGAACACCTTGCTGACTATGGCTGGCAACTCTGGTTTCAGAGCGAGAGCCAGACATACAGCTGGAAGTCGTAAATGGGATCTGCTAGGGCCATTGCATAGCAATCTGTTTTTTCAAGACAAGCTATTGATTAATGGCGTGGATGTGAGCATTAAACTCTCAAGAAATAAAATTCAGTTCTGCCTGATGAGGGATGGTAACAAAAATTACAAAGTACAGATCCGGGCAGCATCTCTCTTTGTAAAACATGTAAAAGTATCCCCCAGTGTGCAGTTGGGACATGCGGAGGCGCTGCTTACCTCCAATGCCAAATACCTCATTGATCATGTAGATATGAAGGTTTACAGCATTCCTGCAGGCAGTCTTGTGTGTAACCAGGAAAACCTATTTCTAGGACAGTTACCTAAGCAGTTAGTGATCAACTTTGTGGACAACGCTGCATTTAGTGGTAATTATGAAAGAAATCCTTTCAATTTTCAGCACTATAATGTCAACTTTTGTGCCCTGTATTATGATGGTGAACAAATTCCTGCTAAATCCCTTCAGCCTGATTATGAACATAACCTTTTTGTGAGAGAATATATGCAATTGTTACAGACGTCTGGCAAATGCATTAAAGATCGTTTTGTGCTGATCAACCGTGAGGAGTTTAACAACGGCTATACGTTATTGTTTTTATTTGGGTCCTGATCAAGCATGCTCAGAGCACTATTCCCTGATCAAGAACAGAAACTTCAGAGCAGAAATTAGATTTGCTGTACTTTCCCCCAATACTGTCAACATGATACTCTATGCAATCTTTGAAAATCTTATTGAAATAAGCCACACAAGGAATGTTTTGTTTGATTATATGTGAGAATGGACACCATACACATACTATGGGTGCTTTCTGGAAATGCTCTCTTTCTAGGTGTATACCCCAGCAATTTGTTACCCAAGAGAAAAATTTCAGAGGCCTTTCGTGTTAATTGTAAATACCCATCCCCACACTCTTCCTGGTGAAAACTGGGTGGCACTGTAATTTCCAACTCACAGCTATGGTGAATTTTTTGACTCCTATGGAAGGGCTCCAGACAACTCTTACTTTCCTGTTGACATTGTGAGGTATTCAGAACTGCAGGCTAAGAAGTACACATACCAAGCTCTTCAACTTCAGCACCCCCTGCCAATAACCTGTGGACAGCATTGTTTGTTTTATCTAAGTGCATGAGAGGATTACCTTACAAAGATATTTTAAAAATCTCTGAAAAAGATTTCAAAAACGATCAAATGGTGGAACAGTTTGTAGTAAATATGAAGCCTGGAAGTAGTACTGTGATGTGTAACTGCTACCAATGTATGTAAACATGTATGGTACATAATAAAATAAACACAAAATGTTAAAAGCATTGCATGCTTTACAATGTTTTATTCATTCACAATTGGAACCAGTCAGCAACATTTAGAACATTTTTAGGATCTGACACAAGTACAAACATGTGGCATTTGTTCTACCCCCCAAAAAAGCATCTCTGGAATTCAAGGGAGCTAGGAATTTACTATCTCATAGAAATCGCTTCAACCCCTCATCACACTTCAACATGTTGTTCCATTCATGTTCCCAGATGCTGCGTACTACAAAGCCTAAACTATGCAGGTAATCTTTTCTAGTCCTAGTGCAAGAATGCAACATGCCATAGATTGAATCAAGCAGACTATTGAAGTCCTGGGATTTGTAGCATATAGGGCAACCGTGAAAAAATAGCCATAAAATTCAAACACCGTTTATGATAGCAAAACCATCCAATAAGTAAATGCCTACTTGCTTTTCACCGCCTTGCAGAGCATGTTGGATGTTAATCCCTTCAGTATGTTCTATATACATCAACCATTGTATAGAGCAAGCAGAAAAGCTTTTCTTGCTCTTCTGATAATTGTCCGGAAGGGCTAGTACTATGGTATCCTTCAAAAACATGAACCAATACTGTCTCATACAAATAGACTCTAATATTACATACTGGAAAGGGTCAATGCAACAAGTTTCTCTCTAAGAATATTTCCTCCCCTCCCTCTGAAAAAAATATCTACCTGTCATTTCCATCACTTGTTCCCTAAACCTATTACAGGCCTCTCTCAGTATCTTAACATCTTGTTTGCAGTTGTATGCAAGATCTTTTTGGAGGTTAAACACTGTACCATTATTAGCAGCATGCCATTTCTCAAATTTCTCTCTCTCACCAGGCATCATGGTTTCAGGACTATAATACTTGGCGTCTGGCAAAGTTCCAATGTAATCTTGGTTCTCTGCAGTGTTGAACAAATGAGGAAAATAACCCTTGGATCCTTGAAAACCCATAGCTTTCGGCATTTTACTCAATTTAATGGGTAAAAAAGAAAGGCTGTCGATAAAACGTATATGAAAGATAGGCAGGGTTATGCGTAACAGTTTACCTCCCTGAGTTAAGAGTTGTACCTTCACCTTTTCACAAATTCCTCCAGACACTTATCACTGTACCATTTCCATTTCCTAACATCCCTAGCAACCAGCATGTCTATAGCATACACATAATTTGGTATGTGTGTCCCTGTTTCTTGACAACATTCAAAATCATATACAATGTACCTTTTACAAATATTCGACTTAAAAATCCTTTTCAGAAAACAAGCGATCTGTACTTTGGTATCACACTGTTCACACTTTGCCTTCTTACATTTGTCATGTGGGGCAGGCACGTAGACGCCACACCTGGAACAATTTGCCTCGTGAATAATTTTTCCTTCCAAAGCCAACTGTTCATGCCTTTCAAAACACGGCGTAGACGGGCAAAGCAATTTGCACGTACAGTATCTTACCCTCCCACCAGTCACTTCATGGCATTCTGAACCCATGAAACCTTTTATGCTTTTTACTCTGTTGTAATTACTGCTGTGTAACAGCATAAACTCCACTCTTACTTCCAGGGACCCCACAGTTACAAAAAACCTCCAACTCCCTTCATGATAAAACACAACCTTTATAGTCATATCGAAGTAGTCCTCAAATAAGTCTATCTGTGAAAATCAATTCTGTGATCTGTGGAAATACTGAGAGTGTTATGTAGGCTCATGGCTCTGGTAATAATTTCTTGTTTAGTAGACAACCCGTTATCTAACAATGACAACAGGTTGCCTGCAAAACACAGAAACATCTCCACATTGAATTCAATCAGGTGTTGTCTTTTCTTCTCCAAAACTTTACTGAATAGAACTGTTCCTAATTTCCAAAGATCACTCCCCTTGTGGTTCTTCACAATGGTGACTGTTAATTCCAAATAATTCCTCCACAAGAGTTCAACATTGCTTTGTAATAAATTCTCTACATAACTAAGAAACTGGTCAGTATTTAAATCCTCCAGAGGTCTCCTAACATTAAATAGAGATCTGCCTAATTCCTCAGCATCCATCCACAATTGTACAAAATCATTGGGCCTTACCTCTCTGGAAATACAATTCAAAAGGTTCTGTATCTCATGATGAATTATATCTATAGCCTGTGTGAATGATTGAACATGTTTCATATTTACAAATCTATAGCATTCATAGTATTCTGTCTCCCTGAAATTCTTCACGTATCTAGGGCATGATTGAATGTTCCCCAGGTATACATCTGAGGCTTCTGTTGTACTTAGCGTGTCAAAATCTTCCAAGAGTTCCCATTCCTCTGCTGATTGGGTTTCTGACATATCATCCTCTTCACTGGTAATGTCACTGTTTCTGACCGTATTCTGATGGGTGTCAACCCCCATTTTTGACTTTTTACAAACAAGTTCTACATAAATAAAAATGACACATTGAAGATCTGTCACTGTCCTGAAACCACACCATAAAATGTGTTTTCTGCATCACCATGCCCCCCATCCAACCACCCCCACCCCCTCTCCTCCCCTCCTACCATGACACCCCTCCAGAAAATTCTAAATATCCTTTACCAAACAGAAATAACAGCAGGCTTAAAAATTCTTCAATATGCAAGTTTTATTAGAAACACAAATTTTACATTAACATTTTCTTGTAATCAATATCTGTTTCATTTTGACATGTCATCCTCTTTAAAGATATAGGTGTCTCATCACATATCCTTGTCATTAACAACATTGGATCCTTCGCCTTCTCAATGCTTTCTATAAAGGCATTGACTTCATTGAGGTTATCCCTTGTGAAATATAATTTATTCATTTTGTTTGAAATATTAATAATCAACCATACAATTTGAGGTCTAGTTATTTGAAGACACATGCTTTTAAAAATGCTTGTTTCATCAGATCCATCAATTCGATCTTTATTTTGCAGGCATCCCATTAAACAATGATGGAGAATTTTGAGAACACAACTTGTGACAATTTGCAAAAGACCTGTGTTCAGTTGAGAGACCAATTCTGAAAGAAGAAATACCTTACATTATCTATTCAATTTTTCAAATCATGAATCTTTTTTTGGGGGGGGGGTTTACATATTCTGCATATTGTCATTGTTTGGCAGTTGACAGAATTGACAATAACAAAGCTTAATCGCCAGGTCACATTTACTCTCAATGTTAATTTTTTTACAAAGTTTCCTAACTCGACAGGTCCTCTTTGCAGGTTCTGGTGTCACTTTGACATCAAATAAATCATCAATTGGCTCTTTATTATAACCACTTTTATTATTCCCGACATCAGTCTCCATATTGTTATTAAAAGAGGTATAAGCTCTAAACAGTTGAATCGCCACCCCCCTCTGCAGAGAGCCTCTTTTATCAGTTCGTGAACAGCAGACCACACCAGGGACAGGCCCAAACATGCCTTAAACAAGGTTATCACACGTGGTATCACGAACATCGCACACACGGTGCTTTTCTTTGCAAATATAGTATTTTTTACATCTCTGTGTGGTAAAATAATAACAGTCCAAAGTCAAAGTCTTGCTCAAATTCCTTGCCTTACAACTGCAAACAGGGGCCTTACTTTGCTTTGATATTGCAGTTTACTTCCTGCTCTGTAAAAAAGCTGACAGTTTTGGGAAATGATAGTTTTTTTTGTTTTTTTACATTGCTTTCTTACTTTGCATTGATATTGCTTTTTTACTTCCTGTTCTGTGTAAAAAGCTGACACTTTTGGGAGACTGTCATTCTCATGCTGACAGCTACTCCCATCAGAAAACGCTTTGTCATTCATTTTGCTTCTGGCATTGGGAAGGCATTCTGGAAGGTTTAAGAGAATACATGTGCTCGGTCCGTCAATCATTTTCTTTCAGCCAATGGGAGGTGATTGTGAAGCAGAGCAACGTCATTGGCTGCTGCTGTCAAACTCCAGCTCTACAAATGCGAACCAATGAGAAGGCCCTCTGGTGAATAATTACTATGTCACAATTATTCAAGCTGAAAGTGATTGTGGGTCAGGTAGGTCTGGCGTTTGTTGTTACAGCACACCTGTGTGAAAGGTCATGTGTATCACAGTGGATAGGTGTGTGTTTTTGAACTGCACTACCAGGTGAGAAGCATTTTGGGTCACAAAGGTTTGGCTCGCAATAATGTTAAAGTACTTCCTGTAAAAAGGGTTTGAGGTTCAGGGAGGGATGGTGGATATGATGTTATAGACCTCCAAGGTAAGGGGAGATGAGAGTGAGGGTGGGAAGCATGGGGATGGTGGGGGGTGATGTCATAAAAGTGGAGGGGCTACACCAGGGGCAGGTTGCTCCCGGTTCGCACTGGTACACCAGAAGGGGTTCATCAAATTTACCATATCTTTTAGAACCTCTTCGTCTGATGGGACATTATCGGAATGCTCCCTCCTGCCTGCCCCCCCTCGCTCGCTCCCCCACCCGTCCAGTCACCGCTCGCTCACTCCCCCCATCCATCTGCACTAAGCTTGCCCTGCTCGTCACTCACTGATTGGATGGCTCACCAATTGCCCCGCCTCTGAGAGGCAGCGGGGAGGGATTTCTCACACACCTTCTTTCTGCAAAGTCATGCGAGAAAGCTCCCCCCCCGCCATTGCCCGAACATGTGAAAGAAGGAAGCTGCAGTCTCATTTGCCTCGGCTATGTGTCATTCACTCGTTCAGGCAGCAGAGAACGAAAGGAGATAGCGTAGCCGAGGCAAATGAGCTTGCAGTCTCCTTCCTTCACACGCTCGGGGAATTGGGGGGTGCTTTCTCACATGCCTTCAGAGAAAGAAAGGTGTGTGAGAAAGCCCCCCCCCCATTACCCGAACGTGTGAAGGAAGGAGGCTGCAAGCTCATTTTCTTCGGTTACGCTATCTCCTTCTCTTCTCTGTCTCCCTACTTCACTCATTTGGGCAGCAGAGAACGAAAGGAGATAGCATAGCTGAGGCAAATGAGCCTGCAGCAGCCTGCAATCAAACTAGACTGGAGAGGGAGAGCATGAGCGAGCACTGAGGAGACCACAGGAGGGAAGCCAGGCAAACGGGCATGCTGTAGCACACACACTTTCCCCCAGCCCTGTTCTTTCGGCTCCAATCAGCTCCCCTCCGGCTTCTCTTCCTCTCCTCTCATCCCAGCCTGCCAGCAGGAGGTGAGTGGGTGGGCTTTATTGCATTCTAGGCATTTCCCACCCAGACAGCACCATGCTGCATTTGCAATGGGGGAGGAGTTTGGGGAAGGCAGTGGGGGAGTGGGGGGGGATGGCAGAGGAGCTGCTTTCAAGCCATTGGGAGAGATAGCCAATCCAATTTCTGTCTTTGTGCGCTGCATTTCCGAGAGAGGGAGAGGGAAGGGGGTAGGAGTGATATATCCAATCCAACTTCTGTGTGTGTGCGCTGCGTTTGAGGGGGGGGAAGGTAGGAGAAATATATCCAATCCAACCTCTGTGTGTGTGTGCTACGTGAGAGAGAGAGAAAGAGAGAGAGAGGGAAGGGGTAGGAGTGATATTCTCAATCCAACTTCTGTGTATGTGCACTGCGTTTGATAGAGAGAGAGACAGAGAGGGAAGGGGGTAGGAGAAATATACCCAATCCAACTTCTGTGTGTGCACGCTGCATTTGAGAAAGAGAGTGAGAGAGCGAGAGAGGCAAGGGGATAGGAGTGATATATCCAATCCAACTTGTGTGTGTGTGTATGTGTTTGGGAGAGAGAGAAGGGGGGAGGGACGGAGAGGGAGGAAGGAGGGGAAGGGAGAAAGAAAGAAAGAAAGAAAAAGGAAACTTTTTTCGCAAAGGAGAAAAACAAATGCTGTCACTTTAAATCGGATCTGAGCATGCCTTGCTGTGGAATTCTGGGAGTTGAAGTCCACAAGTCTCAATGCCTTTAAATTGAAGCTTTAAATTGAAAAGGTGCAGGAAACAATAAAATGGTTATATGTTACATGGTGTTATGTTTTTGAAGTTTTGGGGTTTGTGCAATATGGGCTTTGTGTTCCTAAAAGGGTTTGGATGATTCCCTGCTTGTGAATGGAGCCAAATTTTCTCTAGGGTCATTATCTCATTATCTCTATCTGGCAGGAATGTGGAATGAGCCTCAGTCAGGTTTCTTTGTTAGCAGAAAGAAAGAAAAACAGCACAGCAATGTAGGGCTGAAAGGTCATCGGAGGTCATCTAGTCCAGCCCCCTGCTGCAGCAGGAAACCTTACATTGTCTGGATTATTTGGTCCCTCTAACAGAGAGGAAAATTGCTAGAAAGGAGGAGTTTACTAGGACAAGGCTGCCATGCAGAGGAAGGCAGAGATAGTCCTTGACATGACTACAATTGAGCCCAAAATTTTGGTTGCTAAGCAAGAGCCTTGTTAAGTGAGCTTCAACACATTTCATCCAATCCATGACATCTCCTGGTGAGTGACATCAAGTTCGCTACTCCCACCCGGTCACATGACTGTCAAGCCACTCCCACCTGGTTATATGACTGCCAAGCCACTCCTACCTGGTCACACAACTGCCAAGCTACTCCCACACGGTCACATGATCACCGAGCCACTCCCACCCCAGTCACATGACTGCCAAGCCACTCCCACAAAACAGGCCACACCTACTAAAATTTCTAAAAAAAATTGAAACCCACCACTGGACTACACTGTAAACAAAACACATCGCAAAAGGGGGTGGAACTACAAAATAAAACACATCACAAAAGGGGCGGGGTTACAACAGAAACAAAACAAAGGGGCAGGACTAAAAGGCATCTAAATTTTGATATGCAGTATATACTACTGGGGTTGGATTAGAGGACCTACAAGGTCCCTTCCAACTCTCTTATTCTGTTCTGAATACAGCAGGAAAGAAGATTGAAACAGAATTGATATGGAAAACAATGAAAATTGGATAAAAAGGAACTTAGAATTACCCTGAGCCCTTCATCTGATCCCAAATGCTAATTTTAAATATTCCAACCTCCAATATTCCAAAACAAAGATTGAGAGAGAGACATTAACTTATCTGTTCCCAAACCAGAACTCTTTTTGAGCTTTGTAGAACAAAATTTCATGAAAATGTTGGATGAAAGCATCTATGCATATCCACATCCTAAAGACTATATCATTGTATTCTTAAAATTATATATAATTTATATAAATGAAATTTATAAATGCATCGCAATCAAAGTTCCAAATAATAGTCGAGGAGCCAGCCGAGACTGCAGCCGATACTTTTGCTGCTGGGTGGTCCAATCAGGCCTAAACCGTCCCACAGAGATGGTGAACAGGAAGAATACGTCTTGGTGATCTCAGGGACATCGCAAAGTCCTTGATCAATCCAAGAGAAGTTCTTCAAGCCGGTGACAAAAAATCCAGCCATTAGGCTGATGAAGTCAGGGTGGCTCCAAAACGGAAGGATACGGAAAGAGAAAGTGTTTCCAGCTGGTGAGGAATTTTACCATTTTAAAAGACTGCCTATAAAAAACTTAAAATTAATTTAAATTGGTGTTCATAGATGGAATTTATGCAAGTCTTTTAAAACAAATGGATTAAGTTTTCTTCTATTTTTTTTTCTTTTATTATTATTCTTTGTAATTTATGGACTAAAATTCTCCTCTCATTACTGTGGGTGTTCTTCTAACTCATTCAAGAATCGGACTTTTTAAAAACTTGAAATACAAAAAAGATACAAAAAGAAACAAAAAAATTGCAACAATAACACTGCTACTCGGAGGCTGGAGGGTTGTGTATTAGAAACGAAACACACTTACTTTTCTCACTGATTATCCTGGCTTGGCAGTCCATGGTCTCACTGCTTGTTTATAGAGAGTGACAAGAAGAAAAGCATACAGATGTCCCTTTGAAATATATCTTTAACCAGAGAAAAGTGAAAATAAAATTTTATTGTGAATCTATGCTTAATCTTGTTAAAACCTTCCAAGCTAGAGCAGCAGTGTTTATTAGCTGGAGATAATGGCACAATTTCAACAGCAGAAAGAAACTTTAAATCTGCAAAATATATTTTTAGAAATACAGAAATTATCAAACACATTTGAGAGGATAGAGAAGTTAGAAGATGTTTATCAAGTGGAAAAAGTGGTGGTTAGAATCCTAAAAATCGAAGATGAAAATGACTATAAAAAAATTAAAATTGCTGATATTTATGGTGATTGGTTTATCTCTGAAAATGGAAAGAGTGGAATACTGAAAGAGGAATTAAATGGAGGGGAAATCTACCCTAGATGGCAAGACACAGAAGAAGAAAAAACAAAAGAATGTATGGATTTTAAGAGCTCTGGCCGGCTGGAGAAGGGGGTTGCATCAGTGCCTGTTCTGCCCCCAGCAGGCATGCCTCCTAGCCTCAACATGTCCGGGCCCAGCTCTCCCTGCAGCCGCCGCCGCCGCCGTGGGGCTTCAAGCATAACGTCTTCTCTGGTTCCAAATGCCCAAACTTGACTGCCGAGTCTTCCAGCAGCGGCTGCTCTAGAAGTGCACTCTGTGGTTGTGGGCTGGCTGCTGGAAGACTCTCTGTCTGGAAGACTCTCTTACAGAGACTTCTAGCAGCTAGCCTACAACCATAGAGCGCACTCCTAGAGTGGCTGCTGTTGGAAGACTCGGCAACCAAGTTTGGGAGTTTGGAACCGGAGAAGATGTTATGCTCGGAGCGCGGCGGCGGCTGCTGCTGCTGCATGAAGAGCTGGGCCCAGACATGTTGAGGCAAGGGAGCAGCCGCCCAGCAACTCCCCCCTCCAGCTGGGCAGAAGGCCACTCCCCAACCTAGTGGTATCCCGAAGGCGCCAAGCAATGTAAGCACCTTTCTCCCCCCCTGGCTTCTGCAGCTTGGCGCCTTCAGGATACCGCTATGTCGGTGAGCGGTGCTCTGCCTGGCCGGAGGGGGGGTTGTCCAGGGGGTTTATTTTTTGGGGTGGGCTTATATTTTTCCCCACGCAAAAAATGTGGCAAGTTTTAGGACAGGTTGTATTTTCAGGGGAACACGGTAGGAACTTCATTGATAACACTACCGACAATCAAAGATAAGCTGATTAAGGAAACAGAAGAAGGGCATCGAAATTACATGAGAGATTTTATAAGCAAGGAGTTGCTAAGAGGAGTCCATTCAAATTTGATTAAGGAGATGATTAGAGGACTGACACCACAAATGGCAGAAGACATGAGACTGTTTTGCTGCTTGAAAGATACAGGTTGATAGATGGAAGATTATAATTTAAAACTAGTTAAACTTAGTGAAATTTAGTGACAATAGATATAGTTAAATAAATAATTGATAATGATAATGTATACAATGTGTAGTGTTATGACAAGCAATAATGGGATATGAATATTGAATGGTACCCATGAAAGGAAGATTAGAAATTCTTTTGGATTATATATAAAGGTTAATAAAAAAGAACTAAGTTAGATGCAGTTAAATCTTGATTATTAGGGGGAAAATGTTATGATACAGGATATAGTCAAATAAAAGAGGGATAATGATAACAACGTATATATATGTATGGGTACATCATAAGGAAACTGGATGTAAATTGTAAACAGTGATTTGGAAAGGAGGATTAGAAAATTTTGTTATTAGATATTATGGATGTTTAGCTAGAGTAGGACATAAGGATTCAGTGTTATTGGAGGATTTTAGAAATAGTAAATGAAATGCCAGTATGTGGTTATGTATTAAATCTTGGTATATTTTATGATGAAGGACGTTTAAACAATTATAGTCAAATGAAAATGGAGGTATGATGGTAACATGTATAAATATCTGAGTTAAAATACTTAATATGAATTATGCTTGATGACTGTGGAAGAGATGCACGAAAGCCTTTTGTAACCAACTGATAAACTTTCTACAGTATATAAAGAAGGAATATTTTATGTGTTGTGTTTGTTTTGAAAATTAAACATTAAAAAAATATTTAAAAATTCCAAATAATAGTCAAATTGTTTATCAAAAGATATACTGTATTTTTTGGACTATAAGATGCTCCGGACTAAAAGATGCACCTAGTTTTTGGGGAGGAAGGCAAGGGAAAAAAATCTGCCTCCCAGCATCCATCCGGTATTCATGTGGCCTGTTCGCTGCAGCCCACTTGCTGCGACCCATTCGCTGCTGTGACCCATTCTAGAACAGCTGATTGGTGCTGCACCAACCCCCCTCCACCTCAATGTTTGCTGTATAAGACTCACATACATTTCCACCCACTTGGGGGGGCTGCATCTTATATTCCGAAAAATACAGTCATCTTTTTTTTCCCCTGACAATGCATCTGTCAAGGTTCCAACTAATGAACTCCAGCAAATCAGAATTCAGAGATTTGGTTCCTTCCCAAATGTCTTCTTTATTGAGTACATCATATTGGCACAGCTTCAGTGGAAAACCAAATCTAAATCTTTCCCACAGTTACAGTATAAACTAGGAAATAATCCCATCCCAAGTATCACAGATCACGTTGGCCAATAGGGTTAATTGGCTGGCTCTTCAGGCACTCCTTCCCCAACTTTATCTGTTGCCAGTAACAATGAGCTTGGTTTTCATGAAAAAGCTCTTTGTTGTGTCTAGTATGCATTCCAACCTCCTTCCCCTCTGTGTAGCAACTGAGGAAAAGAAAAATGGCTGCTGCCACGTTCGTTTCAAAGTTGACAGCATCGCTTTTCTCTCACAGGCAAATAACAAACCTGAAATTGAAGCAGCTCTTTTTCTGGATTGGATGAGACTTGAACCACAATCAATGGTATGGCTTCCAGTTTTACATAGAGTGGCAGCTGCTGAAACTGCCAAACATCAGGCCAAGTGCAACATCTGTAAAGAATGTCCAATTATTGGATTCAGGTAACATGCTGAATTAATTAACACTTTCATACCACTGGAACTATAATCATGAAATGTTATTCAGCATAGAAGCTTATAAGTTCAATAAACTGTAAAGAACAAATTGTTTTTTTATCAAATATATTTCTCTTTCTTAAGTGAACTAATGCAGGAAACATTCTGCAAATTTCTTCCACATTGAAAATCTCATATTTGTCTTTTTCCAAATTAAGTATTCAGAAATTGAACAAACAAGTTTATGAAAAAGTAAATTCCATCTTCATTTTGAAAGTGTGTTTGGACGCATAAAAATATGTAGGTAGTCCTCAATTTACAACCATAATATTGAGCCCAAAATTTCTATTGCTAAATGACACAGTTATGTGAATTTTGCCCTATTTCATTACCTTTCTTGCCATAGTTAAGTGAATTGCTGAAGATGTTAAGCTAGTAAAACTGTTCTTAAGTGAATCTTGCTTCTGTATTAACTTTGCTTTCCAGAAGGTCTCAAAAGATAATCAGATGAGCCCAGGATATGGCAACCATCATAAATATGAGTCTTTACTTTACTTTATTTAGAATTTATACACCGCCCCCTCTCCCCGAGGGGACTCGGGGCGGTGTACAGACAAAAGCTAAAAACCGTATATACAATAACCAAGTTAAATACCCCTTTTTAAAAAACAAATTAAATACAGAGTCTGTACAATGATAATAAAAATTAAAACAGGTTAAAAGGACAACCCCTTAAAATTTAAAATGCCGGCCAGGAGGATTGAAAATTAAAACTACGATTGGGCCAGGCCAGCTAATTGGAACAGGTGGGTCTTGAGTTTCTTGCGGAAGGAGCGGAGATCGGTAGTAGTTCTGATGTCGGGGGGGAGGTCATTCCAGAGGGTCGGGCCCATCACAGAGAAGGCCCTACTCCTGGGCGTCACCCGTTGGCATTGCCTAGTGGACGGCACCCGGAGGAGTCCCTCCTTGTGAGAGCGAATTGGTCGCAGGGATGTATGGGGTAGGATCCCAGTCAGTTGCCAAGCAGCTGAATTTTGATCACATGACCATAGTGATCGGCAACATTCATAAGTGTAAAAAATCTCATAAGTCACTTTTTTCAGTGCGGTTGTAATTTTGAATAGTCCCTAA
This sequence comes from Natrix helvetica, assembly GCF_964273705.1. Taxonomy (NCBI): domain Eukaryota; kingdom Metazoa; phylum Chordata; class Lepidosauria; order Squamata; family Natricidae; genus Natrix; species Natrix helvetica. Next base: position 64,865,671 of record NC_138550.1, read on the forward strand.
ACGAATAGCTGTAAGTCAAGGACTATCTCTGTGTACAATTAAGCTACTTTTGAATAGTAACAGTACAGATGATACTGGCTCCATTATTTTGAATGATGCCCAGTTTATTACTAGGTGAGGGCTTGTAGAATAGATACAACCTGTTCTCATAACAGTGCATCCAGTAAAATTTTTGACTCTGATTTTGAAATCAGCTGCAACTTCTGACTTTTTAAAGCTACAGTGTTAATCATTTTGATTATTTCAATGCATTGAATCTCTCTAACACTGAAGTCCTGCTATGACAAACAGCATATCTGATTAGTTGATAACCAATCTATTACTGCTTTTGGGCAACCCAAGTTCTTTGATATTTGAATGAAATATATGTTTATATGCTATGCATAATTCAAAAAAAATCAAAAAACAAAAATGGTTTAAGAGTTTTCACAGTATTTTTCCAGTGTTCTCAGTTTTTGTAAATGGATCTCTTATAGTTAATTTTGTGCTGCTGATTAAAATGGTATCATATAAAGCTCTAATATGATAGTCTTCAGGCTTACACTAAACATAGTTTACTCTTAAATTTGTAAATTGCATTTTTTTCCTTCTCTTTCAGATACAGAAGCTTAAAGCACTTTAACTATGATATCTGCCAAAGCTGCTTCTTTTCTGGCCGAGTTGCAAAAGGTCATAAGATGCACTATCCAATGGTGGAATATTGTACACCAGTAAGTAATGATCACGGTGGTTGTAATATAGATCATGAATGAAGCACAGTATTTGTATTTATATAGGTAAATTAGTAAGATTGAGTAAAGAATTGTTGAGGAAAAGTAAACAATCTATGCATATTTGGATGGAAAACATGTAATAATAATAATAATAATAATAATAAACTTTAATTTATAGACCACACCCTTTCCTAAACAGGACTCGCGGCGGTGTCTTTTGTACAAACAAAATGGAGGTCATAATAGTTCATTGTTCATGTGTTACTTTTCATATACTGTATATTGTTCAAAATTATATACTGGTGAAGTTAAGATTCATTGCTAAAATTAATTTTAGATATTGTTCAGTCAGATCTAAATATTTCCGAAATATATGTTTGCACCATAAAAGAATCCTCATCATATTATGATAAAATTACTATCTAAGTTCGCATGCAGTTGTTATAATTAATCCATCATATAATGGTTGTAATAATTGGTTGAATAGGCTGGGTTTAGGAGAGATATCAATGTTTCGAATGATTTCAGTGTTTGATATGTTTGGCAACATACAGCATGGATTCTGTATTTTAAAAAATGGCTTACAGTCATAAACTACTTGAAATCTGATAATTTAAGACATGCTTCAGATGAAAAGAAAAAGTATTTTAAATATTCCAGTTTATACAGATACAACCACAAGGGACGTATCTTATTAACTTTAGCTATAATCTTTCAAATATAGCCTAAAAATAAAAATAAGTAGAATGAGACAAGGGGTGTATCCTTTTATGTTGTCTTCCCCAGTTAAGCTTACATAATAATAGTTTTGTTAAGCATATCCAAAAGAGGACGTGAAATAGACATGCTTGAACAAATATTCATTCTTACAATCTGGCAGAGAAAATGGTTAATTCTCCTAATGTTAATGTGCAGTTCTACTTTCTTCCATTCTGTAATTAGATGTTATTTCTACTTGCCTACTAAGAAAAGATGATATTAAAAATCAATATGAGCTATAAATGGCATTTGTTCTGCTTGTGCGTGTGTGCACACACATGAAATTAAGAACAGTGTGTCATATTGGTTACTAGTTTCAAAATTGTGTGCGCACCGAACTGGCAGTAATGCCAGCAGAAACCCACCCCTGCACCTCTTGTCTTGAGAAATTTGAGGTTGGCAGTTCATCTCCTCTGTGTGTTTTCAATAATGTTTCCATCTGTTAGTGGAGTGAAGGATAATCCCCAGATATTTGAACAGCAACTTGCTCAATCTATCCTCCAGGAATAGCTCTTTGGTCTTTTGGAAAATGCCATGATTTTTGATTTTAGGATAGTTTGAGTACTAGATGGTCTTTTCTATTGTGGTACTCTTATTGCTCTAAAGCACTTTTAAGGCCAGTAGGTGTTTTTGAAAATAATGTTGCATCACGTGCATAAAGTAAAGCAGAGATTGGTCTTGCAGCAAGTTTGAGGAGTGAAACTTGTGTTGAGGAGTTGATATAAAAATTAAACAGGAGTGGGATCAATATGCATCCTCTGTATTAGACACTGATGAATGATAATCAGCTTTTTCCAAAGCCATCTTGCTCCTCTGCAAGGATATTTTCTTTGTTCCAGCAAGTTTGGGATTTCTGTTGTAAGTGTCTTGTGAAGAGTTTATTGATTTTGTTGAGGCTGATTGGTTTATAGCTGGTAGGATCGTCCTTTTTCCTTTTTTATATCAGGGCACTGATTGCAGATCCCTGGTCTTTTGGAGCTCAGTAATAGGTATGTAGATAAAGAGTGGGGCCCAGAAGTTCAAATAGTTTTTAATGATCCGTGGAGGGATAAGGTCTTCTCCTGGGGCTTCTCCTCCTCTTAGTTGAGCAGCAAGATTCTTGGTCACTGTCCATGGGTATCCACATTGGCAGATTTTGTATAGTTTGGTTAGATATTCACTTTTCGCAAAGGTGTCATGAATTGACCATTGTTTTCAGACCTTGATGTGATATGTCAGAATAGAGCTGAGTCTTTGGATTTGAGACCTTAAATGAAAGAGTTGTTCAGTTTAGTCATCACAAAGGAACTTGAGATATTAATGTGGTGTCCAAAAGATACTGGGTCTTACTTCAACAAAAGAGGGAAATAATTACTGTATCTTATTGGGAGTAGAGCTGGATGTTTGTTAGTTCGCAAAGGTACCGTATTTTTCGCCCTATAAGACGCTCCGGAATAAAAGACGCACCCAATTTTAAAGGAGGAAAATCTAGAAAAAAAAGATTCTGAATCAAATACTATAGTAAAATATTTTATATCGACTGTATAAAGTTAACAGCAGTTTAAGAACAATTTTATGTCAACCATGTAACACAGGGGTGTCCAAACTTTTTTCAAAGAGGGCCAGATTGGATGAAGTGAACATGCTGGAGGGCCGAACTTTTTTCCGAACATTCTTTGAACAATAACAATTAAATGCAAATGAATTATTTTATGCCAAGTTAATTGCAAATGGCATACTTTTCATTTCATAACATTAAGATCAACTGACAGCTGAGTTTTCACAATGTAGCCATCTTTTCCCTGAAGACTCGTGTTTAGTACATTCAGATGCTTTCTTTCCTCTTTCCCTCTTGTCTATCCTTCCTTCCACCCTCCCTTCCTCCTTCCCTTCCTTCCTGCCTCCCTTCCAGTTCCCTCCTTCCTCTTTCCTCCTGCCTGCCTGCCTTCTTTCCCTCCTGCTTATCTATGCTTCCTTCCTTCCTTGCACCTACCTCCCTTCTGCCTGCCTGCCTTCTTTCCTCTTTCCCTATCCTCCTATCCTTCCTTTCTCCCTCCCTCCTTCCCTGCCTCCCTTCCAGTTCCATCCTTCCCTCCTTCCTTCTGCCTCCTTCCTTCTGCCTCCTTCCTTCCTGCCTGCTTGCCTTCTTTCCTCTTTCCCTCCAGCGTGTCTGCTTTTCTTTCCTTCCTTCCACCTCCCATCTCCCCTCCTGCTTTCTTTCCTCTTTCCCTCTTACTTGTCTATCCTTCCTTCCACCCTCCCTTCCTCCTTCCCTTCCTTCCTGCCTCCCTTCCAGTTCCCTCCTTCCTCTTTCCTCCTGCCTGCCTGCCTTCTTTCCCTCCTGCTTATCTATGCTTGCTTCCTTCCTTGCACCTCCCTCCCTTCTGCCTGCCTGCCTTCTTTCCCCTTTCCCTATCCTCCTATCCTTCCTTTCTCCCTCCCTCCTTCCCTGCCTCCCTTCCAGTTCCATCCTTCCCTCCTTCCTTCTGCCTCCTTCCTGCCTGCTTGCCTTCTTTCCTCTTTCCCTCCAGCGTGTCTGCTTTTCTTTCCTTCCTTCCACCTCCCTTCTGCCCTCCTGCTTTCTTTCCTCTTTCCCTCTTACTTGTCTATCCTCACTCCCTCCTCCCCTCCTTCCCTCCTTCCCTGCCTGAGCGGGCTTCTTGCATGGCCCCAGCCCTCCAGCCGGTGGCTCATCTAAAACTTTTAACTTCCCAATCTAGCGTTCTCCACCCACCCACCCCCAATCCGCCCGGATCTGTCATGCAGCAAAGAGATACAGTAGCTGGGCGCAATAGCAGCAATAGCAATAAGCAGATCCGGAGATATTTGGGGTTGGGGGTGGAGAACGCTAGATGGGACACCGATCTCAGGAGACAAAGTCTTGAGGCACCTTTCGTTTGCAGGAGGAGGGCAGCTTAAAGCAGCGCCCCAGCAATGTGAGGAGCCGCTGCCACCGCCACCACCGCCTAAGCCCTCTCGGGAGCCCAGCCGAGCGGGAGCTCTGAAAGCGAAACCTCTCTCCTTTCCAGCCATCACGATCTCTGCAGCCCCCTCTTTGCCTGCCCCATTTTCAGATGACCCAGTGGCTACATTCGGCTTACAAGACGCACTCAGATTTTTACCCTCTTTTTTGGAGTAAAAAAGTGCGTCTTATAAGGCGAAAAATACGGTATATAGAAACAGTTACATTACCTAAGCATCCTCTCTTCCATGTGTTGGAAGAGAGGATGCTTACCAGAAATCAATCAGGTAAGTTTGCACCATAATATTCTCTCATGCTAGATTGTGAAGTTGAAAACACAGATTATGGTTCATACTCTTCATTTCATTCTGCAGTGGACTGATTCTCAATGGAAAGAGAGAAAGATGTGTTTCTTTCCTTCTGTTAAAAATATCTATTGTAAATCTAATAAGCATAATAGAAGTCTGTTGCACATGATAACAGTTCTTCCACTATAAAAATGGATAATTGTATTCCTTTTCTTCAAGTCTGCTTTTATTATGGCATAGCAGTCTTTTGTTATACATAAAGAAATATATGCTTTACAGGTATTTTGCTTTTTTGGTTGCAAAATTGTCAGTTTATTTACTTACAATGTAGAAAATTACAGAATATCATGGGTTTGACATACTTGTATTTTAACATTTGATATATTGTAATCTTGAAATCACAGAGTTTCTGTCTTGTAGAAAAAAAATGGCTAAAAGCAAAGAACAGTGATGGCGAGTACCAAAAAGGGAGTGCGTGCATGCGCTCAGTCATCAGGCCCACAACCCGGAAGAGGACCTGCCCAGGGCACATGTGTGTGCCCAAAAATGCACTTCTGGTTTCCAGCGTGCACATGCACGTCGGCCATCTATTCTTCCGGTTACTGGTGCACATGCATGCACAACCATCAGCTGGCCGGAGTGCATGCTCATGGAGGAAAACAGAAGACCAGCTCTTCCAGTTTTTGGCACTGCTGCACACATGAAGGCCAACTGAAACCCGGAAGAGGAACGGGCAATGCCACGTGTGCCAGACAACATGGCTCTGTGTGCCACTTCAGGCACATGTAGCATAGGTTCGCCATCACGGGCATAGAGGAAAATCTTAATATTTAACTAAATGTTTCTTCGTACACATCATGTTCAGGAATATGTTTTGCAAATTCTAACATATATATTTGATAGTAAATTGTAAATCACCAGATTGTGAGATACTTCCAGTATGGAAATAATTAAATTTTGCGGCCATCTAAAATGACTACGATACAGTTTATTGAAAAAATAGCAAAACTGATGTAAAAATTTGCAAAAAAACCCTAATAAAATTCTATTGCTGAAATATTGCTTTTAGACTACTTCAGGGGAAGACGTCCGTGACTTTGCCAAGGTATTAAAAAATAAATTCCGAACAAAAAGATACTTTGCAAAACATCCAAGAATGGGTTATTTGCCTGTACAAACAGTGTTGGAAGGAGACAACATGGAAACGTGAGTGAAGAATATTAATAATTTCTCATTTGATAAGTTCTGAGCTTCCCAATTGTCACTGCTCCCTATATTTCCTGACTACATTACTTCTTTTTCATTTCTTTCATATTTGTTTATTTTTATTGAAGGGAAAAGGCAAGCTGGGGTCTTGGTTGCTATTCTCCCTGCAAATCACCTGCAAATTGTACACTAATTTAAATTATTAATAAAATTAAAATATATGTTATCTTAATGAATGCTTGAAAATTTTTCGAAATATCTGTAATTTATAGTTTAGTGCATAGAAATGAACATGCCCTTTTTTTTCTTGATACTGAAAAAATATTAATGTTTAGATTCAAATTCACAAACCCATCCCTTGTAATCCTGTAAGATTAATAGGAAAAAAATCTGCTAGTTATTAAACCTTGCTTTAATGAAAATTGCACTGCAGCTTGCTATCTTTCCATTTTTCTCTTTCAATATTTCCTTTCTCATGTTTTGGCTGCTTTCATGGACAGTGATGTTAGCCTATTGAATTTTCTTGATTTTGGGTTTTATTTTTGTTTGGTTTTTTTAACTTTCCGTAATTATTTTGCTGCTAAGTTTTTTCTGCCTCTCTCTTCACCTCCTCATTTTTTGTCTTGCAGTCCTGTTACTCTGATCAACTTCTGGCCAGTAGATTCTGCGTGAGTACTTTTGCCAAAGTGTCCTGCTATTGCTGCTGCTGTTGCATTCCTTAACTTTTGTTTTCAGTTTGTGTTCATTTTTTCCCATATGTCCATTTCCATTCTCCATTTCCCTTTTATTAATGTTTCTGACAGAAAAAGAGGCAAGCCCATGTCAAGTTAGTAGAAGCAATAGATTTGAATGTATTTCACAAATTGTGTACACAATATTTATTTATATGTTATTTTTACATTAGAGATTAATGTATTTAAATCATTTAAGGTTTTAGTTCCACAGACTTCTTTTTTATCTGGAAATGGGAAATGTTTGAATTGGAATAGAAATACTCACTTTTAGTTGCAAAACTGATAATTTTGAGATGCAATTATACATTTTGAAAAACCCTGCAGAGGTTTTATTGAGTATATAACTAGTAGATATGCATATCACATAGTAGGCTATACAAATACATAGAATTTAGGCTACACATTAGAAAGGTTTTTGTCTTAACTTTGGCTGATGAACGTACATGTGCAACTCCATTTATGCACAAATTTCACCTTTCTGTTTAAAGGAGTTTTAACTGGACAATATTTGTTCAGGCTTGCTTTTTTATCCCCTAGGCCTGAGATGGCGAACCTATGGCATGCATGCCACAGGTGGCACGCAAAGCCATTTGTCAGGGCACGCAAGACGTTGTCCTGTAAGCTGGCCAGCACGCATGCGCACACTGGCCAGCTGAATTCAGCCTTTTTTGAAGACATTTTTGCCCTCCCCAGGCTCCAGAGGCTTTATAGGAGCCTGGGGAAGGTGAAAAGAGCCTCCCCACCCCCGGAGGGCCTCCGGAGGCTTCAGGAGCTTCTCTGAAGGTTCCAGAGCGCAAAAAACCAGCCCTATGGGCAAACCGAAAGTTTGGGAACTGACTTCCGGTTTGCTCATAGGGTCGGGTTAAGCCCTCCGGAGCCTTCAGGGACCTTCAGGAGGCTTCCCTGAAGGCTCTGGGGGACTAAAAACGATCCTACGCAACTTCCGGTTTGCTCGTACAGTCGTTTTTTTGCTCTCTGGAGGCTTTAGGGAAGCCAAGGCTCCGGAGGACTAAAAACAGCCCTACGGGTAAACCAGAAGTCACTTCCAGTTTGCTTGTAGGGTCGTTTTTTGCCTTCCGGAGGCTTCAGGGAAGCCGCCTGAAGGCTCTGAAGCCTCCGGAGGGGCCTCCGGGGGGTGGGGGAGGCTGTTTTGGCCCCCCTGGCTCCTATAAAGCCTCTAGAGCCTGGGGAGGGCGAAAAAAGCATGCAAAAAATGGGGGTGGGCGCCTGTCATGCGGGCATGCGCATTGAGGGGGTCGCACATTGCATTATGGGTGTGACATGCCCGCGCACGACCCCCCTGCGCTCTCCCCACTTATGGCATGTGAGCCAAAAAAGGTTCGCCATCCCTGCCCTAGGCTATTACCAGTTTCACTAAATAACAGTAAATAGCAGTTACTAAAAATATATGTTCTTATTAACTGTCTTCTGTCAAATGATAACAAGACCTGTATTTTTCAAAAAATAATTTTGTTCATGTATAAACCTCTTATGCTGATACCACGATAGATTAAAATGTCTTATTTTAACTTCAATTATGTTGACTTTCAGGAGTAAATGGCTATTTTTGTTTTTAATCTTTATGATGTAAGTATTAGAGTATATGAGAAAAAATATGATTTTATACAGGAATATGTATCTATTACTTTAAAATATTTGTGCTGTCTATCAAATATTAACCAAAAGGAAGCCTAAAATTAAGCCACAAATAGTACTAAAATTTGTATAACCTCTGATACTTGGTTTACAAGTAATACTTATTAAAATGAATAGTATTAAAATTATACTGTTTAGTATAATTTATTAAATTATGCTAAATATACTAAAAGGTGTTATGGTATCACATAGGTTATTGTGAAGACTAACTCCACCTGATTGAGGCTAATACCTCTTTGCTACTTTTTATCTGAAGTTTTGGATTGATTGATTGAATGAATGAATGTTTTAATCTACAACTACATTATTGTGTCTGCAATAGATTTCGTGATGTATGTTCAACAAGATAAGGGACATTAAAAATAGTTTTGATTGGCCTTACTAATCAGATGTAAAATGTAGGGGTTGGGACTGGGTTCACCCTGTTCAGCAGCATTCCACAATATTTCTTTACAATAATTTCAGTAGTGATCTAACACCCCCACAGTATATCTCCTCAATTTTGACCTTAGGAAATGGATACGAATTATCATGAAATTGCATACATAATCCCCATCCATTCCGTTAGATCTAAGGAAGGCTGTCTGTCATGTTTACCCTGTGCCATGTTTCCATGATAACCCAAAACCTAATAACCTAAAAACACTTTTTAAAATTAATACCATAAATTCATGAATGCAGCCTAGTTTCTTGATTGATAGATAGTTTTGATCATTGTATGTAATAATTTATGTTATTTTAATATGATTTGTAATCTAGAGGCTATAAGGTTTTAGAGTCAGTGATAATAAATTGAGCATGAAATTCAAAAGTGTGCTAAACTTCAAAATATTTTGTTCAATTGAGAGTTAGGCAGAGTTAGGATCTAAGCCTGGGAGTCAGTAAAGCCTGGGAGTCATATAGCAAAACCTAGAAACAAACTGGAATACATGTATTGACAAAACAATTATCAGAAAATCAAAAAAGAAAAAATTGAGAAATAAGTACAGCACTATAATATGTGAAAAAAACAAATCTTACACAAACATGAGGCATGCAATAAAATAAACTTAACGCTTTGCATCAGTTAGTACAAATGGCTTATATCACTTGTTAGAACTATTTTCATCATACAGCCAATAATGTAATATTTGGTTCATGTTGTTATTACAATCACACTTCTCTTTTAAAATATAATAATATACAATAGATTAATTATTCAGTCTCTGTGTAAATCAAAGGGTTTTCAGTATCAAGTAATATTATTGCCGGAATCGTTTTGGAATTTCATAAATTGGTGTGAATTCCTACTGACAATTGTATGACATCTTCAAACATAGGTGTCTGTTATGCTTGGCATCCTTCTTACCTAATTAGGATTTGTTATTTTAGAACAGGACTTTGTTTTCATTTATAATCTCCATAGAATTTCAATAGGTAGAGATACTTTCCAGAGTTTCTCCTTTGCTTTCTGTGACCCTTGTAGAATTGTTTTGTTGATTAACAGAATTCTTAAGATTTGGTTAATAAAACAAAGTCCATAAGAATTATTCTTTTCCCTTTATATATATACGTACGTACATACGTACGTACGTATGTATCTAACTATCCTAGAAAGAATATCAGGAATTGGTAACTATTTGCTCAGTCTATACATCAATTATAATCAATGTTTCTGTAAAGTTACTAGTCCATTTTGGATTATTCTAGAAGCAGTATATAAAAATCTGTAGCTCTGGATTGTTTTTTGAACTTGTTTTCACTGGTTTTCCATAAATTAGTTCATGGAATCTTGTGCTCCAAATTCTATTGCTAGTATTTTTGCTCAATACTCATTAATGTTTTAGAAATACACATAACAGCAAGCCTTCTTGCAGAAATATAGTTCTTAATCTTGAGGCAACAGAACATCTGATATAGTGACTGGTTCTTTCACATTGAAGTTCTTCCAGATTCATATTTTTTAATTTTGGTTCCATACTTAGAAATGTTTGTTATCTCTTCATGTCTTTGCTAGACATTGCTAGTCCAAAATATTTAGAGAAGGCATTTGAACTTCTGTTTAGGTGGAATTGTTTTTCCCCGCTGAACAACTACAATACGTCTTAGAACAAATTTGCATTTTCTTTTATTAATTTTCAGTTTCTCTCCCAATATCATCCAGACCTCATTCTAGTCAATCATTCTTTTATGTCTGGTTGTAGCCTTCATCATAACTGTAAATTTCATCTGTTGGATCATCTCCTTTGTTCACTTCTTTAGCAATAATCTTACCAATCTGTACCATACTGGCTGAGAGTTGTAGTTCAGCAACATATGGCGGGCTACTGGTTCCTCATCCCTGCTGTAGATTCATCTACCTTGACACTCATGTTATATTCTTTATTTTATTTTATCCCTTAGCGGCACTGGAATTTTCTCAGATGCATGAATTACAGGTGGTACTTGTGGATTCATTTTCATGGAATATTACTCTGGTAAGAAAACTAGGCATTAAAGCAAATTTTCTAATTTGTATCACCATCCCACTGATCTTGATCAATTTCTATTAAATTACCATTTTTATTTTTATTAGATTTATATCCTGCTTGAAATTTATATTGTGCCCAAGATGGTGTGCTTGTGCCAAATTGAAATTAATAATAAAAAGATCCAGTTTTCCAGAGTGGGTTTGCAGGATGGTCCATTGATGGTATCATCACAGCCAATTGGCCTGGAGATTGGGTTGAAGCTGAAGCCACGCCTCTGAGCTCCTCTCCTCTGACTCAAGTTTCAATCCAGTCTGGCCAGTGTAGAGATTAAAAAATTCTGACTCCTGAAGATATTCACCATTACTGGATCCTCCTCAAACCAGCGCAGCTTCCACCCTTCCTGGGACACTACCTTCTTGTAAGTCCCCGTTGGTGGCTGCGGTTTTCCAGCTGCCTGGGGTTTGAATTTCAGATCTGCGAGGCTCCAGTGGCTGGGTTGCTGCTCCGGCGGCCATTTTAACTGGCAACCACGTGGAGCCTTGATCCCTTATGATCGGCACTGGAGGGGGCTAATGGGCTCTGGTTTCCAGCCCAACAGCCCCTAAACCACCAGTAAGCAGAGGGAGCGTGGAGAAGAGCGCTAAGCTCTCAGCACAGGGAGAAGCCGCGGAAGCGGCTGAGAAGACGGGCAGTAGCAGCAGAGCTTCCTGGAAAGCCACGGCAGCCCCAGAGGGCTCAAATCATGGCAAATTCAAACAAGAGGAGCTTTCCATGGAGGATCTTGACCACACCATCCCTTTCCATGGAGGATCTTGACCATACCATCAGGCTGAGTTTCTTTCTCAAGAAGCTCAGCTAGGAGGTAGAGATCCATCCAGGCCTACCCTGGCACCTATCCCCAGCCATATTCAGATGCCAGAAGGCCCCAGCTGTGAGTCTCTAGATATGGAGGACCTGCCTGTTGGCCTCCAGAATCTCATTGAAAGAGCCATTGCTTCCGGTGTGGCTGCAGGTATGCAGCGCCAGGTGTGTCGCCCTGTCCCTCAGGCAAGGTCACAGTTCCCAGTACTTCTTCATCCCAGACACGGAGCCCTGCCCAGCCGGTTTGTTGCCCTGAGTCCCCTTCCTTGGCCAGTGAAGGGTCAGTCTTGAGGGACAAGGTGCAGCGAGACCCAGACCTCTCTGAGGATGAGGAGGATCTGGAGTATGACACCCCCGCCTTCACGGGGTTGTTTCCCCCTACTTTATTTCAGCCCCTCCTGCACAAGGCGCATGCCACTGTCCATCTGGAGAGTAGCGAGGTGACCGAGGGGGAGCCACCAAAGAAGCCCCAGGGACTCATCTTCTCTGAGCCCAAAACCATTAAGGAGGAGATCCCTGCTCCCCATTTATTCCTGGAGGTAGTAAAGAAGCAGTGGGAGACTCCTGGGGCCTTCCCAACTCCAGGTAGTAATGACAGATGGTTCTATAACATTGAGCCAGATTTCTCTCAAGCATTGCAGATGCCTTCTGTGGATCCCCCTGTGGTGGTCTTGGCTGCTCCAGCCTCGCTGGTACCCAAGGATGTGGCAGACAACCTGAAGGCAGAGGACCATAAAACAGAGATGATTCTCAGGAAGACCTTCCAGTCATCAGCTTGGGCCATTAAGGCGGCGGCCTCTGCATCCTTTTTCAATTGCACGGCATCCTCTGGATGGAGCAGATCCAGGCGCGTATTCCACCTGAGGACGTTCGCCTGCATGAGGACCTTAACAAGTTAGTGGCGGTCACTCAGTTTTCGGCTGACGCAACCTTAAACGCTATGAAGTTTGCTTCCAGGGCTATGGCATTGTCCGTCGCGTCTCGTCACCTTCTGTGGCTCCGGGGCTGGCAGGCGGACAACAAGGCGAAGTTGCAACTAGCTTCAGCGGCCTAAGCAGGGGGCTCCCTCTTTGGGACTTCCCTTGACCCCATCCTGGTGGAGGACAAGAACAAGAAGGTGCTACCAACATCAACCAAGAAGGCGGAGCAGAGGACCATGCCCTATTATTGCAGGTCAGCACAGCGACCACAGGAGTAGGAAACCCACCAGAGCAGGTACACTTCCGGCAGGGCGGATAGGCTGTCCAACGGGATTCAATCGGGACAGATCCTGCTTCCAGCCCCAGAACAAACGGCCCTTTCAGGGTGGTGGTGGTCGCCCCTACCGCCGGGGCAAGTAGGTCGCCTGTGACCCCACCCATTGGCGGTCGCCTGGCTCTGTTCGCAGACACCTGGGCGGAGATTTCCACTGATGCCTGTGTCCTAAGTACTGTAAAATATAGTATCTGTCTGGAATTGCTCTCCCCCCTTCCAATTGTTTCCGTGTGTTCCCCCCGGCCAAGAATGTTGATAAGCGCCAGCAGATGCGGCAGGCCATCCAGCATCTGCTCAACATTGCAGCAATAGAGCAGTTCCCTGGGGACCAGGTGGGAAAGGGCTTCTACTCTAACCTTTTCCTAGTGCCAAAATTGTCAGGGGGATGGAGAGCCATTTTGGATCTAAAGCTCCTGAACCAATTCTTGGTGTACAGACGTTTTAAAACGGCCTCTCGAGGTGGTGCCGTGGGTGCGACTACATGCCAGGACGCTCCAATGGAGGTTGCTTCCATATCAGAGGGCCGATTCCAGCAACTTGACGCTCAAGGTACCAGCAACGCCGCAGGTACTGATGTCTCGCAAGTGGTGGATGTCCCCAACATTGCTCAGGGGCTGCGAATTCAGGGAGCAGGAGTGCCTTATATTGACAACAGACGCCAGCCTGTTTGATTGGGGGGCTACCCTAGACTCCCAGCTGGCACAAGGCCGGTGGTCAAAGAGCGACCTTCGACACAACATAAATTGGCTGGAGCTCCGGGTGGGCCACCTCGCCCTACGACGGTTCCAAACCTCGGTAGAAGGTCACCACGTCTTAACAGACAACGTTGCAGCAAAGGCTCACATAAATCGACAGGGGGGCACAAACTCCAGAGCATTGCACACCGAGGCGATGGCGCTGGGATACTGTGTGGAGAAGCACCTGCGCTGCATCCGAGCAGAACACATCACCGGCCTCGACAATCATCAGGCAGACTGGCTGAGCCAGGAGACGGTAGACAACGGATAGTGGAGTCTGTCTAGAGAGCTCTTCCAGGGGATCTGCCAAAGGTTCGGGAGACCGGTGGTGGACCTGTTCGCCACTCCATCCAACCCTCAGCTGCCATGATACTTCTCTCAGTTCCCAGCTCAGGTAATGGAGGGGGTCAACGCCCTTCACTCCAGGTGGCCGGTCGGGCTGCTGTACGCTTCCCCTCCCGCCTCTCCTTCCCGGGTTCATCTGGAACGTAGTCGGAGAGCAGGCGGAAGTAATCCTAGTGGCCCCCTATTGACCCAGGAGGGCCTGGTTCGCAAACATGTTGAGCTTGTCGGCAGGGAGACTGTGGAGGATGAGATTGCTGCAGGGGAAGTTGGTCCATCTGCTGCAGGGGAAGTTGGTCCATCCAGATCCACAGTGGTTCCAACTTGCCTTGTGGAGATTGAGCGGGAGCGCCTGAGAGGTGCCCTCCTGTCCCAGAGAGTGGTCAGGACCATTGAGGCTTCCCGCAGACAGTCAACCAACCGGATTTACGATTCCACCTGGGTGACATTTGTTGCCTGGTGTCAGGCCGCCCACGTGACTCCTTCCAGGGCCATGGTCCCTAAGGTATTGGAATTCCTCCAGGAGGGCTTGGATAAGGGCCCGTCCCTAGCTACCATTAGGAGACAGTTTGCAGCACTAGCCACGGTGATTCCTGGGGAGGGTTCCACTCCACTGCCTCGTTTGCCCTTAGTCAAGAGGTTTCTCAAGGGGGCGGCCCACCTACGTCCTCCGCCAGTCCATAGGTTCCCTATGTGGCACCTCCCCACAGTACTACGGGCTCTCGTGGCCGAGCCCTTTGAACCATTACGGACAGTCAGCCGGAAGCTACTCACTTGTAAGGTTGTGTTCTTGGTGGCGATCACCTCAGCTAGGCGTGTTTCGGAGCTGGGGGCCCTCTCCTCCAGGGAGGATCTATTCATGTTTCACAACAACAGGGTAGTGCTACGCCTTGACCTGGCATTCCTGCCCAAGCTAAACACGGTCTTCCACCGTGCCCAGGAGGTGGTCCTCCCGGGTCCTGCCCAGGCCCGGTCAGAGAGTGGGAGCACAGGTGGCACCGCCTAGACGTAAGACAGGCATTGTGGATCTACTTAAGGCGGAAGGCTGAGTTCCGGAGGTCTGAGGCTCTGTTTGTATCGTTTCAACTCTTGTCATTAGGGAAGAGGGTTTCCCCATCCACCATTAGTCGTTGGATTCGTTTGGCCATTGCACTTGCCTATGAGGCGCAAAACATACCGGTGCCAGTTGGAATCACAGCACACTCGACTAGCCACATCGGCGGCCTGGGCCTCCCAGGCCCCTATAGAAGATATCTGCAGGGCAGCGACGTGGGCCTCCCCGTCGCCCTTCATCCGGCACTACAGGCTGGATGCCTTCGCATCTTTGGCCGCAGGGTTCGGCCGCATGGTTCTTCAACAGGTCCTGTCACATCAGTGAGGACCCACCCTGTGGGACGATAACTTGGGTATGTCCCATCAATGGACCATCCTGCAAACCCACTCTGGAAAATGACAGTTGGTCTTACCTGAACTGTTATTTTAAGAGGTGTTTGCAGGATGGTCCAGTTCCCACCCCAGGTTAAATAGCCAGTATTGGGGGTGGAGGTGTCTCCTTTGTGACTTGTTTTCAGGATCTAGGGAGCGCATACTGCATTGAAACTGGAGTCAGAGGAGAGGAGCTCAGAGGCGTGGCTTCAGCTTCAACCCAGTCTCGAGGCCAATTGGCTGTGATGATACCATCAATGGACCATCCTGCAAACACATCTTAAAATAACAGTTCAGGTAAGACCAATTGTCATTTCAGGATTGAATTGTGCACCTATTAATATTTTAACTGCAATTCAGAGTATCTTTATAAGACTATGTTGTTAATTATTAAAAAAAACTTTATACTTTCACTCCTTGAATTCTGATTATCATATGAACACATCTATGCAGGGTATTTTTGGCAGAACTCTCATTTGCCTTTTTCTTGGCAAATGATTTTTTATTTTTTTATTTTACTTTTCAGTTCAGCATATGAATTCCTTCAAAATAGTACTCGGATCCATTCCTGATTAGTTTCAGGGCTGCCTTTTGTTTAATAAAAGGATTTTTCTTGCAGTTCTTTTCAAGCTTGGTTCAAGTTCTTAATTTTGTATCCTAAGCAAATTAAAAAGTTCAGTATTTCAAAAAAATAACATCAAATACAGTTTGTTTATATATTACAAATTTTCTAATGTATTGGAAAATGTCTAGGTAGTTTTCAGTCAAAAAGATATCATGTAGAATGAAATGTAGCATGCGTGCCAAGGAGCTGCTCTTCCAGTTTCCGGTGCTCCCACATGCGCAAAAACCAGCTGGCTGATTACCTGGTCTTCTGGTTTCTGGCGTGCATGCGCGCACGAAGACCAGCATATGCACCAGAAGCCAGAAGCTCAGCTTCAGCGCATGCATGCTGCAACCTGGAAGAGCAACAGGCAATGGCTGGCATGCCTGGAGAGATGACTCTGTGTGCCACTTCCAGCACGTGTGTCATAGATTCGCCAACACGGCTGTAGTGCTTTCCTAAAACCAACATTGGGCAGTTGGGAAATCAGTTTCAAAAGAACTAACAAACACAAAGAAGACATTTTCCTACGTTGTCTTTACTGACTGGCTCTAATAGATACAAAATGACATACGCAATACATATTTGTATAGCAAGCCTACAACAAAAGTCCTGAGAAATACCTTTTTTTGTTTAGAAATTGGATAATTCATATCTTTTTACTGTTTCTCTGTATTCTGTTAGTTTGAACTGAAGGCCCATTATATGCAATTTATGTAAAAGATTCATCACCATAATCATTAAATTAGACCAACAACAATTTGTTGCACACACTGGACCACATTTTGTTTCTTAAATTTAAATGATGCTGGTTTTCTGATAAGTAGAATTCATAGGTCAATAATAAAGAAGGCTTGTTCAGGCTTACTAGAGATTTCCATTGCTCGTAGCACTTAGAAAACTATGGTAGTCCATTGGTACTACCAAGAAGAACCACAGTTGTTTGATCATGAATTCCATTATGCATTGCCATGAAATCATTACTTAATAAAGAGACCAGTCATATCTGATTTTATTCTTAATGTCTTATCTAATTGTCATAAGTGAAATTCTTAATGTAACAATATTGCCTTCATCCTTTACTCTATTGTGATCCTATCTATTTTTGCCATGAACACCAATTTTTATGAAGGCTTTTGCTGTTCTGTTTTGTTTACTTCATCGTTCTTTCTATCTCTTCTGGCAGTGTTGACATTTTGTTTTACGGAAAATAAAATGGTGAAATATGTCTATTAAAACTATTTCAAAATAACTGACCTAAATTTCTTCAGAGTGGTATTCTCTGTTGCTCCCACCCATTTTTTGTGTGTGATTTGTAAAATTTTTACATTTAAAAATTAATTTTGAATACATTTACTAGTTCATGAGTGCAGAAAATAAAAACAGGTAGATGTAGACCAATAGAATCCAATTTCCAAATTTCTTTAAGGAAGCATATGAGTAAACAAACCAAGATAGCAAAAATTAGTGACAGTCAGTTTACAAAAGGAAAGTAAAACTTTAAAAGATAAATTAGAACTCTTCAAAGCACACTTAATTATAAATAGGGACCATATTTAAAGATGACTATGAAAGTGATTGATTTATATCCCATTTCTCCAGAAGTGGAAGCTTGGGTACAAAGCTTATTCATAAAGTTTATTGAATATGTTTAGTATAGAGTTTTAAAAGATCCAACTAAAATGTCACAAATTTAATTAGTAATTGTTTTAAAAAATATTGTTTCCAACTAGCAATGTAAGTATATTTGAAGTGTATGTATGTAAATATTAGTAATTTCTTACAAGAAAGTATGGCCGTACAGATTAGATAGAAATAGAGAAATAAATTCACAAATTAAAATTCTAAGAAAACAAATTAATTGATTTTAAAATTGTACATAGGTTTGAAAAAGTTTTTAGAATGCCACTCATCAGTGAAGCTTTAAAAGCTTCTAATTTTTTTATGATGAGTTACCTCATTCAAAACAGAAGAGATAAATTGAACTGTTTTTTCCCCACAACGGACCCATTTTACAGAAACTTTTAACATAAAAATATAGATATTCTCCATACTTTGTGGAGATAGCATCCAGGAGTGGGTTAAATTCATCTGCTTAGCTGATTGGACTAAGTCTGTTAGAGCTGTTAAGACATGCCTCCTCTGCTAACAGTCTCCAGCTTTTTACTCAGTCCATTAGCAAGGACAGAAGTATTTGATTTAGCTCCAATATTTGTGGGAAACGCCTTAATTGTTGCAGAAAGGAGTTTCTTGGAGGAGCCTCACCCTGTTGGGATGAGCAGGCTGGGGTGGGTGACAGGCAGCTCTGGCTCGATCATCTTGGATCTTTGCAGGTAAAGCGACGATCGTAGGGACAGCAGGCACAGGGTTTCTCTTTGCTATTTCCCAGGAGGTTTTAAAACCTTAGGAGCTTCACACTCCTCACTGGAACCTGGCTGCAGGAGTAGAAGGGGGCAAGTGATCATAGGAGCTTTCACGCTCCAGTCATGAGCCCGGGCTGCCAGGACTGCACATGTTGGAGAGTTTTGAAATTCCTGCCCCAATTGGAAGCCAGGTGGCAGCAAATAGCTGGGACTCTCAGATGCTTGGAGTTTCGCACTCCAGTCAAGAGCCCAGGCAGCCAAGGCTGCGAAGAGGAGATTGAGGGCTGTTTCGGATGGGTGCTCCAGCCAGGAGCCGTGATCAGCCAGGTGGACAGGGGCTTCACCGAAACAACACAATCGATGGGAGTGCAGGAGAGCCTTTACTCTGCGCTATTATTCCCCTGGGTGTGGCAGTCCCTTAGAGCTTCCACGCTCTATATTAATTAGTAGACAGCCAGGCCCCCGGGGGGGGCAGTCTGTGGGCGGAAGACAACTGAAGCCGCCCGTGCCACGTTTAAATAGGAGTGAGTGGACGTGATGCAAGGAAGAGACGCCTGTTGGAAAAAGGCGCGAAAGAGCGGATTGGAGTTTTTCAAGTGGGAGCTTGCAAGGAAAGGCAGGAGAGTTACCTGGGGAACCAGTCTGCTCTGAGGGGGTTCGGGAGTTCATGGCTTCCATGACAGCCATGGACCTGACTCAAATGATTCAGGGCCCAACACACGAGGGAGGTCACACTCTGGACCTTGTTTTTGTCTCTGGCCAGTGGCTGAGTGATCTGGGAGGAGGTGACTTAACCATCACTCCCCTGTCATGGTCAGACCACTCACTCCTTCGTCTTGACTTCCCTGGTGCTACCTCCCGCCGCGGGGAGGCGAAACAAGAAAGTTCCAGATGGTTCCGCCCCAGGCGCCTGATGGAACCTGATAGGTTCCAGAGGGAGCTTGGGCCACCTCCTGTAACCTTGACCCGCCCCCGGGTAGGGGACCTGGTGGTTGCGTGGAATAATGCAACTACCGGGGCCTTGAACCGGATGGCGCCTTTGCGGCCTCTCCGGCGGCAACGATCCACCCTGGCCCCTTGGTTTACCGAGGAGCTGAGGGTGATGAAATGCTGCAAGAGACGTCTAGAGAGTCGTTGGAGATCCTCTCGCTCCGAATTTGATCGAACACAGGTACAAGCCCATTTAAGGACGTACCTTGTGGCATTGAGAATGGCCAAACGTCAATACTGTGCCACTCTCATTGCATCCGCGGAGAACCGCCCTGCCGCCCTGTTTCGGGTGTCCCGCTCCCTCTTGTTTCAGAGGCCGCGGGAGGCCCCTCTACAGGGCAGGGCAGAGGAATTTGGTAAATATCTGCAGGATAAAATCGCTCAAATCCGGAGAGACTGGGTTCCTGTCAGTGATCCAGTGGAGACGCCCATGGCGAGTCTTGAGGTTTCTATCTGGGAGGAGTTTGACTCGGTTGCCATCGAGGATTTGGACAGATTGCGTGGACGACTGCGACCCACCACATGTTTATTGGACCCGTGTCCCTCCTGGCTTGTACTGGCATCCTGGGAGGTTACACGAGACTGGCTCCTGGGCCTAGTGAATGCTTCGTTGGGAGAGGGGTCTCTCCCGGCCGCCTTGAAAGAGGCGGTGGTGAGACCCTTGCTCAAGAAGCCTTCCCTGGACCCTTTGGAGCTGGCTAATTATCGTCCTGTCTCCAACCTTCCCTTCTTGGCGAAGGTTGTAGAGAGTGTGGTGGCCTACCAGTTCCCACGACATCTGGAGGAAAATGATTATCTAGACCCGCGCCAGTCCGGCTTCCGCCCCGGCCACAGCACGGAGACGGCCTTGGTCGCGTTGGTGGATGATCTCTGGAGGGCCAGAGATAGAGGTTGTTCCTCTATCCTGGTCCTATTAGACCTCTCGGCGGCTTTTGATACCATCGACCATGGTATCCTGCTGCGCCGGCTGGAGGGGCTGGGGGTCCGGGGCACCGTTTTGCGGTGGTTCGGCTCCTACCTTTCTGACCGGACGCAGCGTGTGTTGACAGGAGAAGAGAGGTCGACCCTACGCCCCCTTACCTGTGGGGTGCCACAGGGGTCGGTCCTCTCGCCACTCCTGTTCAACACATATATGAAGCCGCTGGGTGAGATCATCCGTGGTTTCGGGGTGGGATACCATCTGTACGCTGATGATACTCAGCTGTACTTTTCCACCCCGAACCACCCCAACGAGGCCATCGAAGTGATGTCCCGGTGTGTGGAAGCCGTACGGATCTGGATGGATGACAACCGACTCAAGCTCAACCCTTCCAAGACGGAGTGGCTGTGGATACCAGCCCCCCGGTTCAGCCAATTAATTCCATCATTGGTCATTGGGGGCATCCATCTTGCCCCCGTGGAGCGGGCGCGCAATTTGGGCGTCCTCCTAGATGCCCGGCTGTCCATGGATGACCATGTGACAGCCGTGGCAAGGGGGGCGTTCCACCAGGTTCGCCTGGTGCGCCAATTGCGCCCCCTACTGGACCGGGATGCCTTGCGCACAGTCACTCATGCGCTGGTGACGTCTCGCTTGGACTACTGTAACGCTCTCTACATGGGGCTTCCCTTGAAATGCACCCGGAGGCTGCAGTTGGTCCAGAACGCAGCCGCGCGGGTAATTATGGGGAGTACTAGGTACTCCCACGTGACACCGCTCCTGCGCGAGCTGCACTGGCTTCCTGTGGCCTATCGGGTGCGTTTCAAGGTTTTGATAACTATCTTTAAAGCGCTCCATGGCTTAGGACCTAGTTACTTGCGGGATCGTATTCTGCCCCATACATCCCTGCGACCAATTCGCTCGCACAGAGAGGGGCTCCTCCAGGTGCCGTCCGCTAGACAATGTCGTGGGGCGGCGCCTAGGAGTAGAGCCTTCTCTGTGGCGGGCCCAGCCCTGTGGAATGACCTCCCTCCGGATATTAGGAATACCTCTGACCTCCGCTCCTTCCGTATTAAGCTTAAGACCCACCTATTCCAAGCAGCTGGCCTGGCTCAACTTTGATTTAACCATATCGCTCCTGACGGGTTTTTAACTGGGTATTTTAATTACATTTAATTTCTAGGGGTTTTAAATACAGTATTTTAATTGTTTTTATTAATCGATCTCCTCCTTATATATATGTATGTATGTTTTAGTGTACCTTGTTATATGTTTGTTTTGTTTGCATATTTATTTCGAATGTTTTGTTGTACGCCGCCCCGAGTCCTTCGGGAGAGGGCGCGGCTAAGAAATAAATATATTATTATTATTATTATTATTATGATGTCTGGATCAGCAGACATGGATCAGGACAACATGCTACAGCTCCACCCTGAAAAATCCTTAGGCAAGACTAGGAGCTCCAGGACTGGAAAAGAGCACCCTGCTTCTGGCAGGACTTCCAGAGTTGAGGGAAAGGAGGCGCAGAAGAGGCAGAAGGCCATAGATCCTCAAGTGGCCCTGGACCAGTGTGAGGCAGAGCACCATCTACAGGAGGCCCCATCCAGAGGGGATCCTGGGAACCTACATCAAGATTTCCCTCAGCAGTTACAGTGCACTGAGCCTGGTCAGCCTAGTAGCCAGTTTTCACAGGGTTTGCACCAGATAGAGCTGCAGAAATGGGTGTGCAGCAAGGTTTTCTGCCCCTCAACAATGAGGAATACCTGAGATCCTTGTCAGACCTGCCTAACTCTGTAGGTAGAGGGGATCAATCTCACAATGTGGCTTTCAACAATGGAAGCGTTTACAGACCCAAATATTAGTCCTATGAAGAATGTTATTAGATACAAAGATATTTTAACTGAAAGGGGGGAATTAAAACAAAAGCAGCAGTTAGAAGAACAAGGGATTGGTATGGGTTGGTTTTTCCAATTGCAAATACAATCAAGATATGAAAAAGACAAAAAGGAATATGGTTTTAACATGGAAAGTTCAGAGCTGGATAAGATACTTATGGGAACAGAAGAAAGATCTATTAAGAAATTATAGTTATCTATTAAAAATCAGATTAGAAGAAGAAATGGTTAAGGATACAATGATAGTATGGGCAAAGAATTTTGGTTATACGACTGAGGTAGAGAAATGGCAACAATTATGGGAAAGGAATTACAAATTAATTATGTCAACAGTGTACAAAGAAAATTTATACAAAATGTTTTATAGATGACACATGTCACCCCAAAAGTTAGCATAGATGTTTAAAAATAAATCAGCGAAATGTTGGAAATGCCAACAATGTACGGGTTCATATTATTATATGTGGTGGATGTGTGCGGAAGCAAGGAACTATTGGATTAAAATAAGAACATGGTTAGAGAAAATGTTACAGCAAAATATAGAGCTTAAGCCAGAGATATTCTTACTGGGTATCCTGCCAAAGAAATATAATAAAGAAGATATATTTTTCCGGTGGATTCGAGGGAGGGGTAACACGTGGGTTTTAACACAGCCTGATTGGTCCATAGACTGGGAGAAAGTTGATAAAGGTTCCTGCCTTCCCTTTACTTCCCAGTTTCCTCTCAGTCTTTTTGGTCCTAGCACTGTGTTATTCTACTACTGGTAGGAAAAATTTTATTGTGATTAATTCTGATTTGATCAATTGGATACACTAAATTCTAAATTGCAGGCTGCGGCCCAGAGACAGTCTTCCTGTCCGAGCGGTGGGGGAGGGCCCCGTGGGGCAGCCTCGCCTCTCCCCCGCGGGCCATTGGATCCTAACCGGTCCCCGGGTGTGCGGGGGTGTCGGATTCGCACTTTGCAGCCAAGGGGAGCCCGCTAATCTTTTTGGTGCTTGCGAAGCGCATGGTAAAGTGTGTGAGTGGCCCGCAGCCGCTGGAAGAAAAATTGATTGTTTCCCGCCGCTCCAGGGTGATTTAAGGGAGCGCGCGCGTGGTTGAGGCGTGCGGAGGCTCGTTAACAAGAGAGGAGCCTCCGCGGTGAGAAAAGAAGCTGCAAAAGAGGAGGCAGATTATCTGGGAGCCTCCTCCTGGTCCTAACTCTCCATGGGGACCATTGTAACAAGGCGGGCGGCCATTTTGGAAAGTTGCTGGTGGCCATTTTGAATATATTATAATTTGAGTGACGGGTGGCCATTTTGGAAAGTGGCGGTGGCCATTTTGAATATATTATAATTTGAGTGACGGGCGGCCATTTTGGAAAGTTGCGGCAGCCATTTTGAATATATTATAATTTGAGTGACGGGCGGCCATTTTGTTCACGCCTCGTGCGCAGATCAGCCAAGGCTCCTGTGAAGACTAGAGCTGCCGTGGAACAGCAACAGAGACCGTTCCCTGCTGCCAGCTATACACTTTGACTAGTAGAAGACACGTGAGTGGGGCAATGGCAAATGCACAGGAGGCAGGCCTTCCTCCAGATTCAGAAGGTGCCCCTATAGAAGGTGGAGATCGATTGAGCAGGCCCAGAACCAGGTCTGCTTCATCTCAACCCAAAGTCTTCCAGCGTTCATCCAGGGCTTCCACCAGAGATGAGTAGAGGAGACAGGAAGCCCTGGAAAAGGTGGTGGCCAGGGCAGAGAAACAGGCCCAGGGGCCTATAGCCAGGCCTAGATCTAGGTCTCCAGTTAGGCCTTCTTCAGCCCACTCTGGTTCTTCTCCCAGGGGTTTCAGTCCATCCTCTCCTTCTGCATCCCCAGGTTCTGCCAGGGGTCTCAGGCAATCTAGATCTCCTTCTCCCCCAGCCTCATTGACACCTATCGGGGGGGAGGCGGATCCCCTGGAAGGCCCCTCTAGATCCTTCCTCCCTGCTCCAAGACTGCCCCCTCAGAATCCTGAACCCCTCCAGGATGACCTGGAGGATTTGGAGCTTTTGCCCGAAAGCATCAAGAGGCTCATCTCTGCTGCCATCACAAGGGGGATAGCACAGAGGGACAGAGCCCCTCACTCTAGTAGATCCCTGGGGCGCCAATTTTCTAGAGCCTCTTCCCCATCTGTAGTGAGCAAAGCCTCTACCAGGGGGGAGGACAATTACAATGACATGGGATTTTCAGAGGACAAGGACTCCGCTCCACCAGATGCCCCCTCATCCTCGGCCTTGCTTCCTCCAGCCATGTTTAAGCCGTTATTGCATAAGGCTCGTAAGACCACCAAGATTGGTACTGGGGACCCTACGGTTCCCCCACCTAGGGATCCTGACATGGCTATGTTCTCCAACACAGCCACTAATAAGGCAGAGATCCCCGCACCGCCCTTATTCTTGGAGGCGGTCCAAAATCAGTGGGCTCGCCCTTCTAATTTCATCAACCCGGGCAGCAATGACCGGCGGCTTTATAATGTGGAGCAAACCTTTGCCAAGGCGTTGCAGCTTCCCAATATAGACACCCCCATAGCCGCTTTGGTCTCCTCCTCCCCTGTAGTCTCTGGAGATGCAGCGGATAAAATGAAGCCAGAGGATAAGAGGGCGGAGCTTACTCTAAGGAAGAACTTTAATGCTTCCGCCTGGGCAGTAAAAGCGGCGGCTGCCACTTCCTATTTTAACTGCACCACAGTGATGTGGCTCCATAAGCTTCAGGAGCGCACTCCAATCCAGGATGAGCGCCTCCACCAAGATATAACAAACATTTTGGCGGCCTCTCAGTTTTTGGCCGATGCTACTCTTGATTCTGTGAAATTCGCATCCAGTGCCCTGGCCACCTCGGTCACTTCCCATAGACTGTTGTGGCTCCGCAACTGGCAGATAGACAATAAAGCTAAGTGGAGTCTGGCGGTGGCCCCCTATGCGGGTCCCAATCTTTTTGGGGAGGCCCTGGACCCCATTCTGATAGAAAATAAGGACAAGAGAAAGGTCCTCCTGTCTAATGCAAAAAAGGCAGAGTCCAGGCCCACTCCTTATCGCAGACCCTCTTACAGGGCTCAGGAGCAGGATCACCAGCAAAGATTCTCCTCCTTCAGACCGGATAGGCAGTTCTCCCGTCCCTATTACCAGGACAGTAACAGGTTCCAGGGTCAGAACAGGCGGCCCTTTCGTGGGGGGGACGGCTGCCCCTTCCGCAGAGGGAAGTGACTCGAACCCGGGCCTTCCCATAGGCGGCCGTCTGGCGCACTATGCAGATCAGTGGGACAACATCACCACCGACGCTTGGGTAAGGGCCACCGTTCGGTACGGCCTGAGACTGGAGTTCCTCTCCAACCCCCCGACCTTATTCAGAACGTTCAACCCCTCTCGGGATCCGGAACGGCGACGCCTCATGGATCTCGCAGTAGCATATTCAGAGATTCAGGCGGTCGAACCCGTTCCAACCGCAGAGCGTGGGTTAGGCCACTATTCCAACTTATTTGTGGTTCCGAAGAGCTCGGGGGGCTGGAGGGCGATTCTAGATCTCAAGCGTCTCAATCAGTACCTCTTTTACAGACATTTCAAAATGTCTTCCCTCAGGTCAATCCTCCAGGGCGTCAGGCGGGGGGATTACATGGCCTCGACAGACCTGACCGAGGCCTACCTCCACATCCCCATCCTGCCAGCCCACCGCAAATACCTACGGTTTTCACATGGAAATCATCACTTTCAGTACCGGGCTCTTCCCTTCGGGCTGGCCTCTGCGCCCCGCACCTTCACAAAGGTTCTGGCGGCATTGGCGGCTCACCTGCGCTCGAGGCCGGTGAGACTTCAATGCTACCTGGACGATGTGTTGGTTCAGGCAGACTCCCTTCCCCAGGCCACTCACGACCTCCAGCTCACCATCAGGTATCTTCAGTCCCTGGGGTTTTCTGTCAACTTTCCCAAAAGTCATCTCACTCCATCCACTCGCATACTGCACTTAGGGACAGTTATAGATTCAGGGACAAAATGGTCCAGCTCTCCCCAGACAGGCTCACCAGTTTCGGCAGCTAGTACTCAAGGTGCGCAGAAGTCGGTCAGTTTCCATCCTAACCTTGTCTCAGCTACTTGGCAAGATGGTCTCCTGCATCGGCATGGTCCCGACTCCATCTTTGGCCCCTGCAGTGGGCCTTGATCCCATACCAGAGGAGACGGATGAGCAACTCTCTGAGGTCTCTTCAGCTTCCTCCATCAGTCCGAGCGTCCCTCCAGTGGTGGCTGTCTGCTGCCCTGAGTCGAGGCAACACGTTTTGGGAACCGGACAGAGTGACGGTGACTACGGACGCCAGCCTGTTCGGCTGGAGGGCGCTGATGGGGTCCAGGATGGCGCAGGGTCGTTGGACAGCGTCAGATCTCCGCCACAACATAAATTGGTTGGAGCTGAAGGTGGCTCGTCTGGTTCTGCAACACTTCAAGGTTGCTGTTCGAGGTCGCCACGTATTGCTGCTGACGGAGAATGTAGCCACAAAGGCCCACATCAATCGACAGGGGGGCACGCGTGGGCGGAGAAACATCTGGAGTCCGTGGTGTCTGAGCACATTTCCGGGGAGTCCAATCATCAGGCGGATTGGCTGAGCCGGGCGACCCTCGACAACGGCAAATGGAGTCTCCAGTCGCAGCTGTTCCGGAAGATTTGTCAGAGATTTGGCACCCTGCTGGTGGACCTGTTTGCCACGCCTCGCAACGCGCAGCTCCCGAGATTCTTCTCCCGTTTCCAGTGCCGGTTGGCAGAGGGGACGGATGCACTTCGGAGCAGATGGCCACGGGGCCTTCTTTATGCCTTCCCTCCCATTCCCCTTATCCCAGGGACCATCAGGAAGGTAGTGTCAGAAGGGGCTCATGTCATCCTCCTAGCTCCCCATTGGCCCAGGAGACCATGGTTTGCGGACCTGATGCTTCTCTCAGTGTCCCAGCCATGGAGGATTCCTCAGGAGGAGGTTGTCTTGTGCCAGGGGGTCCTGATACATCCGGAACCCCAGTGGCTCCACCTGACCACCTGGCACTTGAATGGCAGCTCCTGAGGGGAGCCCACCTGTCCGCCAAGGTTATTGAGACCTAGAGGCCGTTAGGCGGCCATCCACCACCAGGATCTACAATTCCACCTGGTCGGCTTTCGTTCAATGGAGCATCCCGTTAGGCCTAGATCCCACCAGAGCCTCAGTGGCTAACGTCCTAGACTTCTTATAGAAGGGTCTGGAGGGCGGCTTGGCGCCTAACACCCTGCGCAGGCAGGTAGCCGCCCTGGCCACGGTTCTGAAGGGGGAGGGTGCCTTTTCTCTCTCTCATTCCCCTCTTATCAAACGGTTTCTAAAGGGGGCAGCAAACATTCGCCCCCCTCCTATCCACAGGTTTCCCACCTGGGATCTTCCTCTAGTCCTCAGAGCCCTTACGGGTTCCCCTTTTGAGCCTATCAGGTCAGTGCATCTGCGACTGCTGACTCTCAAGGTGGCGTTTCTGGTAGCCATCACGTCGTCCAGACGCATCTCGGAACTGGGTGCCCTGTCTTCCAGGGACGACCTTTGCATTTTTCACCTAGACAGGGTGGTCCTCCGCCTTGACCCTTCCTTTCTCCCAAAGGTGAATACCCCGTTCCATAGGGCTCAGGAAATCATTCTCCCTAATTTTTGCCCGGCCTCTTCCCATGAAAGGGAACGTCTTTGGCACCGTTTAGATGTTCGCCGCGCCTTACGCATCTATCTCAGAAGGACGGCGGGGGTGCGGAGGTCTGAGGCCCTGTTTATTTCCTTTCAGCCGGGGTCTCTAGGGGCTAGGGTGTCCTTGGCTACCATAGGGCGGTGGATTCGTCAGGCCATAGAGGTAGCCTATGAGGCTTCGGATCGGGTTCCTCCGTCGGGAATCACGGCCCATTCAACTCGAAGTGCAGCCACCACGGCGGTGTGGGCCACTAGAGCTCCATTTGAGGACATTTGTAGGGCTGCCACTTGGGCTTTCCCGACTCCATTTATTCGCCATTACCGTTTGGATTCTTTTGCCTCTGCAGAGGCGTCTTTTGGGCGTAGGGTCCTACAGAGGGTGGTGGCAGATCCTCCCCCGGGGCCCTAGTCTTCCCTCCCTGGGACTTAGCTTGGGTATGTCCCACATGTTACCCCTCCCTCGAATCCACCGGAAAAAGGACGTTGGTCTTACCTGAACGCCCATTTTCGAGGGATGAGAGGGAGGGGTCACTTCCCACCCTAGATAGTTAGCATAGGGCTGGGGGAGGGCAGGGTTGGCTCCTGGGTCTTCTTGTGCTTCCTTTATGCAGATGCTGTACATTCGTCTTTGTGGAAACTGGGAAGTAAAGGGAAGGCAGGAGCCTTTATCAACTTTCTCTCAGTCTATGGACCAATCAGGCTGTGTTAAAACCCACGTGTTACCCCTCCCTCTCATCCCCCGAAAATGGACTTTCAGGTAAGACCAACGTCTATTTGATTATACATGTAACTACGGCAGCAAGAATTGTATTTGCACAGAATTGGAAATCAGATAAGATACCAACAGAAGAAGAGATAATTTAAAAAAATAGATTATGTAGAGATAAACCCTGAGAATAAAGGCTAAAGAGGAATCTGTGTACTTCAAGACATGGGGAAGATTTTATGATTGGTTAGAGAAAGAAATCTAGAAAAGAAAGCAAGAGAGAGATATAGAACCCAGTCGAGACACTATTAACTGGAAAGGGGGGGAAATAGAAAAGAAAGTATTAATATATAAGTATATGTTCAAGAATTAGATATAGAGGAAAAATAGTTAGGATATGATAATGGAGAAAAGGGAATAGGAAAGGATAAGTATAAAATTATAACAGGGTTTGTGGTAATCCCATCCCAAAAATAGACCAGTTTAGAGTTGAAAAGAGATAACCACAACAACAAAAAAGGAAAGGAAGAGAGGAAAGGGGAGAGAAGGAAGAAAGAGGAAAGGAGAGGAAGGAGGGAAGGGATAGAAAGTGAAGGAGAGACGGTAGGAGGGGGAAGAGGAAGAGAGGAGTAGGGGAGAGGTAAGAGAATTGGGAAAAGGAGAGGAGGAAGGAAGAAAGTAGAGAAGGGAGGGTGAAAAGAAAAGAAAAAATAGGGTGGTGATAATATAAAATAGTTGTATGGGATGGTAAGAAAAGCAACCCCGAATGTATATTTTAACTTTTGATATGGAAACACAAATATGTAAAAGTGATAAAAAATAAATAAGAAAAATAACTAAGTGAATGTATACCTGTAACTATATATAAGAGAATAAAAATAAAAATAAACTTTAAAAAAAAAATTGTCAGATCTGCATGTTCTCCATAGCGCTGCTTGGAGAGTCCAAGGAAGGGTTAACACAGCCTGTTTGCCCATGGACTGAGTAGATTTTTCCCCTCTGGCCACGCCTCCTTTGCCTCTTCTGGCTCAGTTTTAAAAACTCAGTCCGCCCGATAGGACTAGTTTTGGGGAACCCTCAGCTTTGAGTAAATAGACTGGGTTCTCCAATAGTATTTTTAGAGTATTTTATGTGTCAATATTAAGTTGTTATTAGGATTTTTCCCCAGATTTTATTATTTTGACTTTTTATTTTCCTTTCTATTTTTTACCAAGAAGATTTCCAAAAGTAAGGCTGAGGCAGCGATCGGTTCCACAGCTGCTTAGTCGCAGCTGGGGGAACAAGCGAGGCCGCTCGTCCGGCGTCTGCTGGCGAGCACAGGGAAGGACGGCAATCCCCGTGTTTCCCTGGTCGCTTTGGAGAGGAGGCTTTTAAAAAAAGCCCTTGCCTTTCCAAAAGGCGTCTTTTGCCGATCGGGAGAGCGGCGGCCATTTTGAAAAGCGCTGCTTTGGCGCGCTTTTCGGCTGCAGCCAATAGGAAGCGCCTGGACCTTAAGTGAGGCTTTTGGCGCGCAGAAGAGCCGGCGGCCATTTTTTTGGGGGGAGCATTTACCCACCGGAAAGCAGCAGCAAGCAGCAGAGCCTCTCCGCCTCAAGCAGACAGCCGCGGAGGATTGCGAGGGCTTGCCTGGGTCTCCAGCAAGCCTGAAGTTCCCCAGACACCTAAGGGGAAGCGGCAAGGAGTGTCCTGGTGCCTGATCCAGCCTCCCATCTGAGTCTGCAGACGCTTCTGGAGCCGTCGGGCCAGCGTCCATTGCCCTTCCCTCAGCAGCGACCTCTTCGACTCAAGATCAACCAAGGATGGCTGATGAAGGTTTGGAGCGAAGGGAGGAGCTGGCAGGGCCATCTGCAAAGCGCAGTAGGCCAGATCCCTCAGGCCAAGGGAGAAAGGGAAACAAGGGCGCTGGGGGGAAAGCTTCCCATTCTTCAGCTGGGAGCAAGGCCCCCAAAATTCAAGGGGACAAGGGGCAGGACTCCCTAAAGGACAAGTCTGCTAGGCCCCAGGTTCCTTCTGCACCCTTACCAAGTGAGGCTGGGCCAGTTCCTTCCCCACCCATTCAGAGGGAGATAGAGCAGGGGGAGGAAAGGGGAGATAGATCCCCATCCTTCTGTGATAGGGATTCCATGTCAGCATCCCCTGCAGCCTCTCTGGGTTACCCAGGTTCTCCTAGCTCTTCAGTCAGGGAGGATATCCCCTCCTTTCAATGTTGTTTTCATGCAGAGGATCAGAGAGATCCTCCTAGGGGTGCCAGGGGACAGGCCTATGACCTATCCAGGCCTGTAGAGGACAAGGGCCCAGCTATGTCAGCAGAAATGAGGGATCTCATCATGCAGGCTATTTCCCAGGGTGTGGTAGAAGCCATGAGGCTACAGGAAGGCAGGGGTGGCAAGGCCTCTAGGCCTGTTCGCCCCCTGGGGGAAAAGAGGACCAGAGTCCTCGATTCCCTGGGCACTTCTATCACCACAGAGGTGTCTACGTGGGAGGAGGAGACTGCTGAGGAATTTGCTCTCTTGGAGGACGAGGATATGCCTCCAGACAAGCCCTCCTTCACAGGCCTCTTTAAGCCATCCTTATTCAAGGCCATTTTACACAAGGCCAGAGCCTCTACTGAGCTTGGTGCCAAACCTAAGGACAAGGAAGTCCCCTCTACTTCCCAGGACCTCATGGCAGGGCTGTTCAGCGAAACAACCCCTGACCCAGAACTGATACCAGTCCCTGACATGTTCATGGAGGTTATTCAGCGCCAATGGGCGCAGCCAGGTACCCTGGCCAACCCCAGTGGCGCAGACAAATCAATGTACCCCCTAGAACCTAGACTGGAGGATGTATTGAAACCTCCAGAGGTGGATGCCCCTGTGGTCTCTCTGACCTCTAATTCTAATCTCCCGGCTGAGCTATTAGAAGGGTTAAAGGCAGAGGATAAGAGGGCAGAAAAGGCTTGTCTCAAAACGCACCAGGCAGCTGCCTGGGCGATCAAAACATCCACTTCTGCCTCGTTCTTTACAAGGGCATCCCTATTATGGCTGCGCCAACTCAGATCTCAGCCCCCATCTGAAGCATCTCGTTGGCGACATGATCTTAACAAGATCATTACGGCTGTGGAATATGCCTCTGATGCATCCCTGCATGCAGTGAAATTCGCCTCCAGGGCACTAGCGTCTAACATCACTTCTCGCCGCCTGCTTTGGCTCCAGCACTGGCAGGCGGACATGAAGGCGAAGTGGAAGCTGGCTTCAGCTCCATTCAAAGGGGACAACCTCTTTGGGGATTCCCTAGAGAAATTCCTAATTGAGACTAAAGATAAGAGGAAGATTCTCCCTTCCACCTTCAGGAAGCATGACAGGAAAGGTTAGGGCTCGTTCAGGAAACAGGCCTTTCGGGTACAGGAAGGTGCCCAGGCCTCCACCTCTTCCTATTCCTCCCAGAGACAGTTTAACCAGTCCTCTGACAGGTCCCAGGAACGAAACAACTTTTCTTCCAGGGGCAGACAATCCAATCAAGGGTCCTTTCGGAAGCCCTTTCGTGGGGGCTCCCACAACCGTCAGTTTAGACGTGGGAAGTGACCGTCTGGGGTCTCCTCCCATCGGGGGCCGCCTGCAATTCTATGCAGACCTTTGGGAGGAAACAACCTCGGACAAGTGGGTCTTAAACCCATCAGGAGGGGTCTAACCTTGGAGTTTCTATCCTTCCCTCCGCGAACCTTTGTTCGCTGCCCACTATCCAAGAACCCTGTAAAGAGGGCTCTCATGCAGGCAGAAATAGATCATCTTCTGCAGATCAACGCAATAGAGTCAGTTCCTCCAGAACAGGAAGGGAGGGGGTTCTATTCCATTCTCTTCCTGGTCCCCAAGAGTTCAGGGGGGTGGAGGGCCATTTTAGATCTGAAGCGCCTGAACAGACATCTGGCCTACAAGCACTTCAAAATGCAGTCTCTTCAGTCGATCCTAAGCTGCATGCGACAAGGGGATCTGCTCACCTCCATCGATCTCAAGGAGGCGTATCTGCATGTGCCCATCCATCCCGCACACAGGAAGTTCCTGCGCTTGTGTTACAACGGAAAGCACTTCCAATACAGGGCGCTTCCGTTCGGACTTTCTTCTGCACCCAGAACGTTCACGAAGCTTCTTGCAGCTGTGGCGGCCCACCTGCGCAAGCTTCCAGTCCGCCTGGAGTGCTATCTGGATGACATCATCATCCACTCAAGGACTCATCAGCAAGCGGTGAGAGATGTAAACATCACAGTCCACACCTTACAGGACCACGGTTTTTCCGTAAACATGGAAAAAAGCAACTTGACTCCTGCCACACGCATACAACACCTGGGCGCCATAATAGACTCAGTATCTTACCAGGTGTCCCTGTCTCCGGAAAGAATCTGCAACCTCAGGAGCAGAATCCGGTTGTGTCGCAGGAACAGGTCCTGGCAGGTAGTGCAGCTATCCCAACTGTTAGGGATCATGATTTCTTGCCTCAACATAGTTCCCTGGGCACGTCTTCATGCAAGGGAACTGCAATGGTTCTTGCTTCCAATGCAAAGAGCAAAGATCAGCAACTCCACCAGGAAAGTTCGCATCCCACCAAGAGTGACTCAGTCTCTGAGTTGGTGGCAGTCTCGAGTAGTGGAGAAGGGTTGCCTATTCAGAGAACCCGACAGGATCGTGGTAACGACCGACGCCAGTCTCTACGGTTGGGGGGCGCATTGCCAAGGTCAGTTGGCGCAAGGCAGGTGGTCCAGCGCGGAGGCAGCCCGGAGCATCAATTGGCTAGAACTCAGGGCAGCCCGGCTTGCGCTGAGGAGATTTGCAGAACAGCTGAAGGGGCACCACGTTCTGCTACTGACCGACAATGTGGCCACAAAGGCTCACGTGAACCGGCAAGGAGGGACCCACTCCAAAAGACTCATGTCAGAGGCGGAGGCCATAGGACGATGGGCAGAGATCCACTTAGCGTCGCTGAGGGCGGATCACATCTCCGGAACCAGCAACGTGAGTGCGGATTGGTTGAGCCGTCAGACCATCGACAACTCGGAGTGGCAACTTCATCCGGACCTGTTCGCACAGGTGGTAAGGAGGTTTGGTTTCCCACAGGTCGACCTGTTTGCCACGGCGGCAAACACACAGCTCCAGCGGTTCTTCTCCCGCTACAAGTCAGCACAAGCGGAGGGGACGGATGCCCTGAGGTCCAGCTGGCCTCCAGGTCTTCTTTACGCATTTCCGCCCCTCCCTCTGATCCCACAGGTGATCTACAAGCTGCTGAAGGAGGGGGCGGAGCTCATTCTGGTGGCTCCACATTGGCCCAGGAGATCCTGGTTCGCGGACTTGGTCGATCTGTCTGTGGAACAACCGTGGAAAATTCCTCCAGACCAGGTATCCTTGCGTCAGGGGGCCATCAACCATCCAGAGCCCCAATGGTTGCAGTTAGCCGTCTGGCACTTGAGGGGCAGCTTCTGAAAGACCAGAGCCTCTCAGACAACGTCATTAAAACTATCCAAGCTTCCAGACGTCCGGCCACTACTCGCATTTATGACGCGACTTGGGCTGCCTTTTCTTCCTGGTGCAGCCAACGGGACATTGACAGTGTGGAAGCGTCCATCCCTCAGTTATTGGACTTCCTACAAGAGGGCTTGGACAAAGGACTGGCGCCAGCCACACTCAGGCGCCAGGTTGCTGCATTATCCACCATCTTAGCCAGACACCAACTTCAATCCCTGAGTCACCATCCTCAGGTCAAGAGCTTTTTGAAGGGGGCCTACAACATTCGACCCCAGGTGGTGCACAGGTACCCGACCTGGAACCTACCCTTTGTCCTGCAGGCATTGACAGCGGCTCCCTTCGAACCTTTGAGGAAGGTCTCTCTTCGACATCTGACTCTTAAGACTGCCTTCTTCATAGCCATTACTTCAGCCAGAAGGGTATCTGAGATTGCGGCCTTCTCGGCCAAGGAAGAACTGTGCATCATTCACCCAGACAGGGTCATCCTACGGTTAGACCCCGCCTTCATGCCGAAGGTGACTTCTCATTTTCACAGGTCTCAGGAGGTTATCCTCCCGAATTTCTGTCCCAGCCCTCAACACTCCAAGGAGCGCAGGTGGCACAAATTGGACGTGCGAAGGGCAGTCCACATTTACCTGAAACGAACTAAGGACATCAGGCACTCCGAGGCCTTCTTTGTGTCTTTTCAGCCAGGCTCGCTGGGTCGCAAGGTGTCATCTTCAACCATAGGTCGGTGGCTGCGGGCTTGCATTAAGATGACATACGACCTTCAGGGCAAACCGGTTCCACCTTGTGTAACGGCACACTCCACCAGAAGTGCGGCCACGACCGCGGCCTGGGCGACTCAAGCATCTATTCTGGACATTTGCAGAGTGGCCACGTGGGCGTCTCCCACGGCTTTCATTAGAAACTACAAGATCGATTCCTTTGCCTCTGCCGAAGCCTCGTTTGGACGTAGAGTATTACAGAAGGTTATTGAGGCTCCGGACAATGTCACTTCTTCCCGCCCTGGGACACCATAGCTTGGGCATGTCCCTTCCTTGGACTCTCCAAGCAGCGCTATGGAGAATGACCGTTGTCTTACCTGAACGGTCGTTCTCATGGCGCTGCGGAGAGTCCAAGACCCACCCAGGGTAATTGTTTAGCTCCGAGATTGTATCTTTACACGGGTGTGAGCTGAGGACGTCTTCGTCGGACAAGACCTTGTTTTTAAAACTGAGCCAGAAGAGGCAAAGGAGGCGTGGCCAGAGGGGAAAAATCTACTCAGTCCATGGGCAAACAGGCTGTGTTAACCCTTCCTTGGACTCTCCGCAGCGCCATGAGAACGACCGTTCAGGTAAGACAACGGTCATTCCCATTCTACCATCACATCAAAAATATTTCCACTTCCAGTATGCCAGCCACCACTTCTAGTACAGGGCCCTGCCCTTTGGCCTGTCCTCAGTGCCAAGGGCGTTTACGAAAGTACTGGTAGTGGTGGCAGTACATCTTCGGGCTCTTCCCATGCGTCTGGAGTGCTACCTGGATGATATCTTGATCCAGTCATCATCCGACCCAGGTACTTCGGCAACACGGGTTTCTCATAAACATAGACAAAAGCCATCTGTTCCTGACAATCTGTCTGCTCCACTTGGGAGCTGTCATAGACACCGTGGAATGCAAGGTGCATCTCTCACAGGAGAGATGGACCAGCCTCAGAGACTTGGCAGCTCGCATCCAGAGAGAGCGGACAGTGCCACTGGTCCTTCTAG
This sequence comes from Natrix helvetica, assembly GCF_964273705.1. Taxonomy (NCBI): domain Eukaryota; kingdom Metazoa; phylum Chordata; class Lepidosauria; order Squamata; family Natricidae; genus Natrix; species Natrix helvetica. The sequence goes on from NC_138550.1 coordinate 64,901,465, forward strand.
CGCAGCTCCTGGGCAAGATGGTGTCCTGTCTCTCCATCGTTCCTTAGGCACGCCTATAATAATAATAATTTTTAATAATAATTTTATTTGATTAGCCGCAACCCTCTTCCGAAGGACTCGGGGCGGCGTACAATCACAACAGATAAAATACAGATAAAAACAAACATACATACATAAAGAACAAAGACATATACATGTGCATGGAGGAGGTAGACTCATAAGTGAAAGACAATTAAAAACACAATTTAAAATCCCATTAAATAAAATTACTGAATTAAAAAACCCATAGGAGCGTTATGAAGTTATGATTGAGCCAGGCCGGCTATTTGGAATAGGTGGGTCTTGAGCTTTACACGGAAGGAGCAGAGGTCAGTAGTGGTCCTAATATCCGGGGGGAGGTCATCCACAGGGCTGGGCCCGCCACAGAGAAGGCTCTGCTCCTAGGCGCCGCCCCATGGCACTGTCTGGTGGACGGCACCTGGAGAAGTCCCTCTCTGTGCGAGCGGATGGGTCGTAGGGATGTATGGGGCAGAATACGATCCCGCAGGTAACTAGGTCCTGAGCCATGGAGCGCTTTAAAGATCGTAATCAAGACCTTGAAACGCACCCGATAGACCACAGGAAGCCAGTGCAGCTCGCGCAGGAGAGGTGTCACATGGGAGTACTTAGTACTCCCCATAATCACCCGTGCGGCCGCATTCTGGACCAACTGCAGTCTCCGAGTGCATTTCAAGGGAAGCCCCATGTAGAGAGTGTTACAGTAGTCCAGGCGAGACGTCACCAGCGCATGGGTGACTGTGCGTAGGGCGTCCCGGTCCAATAGGGGGCGCAATTGGCGAACCTGGTGGAACGCCCCCCTGGCCACGGCTGTCACATGGTCATCCATGGACAGCCTGGCATCCAGGAGGACACCCAAATTGCGCGCCCGCTCCACGGGGGCGAGTTGAATGCCCCCAATGGCCAGAGATGGGATTAACTGGTTGAACCGGGGGGCCGGAACCCACAGCCACTCCGTCTTGGAAGGGTTGAGCTTGAGTCGGTTGTCATCCATCCAGACCCGTACGGCTTCCACACACCGGGACATCACTTCGACGGCCTCGTTGGGGTGGTTCGGGGTGGAAATGTACAGCTGAGTATCATCAGCGTACAGATGATATCCCACCCCGAAACCACGGATGATCTCACCCAGCGGCTTCATGTATGTGTTGAACAGGAGTGGCGAGAGGACCGACCCCTGTGGCACCCCACAAGTAAGGGGGCTTAGGGTCGACCTCTGCTCCCCTGCCAACACACGTTGTGTCCGGCCAGAGAGGTAGGAGCTGAACCACCGCAAAACGGTGCCCCGGACCCCCAACCCCTCCAGTCGGTGCAACAGGATACCATGGTCGATGGTATCAAAAGCCGCCGAGAGGTCTAATAGGACCAGGATAGAGGAACAACCCCTATCTCTGGCCCTCCAGAGATCATCCACCAACGCGACCAAGGCCGTCTCTGTACTGTGCCCGGGGCGAAAGCCGGACTGGCGCGGGTCTAGATAATCATTCTCCTCCAGATGTCGTGGGAACTGAGAAGCCACCACACTCTCTACAACCTTCGCCAAAAAGGGAAGGTTGGAGACGGGACGATAATTGGCCAGCTCCAAAGGGTCCAGGGAAGGCTTCTTGAGCAAGGGTCTCACCACCGCCTCTTTCAAGGCGGCCGGAAGAGACCCCTCACCCAACGAAGCGTTCACTAGGCCCAGGAGCCAGTCGCGTGTAACCTCCCAGGATGCCAGTACAAGCCAGGAGGGACACGGGTCCAGTAAACATGTGGTAGGTCACAGTCGTCCACGCAATCTGTCCAAATCCTCGATGACAACCAAGTCAAACTCCTCCCAAAAAGGTTTCTCAAGACTCGCCATTGGCGTCTCGACTGGGCCACTGAAGGGGACCCAATCCTTCCGGATTTGAGCGACTTTATCCTGCAGATATTTCCCAAATTCCTCTATACGCTAGGGAACTACAGTGGTTTCTCCTGCCTTATCAAAGGTCTGTCGGGAGCAACTCACCAACCAGGGTCAGTGTCCCGCCAATGGTGATCCGGTCTTTCAGATGGTGGTGGTTCAGGGCCTTAGCCAAGGGCTGTCTTTTCAGGGAGCCAGACCATCTGACAGTCACAACGGACACTAGCCTGTTCAGTTGGGGGGGGGCATTTAAAGTCTCTGATGGCTCAAGGGCAGTGGACCCTGGCTGATCGGAGCCACAACATAAATTGGCTGGAGCTCAGGGCTGCACATCTGGCCCTCGGACAGTTCAGAGAGACGGTTTCGGGCAACTATATTCTAATAATGACAGACAACCTGGCCACCATATCAACTGCCAGGGAGGCACCAGATCCAAGTCCTTCATGCAGGAGGCCAAGCAGCTAGGCCTCTGGACAGAGAGATACCTTCTATCAATCAGGGCGAAGCATATTTCCAGAGTGCCAAACGTGCAAACAGATTGACTGAGCAGGGCCTTCATCGATCTACATGCCTCCCTGTTTCGAGAGGTGACAGAACGATTCAGACTCCCAGTCATGGATCTGTTTGCCCCCCAGACAACAAATAGCTGCTCAGGTTTTTCGGCAGGTTTGCAGCACCAGGAGCGGAAGGGATCGATATGCTCCGCAGTGAGTGGCCCCCGGGGTTGCTGTATGCCTTCACTCCTCTTACCCTTATTCCAAGGGTGATCAGGAAGATGTTGGCAGAGAAGGTGGAGGTCATCCTTCTAGCCCCCCACTGGCCCAGAAGATCATGGTTTGCCAACTTGGTCAACCTGTCAGTGGCTCAGTCGTGGAAGATTCCACAGAGCAGAATATCACCCAGTCAAGGGGCCTTGATCCATCCGGAGCTTCAGTGGCTCCATCTGACTGTTTGGCGCTTGAGCAGTGTGCTGTGAGTAGGGACCATTTTTCCTTGAGGGTCATTCAGACAATTCAGGCCTCAAGGACACCTTCCAACAATCGCATCTGATGATGCCATGCAGCTTTTGTGACTGGTGCACCAAATCAGGTATCGAGACCATTGGGATGTCGATAGCACAGATCCTGGAGTGTCTCCAGGTTTTTCGCCAAATACCATCAGGAGGCAGGTAGCAGCTTGATCATCCATATTGACTTGTGGGACTTTGCAGTCACTAGCTCAGCATCCCACTGTGCGCAGATTCATAAGGGGTGTGACCAACTTGAGACCTCCAGTGGTGCACCCATACCCAATCTGGGACGTATCCAAGATCTTGCAGTCTTTCACTGTAGCCCCCTTTGAGCCTTTTAAGATTGGCTGGCCTGCAGGTTCTTACCTTTAAAGTGGCATTCCTTGTGGCTGTTATGTCGGCCAGGAGGATTTCGAAGTTGGCGGCCCTTTCTGTGAGGAAGGACCTTTGTATATTTCGTTCGGACAGGGTGATTTTGAGATTGGACCCTACCTTTGTTCCAAGGTGAATTCATAGTTTCACAGTGCTCAATAATTAATTCTGCCTAACCTTTGTCCAAATCCGGCCCATGCGCTGGAAAGAAAGTGGCACATGTTGGATGTGTGGAGGGCTCTCTACATTTATCTAAAGAGGACTTCCTCCTTCAGGAAAACATCCAGTTTGTTGTCCTTCCAACTTCCACTCTTGGCAGGAAGGTCTCATCTTCCATGGTAGGCTGGTGGATTCAGTTTGTTGTCCTTCCAACTTCCACTCTTGGCAGGAAGGTCTCATCTTCCATGGTAGGCTGGTGGATTCAGGTGTGTATTGTGAAAACCTACGAGACCCAATCTCTACCTTTACCCAGGCAGGTAACTGCCCAATGCACCAGGAGTGCAGCCACCACAGCAGCGTGGGCTATGCAGGCTTCGATCGAAGAAGTCTGTAGAACAGCAACATGGTTCTCTCCGTCCCTCTTCATCCGGCATTACAAGTTGGATGTATTTTTGGCTGATGCGGCCTTTGGCAGGCATGTGCTCCAGCAATTACATGTAGAGCCGGGGACTCAGGACCAGATTGCTACCCACCCATAGGACTGCCAGCTCTGGTATGTCCCATTCCTGGATGCTATCTCCACAAAGTATGGAGAAGGGGTGTTGGTCTTACCTGATACACTCCTTCTCTTACAGTGGCAATAGCATCCAACCCGCCCATCTGCTCCTGCCTTCAAGGAGGCACCACTCCATCAAACACATGAAGTCGGTCACTTCGTCAAAAAGCTGGAGACGATTAGCAGAGGAGGTGTGTCTTAACAACTCTAACAGTCCAATCAGCTAAGCAGATGAGTTTAACCCATTCCTGGATGCTATCTCCACTGTAAGAGAAGGAGCGTATCAGGTAAGAGCAAAGCCCCATTTCTGCTCTATTTCAAGAAAAATGAATTAAGTGTTTGTTTTCCTCTTTTTTTTCTGTCTTTCAGCTGAGACACAATACCTTAAATTTACATAGAATGCGAACTTACATAAAAAATTAATTTTGAATTTAGTTGTTTGTGGCAATAGCTTGAATAAAAAAGTAATACCCACACTGTCAGGATTCCAAATAGTATCCAAAATTAAAACAGAGTCCGAGGCAAAGGATTCCTCAAAGTTCCAATTTATTAAAAGATGTTGGCACATTTGGGAAAACCTGAATCTGAAAGCTTCCAGGTTTTCCCACCCAGTTGAAAGTTCAAGATCCTGCCCCAATACCCACAAGTTCATCGCATGGTCCAGTCTTCCACTGATACAAAGGCAGAGTCCACCCATCCAGTTCTGGCCAGGTGAAGAGACAAAGGATGATCTTGAGTTTCTAAGAAGAATGTTGTCATGGCTATATATCACCCAACTCTGTATAATTCCCCCTCCCATTTTCCCACAATAGAAAATGAATAATAGAAAGAGTGGCAGGCCTGAAGTCTGAAAGAAAAGATGGCTTGCAGACTGACAGGCAACCTCTTCTCAGAAGAAAAGTGTGTCCTGTGAAGAGAATAATGCAGGGGGTTAACATTTACTAACTAACCACCTCTTTCCCTCTCCCCTCCCCCGCCCCTGGGGGGACCCTTTGGCTTATAGGGAAATTTATCATGGAATTGTTTCAGTAACTTATCAGCTTTCACATTCCCACTTTTAACCCATGTAGCTTCAGACAAAGGGTACCCCTTCCAATGCACTAAATATTGCAAATGACCTATACGTCTAGAGCAGTGTTTCTCAAACTTGGCAACTTTAAGTCCTGTGGACTTCAACTCCCAGAATCCAATTCTGGGAGTTGAAGTCCACAGGACTTAAAGTCGCCAAGTTTGAGAAACACTGGTCTAGAGTCTAGAATTATTTTGACTTGGTAGTGAGTTTCTCCCTGTATTACTACAGGAGGAGGGGGTGGTTGGGTCTGCAGTCTTAAATTAGACCCAATCACAGGTTTTAGCAAGCTACAATGAAAAACTGTGTACATTCCCTAGGATTCTAGGCAGACTGAGCTGAACAGTTACTGGATTAATTATTTTGACTATTGGGAAACTACCTAGAAACCTTAGCTCTAATTTCTTGCTAGGCATCCTTAACCGTATGTATTTGCTTGATAGAGAAGAATGTTGTTATGGCTACATATCACCCAACTCTGTATAATCCCCCCTCCCATTTTCCCACAATAGAAAATGAATAGTAGAAAGTGTGGCAGGCCTGAAGTCCAAAAGAAAAGATGGCTTGCAGACCTGACGTACACCTGGACAGTTCTACTACTAAAAACCATTGCAGGATTTTGTTACAGTTGAAGTCTTAGTCAGAGATCTGGTCAAAGATTGATTGCAATAACAGTGAAAAGAAAAACCAGCTGTAAGAATTTATTAATTCATCCAACAAATGGAATGGAATACTATCCTCAATAGCAATCTGGTTTAGAAAGCTAGGAAAAATACCTCATATTAACCTTGCCAGGGAAGGTGGATTTTTTAAAAAGACACTTATCCATTTACTGAAATGCAAAGTATGGCTCTTTTGTAGGTGTGTATGTTTAGGGGCGATTTTATTTTATTTAATGTTGGCATGATTGCTTTCATTGTTGTTCTGGAAAAGACTATTCAAACAGGAATTTCATCATGACTTGAAGCATCAGGATCCTAAAACTAGTATATTTACTACCTGAAGTTTGCTGATCACTATGTGCTCTACTATAATTGCCTAATAATGCTATTAATGTGTATAAATCACATAATGTTAAAAGTTTATGATCTTGTAACCAGCAGTGGGATTCACTTAGGTTTACCACCAGTTCTCAATCTTGAGCGCATATGCATGCTCATGTCACTTATGCATCTTCTGCGCATGCGTGCAGCCTTCCACTTTGCTCCCACACGCGGCCTGCACACATGCACGTGGCGTCAAAAATGAGGCTACATAGGACGTTTTGGAGCAGAGCCCATCCATATTTCAGTGCTACCGGTTCGGGTGAACTGGTCTGAACCAGTTGAATACCACCTCTACTTGTGTCTAGGGCCACATGCAGCCATGAACTATGAATTGGACAATTTCTGCTTCAAGTAATACACAATGTATCAGTAATCATAAGAGTTTGAAGGTGTCATTTAGGTTGTCAGTCCAATCCTTTGCACAGTATAGGTATTTAGCCTTTGCTTGAACACGTGCAAAGAAGGGATGCCTTTCTCTGTTTCCATTATTCAATTATGTTTACAGTTAGAACTGTATTTCCCTAATGTTTCATTAAAATGAACCTTAACTTAACCATTATCTGTGTCCTTTACTCTGGAACTAGAGAGAGCACCTAACTTGTTTTCTGTGATGTATCCTACAAGATGTTTGTGGACAGTTACCATTTTCCCCCTCAGTTGACTTTCCAAAGCTAGACAAGGCATAGCTACCCTGTTTCCCCAAAAATAAGACCTCCCCAGATAATAAGCCCAATCAGGCTTTTGAGCGCATGCGCTAAAATAAGCCCTATCCAAAAATAAGCATGCTAGAATTAAAGTTCCAAATTTCTTTTTACAAATATTGCTCAATTATTGGATTTATAATTTAAAATAATTGAAATTGGAACTGTCAACAATATTGCAGAGAGGCTGAAGCCGACAGAAGCAAGAGCGCCATCTGCTGATGGAAAGGGAAATATGCAAGCTTGGAAATAAGTATTTAAAAAGACTGAAAATATTTGTTGGACATGGATCTACTCTAAGACCACTAGAGATCTGATTATTGTAAGCATATAATGTCCAATTTCAATTTCTCTAATTTGTTGAATGTTCTTCTTTTTGTTGCCGAATTTAATCCATTTATATTAATGGAGATTACTTTTATTTATTTCTCCATGTCATTGGTTTATAGGTTTAGTTGATCTAATCGTTCTTAACTTCCTCTGCTCGTTTGTCTCTCTGGCCCTTGGTCCTTCTCTTAGCACTTTCTCTTCCTGTTTTTTCTCCATCTCCCTTTGATCTTTCCCCTTAGCTTCCTGGTATTTAGCTCCTCTCTCTTCTCTTATCAGCATTCCCTCCTGTGCTGCTATATATTGTTCATAGAATAATTCTGCTTTCTCTAGTGTATCTAGTCTGTACCTTTGTTCGTGCCAGTTTACCAAAATCCCTTCTGGAACAAGCCATCTAAAACTCATCCCTTTTTTATCAAGACTCTTAGTCAAAAAGTGATATTTCTCTCTTATTTCGCTGACCTTCATTGGAACTTGCTTCAGTATCACTATCTCTCTAGATTTGTATTTTATTGTGCTACTTCTTGTTCCTTGCAATATTTCATTTTTTTTGAGTTTTTTTTTTTAACAAATCTTACATGTACCTCTCTGGGCAAGTTGTTTCTCATTGCATATCTTGTATATACTCTAAAAGTCTCATCCACTGGGCCTAGGATATATTCCTTACTCATTTCTGTAGCCGCTGAGAGAATTTCTGCAATCTTCTCTGCTAAAATCTCTCCTTTCTCCTCTTCTATGTTCTGGAGTCTTAGATAGAATTCGGATCTCTCCATCTCCCACAATACATTGGCTCCTTCCTGTTTTTTATCAATTGCTGTCAGCCTATAATCCTTCTCCTCCACTTCTTTCTCTGTTATCTCTGCCTTTTCTTCCACCTTCTGCAGCCTCTGCTCATTTCCCCCCATCATTTCCTTGACTTCTTTCAATTCGTCTTCCACTTTGCCCACTTTCTCTTCTACTCTGTTTATATGCTCCTTGATATCCTTGATATCCGCATGTATGTCTTGCAACATATGTTTTAGCTCCAAAATAGCTTTGTCTTGTTGTGTTCCTGTCCCTGCTGGTTTCTGTGTCACTGAACCAGGCGGGGTGGCTGTTGCAGATGCATATGATGTTATTTTCTTCATCTTGGTATTTGGATCTGACATTGTTGTATTTAAATTGTAATCAAATTTTGTAATCCAAAAAACAGATTAGTAGATTAATTGTAATCCTGGAGTCGCCCACACTGGCCCAAGCACCAGCCTCCAATAAACCGACCCCTGTTTTTGGGCCCCATCTTCAGGTTCTTGCTACCTTAATCCATTCGCTTTATAATGGCCACATGAAGTAACAAAAGGAAGAAAAAATAGGAAATAAGGGGAAAAAATAAAATACCTTAAAAGAATTGGTAAAAAGGCACTCACCTCCCCCCCAAAAAAAATGGGGGAGAGAAAAAACCACACAATTAATTCCACAATGGTAATCCACATCCACGCAAGAGGTAAAAAAAAAAAGGAGATAAAAATATAAAAATTGGGTAAGTAAAAAATGACCCAAAGTAAGCAAATGAACAGGGGGGGGGGGACCTTTAGTATGAGTTGTCTGGACTATCCAAATTTCTCTCCCCACTCCCGTAGGAAAAAGGGGGAAGCACGCACTATCAGGAAGGCATTCTCAGCAGCCTATTATAATATAGCAAGGAAAGGGAAGGCAATGTTTACACAGCTGGTCTTATTTCTTTCTTCTAGAGGACTTTTATTAGTTTGTTGTTATCCACAATGTTTCAAGGTCAACTCTTCTTAGGCAGCTTTTACTGCGTACTATTTGCTACTAGACGACAATGCAGACAATTAATTCAACATATTTTCTTTTAAGTTCCTGGCTTCAAAAGCAAATCTCAGTGATTCTCAAAAGTTACCAAGTTATCAAGAAAATCATAGGCATAGAGTGAAAGTTAAACACCAAGGGCTTCTAATTCGCTTTCTAATATCCTTAAGCAGTTCTCAAGATCTATCACTTTTTTTCTTCTATCTAATGGCTCCATCCTTTCGCTGCTGGCCTGAGGGAGGGAGAGCTTTGTAACATCCGCTCCCCCCCTTTCTTCTGCCACTCTTTAAAAAGCTTTAACCGGAGGTTAAAAAGTTAATTTATTGGAATGTTGCACTTTTAAGCACTCTTATTATCTCACCCAGATGCTGTCCACGCTGCTTCCTGTGCTTGCCTGTCCTTCCAGCTATAGTAGCTCGCGTTGGCTACTTTTCCTGCTTTGGGTACAGGGGCAAATGCAGGCATTTTAGGGAAGTTGCGGGTTCCCTAACCACACCCACTTGCCCCCCCTTCACTGTCTTCCCAGGACAGCTACGCTATATTGTCAAAAGTATTCGCTCACCCATCCAAATAATCAGAATCAGGTGTTCCAATCACTTCCATGGCCACAGGTGTATAAAATCAAGTACCTAGGCATGCAGACTGTTTTTACAAACATTTATGAAAGAATGGGTCACTCTCAGGAGCTCAGTGAATTCCATCGTGGAACTGTGATAGGATGCCACCTGTGCAACAAATCCAGTCGTGAAATTTCCTCGCTCCTAAATATTTCACAGTCAACTGTCAGCTGTATTATAAGAACGTGAAAGTGTTTGGGAATGACAGCACCTCAGCCACGAAGAGGTAGGCCACATAAACTGACGGAGCGGGGTCAGTGGATGCTGAGGCGCATAGTGCGAAGAGGTCACCAACTTTCTGCAGAGTCAATCGCTACAGACCTCCAAACGTCATGTGGCCTTCAGATTACCTCAAGAACAGTACGCAGAGAGCTTCCTGGAATGGGTTTCCATTGCCAAGTAGCTGCATCCAAGCCAACATCACCAAGTGCAATGCAAAGCTTCAGATGCAGTGGTGTAAAGCATGCTGCCACTGGACTCTAGAGCAGTGGAGATGCAGTTTCTCGAGTGACGAATCGCGCTTCTCCATCTGGCAATCTGATGGACGAGTCTGGGTTTGGCGGGCGCCAGGAGAACGGTACTTGTCGGATTGCATTGTGCCAAGTGTAATGTTTGGTGGAGGGGGGATTATGGTGTGGGGTTGTTTTTCAGGAACTGGGCTTGGCCCCTTACTTCCAGTGAAAGGAACTCTGAATGCTTCAGCATACCAAGACATTTTGGACAATTCCATGCTCCCAACTTTGTGGGAACAGTTTGGAGCTGGCCCCTTCCTCTTTCAACATGACTGTGCACCAGTGCACAAAGCAAGGTCCATAAAGACAAGGATGACAGAGTCTGGTGTGGATGAACTTGACTGGCCTGCCTCAACCTGATAGACAACCTTTGGGATGAATTAGAGCGGAGACTGAGAGCCAAGCTTTCTCGTCCAACATCAATGTGTGACCTCACAAATGCGCTTCTGGAAGAATAGTCAAAAATTCCCATAAACACACTCCTAAACCTTGTGGACAGCCTTCCCAGAAGAGTTGAAGCTGTTATAGCTGCAAAGGGTGGACCGACGTCATATTGAATCCTATGGATTAGGAATGGGATGTCACTTACAGTAAGTTCATATGCAAGTAAAGGCAGGTGAGCTAATACTTTTGGCAATATAGTGTATGATGTGGTTAAAAGGTAACCCCTCCCCTGATACAGCAGGAATCTGACGGTTCTTCCAAGAGCCCTCCGGAGAACATGTCCTGTTGCTGGGATTCAGGCCACACCCTCCTCCTTAAATATTATTATATTTAAATAAATACTGGTGGTTTTTAAGTAAAAAGCATAAGCTTTTTGCAAGTAGGTGCTGTTTGGATGGGGATTGTGAATTTTCTTGCATGCTTACAATGCATGCTTACAATGCCTATGAAAACAGATTAACTGATGCATACTCAGTGGCATACGTGTTGTAATTACTAAGGCCAATGCTAGTGTTTTGTTAACATTGTTATTGTTTGTGGCCCTGAAAAGGACCGTTTAGGTAACCAAACATGGTTACTAATATGAAATTGGCCAGCCCTTATTGCTTATCACCAGGTGGCATCGCTTCGGCATAGACTATATAAGCCTTTGCATGTGATCTTTGGTGACAATGTGGTGCCAGGCTGAAATAATGGATTCAATCAGCTCCTGCTTGGTCTTCGGATGCTTCTTGCTTATTTTGTAACCAATCTTGGCCCACAAGTTCTCAATTGGGTTCAAATCCAGGCTCTGAGCTGGACAATCCAGGAGTCGAACACCATGCTTCTTCATCCACTGCTGGACGGACTTGGCTCGAGGAGCATTGTCATTCTGAAAGTAAAAATCCTTCCCTACAAGTTGCTGAGCTGAAGGAAGCATGGTCTTTTCCAGGACTTCAACATACGGCTTGGAATTCATGATTCCCTGCATGATTTGTATCCAACCAATACCAGAAGCAGCGATACAGCCCCAGATCATCACGTGCAATGGCTGCTTCACAGATAGATTCAGGCAGTACAGCCTAAATTCTTCAGCTGGAAATCTTCTGACATACTTATTGCACTGATTCCCAGTCAAGTAGAAATTGCTTGCATCACTGAAGATGACCTTGGCCACTGTTCGTTGGTCCACTTGGCATACTTCTTGGCCCATGCATGTCGACAAGAGAGGTGAGTGGTCTGTGAGCAAAGGTTTACTTCGAGCCCTGCAGCCTTTGAGCCCTCTGGCAAGCAGTCTGCGACGCACTGTGTTTGTGCACACTTTTACATCACATGTTTCACCCCAAATTCTTGTAATGTGAGGTGAGGTGAGCTTCCTGTCAGCCATCGAAATGTATTGCAGAGTCCAATCTTGCTGTTTTGTCGACTTTCTTGGTCTTCCAGAGCAGAGCCTGTCATCAACTGAAACAATTATTTGGTATTTTTCAACCACTCTGCTCACTGTGGTGTAATGGCATTTCACTCTCTTGCCTATTTCTGTACAGAAGTAACCCTCTTCATGAAGCACAATGATGTGAGGCTGCTGCTCAGTACTGGTGAAAGCAAAGGCCTTCATCCTTGCCCGCAGCCAGAGCTAAATTAAATTTCTCGATGCTTTTCATACCTATTTATGGTCAGAGAGTATGACAACATTGATTTGCTCATATATTTAGCCTCTGTGCATTTTGATTGGTCAGCCAAAGCTCGCTGCTGATTGGCTACTTTCAATCCTAACATTCTCGACAATTCAAGTTGTGTTAGTTTTAGCACATAAATTCACTCAAAACCTTTAAAAGACTTTGGTTATATTAATAAAAATTATGCATCTCAATCCGACTACAGAAATTTTCATCGAAGTACTAATTTTGTGTGGTTTCTATGCGTGAAAAGTTGATTAAACGTGTAAATACAGCTTAAAACTGAAAGCGTGCGGGACTTTTTCACACAGCTGTAATTTGTAGAGGTGTAGATAACCTCCTGGTGAATTTAAATTGATTGGACTGATGATTGATGAGACATTTAAAATTATGACTTGGAAGTTTTGCTTTTTGAATTAATGAATCCTGGACAGTGGGCTAAAAAAGAGATCGACTAAATACAGACACAATACAAGATGGAAGTGAGGGAAATCTAAAGAGAGAAATCAGCAAGAAGAAGATAACAAGGAGAAGATGTTACCAAAAGTAATAATGATTAAGGAACTAAAAAAGGAAGACAATAATGTAAAAGACCTAAAAAGGGAATGGGAGAAATAGGAAAAGAACTGGAGAAAAGAGAGAGGATGTGGAATATATAGTTCTAGAATTAGGCAGTGGGAAAGGGGGGTAGAGATGGGAGAAAAAGTTAGATTGCATAGTCAAATAGAAGGAATAAAAGACTTAAGCGACAAATATGGGAAGAAAACTAAAAAGAAAACAAGATTAAAGTTATATAAATTATATAATTATATATCAAAGAAACAGACATGATCTTCCGGAGATTATAATGTCTGTTTCTTTTATAACTGCACCTGGAACTTGCATTTTTAGGACAATTCAGTATGTATGTATGTATGTATGTACGTACACACACACACGCACACACTGTGTTTGTGTGTGTGTGTGTATAGAGAGAGAGGGAGGGAGGGAGGAATAATAGTAATAATATATTAAGATGTTAAGATATGCAAAAGGATAGGAAGAAGGTTTAGGAATGAAGAGTGATAATAAAAGGCATGTATAAATAATAAGAAACAATGGAAAAGAAATGTAATATTTAGGAGTAATAAGATTATGTTTATGTGTACTGAAATGTATGATATCCATATTCCACACCATTCACACATTGATATGTATAACGAATATAAAAATAAAATTTTGATTTAAAAAACAAAATAGTTTTCACAATATTATTACAAATCCTAGGTATGATCCACTCTCTGTCTGTGAACTTTGCACTTGTGTTTATTAAATATTATTCTTTTAGTTTCAACCATTTAATCTTTTTTTAACATCACATATTTGTTTTGAATTTTATTTCTACCTTCTAAGATATTAACTACCCCATTTAAACCTGTAAATTGTAAAATCTGGCAAGTTTGATGGATATGATTGCCTCCAACTATCAGAATTCCTTGTACATCAGCTTCATCGCACAGGTCACTACTGCAGAGAGTCCATCAAAGTCGTTAATGAAAATACTTAGTACTAAGCATAATATTTTTCTTGATCATGATTCCTATTATAGACAGACTTCATTATATATTTCAACAACTCTTGGGAATTGTTCTAATTTCTTTTCAGTACTCTCTGTGCCTGTCTATTGCAAATCCATATTTCTTGGGGAAAGTTGTTCCACTTTCCTCTCTTGAACCATTTTGCTGTGGCATACTTAAAAGCAATTCATTGCCTCTGTATCTAGCTTTATTGTCAGTGAATTTGCCCATTGCAGCTTTCTAGTCAGCTTCTATAGGTCTTGCTTTATAATTAACTATAAAATCAATATCTATGTTTAAAGCAATCAGAAGCCTTCATTTTGGATATGCAACTGCATATTTGTCATAGATAACTTTTGGAGATTTGGGGGCAGGGGACAAGTTCAGTTATTCAAGCAATTAAGACACTGCCTGTAAATTGGAGTATGAATTTCTCTTTGGGCCCTTGCAAAGGTGCATCAGCAGGAAGGTACTATGATACTATTCCATTTTAAATTCATCATCTAAATTCCCTTACTAGATAAAACAATTTATTTTCCATTGTTTGTTTCTAAATATCCATGACGAACTGAAAAAGCAAGCAACTTTGAATTGCCTTTTTATGAAATGGAATAAACAGATACTTCTTTTTTTTCTGCAACAGATTAAGTTGCAGTTCAAAGATTTGCAAGTTGACTTCTCTGATCTCATAAAGCTCTTTTCCTTCACATTTATAGGAAGGCAATGCTTAGTTCTTAATGGTATTTCTTTTCATTCTGTCTAAAGGGTCTCTTCATTGGGGTAGTTGACACAAATTAGAAAACAATTACTACAGCTTGTGACATTAGATTGAGAGAACAAAGTCTTTGCATAATATGGATTGAAAAAAGCAATGTCTCGGGAACTGGGAAAAAGATAACATATAAAATATTTCATGGGAAACAGAACTGGCATAACATTCTGAAAAATTTAAAAACCTTAGCACACCTCTGTTGCCAAAGAAATTTTGTCTAATTTCTCTAAAAAATATTTCCCCTAGCTTGAAAAAAAAAACACTTGCCAGTATAAGGCCAGTAACATTTCAGAGCATTTTTTCTTTCTAAGAAACTAGTGTTTATTAATCAATTATTAATCAGTGTTTTCTGCCTTATAGGCCTGCTTCGTCCCCTCAGCTTTCACATGATGATACGCATTCACGCATTGAGCATTATGCTAGCAGGTATGAGATCAGGTGGTTTGTTAGGGAAATTTTCCTTCCAACTTTTTTTTTAAAGTACGGTAAATCCTTATTGCAACCACCATTGCTCAGATGTTAAGAAATGAAGTTAGGCTCATTTCAAGTTCCTAAGATTTATGGTATACATGTTTACTAATCTCTATGCATGTTTACTAATTTCTGCTAACCAGCTTGCTAATTAATCTGCATGTAGAATTACTGCATGATATTTAGAATGTATGTTACATAATTGAAAATAGGAAATAAAGAACACATGGTTTTATTTACAACTAATCTGCTTTTGTTCAAAACATATACTATGCAGGGTTTTTTCTGGAATATACTTTGGTATATATTACTGGGCAATCATGTAGTAGTACAAAATAATATTTTACACCCCATATCTAATCCTCAATACATGGGTCATAATTTATAACTTTATTCCAGCTTTTGGTAAAGAGGACATTGAATTGCTATTTAAAAAATATAAAACAATGGTACATTCACTTATTTTTAGAAAACTAGTATAAATATTATACAATAACAGTTATATCACTATTTTGTATACTCATAGGAAATACATGTAGATACAACAAAAATAATACTTTGTTTTATTGCCAAGAAGTCTTTCTGTAGACAATATTCCAGGATCTCATCATAATTATATTTTTGTTCTCAGTTTTAATTAGGAGAAGATACAGTGAATTTTAAGATGTTTTCCTTTCTTCATAGGCTAGCAGAAATGGAGAACACCAATGGAACATATATGAATGATAGCATTTCTCCTAATGAGAGCATGTGAGTATGCCTCTGAAAAATTATAGGAAATTTAACTTAATGCATCAGTGGTGGGTTTCAAAAACTTTTGGAACCTATTCTGTAGGTGTGGCCTGTTTTGTGGGAGTGGCTCGGCAGTCATGTGACTGGGTGGGCGTGGCCAACTTGGAAAATGTGGTGAAACTCACTTAACAATGCTCTTGCTTAGCCACCAAAATTTTGGCCAAAATTATGACCAATTGTGGTCATAAGTTCTCTTTCTTTTTCTTTCTTTCTTCCCTTCCTTCATTTTGTCTCTCTCTCCTTTTTTCTTTCTTTCATCTCTCTCTCCCACTTTCTTTTTCTTTTTTCTTTCTTTTTCTTTCCGTTTCTCTCTTTCTTTCTATCTTTGTCTCTCTCTCTTTTCTCTCACTCTCCCTCCATTCCTTCCTTCCTTTCTTGTGTGTATTTCCTTCCTTCCTTCTTTTCTTTCTCTCTTACTTCCTCTCTTTTTCTCTCTCTCTCTCCCCCCCTCTCTCTCACACACAGATCCCTTCCAATTATATTCATAGATATATTCTATGAACTAAAACCGGTGCCCAATAAATCCTATGATCACGGCATTCTGTGTCCTACAAGCCAATTCACAGAGCTCCCAATTCAGCCTCTTACTGCTCTGGTTAGTAATATGGTTAGTCATCCTGTTATCTCTTAGTCTTGATTCCTGCCTCTTTAGCAGAGCGGCAGAGAGGGCTGATTTGAAACGGCTTTTTTTCCTTTTGCCAAAACCTGATTTCTTTGCCACTCGGGTGACCTGGTGAGTGTCCGAAGGTGTTGGGGATGCTACGGAAGGCACGCACATCAGAGAGAGAGAGAGATTTGTGTTTCTATTGCTAGTGAAATCACCTTCGCTATACAATTATTAAAACTTTTATTATCTGTTTTACTGAGACTGTAGAGTTTCTATCAGTTACCATATATTACCATTTTATGGTAATTATGTAATAGATATTTTTTGTATAGAATGAAGAGGGAGAAAGAGATTTTAATGCATAAATAAGTGTTTCTCCTGTGCGCTGCTTGGAGAATCCAAGCATGGATTAACTTTGTCCATTAGCCTAGAGACTGAGTTAGAAAAAAAGTCCTGACCACGCCTCCTCTGATTGAAAGAATTCAGTTTTTTAACTCAGTCCAGCCTGATGAGACGTAAATATTTTCTCTGGTCTATATAGACAATATTAACTCATAGATTGGATTCGTTTTCTTTCTTTAGTTTATTTCTCTCTTTCTTGCCTTTGGTTGGCTTATACTGGGACCCCTTTCTGGGGCTTCTGGCATATTTGTTTTTATTGTGTTGTGGTGAGTGTGCTGATTTCCCCATTCTGATGGTTAGAACTGCCACTTCTACGGATTAGGGCGTAGCGGAATCCGTTGGCTTGACTACCAGGGCTAGCAGCCTTTCGGTGTTTAGCCGATTATGTAGTGAGATTCGTGGGCTGCTTTTTCTGATTGGCGCACCTGGAGAGCTGGTTCGCCACTCTCATGATCTGCATTAACGTGTCCGGAGGATGCGGAGTAGTTTTGGGTGCAAGGAGAGTTGGTGCACCGCTCTCGCACCATTTTCTGTGGCCATCTTTGCTGCATTTGAATTTTGCGCCTCTATCTGCGAGTGCTGAGGGAAATGCTTGGCATTTGCCCCATTTTGTTGCCGTGACAACATAATGCAACAGTTGGTTTTGGTGCATGGGGGGTCAGTTCGCCACTCTCGTGCCATTGTGCATGTGGTGTAGCTAGTGGACAGTCGTAATGAGAGCTCACTTCGGCAAGTGCCTTCCGACTTCTACTTGCCCCTGGTGCACACCAGATCTTGCAGAGTGTGGTTTGCTTCCAGGTGGCCAGCAACAGCCTCCTTCCTGTTTTTGCAGGACCGCTGCAGTTAACTTTGGATTGCTGCCATTTTAGGCTGGGCAGCCATTTTGTTACTGGCTTGCAATCAGGGTCGTGATGGCGGACCACTCCATTTTTGGTAGCAGTACTAGGGCGGAAAATTCCCCCATGCCACAGCCAAATCCTGCTAGGTCCAGTGCCAGGGTGGGAGGACCACTGCCAGGAGCACCTGTAGCAGATCCAGAATAGGCACCTCCTCCGCGGCTGCGGATAAGGAAGCGAAGCTTAGGCGGAAGGCATTGGAGAAGCAATTCTTCAAAGCCTCCAAAACAGCCGAGGTTAGCAGATCCCTTCCAGCCCTATTATTCAAGATGCTCTCACCTCCTTCATGGCCAGGGTCCCCCATTACACTGGCAGAGACCCAGGGTTGGTCCCCTGATATTGCCATTCCCCAGGGATTATCAGCAGAGGTCAGTTTGGGGCCCCTTTCCCCTTCCAGCATATCAGGGGTAGGTCTGGCACCAGTTGCCAGATGTTGCACACAGGTGTATTGCACCAGTTGTCACCTTCACTCCTACGGCAGCAGGGCTGCAACCTGAGGAGGGCCAATCCTTCAGTCTCCCTCCTGAGATTCGTGAAATGATCACAGCTGCTATCACCCAAGGGGTTGACCCTGACTGGTTACAAAGGGGATAGTCCGCTCAGCAGCCTGTGATGCCCAGAGCCTTTTTGGCTCCTGTTCAGGCTCTCCCCTCACCACTTCCATCAATCCATAGCGAGGATTCGCTTGCGGGGGAGGATGAGATAGGTAATGAAGAATTATCGGAGGATGAGGGCCTTATACAGGACAAGCCCACATTTTCAGGACTCTTTCGGTCTACTTTGTTCAAATCACTATTGTACAAGGCCAAGACCACAGCCAATATGGAGGGCATGAGCATATTGTGGCCCCAATATGGGGGGCTAAAGGCTAAGGATCGTAGGGCCGAAATGACACTGCGTAAGACGAGCGGCTTTGAGTAGCTACAGTTGCTTCCTTTTTTAATAGGACTTTCCTAATTTGGCTTAGGCAATTGCAGGCCAGGTTAGCACCTGAGGATCTATGACTGCACCAGGACATAAATAAGCTGGTGGCAGCCTTAGAGTTCGCATCCGACGCCATCCTCAATGCAGTCAAGTTTGCATCTCGGGCGATTGCGTCTAATGTGACTTCCTGCCATCTCCTCTGGCTCCTTCCTTGGCAGGTGGATATGCAATCTCTTAGCTTCGGCACCTTTTAAGGGAGGTACTCTGTTTGGAGATGCTTTAGACCCTAACTTGATAGAGACTAGGGACAAGTGCAAAGTGCTCCCTTTCTCGCACAGGTGTGCTGACCATAGGGCCCAACCCTATTTTCATTGTCAATCCTTTTGAGCAACTGACATGGGTTATTGGCACAAACCCATATGTTTCCCAGTATAACAGGTCATATACACAGGGATATGACTGTTCTCAGGAACAGTTGGGGTTTCGAGACAGGACCAGGCAACAACAACAGCAGCAATCTCAGGCTAGGTGGCCATCTCATGGTTCCTGCAACCAGCCTTTTCATAGGTACTAATGACTCCCAGGCAGATTGTCCCATTGGCAGGCAGCAAACACACTTTGCAAGCCAATGGCACCTTGGACACCTGGGCAATCCAGACGGTAAGGCTGGGCCTTACTCTAGAATTTCTTCACATTCCCCTAAGGCATTTTGTCAGATGCCCCGGTACCAGGTAAAAAGGGGTCTCATGGACACTGAGATCCAGCACCTCTTGGATATTCTTGCCATCGAGCCAGTTCCCCCAGGACAAGAAAGGCTAGGGTTTTATTCAATCCTGTTTCTTGTCCCAAAAAGCTCTGGGGAGTGGAGAGCAATCTTAGATTTAAAGAAGCTCAACCTACATCTGGTGTACAAACGCTTCAAGATGCAGTCTCTCAAATCCATCTTGGGCTACATCTGTCAGGAAGACCTAATTACCTTGGTAGACATCAAGGAAGTGTATCACTATGTCCCCATCCATCTGTCGTACAGAAGATTCCTGAGGTTCCACTTCGCAGGACGCCACATACAGGGTCCTGCCGTTTGGCCTGTCATCGGCTCCCAGGACCTTCACAAAGCTGCTGGCAGCCATTGTGGCATATCTTTGATGGTTGCTGATCAGAGTACATTGCTACCTTGACAACATTCTGATCCTGTCGTCATCCCAGGCTCAAGCACATCGAGACCTTCAGACCACAATAGAGATGCTGCAACAACACTGATTTTCCATGAATTTGCCAGAGCCACCTGCATCCATCCACCAGTCTTCTGCATCTCGGGACAGTCATCAACTCTGAGTCCTGCGAGGTTTCCCTTTCTCAGGAGCAGCACACCAGCATCCGGGCACTGGTGAATCATCTTAAAGTACAGAGATCTCCACACTTAGGGGTTCTTTCTCAACTCCTGGGGAAAATGATCTCCTGTATAGACATTGTTCCCTGGGCGCAGCTTCACGCACGAACACTCCAGTGGTTCTTACTCCCGTTTCAGAGGGCCAACACCAATCACTCCCACACCAGGGTCCAGGTACCGCTCAAGGTAATTCGGTTAATACTCTGGTGGTATTCCCCCACATTGCACAAGGGGTGCCTGTTCAGGGAGCCAAACCAAGTCATAGTAACATCCAATGCCAGTCTGTTCGGGTGGGGTGTCCACACCCAGTCTTGAGTAGCCCAGGGACACTGGAACACAGAGGAACTACTGAACAGCATAAATTGGTTGTAGCTCCGGGTCGTCCACCTGGCCCTCTGGGAAGTGTGAGATCTCATGACAGGTCTCCACATTCTGGTTCTCACCAACAACGTGACCATGAAAGCTCATGTCAAGCGCCAGGGGGGCACTCGGTCCAGATCCCTGATGCTGGAAGCGGAGAAACTCTATCTCTGGGTGGAGTCACACATGCTATCGATCAGGGCAGAGCATATCTCTGGAACCATGAACATGCAGGCGGATTGGCTGAGCAGGGCCACAGTAGACCACGCTGAATGGCATCTTCATCCAGCTATGTTTCAGCAACTGTCCCGCAGTTTAGGCCAACCCACTGTGGACTTGTTCGCCCATCCCAACAACACTCACCTACTGAGATTCTTCACTGGGTTTCAGGTACCGGGGGCGGAAGGTGTCAATGCTCTTTGTAGTCCATGGCCTCTGGTTCTCCTCTATGCCTTTCCATCACTTCTGCTCATACTGAAAGTCATCTGGAAGCTACTAGCGGAGAGGGCGAAGGTTCTGCTCATTGCCCCCCACTGGCCCAAATGCCTCTGGTATGCCGACCTTGTCAATCTTTCTGTCTCCTAGCCCTGGAGAATCCCAGACAACAGGATATCCCTCAGCCAGGGGGGCCTTCTACATCCGGATCCCCAATGGCTGCAACTTGCTGTGTGGCACTTGAAAGGGATATCTTGACTTGGGATCACTTTTCCAGGAAAGTCATCCACATGATTCATGCGGCACGACGATCTTCCACCATGTGCATATACAATGACGCATGGGACTGCATTTTGCAGATGGTGACATATTAGACACATAGCTCCCATATCTGCCTCAGTACCTCAGATTTTTTACAGGATGGGATGGACAGGGGACTGACTCCCAGCACCCTGTGTTATCAAATGGCAGCATTATCGACAGTTCTCAGGGGCGGAGACGGCTACATCCTTGCTCACCATCCAAGGGTGTGTAGTTTCTTGAAGGGAGCATCAAACCTCAAGCTGCCTGTGGTGCATCATTACCCCCTGTGGGATTTATCCGTCATGCTGCAGGCTCTCACTTCTACACCATTTGAGCCACTCCACACTTTCAGCCTTAGACAGTTGACTCTTAAAACCGCCTTCTTCATGGCCATCACATCGGCCAGGAGGGTTTCAGAACTGGCAGCTCTGTCGGTGCGCAAGGATCTCTGTATCTTCCATCCTGACAGTCGTCCTCTGTCTGAACCCGTTGTTACTACCAAAGATCAACTTGTGGTTTCACCAGGCCCAGGAGCTTATTTTTGAGACCCTATGCTTTGGAATGTTCCATGCTTGGATTCTCCAAGCAGCTCAGAGGAGAAAGACCATTGACTTACCTGAATGGTCATTCTATGTGCGCTGCGGGAGAATGCAATCCCGCCCTTGGTACTGTCAGGTCAAGGGTCTGTCTGGACTTACTTTTTTGGACTATTTCTCCAGGACTTACTTTATAGTTCCATCTACTGGACTTACCTTCATATTTGCATCTCTTAGATGAGCTGAGCCTTCATACAAAACTGAACTCTACCAGTCAAAGGAGGCATGGGCAAGACTTTTTTCTAATTCAGTCTCTAACAAAGTTAACCCATGCTTGGATTCTTCCGCAGTGCACATAGAACAACCGTTCAGGTAAGCCAACAGTCTTTTTGACTGAACTCTATTGCTTCCTATTTTTAAACAAAGGATCAGGAATTTAGTGTTTATGATCATGCTAAGTTCTTCTACAAAGTGAAAAGTTTCCTAAAGGATTTCATTTTTGAATCTGTTTTAATTTTCATTTCATTAAAATGAATTGATTTGGGGAAAGCATTATTTGTTAAATATCTATTTTTAAAAATTACACGATGTAAGGAGAGAAACTTTAACTTAAGGTAAATAGTATTTAGCTGATCATTAATTTATGACTTTTATTATTTGACTTTAATGGTGGAGTAATCTAGTTTATTTATTTATTTATTACTATAAAGAGAAAGAATGGTGGGGGGCTTGTTTCTAATAGCAAATTTATATTTACATATTTCTGGATCATATTACCAGCTTAGATCAAATTTCATCTAAATGTAGAGGTATTGGCAAATACAATACCTCTACAATCTTCAGGAAATAGTGGCAGTTGCGACTAGGAAACCTGCTACAAGCAATATGGTCATGAAGTACAATACCAGATATAGTTTAGCAACAGCAATTCCAGTAGATCCGATTATTATTGTTAAATAAGTACCATGCAGATCATTAAGCAAGGTCCTCATGCGATCACAATTTCCAAATTCCTGCTGGCTGAGTTCCCTGACAGGGAACATTGGAAATTGTGATAACATGACTGTGGGTGTTGGTATGATGGCTGCATAAGCTGTGGCTGCATCCTTTCATAGAAAACAAGCTGGTGTGACATTAATTTGTAGCTGGAGCTCGCAAACTTGAGCTTTAGCTATTTCTGGTAACTCAGTTTAGCTTGATAGCACCTACACATTTTCCTGTGCACTATTTGCTATTTAATCCAATTTATTCATAATTCATTCTTTACCTGTCTCTTTCTTTAGATATGGTACCAAAAAATAAGCCCGTTGATCTAAACATTAAAACCTTTATTTCTATGAGCCACCAAGACACATCTGTGTGTGCACGCAAACACACACCATATGCATGTGTGTTGTTTTATATGTGTGTATTTTATACTTCTGCTTCATTTCTAATTTTTAAATTTTTTAATTAAATAATTTTTAACAGAATAAAAGTAATATGGACTTAAAGCAAAAAGAAACTAAAAGAAAAGAGAAAGAAAGACAAAGAAAGAAAGACAAAGAAAGAAAGAAGAAAATATATATAAATGCATTTATATTTAATATTTTTGTCTTTTTTTCCTTAAAGAGATGATGAGCATTTGCTAATCCAGCACTACTGCCAAAGTTTGAACCAGGAATCACCACTCAGTCAACCTCAAAGTCCTGCTCAGATTTTAATTTCTTTAGAAAGTGAAGAAAGAAGTGAGCTGGAGAGAATTCTTGCAGACTTGGAGGAAGAAAATAGGTAAGCTTATTACAATATCACTTCCATGCATTGATATATTAAATAACCTTCAAAACAACTAGAAAAGAAGTTAGTTTATATGTAACTTATCAATTTAACATATGTTTCTTTTCCACTTATGAATGTTATTTGTCATGTTAAATGTCCAGATAATGTTCCATATTTTTTGGACTATAAAACGCACCTAAATTTACAGGAGGAAAACAAAAACTATTTTTTTCAGCCTCTGCGCGTCGGATTTTCACTCTCCTAGGCCCCCAGAAGCACTCTGCAGTGTTCTGCATGGCCCTTTTTCAACAAAAATTAGTCTGTTTTTGGGCTCCCAAGCCCTCTGCGCAATGCGTTTTTGCCCTCCCAGGCCCCCAGAAACACACTGTAATGGTCCTCATGGCCCATTTTTGCCCTGCAGAATGTTTCTAGGGACCGGGAGGGTGAAAACAAAGTGCGCAGAGGGCTTGGAAGCCCAAAAATGGCCCCGCTTTTCAGTATCCTTCCCCCAGGGGTGGGGAGGGAATAGGAATTTTGCAGTATCCTTCCCCTGCCATGCCCACCAAGACATGCCATGCCCACCGAACTGGTAGTAAAAAATTTTGAATCCCACCACTGCTATATGGCAACCCTATATGGCTGACGGGGAATATATGCAGAGACCCCAATGTAAAATCTGCTATCTAAAAGACAGTAACAATAGATGAGCTATTACATTCTATTATTTAATTTTCTTATTCAAGTATTTTTGTTACTATTGACTGCAAACAGATAACAAGCAACAAGCTTTTGTCTCCCTATACAAAATAATAAGACCATCCTATATCAATTGTTCATATCATTTCTTTCTTCTATATCACTTAGAACTGTATATCAAGGATATTTCATAGGAGCCACTTTTCAATTTATAGAAGCATGTCATAACGTCCTGTTGGAGAATGTGATTGATGACCTCAGCCAGAGGGGAGGGGGCACAGGGGTAAAAGTCAGACGCCATTAAGAGTGATTTAGTTTCAGCTACACAGAAGTCCGTGCCAAGATGTTAGTCCTAATGAATGGGTTTTTTTTTTAACCTTGTCTCGGGGCTCGTAAATTAATTAGGGCAACTCTTGGAAACTTCACAAATAGCTGACACTGACTTTTAAAATAATTTTTTTTCCGGGTTTCCTGAAGCCCGGCTCTCTGAGTACTCCCCCCCCCCCAATGTTTGGGTTGTTTGGAGGGAAATTCAGGCGACAGGAGATTGATTGCAGCTGGAGTATGCAGCAAAGCCAAACAGGGATGCCTTTCTCAGAAGCAGAAGCAAGAGAAGATAAGTAGTGGTGGAAATACCCTTGTCCTAATCCAAAACCCCAGATGGAATCCCGAGGGAATGCAAAAGAGCAACAGAGGGAGGATTTTTACCGATCCACTCTTGCCGATGAGGGGCCATCATGCTGCCTAAAAGAGAGGGGAGGGACATCTGATCTTGTTGAAGGGAAGAGATGCAGACTGGAGCACGCCCCCCCGTCCCCTCCCGATAGAAGGAGAAGGAGCCCAGAACGGCAACCAGTGCCTCTCCCACGCAGCAGGCAGGCTGCCAAGAGCAGGCAACCCTCTCCCTCTCTCCAAACTACGGGTGAAGGAGAAAACCAGCTGTATCAGGCGCAAGCATACCAAGGCCGACAGGAGGCTGGGGGATTAGGGCTGAATGACCCACCCCAATTCAGGGGAAAGTTTGACGGAGACTCAGACCAGTTAGCCCTATTCCTTGATTCAACTGATATCCACCTAGAACGCTATGGGCACCTCTACTCATCCCCCAAAGCCATGGTGAATACCATCGCAGAGGGTCTAGAGGGGGAAGCAAGGGGATGGCTAGCAGTCCTCCACAAGAGGAGAGCCCCCCAACTGCAAGACATAGATGACTTCCTGCAACTGCTAGAGGCCAGATTTGAGGAGGTGGATGAGGACTCATATGTAGAAGAGAAACTCAACAACCTAAAGCAGAGAGGTCACCTCATCAAAGAGCACATCTGTGAATTTAGGAGGGTCATAGGGAGGCTACCCCCTTTACCAGAACGGATACTGGTGCATTTTTTCAGAACAAGCCTGGACAAGCAAATTGCCCACGTAACTGCATACTGCGACATCCCAAATCAACTCTCTCAGTGGTTCCGAGTAGCAACAAAAGTCAACAGTGGGCTGCGCACCAATGACATGACAAAGCAAACAGAAATACAAGAGAGAGGTCAACCCAACCTGAAACCACTCAGCTGGCGGGGAACCACAGACCCAGCAGGCTCTGAGACCAGCCCGCCTTTGAAGTCCACTGAAATGCTACAGATGCGGGAGGATGAGCCACATGGCAGCTGCATGCCCAACCCCAGGCCCAAAACCAAGGCCAGACCCACCACCCTGGGCACGACCAGAACAAGGGTCCAAACGGACCACCAACACGTCCGGGAAAGCCCTCCAGGCTGCAAAGGCCCCTTTCCCCTCAGGCGAAAGTGATGGAACCCCAGGCAGCAACAACCAGTCACCCGAATCATATGACAGCGAGGACGAGGGAGAAAATGACCCAATGGTGAGTGAATCAATTCACCCTTTCCTTTTTCCAATACGCCTCACAGCCGCAAAAACAGGAAACCAGGGGGATTTTCAAGCCCTAATTGACTCAGGCTGCACAAGGTGCTTGATCAACATAACCACAGTCCTGAAACTGGGGATCAGAGCAAAAGGACTGGCCCACCCGATCCGGTTCGAGCAGGTCGACGGGTCCCTAATGGGAGGAGCCTATGCCACCCACCTAACTGAACCAGTGAGGCTAGAACTAGCGGATCACTGGGAAGTAATTTGATTCATAATATCCCTCAAAATGACAGACGCAGTCATACTGGGACTTTCCTGGCTAGACAAGTGGGGACCGACCATCTGATGGCAAGGGGGTACCCGAAGACTTAGGATATCAAGGGGCCCCCAACCCCTCCCACATCAGCAAGCAGAAACACCAACCAAGCTGGAAACCCCCCAAGAAAGCCCACGAGAACAACTGGCAATCACATCCGACAAAACCCCAGAGGCCAAACTGATTCCGATAGAATATCAGGACCTCGCAGAAGTATTCAGTGTGTGGACTTTTGAGGGATAAATGGGGTGTGCGTACACAACCTATACCCCCTCCCCCTCATGAAGGATATGCTATCTCACCTGGCCAAGGGAAAAGTCTTCACCAAACTAGACCTCAGAGAAGTATACTACCGAGTACGAATCAGAGAGGGAGAGAGTGGAAAACAGCATTCAACTCCCCCTAGGGAGCTTTCAATTCAAAGTGATGCCTTTCGGACTGCAGGGGGCTCCAGCGGTATTCATGCAGTTAATAAACGAGGTGTTGCACGAGCACCTCTACAAGGGGGTCCTTGTCTACCTAGATGACATCCTTATCTACACGGAGACAATGGACGACCACGTACCCCTGGTCCGCCAAGTATTGGAGAAACTTCTGGCAGCCAACCTGTACGTCAAGGTATCAAAATGCGAATTCCACCGTGCACGGTTAGACTACCTGGGTTACCGAATGTCAAATGAGGGAATAGAGATGGACCCAGCAAAAGTACAAGCCGTCCTAAGCTGGCATCCCACTCGCACCCGCAGACAGCTACAAAGCTTCTTAGGGTTCGTGAACTTCTACAGGCAATTCATCCCCTCCTTTGCGAAGATTGCCAAACCCCTGACAGACCTCCTGAAGACAGGGAGCCAAGGAACGAAACCTTGTCCGGGACAACCCCTACCATGGGACCTAACCTGCCAAGAGGCGTTCGAAACAGTAAAAGAAATGTTTGCAAAGGAGCCAGTGCTGAAGCATCCTGACCCCGAGCAAACTTTCATGATTCAGGCAGAAGCCAGCAATGTGGCTGTGGGAGTGATGCTACTCCAAAGAAACAACCAAGGAAACTTACAACCCTGTGCCTACACCTCCCACAAGCTCACAGACACAGAAAGACAATGGGCCACATGGGAAAAGGAGGCTTTCGCAGTGAGATGGGCACTGCTAACCTGGAGACACCTGTTGGAAGGGAGCCAGAAACCGTTCAAAGTCTGGACCGACCACAAAAATCTAGAGGCACTTAGGACCCCACGGAAACTATCACCCAAACAAGTCCGATGGGCTCAATACTTCAACCGTTTTGATTTTGTTTTAAAGCACCTTTCCGGAGGGAGGAACTTTCTAGCTGACGCCCTCTCCCGCGTGCCTCAGTACAAATGTGAATGGGAGCACGTAGTGGATGCCATTATTCCCTCTACCCAAACTGCTGCCCAAGTGACCACCAGACAGCAACGCCGTGACTGGCAAGACCAACTTGCAAGCGACCTAGCCATGAGGCTCAAAACTGAACTGCTAGCAGACCCCTGGTTCCAAACCAACCAACACATCTTGACAAAGAGAGATGACCTTGCATGGAAGGGGACAAAATTCTACGTTCCAGAATCCCTACGTACCCTAGTTCTCCAGAGGAGTCATGATGCCAAACCAGCAGGCCACTTTGGGTTCCTTTTTTTAACAAATATGTTTTTATTATTTTTACATTTAAAACAATGCAATACCGCGGAGTCGGAGTGACCATACATTCACATTATGTACAGCTAGTTTCAACCATTAACAATTAATCTACTTAATACATTGTCTATCCTTCTGTCTAATCACAATATATACATTTGTTCCAGTCTTGTCATCTTGTCTTATACCAATCATAAAATCTGTTCCATACTTCAAAATATTCTGATTCCCCTTTATTTTTAAGTTCAAGAGTGAGCCTATCTGCTTCTGCACAGGCCAACACTTTTCTGATTATATCAAGCTCTGATGGTGTATTTTCTTTTTTCCAATGCTGTGCATAGGTTATGCGCGCTGCAGTTAGTATATGTATAATTAGATAAAGTGTATCTTTCTTAAACCCCTCTGGTATTATGCCTAGGAGAAAAGTTGCTGGTTTAAACATAATTTGTTCTCCCACCATTTGTTCTAACCATGATTGAATCATTTTCCAATTTTTTTTGCCTTATTGCACGTCCACCACATATGATAGAAAGTGCCTGGTGTTTTTTTACACTTCCAACAGTTTGGGGCCAGATTTTTGAACATTTTGGAAAGCCGTGCTGGGGGGAGATGCCATCTGTAGAACATCTTATAAATATTTTCTTTATATACCGTAGCCAATGTTAGTTTCTGATTAAGTATCCAAAGTTTTTCCCACTTAGCCAATTCCACATTGTAACCGAAATTTTTCGCCCAGGCGACCATGGTTTCTTTGACATGTTCTTCCTCTAGTTTATATTCCAACAAGAATCTATACAGCACTTTGATCAGTCTGTTTTCTGTCTGTATCAACAGTTTATCTAATGTTGTGTAGTCTTTGGCAATACCTTCGTTCTTCCTATCCTGTGCATACCTTGATTGTATCTGTAAATAAGACCACCATTCTACTTGTGGCAAAGGCTTTGGGAATAGAAAAGGATGACATGGCAAGTGAGATCGACGAGACATATAGAATACAGACAAATTACGCAAAAAAGAATAATCTACCAAGAGAAGTTCATGTAAAGTTTGTTAAAAAATCAATACGTGACAAGGTGCTGAATAGAACTAGAGACGACCCGATAATTTACAACCAACGACAACTAACAGTTCTAAAACAGGTACCGAGGAGAATTAGAGAATTAAGAAGGCCCTATCAATTTTTAACATCTGTCCTGAACAAATTTGAAATCAATTTTAGATGGCTGATGCCGGAGGGCATACTGGTAACCTGGAGAGATAGAAGATTTAGAATAGATACAATAGAACAAGCGGAAGACTTTTACAATACCCTTGTTAGGCAGGAGGAGGAGAAAGACGAAGGAGAACAGGCGGGAGCAAGGAGGCAAGGATCCAGGGTACAGATAAGAAGAGAAAAGGAACCAGTGGAGATACGAAAGGAGAAAGAAGTCGTTCTAGATGAAAAAGGGGAAGAACCAAAGGAAGTGAGAGAAATAAGGGCAACAAGAAGCACACAACCCAAATACACATAGAAGTATGTCGGGAGAAATCAAGATTCTATCATTGAATATTAATGGTCTAAACTCACCCCAGAAGAGGAAAACAATATTTAATAAATTAAAACATTTGAACTACGATATAATTGCAATGCAAGAGGTCCATATGACTAAAAGACAGATCCAGATCTTAGAATGTCCTAGATTGGGTAAACTTTACGCGGCACTGGCTGACCAAAAGAAAAGAGGAATAGCATTATATGTCAAAGACACAATTCAGACTAAACTAATCTATCATGATGAGGAAGGGAGAATACTAATCGTGGAAATAATGTTAAACCAAAAAAAGGTGTCACTGGTTGTAATATATGCACCTAATGAAGGCCAGGAAAATTTTTATCACAGACTACATAGCATTATTCGAGAGATGGGAAACGAAAATGTTTGTTTACTGGGTGATTTCAATGCTATAGTTGACCCGAAACGGGACTATAAAAGTGGAAAAAAGAAGAGAAAAGGAGCTAGGAGAACTTTGCCAAGATTTTTGTTGGAATATAAACTAGAGGAAGAACATGTCAAAGAAACCATGGTCGCCTGGGCGAAAAATTTCGGTTACAATGTGGAATTGGCTAAGTGGGAAAAACTTTGGATACTTAATCAGAAATTAACATTGGCTACGGCGTATAAAGAAAACCTTTACAAGATTTTCTACAGATGGCATCTCCCGCCAGCACGGCTTTCTAAAATGTTCAAAAATCTGGCCCCAAATTGTTGGAAGTGTAAAAAAACACCAGGCACTTTCTACCATATGTGGTGGATGTGCAATGAGGCAAAAAAATATTGGAAAATGATTCAATCATGGTTAGAACAAATGGTGGGAGAACAAATTATGTTTAAACCAGAAACTTTTCTCCTAGGCATAATACCGGAGGGGTTTAAGAAAGATACACTCTATCTAATTATACCAGTGGTGGGTTTCTGCCGGATCGCACCGGATCCCGCGATTCGGTTGGCCAATGAACCCAGAAGTAAGTTTCCTGCCCCGCCCCTGTCACGGGACCCGCTTGCCTGCGCTCCACCAGCTCGGGCGCGACCAGAGAAGTTTCTCTTCTCAGAAATGTCTTCAGTGGAGCGGTGGCAGCCTGCGTCTCTTTCAGGAGCTCCACTGAGGAAACTTCTCCAGTCGCGCCCAAGCTGGTTCACGCTGCAGAGACGAAATGCCACCCTTCGGGTTGCAAAGCCCACCTGCCTCCCCTTCACGCCTCTTGCAGCTGCCAGCTGCTCAGGAAAGGCGGGAGGCTTCAGCTGGCCAACTTGTGTAAGACAAGACAGGCAAGCTGGTGGGCGCATGACTCTGCCCAGGACAACGTAGAAGGTGCAGAATCAGCTCTGTCTGAAGGCGAGAAGGCTCGGAGCCACCACCACCCCTGCTTGCCCACCAGCCGAAGCCTCCCGGGAGGTTTTGGCTGATGGGTGCGCGGGGGGAGGTCCAAGCTTTTTGCTTTCAGGCAGAGCTGATTCCCCGCCTTCTACGTTTTCTCCGGCAGAGTCACACGCCCACCCGACTGCCTGTCTTATCTTACACAAGTTGGCCGAAGCGGCTTCTCTCTCCTCCTTGTCCTGCCAGCCGAAGGAAAAGCCCCGGGGAGACGGGCTCCGCGCGCTGCTCTGCCGGGCTGCCGCAGCCGATACTCCGCTAACGCCTAAATAAGAGGATCCACCACCGCTTCTTCTTTAGGGGTCAGCGGCAGCCCGGCAGAGCAGCACGTGGAGCCCGTCTCCCCGGGGCTTTTCCTTCAGCTGGCAGGAGGAGAGAGAAGCCACTTCGGCCAACTTGTGTAAGATAAGACAGGCAGGCGGGTGGGCGCGTGACTCTGCCGGAGAAAACGTAGAAGGCGTGGTCATGCGCCCACCCGCCTGCCTGTCTTATCTTACACAAGTTGGCCGAAGCGGCTTCTCTCTCCTCCTGCCAGCTCCGTGCGCCCGTCTCCCCGGGGCTTTTCCTTCGGCTGGCAGGAGGAGGAGAGAGAAGCTGCTTTGGCCACTCTCTTCCAGACCCCCAGCTGGGACCGAAAAGGCACCCTTTTCGCCAAGAAGGGATCAGCTGTGGATGTGGAACCGCGGGGTCTTTTCAAGTGCGTAAGCTGAGCAGAAGGAACATCCATTCCTCAAACCTGGACAGCACTACTCCCACCTCCCCATTGTCCGAGTTGCAGCAAGTGAAGTGCCACGGGCGGCAGGGAAAATGAGGCTTCTTTGCCAGCCTCCCAGCTGATCGAACACAGGTAAGTTCCTACTTGCGGACCTACCTTGTGGCATTAAGGGCGGCCAAACGTAGATATTGCGCCACCCTTATTGCATCTGCGGATAACCGCCCTGCCGCCCTGTTTAGGGTGACCCGCTCCCTCTTGTCACAGAGGACGCAGGGGGCACCCTTACAGGACAGAGCAGAGGAATTTGGGGAATATCTGCAGGACAAAGTCGCTCAGATCCGGAGCGGATGGGCCCCACTCAGTGGACCAGAAGGGCCGCCAACAGCGAGTCTTGTGAGACCATCCTGGGAGGAGTTTGATTCTGTTGCCCCAGAGGATTTAGATAGGTTGCCTGGACGGCTGCGACCCACCACATGTTTAATGGACCCGTGTCCCTCCTGGTTGGTACTGGCATCTTGGGAGGTGACACGAGGCTGGCTTCTGGGCCTGGTGAATGCCTCATTGGGTGAGGGGATCCTTACCAACCGCCTTGAAAGAGGCGGTGGTGAGGCCCTTACTTAAGAGGCCTTCACTCGACCCAATGGAGCTAGCTAACTATTGTCCAGTCTCCAACCTTCCGTTTCTAGCGAAGGTTGTTGAGAATGTGGTGGCCCAGCAGTTTCCACGACACCTTGACGAATCCGAGTATCTAGACTCACGCCAGTCCGGCTTCCGACCTGGGCACAGCACAGAGACAGCCTTGGTCGCGTTGGTTGATGATCTCTGGAGGGCCAGAGATAGAGGTTGTTCCTCTATCCTGGTCCTATTAGACCTCTCGGCGGCTTTTGATACCATCGACCATGGTATCCTATTGCGCCGGTTGGAGGGGATGGGAGTCGGAGGTACCGTTTTGCGGTGGTTTGGCTCCTACCTCTCCGACCGGAGGCAATGTGTGTTGACAGGGGGACAGAGGTCGACCCCGAGGCCACTCACTTGTGGGGTGCCACAGGGGTCGGTCCTCTCGCCTCTCCTGTTCAACAGATATGTGAAGCCGCTGGGTGAGATCATCCGTGGTTTTGGGGTTGAGTATCACCTCTACGCTGATGATACTCAGCTGTATATTTCAACTCCAAACCACCCCAACGAGGCTGTCGAAGTGATGTCCCGGTGTTTGGAGGCCGTTGGGGTCTGGATGGGGGACAACAGACTTAAACTCAACCCCTCCAAGACTGAGTGGCTGTGGCTACCGGCACCTCGGTTCAGCCAGCTGATCCCATCGCTGGCCATAGGGGGTGAACAATTGCCCCCTGTGGAACGGGCGCGCAATTTGGGCGTCCTCCTTGATGCCCGGCTGTCAATGGATGACCATGTGGCAGCCGTGGCAAGGGGGGCGTTCCACCAGGTTCGCCTGGTGCGCCAATTGCGCCCCCTACTGGACCGGGATGCCCTACACACGGTCACTCATGCGCTGGTGACGTCCCGCCTGGATTACTGCAACGCTCTCTACATGGGGCTGCCCTTGGGACGCGCCCGGAGACTGCAGTTAGTTCAGAATGCAGCCGCGCGGGCTGTGATGGGGAGTACGAGGTACTCCCACGTAACACCTCTCCTGCGCGAGCTGCACTGGCTACCTGTGGTTTTCCGGGTGCGTTTCAAGGTGCTGATTACCATCTTTAAAGCGCTCCATGGCACGGGACCTAGTTACTTGCGGGATCGCATCCTCCCACATACATCCCTGCGGCCAATACGCTCACACAGGGAGGGACTTCTCCTGGTGCCGTCCACTAGGCAATGCCAGCGGGCAACACCGAGGAGTAGGGCCTTCTCTGTGATGGGCCCAACCCTCTGGAATGACCTCCCCCCCGACATTAGAACCACTTCTGACCTCCGCTCCTTCCGGCAAAAACTGAAGACTCACCTGTTCCGATTAGCAGGCCTGGCATAATTCAACTGTCCCTCCTGGCAAATGTATTATATCTGGTTATTTTAGGTTTTTTTTAATTTACTGTATTTGTTTTTAGGGGTTTGAATTTATTTTATATCTGCTTTGTACAGTTCTTTTAACGGCATTTTAACCTCCTCCATGTCAACTGTCAACTGTACATATTTAATTTTATTGTATCTTGTTATATTTTGTATGAACTGTACACCGCCCCGAGTCCCTTTCGGGAGAGGGGGCGGTCTAGAAGCATTAAATATTATTATTATTATTATTATTATTATTATTATTATTATTATTATTATTATTATTATTATTATTATTATTATTATTATTATTATTATTGTGATCGAACAGAAGGACAGACAATGTATTAAGTGGAATAACTGTTAATGGTTGAAACTAGCTGTACATAATGTAAATATATGATCACCCCGACTCCGCGGCATTGCATTGTTTTAAATGTAAAAACTATATATATATATGCTGGTTTTGTTGTATTCGGGTCTTTTCCCGTGTAAGGTTGAGATTGTCTTTGCAACGTTTCGGCAGGATCTCACCTGCCATCTTCAAGCTGTGGGCTTAAAATGTGATCGGAGCTGCCGTCTTTCTGTAAGTCTTGGTGGGAGGGGATGGGGTGCTGGCTTTGTTTCAGTAAGTGGAATGATTGGTTGTGTGGTTGTATCATGATTGGTAGATTGGTGCTGATTGGTGCAGGCTGTGTGTGCATTGTTGTTTTGTATTTTAACGGCTTGGGTGGTGGGTGGTGTTCGCTTGTTGGCTAGGGCTGGTTTCCAGATGTTTGGTAGGCGGGAGGTATCATCACGTTTGTTCATGCTGTGGGGATGTTTCTCTATTTCGATGGCTTCCATGATTATTCTCTTGTGGAGGTGTTCTGTTTTGGAGATTAACCTGGCTCCATCTCCAAAACAGAACACCTCCACAAGAGAATAATCATGGAAGCCATCGAAATAGAGAAACACCCCCACAGCATGAACAAACGTGATGATACCTCCCGCCTACCAAACATCTGGAAACCAGCCCTAGCCAACAAACGAACACCACCCACCACCCAAGCCGTTAAAATACAAAACAACAATGCACACACAGCCTGCACCAATCAGCACCAATCTACCAATCATGATACAACCACACAACCAATCATTCCACTTACTGAAACAAAGCCAGCACCCCATCCCCTCCCACCAAGACTTACAGAAAGACGGCAGCTCCGATCACATTTTAAGCCCACAGCTTGAAGATGGCAGGTGAGATCCTGCCGAAACGTTGCAAAGACAATCTCAACCTTACACAGGAAAAGACCCGAATACAACAAAACCAGCATACCTACACCCGTGAAAATCTACGAAAACCTATATATATAGGTATATATAGGTGATTATATTTTCCATGTTGATTAAATTTGGGTGTATGTATGCTTCCATCGTAGAAAGCCAAATAGGTATTTTGGTATAGTGGTCATGTTTAATTTTGTTCCATATTAGTAACAGAGATTGTCTGATGTAATGTCTACTAAAATATTTGTGTGCAGATCCTTTTTCATACCAGAGGAAGGCATGCCAGCCTGCTTGGAGGTCATGGCCTTCCAATTTGAGTAATCTTTTATTTCTCAGCATTATCCATTCCTTTAGCCATGTTAGTATGGCCGCAGTATAATAGAGTTCCCAATCTGGTACGCCAAATCCTCCCTTTTCCTTAGTGTCTTGCATAGCCTTAAGTTTTATTCTTGGTTTTCTTCCCTGCCAAATAAATTTCGAAACCAATTGATTCAAATCCTTGAAGACACTTTTTTCTAATTTAATGGGAATGTTCTGAAATAGGAAAAGAAGTTTTGGTAATATATTCATTTTTATAACTGCGATCCTGCCCATCAGGGACAGTTGTAGGTTTTTCCATCTTTCTAGATCTTTCTTAGTTTTATTAATCAAATTAATGTAATTATCTTCTTTGATGGTCACACACCTCGCAGATAAATGTATACCAAGATATTTAACTTTTTTGACAATTTGGATACCCAATTTCTTCCTTAACTCCTCTTTTGCTTTGGATATCATATTTTTAGTCAGCATTTTGGTCTTTGTCATATTTATCTTTAGACCCGCTATTTTCCCATACTCTGTCAATTCCTCAATGAGTTTCGTACCAGACTTTATAGGATCTTCTAGCACAAATACTAGATCGTCCGCAAAGGCCTGTAACTTAAATTGCTCCTTTTTGATTTCTAGTCCCTTTATCTGTACCTCTTTATGTACATTCCTGGCTAGTACTTCTAGGGTTAGTATAAACAGCAGGGGGGATAGGGGGCAACCTTGTCTTGTATCTTTCTGGATTACAATACTTTGTGTTAATTCACCATTGATTATTACTTTGGCTTTTTGGTTTGTATAAATTGCTCTGACTGTGTTTATAAATTTACCCCCACAATCCACGTATTCTAATTGTTGGTGCAAAAATTCCCAGTTGACATTATCAAATGCCTTTTGGGCATCGAGAAAGATTAGTGCAACCTGTTTTTCATTGTGCACTTCATAATATTCAAGAATGTTCAACATAATTGTCATATTGTTTTTAATTTGTCTTCTGGGGAGGAATCCGTTTTGATCTGTATGGATGAATGATGTAAGAAATTTTTTCAACCGTTCTGCTATTATTGAAGCAAAGATTTTGTAATCTGCATTTAGCAGTGAGATTGGTCTGTAGTCTTATATAAACACCTGGTCTGTGTCCGCCTTAGGTAATAATACAATATTAGCCTCCGTCCATGATAACGGTGTCTTCGCCTCTTTCAACACAGCGTTATAGACTTCCAACAACATTGGGACTAGTATATCCTGGAATTCTTTATATATTTCCGCTGGCAACCCATCCGGCCCTGCAGCTTTATTATTCTTTTGTCTTTGTATGGCCTCGATTATCTCTGATATTTTAATGTCCTCATTGAGCATGTCCTTAATCTTCTCTGCTACCTTTGGCAGATCTGACTTTTCCAAGTACTGTAATATTCCTTCCTTTGTATGGTCTCGGTTTTCTCTATATAATTGTTCATAGAACTCTTGGGTAATCCTTTTCTTTTCCTCTAGTTGGTAGCAGATCTCGTCTTTTTCATCTTGTAGTTTATTGATCCAATTCTCTTGCTTCTGCTTCCTCAACCTATAGGATAGCCACCGCCCCGGTTTATTTGCATTCTCAAAGACGTTTTGTTTTGCTTTTTTTATAGATTGTGCCAATTTTGCTTTTTCAAATATAGCCAATTCATGTTTAATCAATTCCATATTTCCTTTTATACTTCTGTTCTGCGGTTTCTTTTGCAGTTCACTCTCTAAATTTCTATACCTTTCTTTCAGCTCTCTTATTTTTAGATTCTCAGTTTTTTTCTTCCTGGCTGTGGCTGATATTGTGACCCCTCTTATAAATGCCTTAGTTGTATCCCATAGGTTTTGTATGGATGTATCTCCTGGCCCGTTTTCTTTGAAGAAAAGTCTTAATTCCTGGTTAACTCTTTTAATATATTCCTGATCTTTTAGAATTGATCTATTGAGTAACCAACAATAACTGCCCTTTTGTTTTTTCCAAATAATCCTCATGGGATTGTGATCAGCCCATAGATTGGGTTCTATATCTATCTCCTTCACTTCTGAAATTATCTCCATCGGCAGCCAGACCATATCTATCCTTGACCAGGATTAATGTCTATTCGAGTAGAAGGTATATTGCTTTCCCTTTGGACATCTTTCTCGCCATACATCATACAGATTAAGTTCTTCAGCCATTTGGAAGAATGACCTTGGCAAAGTTCTCCTAGCTCCTTTTCTCTTCTTTCCACTTTTATAGTCCCGTTTCGGGTCAACTATAGCATTGAAGTCACCCAGTAGACAAACATTTTCATTTCCCATCTCTCGAATAATGCTATGTAGTCTATGATAAAAATTTTCCTGGCCTTCATTAGGTGCATATATTACAACCAGGGATACCTTTTTTTTCGTTTAATATTATTTCTACGATTAATATTCTCCCTTCCTCATCATGATAAATTAGTTTAGTCTGGATCGTGTCTTTGACATATAATGCTATTCCTCTTTTCTTTTGGTCAGCTAGAGCTGTGTAAAGTTTACCCAATCTCGGACATTCTAAGATCTAGATCTGTCTTTTAGTCATATGGACCTCTTGCATTGCAATTATATCGTAGTTCAAATGTTTTAATTTATTAAATATTGTTTTCCTCTTCTGGGGTAAGTTTAGACCATTAATATTCAATGATAGAATCTTGATTTCTCCCGACATATTTCTATGTGTATTTAGGTCGTGTGCTTCTTGTTGCCCTTGTTTCTCTCACTTCCTTTGGTTCTTCCCCTTTTTCGTCTACAACGAATTCTTTCTCCTTTCGTGTCTCCACTGGTTCCTTTTCTCTTCTTATCTGAGGCCACTTTGGGTTCCTAAAGACTTTACACTTAGCCCGGAAGCAATTCTGATGGCGTGGCATGAAGAAAGATGTAGATAGTTGCGTGAAAAGTTGTACCATTTGCACCACAATGAAGAGACGACCAGGAAACCCCCCTGGACTACTGCAAACAGTAGCAGAGCCAACAAGGCCGAAGGAGGAGATCGCAATGGACTTTATAGTAGAGTTGCTAAAAAGTGGGGGAAACACAGTTATTTGTACTGTAATAGACCTGTTCTTCAAACAGGCACACTTCATATCTACCGACTGCATGGAGTACCTTGAAGAATGATCTCAGACAGAGGGGTCCAGTTCACGGCTAAGTTCTGGAGGGAGTTCCTGCTGTCCATTGGATCATCTTAGGGTCTTAGTTCAGCTTTTCATCCGACCACCAATGGAGCAGCAGAGAGACTAAACGCCATGGTAGAACAGTACCTGAGGTGTTACGTGAACTATCAGCAGTCCAATTGGGCAGACCTTTTATCTTTTGCTGAGGTCGCGTACAATAATGCTGTCCACAGTAGTACAGGACTCACGCCATTCAAAAAAGTGAGCGGTATGGACTTCGTCCCAATGCTTGTATCCAATGCTTGGAATCCAATGCTTGGAATCCAAGGGATCCCCCCTTCTCAGTCAGCTTGGCTGACTGGATGTCGATGCTGAAATCAACCTGGGAAAATGTCAAAAAGGCACTGGCTAAAGTGGCACAAACCTATAAGAAACAGGCAGATAAACACTGGGCTCCGCAGCGGCCATTCCGGGTAGGAGAGAATGTTTACCTCTCCACAAAACCTGGTCATAGGGGGCCAAACCCATTATGAAGTTCAACAAATCCTCGATTCAAGATGGCAAAGGAGACAACTCCAATATTTAATCAAGTGGAAGGGCTACCCCTTATCAAAGGCATCTTGGGTGAAAAACAGAAATATCCAGGCTGATCGCCTCATAGCAAAATTCCATGTAGAAAATCCAAGCAAGCCTGGGGAGGGACACATCCCTAAGTTATACACCTGTACTCAAATTGCTTTGTTTTATACAGGTCGCTTTCAGGAAGTGAGGGGAGCTGGATGTAAACGCCTGAGGCATTTCCATGACTACTATAAACTTGAGAAGGGGGGGGGAAAATGCCATGCATACTTTTGGCCAGAGTAAAAGTCTCATATTGCTGTACTGGGATGTGAATGTGCATATCCAGAACCCTGCCATAACGTCCTGTTGGAGAATGTGATTGATGACCTCAGCCAGAGGGGAGGGGGCACAGGGGTAAAGGTCAGATGCCATTAAGTGTGATTTAGTTTCAGCTACACAAAAGTCTGTGCCAAGATGTTAGTCCTAATAAATGAATGGTTTTTTTTTAACCTTGTCTTGGGACTTGTTAATTAATGAGGGCAATTATTGGAAACTTCACACATCACTTACAATTCATATCAAATCATATATTTTTAAATCAAATATATTTATATATATATTACTGTTATTGTCAGGCCTGCAGCGGTTCCTTTAAGAATTTTTGGCCTGCCACACTCTCTCTTCTAGCTTCATCTTTAGTATGCATATTCATTAAGGGGGGGATAGCAATGGGTAGAATGTGTTGTTTTAAAAATAAAAAATTCCTTTCTAGAAGCTCAAGGTTATTCTTTTTCTCCGCACCTTGGCAACTGACCGGAATCAGCGGGGTGGAGATGACAGCGCGGATGAAGAAGATTGGAGCATATGATCCATTAGTGGGTGTGGGGACAAGATCATGAACTTTCAACTGGGTGGGAATACTAGGTAATTTCCAGAATTGGGATTCCACAGATATACCAACATATCTGACTTATTAAATTGGAACTTTAAGGAAAGGTTTGCCTTGGATTCTGATTTAATTCTGCATGATACTTAGAACTCTGACAGTTATTATACCTCAACCTTCATTTGACTATAATTGTTTTTACATCCTTTTATATGAAATGTTCTAAATTTAAACTATCTAATGGCATTCCATTAAATCCTCCTAAAATCATCCAATAACATTATATCTTTATAACATGTTCTAAATAAAAATTGGCTATCTTTAATAACAAAGCTTTTAAACCTCCTCTCATCTCCATTTGTAGTTTATATAAAATGTCATATTATCAAACTATATATATATAGTTACTATATAGTATATATAGAAACCCTCCATCTGCTCCTTCCATCAGCTTGTCTTTGGTTATCACTGGTGCTTCTGTCAAGGTTTCTCTCCTTACCTCCATCAATTTTTCTCTCTTTTCTTCTTCTATACTTTGAAATCTAGGGTAGAGTTCCAGTCCATCTATCTCCCTTTCCCATATTCCGCTCTTGCCATTTCCAACCACGCTCAGTTTTCTGTCAGTATCCACAATTTTCTTATCTCTTTGCTCATTTTTTTCTTCAATTTTTAGAACTCTGTCCTCCACTTTCTTCATTTGATAAACATCCTCAATTTTTCCATCAAATTTTTCTGTTTTGTGTTCTATATTCTCCAATCTTTTCTCAATTTTCTCTGTTACTACTATTTTTTGATTTTCAAACATAATGATTTGCAATGTTAAAATTTCTTTTTCCTGTTGCGCCATTCTTCCAACTTGTAAACACTGCCACTATAGCATTCAAGGCTTTTTGTTAGATTTCAAGCAAGTCCATTATAATCTTTCAAGTCAAGGCTTTGTCTTCCCTCCAATCCAGCTGCTGATAGAACTCCCGAAGAACACCTGTGTAAACAACCTGTGCTCTTCCTACTGTCACTCTCAGTAAACAAGCTGAAAAGCCTTGAAGTGTCAAATGATCAAAGAGAAAAAAGAAAAAACAATGTTTCCAAGCCTCCAGCCTCTTAAGTGGCAGTGTTACTTCTTTTTCCTCTATTGTTACAGCCCTCTTTATATTCCTCTTTATATCTTCTTTGTGTTCCAAACTTGAAAAAAATTCGTAAATGGAGAGAGAAAATAATCCAATCAAGCATTGTAAAAAAAAAAGAAAATTTTTAATCCATAGGTATAAAAAAGAAGAAAAAGTAGAAGAAAAACTAATCCATTCAGTTTAAAAAATAGGAAACATTTGCAAAAATTCAATCCATAAAAAGAAAAATTAAAAAAAGATAACACACTAAGTTTAATGTAGTTTAATTTTGCCACTTACTCTCTGTCTTTTTATTTAGTTTTGATTTTCTGGGGCGTAGTCTCTTTTTTAATAATAAAATTTCCTCACCAATTTGACACACTTTCTCTTTCCGCTTTCTTTCCATTCCGGAACTGTCCCAAATTCAGCAGCTTCAATGGTTGCGTTTCTGTCGTCAGAAATAAGAGCTTCTCCTGGATCAATCAGGGACTTTGCGGTGTCCCTGAGATCAGCAGGACATACTCTTCTCTGTCACCATCTCTACAGGATGGTTTAGGTCCAAAAGGACCATCCAGCGGCAGAAATATTGACTGCGATCTTGGAGCTCCAAGATCACATGCCGTGTCGTCGCAAAATCAGCCCCTCCTCTCCACTATGATAACAGTTTTCATGGACAAGCCCTTAATTTAGTAGAAATTAAACCTTTAAAAGGTTACTATAAAATGGAAAAGCATGCATATTCATAAATATATTTATTTTTATTCTTTCAATAGAAACCTGCAGGCAGAATATGACCGGTTGAAGCAGCAACATGATCACAAAGGACTATCTCCACTGCCATCCCCACCTGAGATGATGCCCATTTCACCACAGAGTCCACGAGATGCTGAACTCATTGCAGAAGCCAAGTTGCTCCGTCAACACAAAGGCCGTCTAGAAGCCAGGATGCAGATCCTGGAGGATCACAACAAACAATTAGAATCACAGCTACATAGGTTAAGACAACTATTGGAACAGGCAAGACATCTGCTTTTTTCTTTTATTTGGTAGGAAATAATGTGGCTTTTTAATTTAATTTTCTTATACTTATTGTATCACAAAATAAAAATGTAGTACTCAAGGATTGTATAGAACAGCGATAGCAAACCTTTTTTGGCTCGCGTGCCATTAGGGGGGCTCAGAGGGGTCGTGCGCGGACATGCCGCACCCATAATGCAATGCACAATTCCCCCCAGTGTGCATGCGCACATGAGAGGCGCTTCCCCCATTTTTTGCATGCTTTTTTCACCCTCCCCAGGCTCCTATAAAGCCTCTGGAGCCTGGGGAGGGCGAAAAATGGCTTTAAAAAAGGCTGAACTCAGCTGGCAGCGCGCGCATGCACTCTGGCCAGCTGACAGGGCAACGCCTCGCGTACCCTGACAAATGGCTCTGCGTGCCACCTGTGGCACGTGTGCCGTAGGTTTGCCATCCCGGGTAGAGAATATAAATATGCAAACTGAAATCCTCTGTAATATTGGAAACCTTTCTAAATTGGTGAAATTTACTTCTCAATACATCTATGTGATGGGCGTGCTAGTGATCATGCTGCTACTTGTAAAATTAACCATTATAATTTCTGGTATTTCAGCCTCAAGATGCAAAGGTGAATTGTACAACCCAGTCTTCTCCTACCTCGGTACAGAGATTGGAAAATAATCAGCCAATGCTTCTCCGTGTTGTTGGTAGTCAGACTACAGATTCTATGGGTAAGCTAAAAATGAAGCACTTTTTAAAATAATTGTAATAAATAATTTTATTCATATTCTCATTAATGATAATTGCATACACAGGAACATTATACTTGTTTCTTGATTTAAAGTTTCCTGTGCTGGGATTCTTTTCTATATGGACTGATTTATTTGCACACTTAATTTGCTGGAGGAGAGGCAAGCTGACAGCGTTATTATTTATTGTCTACACACACAATCTGCATTATAGAAAATAGCATGGAAGCCCATTTTGTTTTATTTTGTTGTGTTATCATGAGAAATTTCATATATGCTTGTGACATACTAGAGGTCAGAAGTAAGCAACCACGAGCCTAAGGCTTACATACATTCCCCAGAGTTTCATTTATAGTTCCTTTAATATTTGTGATGGGATGGGTTAGAAGGAAAATAGTGCTTTAACATCTGTAGATTTAAAAAAAAATACAAAATGCAAGAAGAGTTCTAATAAATTTTATTTTGATTATGTTCTATCAGTTACTGCCCTGGAGCAAAGCAAAAAGCCTGAAATATCTAACTGAATTATTATTATATTTAAGTTCATAATAGTGCCAAAGAGAACCAAGCAAATACTTTTTGGCAAAACTATCACCACCTAATTTGTTTCTAGCTATTTTTACTATGTAGCAATTGGTGATTATTGTATTTCCCAAAGCTGTTCTATGAAATCAACTCAACTACCTTGTCTTCTGAATGGATGTCAATATTCACAGAAGTGGATCATTATTCACTACTGAAATCTCTCAACAGTGTCTTACAAATTTTGCTGCTCCCCTGACCAACAAAGCAATTGCTATGCCAGAAACATAGTTTACCATAAAATTTGAAATTAATTAATTTGAGCTTCTGCATGTTGAAGCACCTAACAAAAAAAAGATGTAATAGTTGTGTGATAGTTTGATAGTTATTAAAGTTCTGGGGGCCAAGATTAAAAATAATGGTTGCAAAGATGCTTTCTGCAAGAATTTGCTTTCACTTGTATTACATTTATTTATTTAAATTGTTCAATTTTATTAACAAACATGTAAAATACACACACACACAAAACTTAGACGTACAACACATTTACACAATGCAATACAAACAGGAGCTTCCTGTTCTTTCTAGTAGCAGTTATCAATTGATAGCGCTCACCTTATATTATTTCCCATTCAATTGTATTTCATTTGAGTTTCACCATTCTTAACTTTCTTATTTTACTCATAACTATTATTTTGAGTTTTGTTACATTCCTTCATTGATTCTTGTTTCTTTCCTCCATCTACCTATACCATTTATCCCATATCTGGTAGAATTCTGATTCTTCTTTTCCCTGAATTTCTTTGGTTAGTTTGTCCATTTCAGCACAATCCATAACCTTTCTTATTATTTCATCTTCACTTGGAGTTAGTTTGTTTTTCCATTTCTGGGCAATCCTTGCTGCCGTAATTATATGTAGTATTAAATACTGGATTTCTTTTTTGTATTTCGCAGACATTATTCCTAATAAAAAAATTTCAGGTTTCCATTCTATTTTAACCCCCATTATTGCCTCCAGCCAATTTTTGATCTTTTTCCAAAAATTTGTATTACATTTAATTAAGTATGGAAGTGAATTAGAATGTCAGATCCCTATCATGATACTGCCATTCAACTGGGGAGGGGACCCCGGATTCTTGTACTCACTTATTGCTCTCATCCTGTTTCCTATGTATCCTATAATTCCCTAGTTTATAACTTTTACCCTATTCTCTGTGTTTTGATTAACCTTGGGGAATGTACAAGGGAGGAGGGACATCTGTTTTCTCTCAGCTTGGAAGCCTCACAGAAGAAGTGCATGGGAACGACTCCTTAGATCTTTTTCAGGACTACCGTTTCTACAACATCTTTGCACCTGTGGATTGGCTCATTCATCAAACTGAGAGGAGAGGTTTCTAACCGCTTTATCGTAACGGAATTGCCTGGGGGGGACGATTCAGACCATGCTTTGCATTGTTGTGCATTCACTTCCTTTCAATAAGTTTCCTTTTGAAGTGCTAAAGTTTCAAGAGTCCATCTTTACTTGAACCAGAGGGAGAGGTAGGGCCTTACATAAAGCAGGGTCTGCAAAAGTGGTCAACCTGGAGAAGCAAACTCACTCTGCCGAGGGGACCCTGCACATAGTATCGAAGCAAAGTGACGAGCAAGGAGAAGAGGAATGCTGGGATGAGACCTCCACCACCAACAGCCAGAAGCCAGATCCATCTGCCCCAT
Organism: Natrix helvetica; assembly: GCF_964273705.1. Taxonomy (NCBI): domain Eukaryota; kingdom Metazoa; phylum Chordata; class Lepidosauria; order Squamata; family Natricidae; genus Natrix; species Natrix helvetica. The sequence continues at coordinate 64,946,326 of NC_138550.1, forward strand.
TGAAGACATCGAAGCCAGTTTGGAGGCCCCCATGAAGCCCAGATGATAGATCAGAGTGGAGAAGAAAGATAACTGGGACGGAAGAACCTGAGGAGTCATCCTCACCCAGGGCAGTCAACAACCAGGTTGGAAACAGAAGCTGGAAGCCCTGTCTGACTAGGAAGAGCTAATCAAAGAACCAGCCAAAGATGACCGCCTCAAGAGAAATGTTAAGTGGTTCATGATGGAGGCTTTTGAAAACCTCAGAACCAGGGGAGGATTAGATTGATACCAGAGATGGGGCGAGGCAGGAGCCAAGAAGGCCGGGGCTGCCCCCCAGATCCAGCAGCAGTAGGCCAAGCAGACACAGTGATGGGGAAACAGCCATGCAGATGAACCCACCTGTGCAGCACCAGTCCTTGCAATCGTTCCTGGCCAGCCCAGGGCGCCACAACTGGAGAGGAAGACACCCCCCCCCCCTTGAGAGTGAAGTACGATGGCAACCTGCAGCAACTGGGGTTTTTCATGGCACATGTCCTCAAGTACATGCAGTAGTATAGGGAGGATTTCCAGACCCAGGGCACACGGCCTGAGTTGTCACCTTGGCCCTGGAAGGGGCAGCTACCCATTGGATGGTGACCCTCCACAACACAGACACCCCTGAACTGTGGAACTTCGACCGATTCAGGATGGCTCTCTACCACTGATTTGAAGACCGCTTGACAGATCGCAAACCTTGCAATTGCATCAAAAATGGATGCTGGCCGGTAGCTGAATACACAGAAGGGTTCCGAAACCTCATCTGCAGAGTGGACTGGCTGGAAGACATCCTAGGGAGCTGGTTCAAAGATGGCCTGAATGATGACCTTTACTTGGCTCGAGGGGTCCTAGACCCCCTGCACGACTGGTACATCCTGGATGAAGAAGTGGAGATTGACATGGCCAGAAACCAGTACTGAAGGGGAAGAGCCTGGAAGAGATATCCACCTCAGGGAAAGCAAGAGATTTCAAACCGCAAGCCCCCCCTGGCACCGAGATCATCTGCCTGCTTCAAATGCGAGAAGGAGGGGCACTGTGCAGCTGAGCATCATTTGAAAACTCCTGCTTGAAAGCCGGAATGCCTGTCTGGAGAAAAGCCTATGAAAACAACCCCCCGAGGAAAAGACACTGCACTGAGAAGTGGAGAGGCCGTGGAGTTTCACCCCCTCGCAAAATTGGGCAAGGAACTCCGGCATCACCTGGGGAGGAATTGGGCCCATCCGAAAGCAATCCTTAAGATGACCTGCTGGTAAGCAAATTAATTGAGCCATTCACCCTGCCTCTAAGACTGTTCATCCCCAGTCGGGAGAAAAGAGTGAAAATCTCACCCCTCTTGGACTCAGGATACACCCGGTGTTTGATTAGCCCAATCCTGGTGGGAAAATTGGGCATATACTTGTGGAAGCTAAAAAATCTCATCATGTTCTGCCAGTTAGATGGGTCAGTCACATGGGTGGGAACATTTTGCTACAGAACCGCTGGACATAGCAATTGGGTACTCATGAAATGGAATGGCCACTAGTTTTAGGGCTCACATGGTTGAGGAAGTGGAACCCCAAAGTGAACTGGAAGCAGAGGACTCCTAAGATTTCAATAGCATGTGACTGAACCTAATGGCTGAAGAGGGGAACTGGGGGAGAGCAAAACAAAGAAGCAGTGATGGCAAGAAAGGCCACGCCAGACCAGAGCAGCTGAGGGAGTACAAGGACCTAGCTGAGGTGTACACCGAAGAAGGCTCCAATGAGCTCCTCCCCCCCGCCCCACAGACAACTACCAGGGTCCAAACTACCAAAACCAAACATGTATAGCATGTCCCCCAGGGAACGTGAATTGAGAGCCTTCAAAAATAAAAACCTGGCTAGAGGTTTCAGCAAACCCACCTCACCAAAAATTGCCGCCCCATTGCTATTCTGAGAGAAAAAAGATGGGACTTTGTGCCTTTGTGTAGATTATAGAAATTTAAACACTGTGAGCATGGAGAATGTGTACCCCTCCCCCTCATGAAAGACATGCTAGCCCACCTCTCCAAAGGATTTTTTTTTCAAAATGACCTAAGAGAAGCTTACTACCGAATCAGGATTAGGGAAGGGGACAAATGCATAACACCTTTTAATACTCCTTTGGAGTGCTCCCATTTGGATTATAAGGCGCCCCTGCCATGTTTATGCAATTCATAAATGAGGTGCTCCATGAGCACCTGTACAAAGGGGTTCTGGTGTACTTAGATGACATGTTAATATATACTGTGACAAAAGTTGAGCACGTAAAGCTTGTCTGAGTGGTCCCAAACAAACTCCACGCTGCAAAACTTTTTAAATGTGAATTTTACAAAGATAGAATTGATTACCTGGGATATAGGATTTCCCACTAGGACGTGGAAGTGGACCTAGGGAAAGTGCAAACAGTTCTCCACCCGCACCTGCAAACAACTACAAAGCTTCCTGTGGTTTGCAATACTTCCCTAGGGGAAAAAACGTTTTAACAGATACACCATCCAGAAAGCCTCAGTTTCACAGTGGGAAACCTGAAGTGATCAAACCCCTGCTCCCAGCCTGGCAGCCAAAGTGATGACCAGGGTGCAAGCTAAACAAGAACCACTTATGGACAATGTTACCACTCAAGCATTTAAAAAAGCTCTACAAACCAATGGCCCATAAAACACCTGTTTAATTAAAGATGACTTAGGTGGGTGGGAGGAAAATTATATGTCCCAGCTAGTCAGAGAATTCCTCTCATGCAAACATGTCACAACTCCAAACTGGCTGGGTACTTTGGTTTTGTGAAAACCTACACCTTATCAAAAGGCAATTCTGGTGGCCATCTCTTAAAAAAGACATTGAATAGTTGCCCTATCTGTGCAGAAGCAAAGAGAAGACAAGGGAACACACACACACACGGTCTTTTGCAGACAGGAGCCGAGCCTCAGCACCCTGGAGAGAGATCTCTATAGATTTTATTGTAGAGTTACCTGAAATTGTGGGGAATACTGTTATCTGGGTCGTAACAGACCTTTTCTCCAAGCAGATCCACTTCATTCCTTGCCAAAAGATCCCCACTGCTAAGGCACTTGCCAAACTCTTCCTGCAGCATATCTATTGACTACATGGGGCCCCACAAACAGGGGTGAAATGCTACTGGTTCTTACCAGTTCGCTAGAACCAGTAGTAAAAAAAATGCTTCAAAAAGTGAAAAAAAAGTTGGCCATGCCCACCCAGTCACATGACACTCCCCCAAGCCACGCCCACAGAACTGGTGGCAAAAAAAAATAGATTTCGCCATTGCCCACAGAGGATAATATCTGATTGGGGGGTCCAATTCACTTCAAAGTTTTGTAAGGCCTTTTTGGACCTTCTTGGAGCCTAAGTTCTCGTCATCACCCTCAAACTAACGGATCGACAGAGAGACTGAACTCGGTTCTGGAACAATATTTAAGATGGTTTATTAACTATCAACAAGATAACTGGCTGACCTCCTGCCTTTTTCAGAAGTTGCCTATAATAACTCTGTGCACTCTTGCACTGGGTTCACCCCATTTTGAGTTGCGACTGGCCAGGACTTCATCCCAATGGCAGAATTACCAGTAGAAGAACCAACCATACCCTCACTTAAGGGAGTGGATGCAACAACTACAAAACACCTGGCCAGTAGTGAAACTAGCCCTGAATGAAGCTACAGCCACTTTTAAAACACAAGCTGACAAAAGGACAGAACCAAACCCATTTAAAATATATAGGTGATATGGTTTACCTATCCACAAAATTCCTACAAATCTTTCAACCCTTAAATAAATTGGGACCCAAATTCATAGGGCCTTTCCCAGTCACTAGAATCTTCAACCCAGTAACGGTAGAATTACTACCCCCCAAGATACTTTGAACAGGTCCACCCAGTTTTTCACTACAGCTTATTGAAACCCGTAATTACATCCCCTTTAAAGCCCCCAGCAGACACTCCTCCAACCCCTATTATGATCGGAGAAAACACTTTAAAATTGAAGAGATCCTTGACTCCCACGCCCACCGGGGTTCAACTCAATACCTCCCTCAGAAAATGAGTGGGTAGCTAAGAAACCTGTTAGGGCCCCTGCCCTGCTGAAAAAGTTGGAAATATCACTGGAAATATCCTAACAAACCGAACTAACTCTCTATGATGTTCGTCTTTCTGTTCTCTCTCATAAGTAATCCCCTCATTTTTTTGAAGGGGGGAAGCATGTTAGATCCCTATCATGATACTGCCATTCAAGTTGGGGGGGGGGGGAGACCCTGGATTCTTGTACTCACATTACTCTCATCCTGTTTCCTATGTGTCCTGTAATTCCCCAGTTTATAATTTTTACCCTGTCATCTATTCTGCCCTGTGCTTTGATTTATCTTGGGGAATGTACAAGGGAGGAGGGACATCTGTTTTCTCTCAGCTTGGAAGCCTCACAGAAGAAGCGCATGGGAACAACTGCTTAACTCTTTCTACTGTTTCCACATCTTTGCACCCATGCATTGGCTCATTCAACATCAACCTGAGTGGAGGAGTTTCTAACCACTTTATCCTAACGGAATTGCCTGGGGGTAATTCAGACCTTCTTTGCATTGTCTTGAATTCACTTCCTTTCAATAAAAGTTTCCTTTTGAAATGCTAAAGTTTCGAGAGTCCATGCCTTCTTGAACAGGAGGGAGAGGCAGGACCTTACATGGAAGCTACTAATAACATAATAACCCAAAGATAGTTCCGTATACAATGCAGCTAGAAAGTTATTTACAGTCATAGCAACACAATTCAACACATGGTTGAAATTTGTATGCTATTCATCTCCCAAACATTTTATCCCTCAAAGTTTAATGATAAACTCTGTTGCTATCTGAACTCTGCATTTTGTGTCAGCATAGTTTGTACCAATAACGTCAATCCTGAGTTGTCTCAGTGTTCCATTATCAATTAGGGTTTCAGTACAATCATCAGCTTTGCTATCTGGAATTCTTTGAAGAATTCATAATTATGTAGAATTTTAGAAGACCTTAGAAGCAAACCATCTTAACAGATTCCCAGTCCCAGTGGACTGATTAGCAAGCCCTGTCCTATTTCTCTCTAGTAAATGGTTGGACCATAACAACAGGAGTAAAACTGAATTTTCTATTATTTACAGTTTTTCTGTTTTCGCTCAAATACCATTTTCAGCATGGAAATTCTTACTGCAATATTATGTCAGTGCCAGTGTGTTCATTATACTCTGTCATACAATCATACAATCATAAATCTGCTTTTGATCTTACTAAATAAACAGAAGTATTAAGGATACCTATCTGCAGATCTCAAGAATAGATTTGAAAGTTCACATAGATTATTAAACAGTGGAAGAAATGTACCAAAAAAAGCACTGTCTGGTCCAACACTGGAATGCAAACAATTGAATCCAAGGCTCAACTTCAGAAGTGTTCCGGTGAGGAAGGTACGATTGTAGTAGACCAGAATAACTGTACTTCTTCAACCTGGTGCCATCTAATGATTACTACACATTTCCACGGAATCCTCATGAACAGCATCTTGTAAGAATATGACTATTGATTCACTTGTTCATTATCTGTTAAAGTCTACAAAAATATCATCATTGATCACCTCAATTAGTTGGTATTTTGGTCCATTATGATACAATAATTCTATTGCTACTTTATTATTAGAGATATTTCACAAGATATGCATCTTGCTTTAAAATAAAAAAAAATCTTCCCCCCCCCACACACACATATAAAACCTTATGCATGTGGTAATATAAAATCCACATTCTTCTCTTCTGAGAGCTTAAGAACATAATAGATTAAATATACCATTCTTAAACACATTTCTCTACTATTAAAAATATTACAGCTATGTTAGGCACTGTTTTGTACCCCAAAAACCTACATACATATGCTAGGAGTAATAATCAGAAGTTTTAATGCTACTTATCTGTAGCATATGAATTGGAGTGGCTTTGTATATTCTAAACCAATTATTGTACACACTAATAGATGAATGCTGTGGTAGAATAGATGAAGTATATTTCTGCTTTTCTTTTTATTAGGTGAGGAGGATCTACTAAGTCCTCCCCTGGCCACAAGCCCAGGGTTAGAAGAGGTCATGGAACAGCTTAACAATTCCTTCCCTAGTACAAGAGGTAAGGATCATTATTCAGTAGGGCATGATGCAAGTATATTACAGACAGTGGATCTTTTTTTCAAACTGATATTATACTCAGAAATACATAAGTAAAAAATGCAAGCCTAAAAAAGAAGACCACAACTTTACTTCCATAAATACTGTGATTAGCTAGAAATAATTATAAAATGTGTAGTGCAGTCTTTGTGTTCTTTTAATCTTTTGCATTTAATAAATTTATGTATTGGTACAATAATAAATTAATGCATGAATTACATAATGCAAAAGTTAAAATATATTACTTATATATTTGGTAGAAAGGAAGTTGCTGTTTGAAAGACTAAACAATTCCCACCACTCTGTAGTTAGCTGAAGCTAGTAGTTTCAACAAATAACAATTGCTCCATTTCATGTTTTTCTGTCATTTCAATATGACTACTCCATGAATAAAATGTTTGCTATGTAGTATACAAATATATACATACATATAATACACAATTTCTGTCAACATATTCTTTATTGTGCAGCTCAGAGCATATTCATAGTGACTGCCACTCCTTTTCAGCTTTATGATAACTCACAGTTCTCAAAGCAAAAGGTTGGATATTTGAAAATAAAAATACTAAATACCAGTGTAGTGATTTATAAATATTTTTAAGCTGATAGGTTAGAGCAAATTTCCATCACAAATCAGATTAGAAACAATGTACAGATGTCAGAAAGGTCGACAGTTCAAATCCCTAGTGCCATGTAACAGAGTGAGCTCCCATTATTTTTCCCAGCTTCTGCCAACCTAGCCATTTGAAAGCAAGTAAAAATGTAAGTAGAAAAATAGGAACCACCTTTAGTGGGAAGGTAACAGCGTTCCGTGCGCCTTTGGTATTTAGTCATGCTGGCCACATGACTACGGAGACGTCTTTGGACAGCGCTGACTCTTCAGCTTTGAAGCGGAGATGAGCACTGCCCTCTAGAGTCAGGAACGACTAGCACATGTGTGTGAGGGGAACTTTTACTTTTACCTTTTACAGATGTTAAGCCAAATATTCATTTTCCATTGCTTGGATTTGTTGTTTTGTTGAGTAAAAGGTCATGGATATAAATTCCAGAGATGAGAATATTTTATTGAATGTTGGACAATAAAATTCTTTAGTTGAAATATATAACAATATTTTTCTTTCTTCCCTTTCTTCGCACAATACATTTATTGTGTACCAAGGATTAATACTTTTTAGGATTGCAAGTAATTAAATATTTTAGCATAAAAGTTGACTTTTAAATTCAAACATCTGGCAAAATACACTTAGAAAACAATGTATTTTTCAAAGTTGTACAGGATCCATTGATGGTATTAGAATTACATCGCCTTTTCCCAAATTAATGTCCTTTTTCAAAACTCATCTGAATATGTGTATATCCATCTCCTTATTTTAAAGGCTGATAGTGAAGGAAATGTGTGTATGTGAGGTTTACTTAAAAACAAAATTGTGTGGATTTAAATACTTTGCAGCCTTTTTCAAAAACTATTGTTTTAAATCTATGTTTATAATGATAATTGATATATTTTATGTGTGTGTGTGTGTTTTCATTTTCTTTTTCATACATCTAATATAAAGGAAGAAATGGCTCTGGAAAGCCAATGAGTGAGGTTAGTGCATATAATGCCCACTGCAAGAGCTTCTCACTGCTTCATTCTCCTTTTTTTTTGGAGGGTGTGTGTGGCACTTGTGGCACAGCATGTGTGTTTTTCAGTACTTGTTACAGGTATACTGTAATATGTAATACTTCTAAACTGTCAATGGATATCAAACTACTAGAAACTGAAAAAATGTGTATTTTTTTCATTAGGCTACCTCCATAAATGGGAAGAGCAGGGGTAAAATCCTACCAGTTCGGACCGGTTTGGGAGAACTGGTAGTGGACATTTGGCCTGGGTTGCCGAACCGGTAACGACCACTGGCTGGCCATGCCTCCAAACCGGTCCCCCAGTTGCCACTCGCTCACCTTGCCCAGTGTCTGCTTTCCACCGTCCCAGCCTGCCTTCCCTACTCCCTTTCCCACAGCCTGCAGCGCTGCCATGCTTGCCTGCCTTCCATGCAACCTTCCCAGTGTCCCCCTGGCCAGCTTGCGAAGGCAGACAAGCATGTCAGGGCCAGCTGGCTGCAGGGAACAGAGCTAGCAGCTTACTCCCTTTCCCGCAGCCCTGACATGCTTGTCTGTCTTCGCTATCCATGATCCCGGCCCAGGAGAGTATTTTGCTGGTGCACACACGCTCACACGAAAGAGATGAGAGCAAGAAAAGGGAAGAAAAAGAGAGAAAGATAGAGAAATGAGAAAATGATGGAGAGAGAGAATGGAAGGGAAAAGAGAGGAAAACAGATCGAAAAAAGGGGAGAAATGAAAGAGCTGGAGGGAGAGAATGAGAGAGAGGGAAAAGAGGGAAACAAATCAGAGAGAGAAGATGAGAGAGAAATGAAAGAGCTGGAGGGAGAGAAAAGAGGGAAACAAATCAGAGAGAGAGAAGAGGAGACAGAAATGAAAGAGCTGGAGGGAGAGAATGAAAGAGAGGGAAAAGAGGGAAATAAATAAAAAAGAAGAGGAGAGAGAGAAATGAAAGAGCTGGAGGGAGAGAAAGAGAGAGGAAAAGAGAGGGAAACAAATCAAAGAGAGGAGAGAGAAATGAAAGCACTGGAGGGAGAAAATGAGAGAGAGGGAAAAGAAGGAAACAGAAGGGGAGAGAAAAGAAGGAAGAGAAAGAAAGGGAAGAAAGAGAGAGAAAGAAAGAAAAGAGCAACAGAAAGAAAGAAAGAGAGGAAGGGAGAGAGAGACAAAAAGAAAGAAAGAAAGAAAGAAAGAAAGACAGACAGACAGACAGAAAGAACATGACCACAATTGAGCCCAAAATTTTGATTGCTAAGCAAGTGTGTTAAGTGAGTTGCACCACATTTTACAAGTTGGCCACGTCCACAGAACAGGAGGGAAAAAACTTTGGATTTCACCAATGGGGCAGAGGAATATAAAAGTGAAACTGTTTTCTATAAAATTGTTCAAATAAAACTTTCATAGTTAATCATAACTTGATTTGCATTTTGAGACTATAGCACGTTTCTATCTTATACAATTATTTGGAACATGTATGTTCCAAATAGTTATATAGAATTATTTAGTTATGCTCAAGAATTGAGAGGTATAAACAGCAAAATGTTAAAGCTTGCAAGTTAATGCTTGTGCCAGCTAAATTGTCACTAACACCCACAGACTAAACTATGTCATGTTAAAAGTATGTGTGAAAACTCAGCTGATTTCACTGTTGCAAAATCAAATTTTAATCTGGTAAGAATGAAGGTTTATTATTACAGTGAAGGACTAGTTCATAAAGAAAAGATGTAAATGGAAGCAGGTTTTGCATTTTGTTGAATAGCCCACTATAAATCTTGCTTGTTTTTCAATCTAAATATTTCATAGTTACTGAATGGAAAATCATAGGAATTTCAATAATTAGTTATAAGCTCATAGCATTCTTGTTACTAAAATAGTTTACTGAAGGCATCTGAATATTTTCCACCAAATTCGATATTTAAAACGTGTTGTTTAATAAAGGGAAAGTAAAAAAATGTTAATGTGTCACAATACAACATAATAGAGAACTGCAATAGCCTTGTATCTAAACGTAATCAAGCTCATTTTTATATAAGAATCTGTCTCCTATTTAAAGTATAGATGGAATTTGAGGCAGAAATGCGGTTGTAGGCAAAAAACAAACAAACAGTAGGTTTTGAAAAGCGATTAGTATATATTAGGTATATATTATATTAATGAACAAATTCCAGAGACTACAATTAAAATACTATCACAAACTAATAATTAAAGAATATTTAAATAAATTATAATTTGTCTACATTTACAAAACATTTAATAATTCTTTATAATAGAAAATATCACAGTACTATATTGCATTGTTGCAATGAAAATGGAAATTAACAGTTTCTTGAATTTATTTTTAAAAGGGATTGAAAATATTTTTGTATCATTCAAATTGCAGGTGCTTTAAAGTCACATTAACATTCATTTGATTTATACCTCACCTGTTATTCAAGATAGCCTAGCAGCATGAATTTTCTTTGAAGACAAAGCATCTTTGGGACAACCAAGACCTGGATGACTGTGAATCTCTATAAACATTTAGAACTGTATTTCCCCCAAACTAAGCTTAAACCCTGTAGAGGTGGTGGGGAGTGCTTTTTAAATTAGCATTTTAGGTATTCCTGGGCTGTGCAAAGTCTGAAGGACTTGTAACATTGTTGAAGTATGTACAACTTTATTGTTGTACTTTAAGTGGTGCAGTAAATCTGTTACACTGATGTTCCAATTGTGTTGCTTATATTTGTTTCAGATTGCACAATTTATCTGTTAGTAAGCAATAAAGATTGAAAAATTAATTAAACTTCTTAATTGCTCCCTTTCCAAATCCTTTGGAGCTTGCTCTAATTAAAAATAGGTGCAGTTTCTTCTCATATTGAGGGAAGTGACACATAAGTTTAATGCAAGCCTCCAAATAATGCATGAAATGTATGCATAGAACGTTAAGATACTTCTTCAAACATTTTAAGCACATCTGTCAATCATTTCCATTCAAGAATGGTGATCAAAAGATTTCTTCCTGTTTGTTACAGTTTAATATTGTAAAATACCTTTTACAATATTAAACTGTAACAAACAGGAAGAAATCTTTTGATCACCACTCTTGAATGGAAATGATGTAATAGCCACAATTACATTAAATGATGATGATGATGATGATGATGATGATGATGATGATGATGATGATATAAATGTAATATAAAGTCCTTGAATTATATAATTATACAAAAAACCTGCAGATAATAAATGCACATGGTTAAGGTACTGGACCAGAGGTGGGTTGCTTCCGGTTCGGCCCGGATCAGGTGAACCAGTAGTGGCAGCGGCCGAAGCTCCGCCCACCCACCCAGATGCTTCTAGACATGCATGAGTGAACCAGTAGTAAAAAAAAATGGAAACTCACCACTATAGCGGACCTGAAAAGATGAGTTGCTCTTCCATAAGGATAAGCAGGGCAAACCAATTAACTTTGTTAAAGGATCATTGTGTTTGCACAGAAACTTTCTCATAAATCTAATACTAACTGATTCCAACGAATAGTAGTTGGATCATGCTTAAATTCCAACCGCTACTTTAGTCAAAATTCCCATGAAGTAGAGCATCCTGACAAAAGTTCATAGTTAAAGTTTCATGAGTAAATTATCAGTTAAGTTCTAAGTAAAGCACAACAGATTCAAAATGATGACCTGAAAGATCTGAAGAAAACAGTTTCAACACCATCTATCATGTGGACACACAAACTGACTGCATTTAAGGGTGTTTTCATAAGGGCAACATTTGGATACACATTTAAATCATTTGACTTGTAAGGACTATATTTTCTGTATGAACATATTAGGAGGTGGATAGACTTCCCTCTTCAGGTTGACTAGATAATGAACAGAGGCAGAGGAATTTCAATTGGACCATCCTAACTTCAGAATGTACATCTGAAGTCACATGAAAATTTATTTGTCCCAAACATTTAATTTACATTATTGTTTATATGGTTATGTGTGTATGTTGCATAATTGTTTTGTTTGCCATATCTTCTAATTTTGTATTACTCTAAATATCGTATGAATCATTTCAGATTAAAAATTATATCAGTACAATTGCAATTTCAATGCCACAAGGTCCCATTTCCCCACAGCAGTTTCCAGAACATACAGTCATGGAGATAAGCTAGGCTCCCTGTCAGCTTTTCACAGAACAAAACATCCTCAGATGTTTGTTTACCTTGAATCCAAAGGGCAAAATCCCTGCCACAGGGATTTTATTTTTTTCTTCTGGCATAATTGTATTCGGCTGTTGAATAGCAATAACATAAATAGTTGAACAAATGATAGTTGTTAAATTTCATATTAATAGTGTATGAAAACAAAACCACAACAACATTCTAAAATTGCTTAAACATAAGATCTTTTTAATTTTTTAAAGGAGAAAAAAGAAATGAGGGTTCTATCTTTTCTTTTCTTTCCCTTCCCTTGTCCAAAATATTCCACAAGGACACCTGCAAGAAAAACAGTTCATGTCCTTGAGCCAGTATCAGTCTCTACAGACAAGCTGCAAACCCTCTAGTTACAATGTCAACAACTCAGAGAAAATAGAGCAAAGGATACTGTATTTCAAAAGGAGAAAAAACCCAAGTTCTGGCTTCCGAATGGTAGATTCAACTTTCTCTTATTCGTATCAAGCTTAAGGAGAACAAAGATCTCTAAGTCTTTAATAAAATTTAATAGTCAGAAAGAGAAAGGATTATTAAAGTGAAAAAAGTTTTAGATCAGCCAAAAAATAAAGATAGCACAAATTAGGAGGAAAAATCAATTCATTCACTTAAGAGGAGAAACAGGAAGCATTCCAATCACTTCAATCCACAAAACGCTGTTACATAGAAGAGGGGGAAAAAAACTTTCTAAGACAGTCCAATAAAGATAAATTTCGCCTCTTTATTCTTTTGCTTAAAGGACTAATTTATCTTTTTTTTTAAATTTCTTTGAGCAATCATTCTCAAAGAAAAAAAACCCTCACCAGCTGGACTCACTTTCACCTTTTTTCCGGAGCCGTCTCCGACTTTGTCAGCCTGGGGGCTGTCTGTTTACTGCCGGTTTGGAGAACTTTCCTTGGGTCAATCAGGGACTTTGCGGTGTCCCTGAGACCAGCAAGGATTTGTCTCCCTGTGACCATCTCTCTGGGACAGTTTAGGTCCCTATGGACTGTGCAGCAGGTAAAAGAATCAACGGCGGTCTCGGACTGTCAAGATCGCACGTTGTGTCGTCGCAACGTCTGGCTCATTCTCCAATTGTGTCAGTCTTAATACAGCAAGGATAGTAGAACATTTGTATAGCATTTCACATGGGTATGCTTTTAATTAAAAATCCCTCTCCAAATGTAAAAAAAAAAGAAATTGACTAGGAATGAGGGGGAAAATAAGGGAACCCAACCTCTGCGCAGACATAAGTAAAACATAATTAATACTAGCTATACTAATTGCTTTAGACTTTCCTTGAAAAATGGTTAACTTTCAACACATGATTAGAGTTCATTGCAAAAAAGGATGAATTGAGTGGCTATGATACTAGTAGGCAAGCTCCTTGCTTTTCTTCTTTCCCCCTCTCTCCAACACTATTCTTTAATGACACATGGAAATAAAATAATTATTTCCACGTGTCATTTTAATTATTAAAATAATTATTAAAACAAAATTAAATTTGTCAAAATTTAAAATGCTTTGCGAAAAATGCTTTGCCCATCATCTCATAAATTGAGCCAGCCAGGAAATCAAGCTACTTCTTCTTAAGCATATCTTCAAAACAGGCATTGTGAAATAATGCATATTCAATCTAGTTTTCACCAGTTATCGGATTCTACAAGGGAACATCCCATTTTTTTATATCTCTAAAGTCTCTTAGCACATTGAGATAGTATCAATTTATAAAATACTTTAGGAAGCATGTTATGTCATTTTTTAAAACATTGCAGATTGTCAAAAACATGAGTTTCAGCATTATTAGTTTTTAAAATAGAGTCTGAAAAACTAGTACTTTCCTGTGTTGAACCAATGGGATTATAAACATTATTTTAAGAAGTAATACTGCATAAGTATATTCCCATACAATGAAATTGGTCATATACAGCACATATAAAAAATCTACAATGCCTGTTAAGATGCAAGTTTTTGAGATGTAAGAAAGTCAGACTATATAGATATATAAGCTGTACCATTCAATTGAAAAGCAAATTGAAATATTTTTGGTGAAATAACAATAGAACTAGAATAATATGGCTGCATAAGTGTGCATACCCTTAACCTAGTACTTTGTTGAAGCACCTTCTGTTTTTATGACAGCATTCCATCTTTTGGGGTAGGAGTATATCAGCATGGCCTTGGGAATCTTGCCTTGGGAATCTTTGCCCACTCTTCCTTGCAAAAGCACTCCAAATCTGTTTGATTGCAAGATCATCTCCTATGCACAGACCTCCCCAGATTTTCAATTGGATTCAGGTCTGCTTTGGCCAGGCCATTCCAAAACTGATTATCTTCTAGTGAAACCATTTTTGGGTGATTTGGAGGTATGCTCTGGATAATTGTCATATTGAAAGGTGAAATTCCTTTTCATCTTCAGCATTTTATCAGAAGCCTAAAGATTTTGTGCCAAAATTAACCTATATTTGGAACTGTTTGATATGTTTAGTTTAATGAAAAGAAAAACTAGCAGTATTCAAATATCTAAGGGGCTGTGCATGGAAATCAAGGAGATAACTAACCTAGAACTAAAAAGAAATTTCTGATAGAACAACTTGCATCCAGAAGTTATGGGTACTCCAACACTGGAGGCTTTTAAGAAGAGATTGAACCACAATTTATCTGAAATCTTATGGTTGAGCAGGACTAGAAGACTTCTGGGGTCCCTTTTTAGTTACTGTGTTATTTTGTTCTGTTCATAAACGCCTCCACCTTGATTAAAAAGCCCCCATTCCAGCTGAAGAAAAGCAGCTCCAAAGCAGCCCCCAGAAGATCCAGCGTCCGGAGGTTCCATTTTGGCCTGAAACAGGCAGGGGGAGACCCATAAGGGCATATAAGGCTGGAGAGGAGACAGCTTGTTATATCTTTGTATGGTAATTGAGCCAGCATGCCAGGTTGGGGAGGGGGAAGCAATTGTGGGGAGCATGAAGTATTTCAGTGGGTCGGGGAGGCTTTGGGTGGCAGGTGGCCTGTTCCATTGGTAGGTCTCCATGGCCTTCTCCACCCTGAAATATCTCATGTGCACTTAACAATCCTCACATTCGATTAGCAAATGCATAGGCGAAAAGGAGGGAGTAATCTTATTCAAGATACGAGATTCACTCCCACAAATCCTCCGGTTATAAATGGAATGGGCATGCTCCATTACATTTATAACTCAAGGACTACCTGTACTGCCCCGACTATTCTTCCCTGTGAGTTTGGTGTACTATGGTGATGTACAGTATTTTTGTGCCAAACATAGATTTTGGAATTTCAAATGTTCAACCTTGGTCTTATCAGACCATAACACATTTTCCCACATGTTTTTTCAGACTTGATGTAGTAGTTTTTTTTTTCAAAATGTAACCAGGCTTGGATGTTTTTCTTTGTAAGAAAAGGCTCCCATCTTGCCACCCTACCCCACAATCCAAACAGATGAAGAACACAGGAGATTGTTACAACCAGTACTTGCCGGAACTTCCTGCAACTCCTTCAATGTTGCTGTTTTTGACAGTCTCTCAGACCAGGTTTTTTTTTCATAAATTTTTTGGTAATCCTGGAGTTATTGGTAATGCTGGTAATCCAATTATTGGTAATGTTTTCTCTAGCGTTGATGACTGTCTTCACTGTGTTCCATAGTATATCAAATGCCTTGGAATTTTTTTGTACCCTTCTCCTTACTGATACCTTCCAACAATGAGACCCCTTTGATGCTTTGTAAGTTCTTTGCAGACCATGACTTGTAAGAAACAACTGAATAAAAGTCAGAAAAATCCTACTAGCACACCTGATCTTTATATAGGCTTGATCAGTGTCATTTTAATCAATGACAGATGCATAATGACTACTATTTAATGTCAGTTTGGATGTGATTGGTTAATTCTAAATACAGCCATATCCATACTTATAAGAGCATGTGAACACTTGTGGAATGACTTTATTGTAAGTTTTTATTGTTATTTCTCCCCCTAAAAGATCTCAGGTTTTTCAATTGGATTGTACAGCTTATATTAAAGGTGGAAAAATTCTGAAGTGATTATCTTGGTCTGATTTTTTACATCTCAAAAATTGGCATTTTAATAGGGGTGTGCACTATAACATAGATTCCTGTGGACCTTGGATTAATTTCCATTCAGAGGTACAGAATGGTCTGAAAATCAGGAATATGAGAGTTTCAGAAATGCACATTATGCATATGCAGAATATGCAAACGATTCAACAAAATACATTTGTACAATTTTTTGGTTGAAAGTAACATGGGAGCTTGGCCATTTTCTTGCAGGTGATCAATCATTGCATTCTAATGTTTTTCCTAACTTGCCACCTCTTGTACCAGGATTAATGATTAATGATTTGTATATATTTTGTAATTCAAATAGGAAACCAGCTCTGTGTGATATGATTCACCCTTATAATGAAATTTTGCAATTGTCTTCCTTCAATTAGCAGTAATAACTTAAAAGTTAGCATAAATATATATTTTGATTCCAATAAAGATCTTCTCTGAGACTTTACTCATGTTTATCAGCATTTAAATCTTCTAGCTATGCTATTAATTGCAATTGATCCAGTTAGGTGTTAAAAATATTGATTAATCTACAAATACTTTTGCAATAAAGCCTGCATATTGTCATGCACATTTAACTTTGGAATGTTCATGTGCGCAGCTTTGAAATTGTTTTGCAGTGTAGTGCTAATGAAAAATGCTTTTCAGATTTTACTGGACTATACAACTGATCGTGCTGTATCAAATAATTCCAAATTATTTGATACACTCCTTGTGTTTTACCTCATTTTTCATAATTTATTGAGGATACCTCTTTCCTGTAGAGCATATTGTATTAATTGTATTACAGATAGTTCTTGAGTTATGAATGTAATGGAGCCTTCCTATTCCATTCATAACCCGAGGATTCGTGGGAGTGAATCTCATACTTTAAACACAATCACTCCCTCCTTTCACCCATGCATTCGCTAATCAAATGCTCTGTTCGTTAAATGCACATGAGGTATTTCAGGGTGGAGAAGGCCATGGGGAGCCTAGTGAAGGAATAGGCCATCTGCTTAAGACCACTCAAGACCTCCCCAACCTGCTGAAATACCTCATGCTCCCCACAATTACTTCCCCCAACCTGCTGTGTTGTGTCACTTACCGTGTAAAGATCTCTCAGCCACATGCACCCCTCTGACACTCCATTTTAGTACGTGCAGGCCTGGCTCAGGCATCCCTCTGAACCTCCTTTTGGCCTGCAAAGTGCCGGGCGATGCCTGTGCACATCAAAACAGAGCATCGGATGGATAGAGGTCCCACCTCTCCAGACCTCCTTTTTGGCTTACAAAGTGCGGAGTGGATGGGGAATAGGCAGGATGAATGTTGCAAGCCTCTGTGGTTGTCCGTAAGGGTGAACAACTGTCGTGGTTCTGCAGCATTCATAGTTTCGGGACTTATTCATAAACACGAGGGGGGGCTTATCACATAACTTCAAACATTCGCTAAGGAATGCTCGTAACCTAGGGATTACCTGTAATTATGATATTTATACATATTCACAAGACAGATCAATTTATGCCTCTCTCTTTTTTTTTTTACAGGCAACAATGTAGTTAGCCTTTTCCACATGGCAGATGACTTGGGCCAAGCAATGGAAACCTTAGTGACAGTGATGACTGACAACAAATTAGTAGAATAACAAGTTCTATTTTACAACTTCAAGCATATCCTGCATGGTTTTTATAATATTCATATGACAGAGGATTAGACTGTAAGCGTTTACATGAAAACAAATCTATATTTTTGTGAAGGATAGTGGTACTATACTGTAGTTTTCAGTAGTTTCTTAAGTCTGTTATTGTTTTGTTAACAATGGCAGGTTTTACACATCTATGCAATTGTACAAAACAAAGAAAACTACATGTAAAATTTTGACAGCTAAATAACTTGCCATTTCTTTATATGGACACATTTTGGGTTGAATTTATAGCTGTTATAAAGAAAGATTGTAAAAAAGGTGTGCTTTATAAAAATGTTTATATAAATCCCTATAAAAACAAAGAAAAAAATGAGGCAGTGCATTTGTTTAGCATCATTTCAACTTGGTAATTATACCCAACAGATATTCATGTTCTGTGTTCTTTTCCTTAAAATCAGACAGAATTTCTGCAACACCAAACAGCCTACATTTTTTCTAGTATCTGACTAATTCTTGCTTTAAAATTATTTTCTAAAACTTCCAGTTAAGATAGCTTTCCATGTCCTGAGCAAGTCTTACTAGAATTATCCAGCTAGTTGGCTAGCTGGAAAGAGCACATATATCATGACAAATATCAGAATTTGCAAAAATAAGATAAATTGGACTCATATTCTAAGCTCTTATTTCCTCTATACTTCGGATCTGAATGTTAAAAGTAAACACAAAATAGAAATTGCCTTATTGTGGACTTATGTGTCCTTATCCTGCCTCCGGCACTGGCCAGCACCTTAATGTTTCTAAATAAAAATATGATTTGCTTTCATGCCCTTTGATGCCACTTTTTATCAGATATTCTGCATCTCTGTGTGTGTATTGGAATGAAGATTTGACTATAGATACCAGTTTGTGATCTGTTTAATCTTTAGATTATTCATATTATTATTTAATATTTCATGTTTATAGAGAAAGTATTGAGTATTGAAAATTGCCTAAATTCTTTAAAACACACAAAGCACTAGTTTTTGTCTTGTAATGAATTCCAAGGAACCACACCAGTTCCACACCAACAGTAATAAAACTGAATAGTGTGGCACAATGGTAAACATCAACTCTATCAGTTGCTTAAAGTAGCCACAGTGCTTCGTGAGAAGCTGGTTGTCCAAAATGAAACCCAGCAATCCTACTCTACAAGTAATGCTGCACAATTAACAATGACTCAGGAGAGGTATGATAAAAAACAGATGTTAGAAAACAGTCCCTCAGGTTTACTATTATAAAATGTTGAGGTACTATTAACAAAAGCTTCATCATTTCCTTTTTTCCCCACCAGCCTTTAATTCCATTGTCTAAAGACAGATTTTTACCATCTAATAAACTTTAATACTTTGCAAATGTTAAATCTGTTACCTCTTGTATGGTATAATTAAAACACAGGAGAAAATATATTTTATTTTTTAATGCTAGTTAGCATTCAACATGGGTAGTCATGGCATTTCTACCTCACTTTCGTTTTGTGGTGTTCCTGACAATTATGTAGAGAAGGTGTTCATCGTCAACTACTTATCCATTGTGTAAACTGGTGTTCTTTTAATACCAATACAATGTAAAACAATTACAATTTAGTAACTCACAAAAAAAGTCCATACATTTTCATGCTTTTTTAAAGACTTTGGGCACAATTCAGTCTAGCATGAGCACAGTGATTACCCACAAATAAATTAGTCCAGAGTTTTAAACAGCCCTATTTCCTGCTCTCTCTTTATTGAGTCTCGTGTGCATTTCCCTGAGAAAACAAACTTTCCCTTTGATTCAGGAGTGTTTTCTTCACTTCTGGGGATGCACACTAAGATGAGCATTAAAAGGGCTCTGTTATGTCCTATACAAATCCTACTCTTTGTAAGAACCGCACTGATGCAATGCTAGACTGAATCATAGGCTTCATTTGCAAATGAATATCCTATATATCTAGCCTTTATGTAAGATTTTACAGATTCAATTATAGGATGGGATTATTAGTTTCTTTTATGTCATAAATTCTCTTAAATTTTAAAAGATTCGAGACTAATACAGTGCACAACTATTTTATCAGTGTTATTTCTTTTTTAGACATTAGTTTTGAAGTGAGTCTTTTGAAAATATTTTAAAGAGTTTAAGAGCTTTATTGCTGCTTTTAAAGAGTTTCTTTGGAACTATGTCATGTTCCTTATATCCATGCACTACTAAACTATAAAACATTTTCAGCATAACCTAATATTGTCTGGCATGTTATACCATTTTCATGCAGTACTGATTTATTACTTGGGTATCATTTATTGTGTTCTAACATCAACACTGTAACATTTACTAATTATTTTTATAAATTTCAGCTTTACTGCATTTTTCACAACATATTGAATTTTACCAAATATATGCCTTACTTACTGTATTATATACTGCTTTACTCAATAAAGCACATAATTATGTTATAAAGTGTGCCATTTTTACTAGTATAGCAGCACTGGATTCTTCTTCTACGGGGGTGTCATTAGGAACAGAATAGGAGTGAGAGAAGCTGCAGGATTATTTCTGTGATGCATACTTGCACATATATTTATTTTAACTTGCACTTTGGAGTCTACACTGCTATTAAGTGGCATTTGTGAGGGGGACTATTCTCCCTCTCAAAGAAGTCGTAGAAAGATAAACAAAACAATTTGTTTTCTCTAAGAAAATTATCAATCATTTAGTGGACACCCACAACATACAATTACAACTGCATAGAGAGCAGTTGTACATCTGGGCTTGCATGTAACATCTGCCAGCAATTTCTTAATCAGGTATTCCAGCCATAGTATTGTGGTTATGAAGCTACTTTATAGAGTTGCTGATAAATACAGCCCTAATAACAGACTACTTATGGGACCCGTAATGAATTATAGATAATTCTTATTTAGCAATTGCCTCGATTAGCAACAGTTTTCAGTTACAATAGTGAGGGAAAAGTAACTGTGACAAGTTCTTGCATTTATGACTTTCATAGGTATATAAAACAAAGGAAAGCTGAAACGATCATAAACGCAGTTGTAGTTTCACTAAGCAACTGTTTTGCTTAAGGACAGAGTTGCTGGTCCCAGTTGTGGTAACTAAATGGGGACTACCTATACATGTCAAGTTGCAATAAATAAAACAATGAACTACACATGTAAGGTATTAAAATAAGTTTTAAGAAACTTGCTGAAATATATTTTATCAACCCTACAAAACACAATCAAATTCATAGAGTCTAGAAAACCGAAGCAAGTAACTGAGGCACAATAAAAAGTGAAATGTCACTTTGTATTTACCTAGCTACAGCTATAACTATAAAGCAAGGAAGCCTGAAAGTCAAACTAAAACCTACACAAAAACTGGCCAAAATGATTTCTCTAATCTTCATCACTGATGAAGTTTAATGAAGTTCAATAAGAAATAAAAATATTCTAACATTGTAACACAGCAAAGTATATTTCTTCAGAATAAATTTAGATTTAAATCAGAAGTGTGCAGTGCAGTAAGGTGAATGATCTTCCAGCTGACAAGAAAGAAGACATGCTTGATGGAAACATCTCCTGTATGAAAAATCAGATCATGAAAAATGGGTGCAGAGAAGGGTGGAAAGGGAACAGTATATAGCTATACATGTCTTCATCCCTTGTTTTGAAAATATAATAGCATATTGAAGGGATCACATGGTATTCTCACATGATGTTCTCACATGAAGATGGGTGACATTCCTCTTAAAAAGATGGGATTGGATCCATAGTTAAAGCCAATCTACTGATTAAACAGGCCTTCAGAATAATCTAACCTAGAGTAGTAGATATTTGTTTGTTTAATATGCTATCCATATCACTGTTGAAGTAACTCTGGATTGATAAATCCAAAATGATAAAAGGATAAATATAAAAACAATTAAAATTAATTGGAATAGCGACTAAAAACCAAGAGAACAGAAAGCACTGGAAGGGGGGAGGTTCTTCTCTCTTATCCCATCAACTACCTCCACCACAATCGGCCCCCAAGCCACCCAGCACAGCAAAGTTTTAAGGTTTTTCTGGAAGTCCAAGAAGGTGGCAGCAGATTTTATCTTTGGTGGCAGAATGTTCCAAAGAAGCCACAACAAAAAGGCTCTTCTAGACCCCATCAGCCAAAAGTCCTTAATGGATGGGAGCCATAGCAAGCCTCTTCTGCTGGAATAAGATATCCTGGACCCATATCATAAAGGGCATCAATGTTTCCAATTTCCAAAAATAGATATTCATTATTTTTAATTACTTTTTTGCATTTATTTAATTGGATAAAATAGCAGGCTTAAAAAGAATATTATTTATTTTAGTCTTCAGTTTATTCCATAAGTGTAAAAAATATTTTGCCTTATCTAATGTCTAGAAAGCTTCAAATCATACTTCAGCAGAAGATTGAACTTTAAACTTCATTTTGTAAAATAGTATCCTGCATTACAGGATACATATCAGGCATTACTGTAACTACATTACTTTTCTCTGAGAAAGTGGTTGTATTAAAGACAGCTGCCATGGGTATCAAGCCAGCAAATGATAGTAATATCAAGGCAGCTAAAACCTCAAAATGAGTATGTTTCTTAGGTATATCACAAAAGGAAATTCCAAAAGAAAATGCCATTATTACTACATTAGTATTGTGAACAATTTCCTTGCATATACTATACATTTCTTTAATGGTTAAAACATGGTAGGTTGTTTCTGAAAGTGCTGTGCCCCTACATTGTATATGTTTTCCTCAGAATATATGTTGTTTTTGTTGTTTTTTTAGCTTCTTGATAAAATTGGGAAGAAATAGTTACCAATATCTTTGTACAAAGATATTGTATAAAGCAGGGATGTCAAACTCATCCAAGAAGGGACAGAAAAGGAGAAAGGGAGAGAGGAAAGACAAAGAAAAAGATGGGAAGATGGGAGGAGAGCAAGGATCAAGAAGAGGAAATAGATGAACTTTTTGCTAGTCAGCTAACTAAGGCATGTAGGAAGCACCACAATAGTAGTGGGGGATTTTTAACTACCCTGACATCAACTGGGAAACAAACTCTGTACCAGGTGAAAGATCCAACAGGTTCCTAACAAACCTAGCAGACAACTTTCTTTCCCAAAAAGTAGAGAAGGGAACAAGGGGATCAGCCATATTGGACTTAATTCTCACTAACAGAGAGGAAATGATAGAAGGTGTTGAAGCCACAGGAACCCTGGGGGCAAGTGACCATGCAATATTGGAATTCAACATTATGCAAACACAAGTAGTAGAACAAAGTGAAACCAGAGTCGTGGACTTTAAGAGAGCTAATTTCAATAAACTTAGAGAGAGCTTGGGAAAAATTCCATGGATGAGAATCCTCAAGGGGAAAACAACTCAAGAAGCTTGGGAAATTTTGAAAAATGATATTACAAAAGCCCAGTCTAGCACAATACCAACGAAGATGAAAAATAACAGCTCCCAAAAGAAACCAGCATGGCTGCATAAAGAACTCTCTGACAAATTGAAAGACAAAAAAGATAAGTATAAAAAGTGGAAAGGGGAGGGGGCATAACTAAGGCAGAATATCAGCAAATAGCCCGAGCATGTAAAGATGAAATGAGGAAAGCTAAGGCTCACAATGAAGAAAAACTTGCCACAAAAGTAAAAAATGACAAAAAAGCTTCTTCCAACATGTTAAAAACAAGAAAATAGTTAAGGAAACAAGTGGTCCATTGCTGGGAGAAAGTGGCAAGAAGGTGACAAGCAACAGGGAGAAAGCAGAACTATGTAACTCATGTTTTGTATCTGTCTTTATGCAAAGGGATAAAACAGTCCAACCTATCAAAAACAGCACCACAAAAATCAGATTAGGAACACAAGTTGAAATAGGGAAGAAAATGGTAAGTGAGCACCTGTCTACCCTAGGCGAGTTCAAATCACCAGGACCGGATGGATGACACCCCAGGGTTCTGAAGGAACTGGCAAACGAGATCTCAGAACCACTGAACTATATCTTTCAGAGATCCTGGAGCACCGGGGAACTACCAGAGGACTGGAAAAGAGCTGATGTGGCTCCCATCTTCAAAAAAGGGGAAAAAACAGATCCAGGAAACTACAGACCTATCAACCTGACCTCAATAACAGGAAAGATTTTGGAAAAGATAATCAAGCAACAAATTAGCAAACACCTAGAAGCAAACAAAGTAATAGCCAAAAGCCAACATGGGCTTGTCAAAAATAGATCACGCCAGACTAATCTTATTGCATTCTTTGACAAAGTGACAAAATTAGTGGACCAGAGGAATGCCGTCGATATAGTTTACTTGGACTTCAGTAAGGCATTTGATAAAGTAGACCACAACCTACTACTAGATAAAGTAGAAGAATGTGGGTTAGACAGCATCACCACCAGATGGATTCGTAACTGGCTGACCAACCGCACTCAACGTGTAGTCCTCAATGGAACTGCATCTACATGGAGGGAAGTATGCAGTGGAGTACCCCAAAGCTCTGTTTTGGGCCCAGTACTCTTCAACATCTTCATCAATGATTTGGATGAGGGAATAAATGGGGAACTCATCAAATTTGCAGATGACACCAAGCTGGCAAGAATAGCCAACACTCCAGAAGATAGGCTAAAGATACAGAAGGATCTTGACAAACTTGAACATTGGGCACTATCTAATAAAATGAAATTCAATAGTGAAAAGAGTAAGGTTCTACATTTAGGCAACACAAATGAAATGCACAGGTACAGTATAGATCAGTGATGGCGAACCTATGGCACGCGTGCCACAGGTGGCACACGAAGCCATTTGTCAGGGCACGCGAGGCTCTGCCCGGTCAGCTGGCCAGCGTGCATGTGCGCGCTGGCCAGCTGAGTTCAGGCTTTTTTAAAGCCATTTTTCACCCTCCCCAGACTCCAGAGCCTTTATAGGAGCCTGGGGAGGGCGAAAAGAGCCTTCCCTCCCCCCCCAGAGGCCCTCTGGAGGCTTCATGAGCTTCCCTGAAGCCTCTGGAGCACAAAAAACTGGCCCTACGGGCAAACCAGAAGTTCAGGAATGGACTTCTGGTTTGCTCGGAGGTTCATTTTGACTGCTCCGGAGGCTTCAGGGAAGCGTCCTGAAGGTCCCTGAAGCCTCTGGAGGGCTTCCGGAGAGGCTGGAGAGGCTGTTTTCATCCTCCCCAGGCTCCTATTAAGCCTCTGGAGCCTGGAGAGGGCAAAAAAAGTATGCAAAAAATGGGGAGCGCCTGTAGTGCACGCATGCACACTGGGGGGGGTCACGCATTGCATTATGGGTGCAGCACGCGCCGCACACTATCCCCCTGCACTCCCCCAAATTATGGCATGCGAGGCAAAAAAGGTTCGCCATCGTTGGTATAGGTGGTACCTTGCTCAACAATAGTAACTGTGAAAGGGATCTTGAGGTCCTAGTGGACAACCATTTAAATATGAGCCAGTAGCATGCAGCAGCTGCCAAAAAAGCCAACACAGTTCTAGGCTGCATCAACAGAGGGATAGAATCAAGATCACATGAAAGGTTAATGCCACTTTATAATGCCTTGGTAAGGCCATACTTGGAATACTGCATTCAGTTTTGGTCACCACGATGTAGAAAAGATGTGGAGACTCTAGAAAGAGTGCAGAGAAGAGCAACAAAGATGATTAGGGGACTAGAGACTAAAACATATGAAGAACAGTTGCAGGAACTGGGTATATTGAGTTTAATGAAAAGGACTAGGGGAGACATGACAGCAGTGTTCCAAAATCTCAGGGGTTGCCACAAAGAAGAGGGAGTCAAACTATTTTCCAAGGCACCTCAGGGTAGAACAAGAAGCAATGGGTGGAAACTAATCAAGGAGAGAAGCAACTTAGAACTGAGGAGAAACTTCCTGACAGTTAGAACAATTAATCAGTGGAACAGCTTGCCTCCAGAAGTTGTGAATGCCCCAACACTGGAAGTCTTTAAGAAGATGTTGGATAGCCATTTGTCTGAAACAGTATAGGGTTTCCTGCCTAGGCAGGGGATTGGACTAGAAGACCTCCAAGGTCCCCTCCAACTCTGCTATTGTATTGTATTGTATTGAAGGAAACAGAAGGAAAGAGGGAAGAACAAAGAAGAGAGAAGAAAAAAGGGGAGAGGGTGGAAGGAAGGAAGGAAGGAACGAACGAACGAAGGAAGGAAGGAAGGAAGATGATAATGAGAGGGAGGAAGGGTCTGAGAGAAGTCCTGCCTTAACACTTGGCCACCAGCAGCTCTGTTGCCCTTTCGTCATGCCTTTGTCTCCTCCTCCTCACCTCCCTGGTGGTCTCCCATCCAATCGCTAAAGATGCTTTTGTTACAAAGCCAGGTCTCGTCGCTTGGAGAGGGAGTGGGCCTCACACTTTGCCCTCCCGCACACACCATGAGCAACCCGGCCAAGGTGAGTGAGAACAGCAGCAGCAGCCTTGAGAAGGAGGTAAGCGCAGCCAGATACTTGGGGAAGCTGGGTGGGGCTGTGGGGTCCTGGCACCCTGGGAGCTCCAAGGCTGGGCTGGGTGCTTTCCCTTCACTGCCTAAGGCTCTGAACAGCCTGCGCTGCTGTCCGGAGGTCCTCCGTGTAGCCTGAGAGGGACAGCGAGGGTCCTCTGGAGGACACGAATTTGGTGTTCTCCCTGGTCTCATCTTCGCTGGAGACAATGGATTCCCCAGCACCGCCTGGCTACCCTAGGTGCTCCTGACATGAGTGACGTTGAGCTGGCCACACACACCAGTCCTGCAAGGTCAAACACAACCCTGATGCGGCCCTCAAGTTTGACACCCTGGACAAACAAAACAAATCTTCTCTATTAGATTTACTATATGATGTCAAAATATTCACTGATGGCAATAAAAGTTGATAAAATTTTATCAAATTAGTAAATACTAACTTTGATTTTATTTCCAAAAGCATGATTGTAAGGTGATGAGCAGTGACGTGCGGTCAGGTGAGGCAAGTGAGGCACAGCCTCACTACTCTCATCATGAAAAAAAAAAAGTAAAAGGAAAAAGCTGAGCTAGTTGCTGCCTCACCGTGGATGACTCTGCTTAACCTCACTGGTGCTCTCCCTCCCCAAGTGTAGTGACTTCCTCCCCAGGCCCCCATTCATTTCTCTCTCTCACACACACAGCTGGATAAAACTATATAAAAATCTAGCCCAGCTTCACTGATTACAAGTTTGAAAAGGCAACGTGGCTCCACCTGCAATCAAACTACACTTGGGGAGGGAGAGCACAAGCGAGCACTGAGGAGACCACAGGAGGAGGCAGGAAGCCAGGCAAAGAGCCATGCTGTAGTACACACACTTCCCCCCAGCCTCTTTCTTTTGGAAGGCTCGGCTCAGCTCCCCTCCGGCTTCTCTGCCTCTCCTCTCACCCCAGCCTGCCAGCAGGAGGTGGTGGGTGGGCTTTATTGTGTTCCAGGCATTTCCCACCCAGACAGCAGGCTGCATTTGCAATGGTGGAGGTGTTTGGGAAAGGCAGCAGGGGAATGGGGGGGGGGATGGCAGAGGAGCTGCTTTCAAGCCACTGGAAAAGATATCCAATCCAACTTTTGTGGGGGGGGGGGTTGTTTGAGAGTGAATGAGAGAGGGAAGGGGTAGGAGAGATAGTCCAATCCAACTTCTGTCTGTGTGTGTGTGTGTGTGTGTTTGAGAGAGGGGGAGGAAGGGAGAGAGGGAGAAAGGAGGGGAAGGAGAAGAAAAAGAAAAAGAAAGAAGGAGCAAAGGAGAAAAACAAATGCTGTCGCTTTAAATTGGAACTGAGGATGCCTGGCTGTGGAATTCTGGGAGTTGAAGTCCACAAGTCTAAAAATATTTCAAACTCAGCACTGTGTCAGTGCCTCACTGATGAGAATGGATGAAAATGTGATACCATTTCAATATACAATGTTAATAGTTCACAGATTGAAGGATGTATTTTTGGGGGGGGGAATAGTGATATGACACATCACCATAATATGTTGCTAGCAGTTATGAAAAACCAGTTATCTGCACAATTTCCAAACTGTAGAAAATATTTTTAAGAAAATAATATAATAACCACAATAAGGCAAAGTTTGAAATACCCAGGTAATATAGAACACAGGTAATCAGAATGAAGTTGTGTAATTGGAGGCATAATTATTTTATTACTAGCTTTAGAAAATAAATCAAACAAAATGAAGAGTGCAAACTTCTGTAAGGATTGCCTCTCTTTCCAGCTTAAGAAAATGAAGATTCTTGAATTGAAGTATTTCAAAAGGAAGCTTTTATTAAGCCAAAGTGAAAACATTAAGTTCAAAGCAACGTCTGAATCCCCTTAGGCAAGGCAAGTAGAATTAAAGCAGTAGAGACCCCTCCCATTTATCAGAATGCAGATTTTAGCCAATACACAAGTGCAAAAGTGGTTCTTTTACCAGCTGCCCTGAGAACCGGTTAAGCATACATTCCCATGGTTATCTTCCATTAGACATTAAAGTGAAACATCCCACATGGTCATCATAAACATTCCCCAAAAGGTGAGGAGATCTCAAGGTGCTTCAGCGCAAGGAAACCAGTTGTAAAATATCAGTTGTCACAGGCACTGTGCAAGTTAATATTTTAAATTTCTAATTAATTAATATTTCAAATTTCTATTGGTTCTGCCAAACTGGAATTCTGAATTAGCCTGGCTTTTTTATTTTTTTATTTTTTCAAAACTTATTCAAGGACTCTTTTATATAGCACCATCTATTTATCTCTCTGGTTTCTTCTGCTCTGCCTAAACGTTTCTACTTGATTTGCTATTCTCATATCTAGTAATAATTCAAGAACTCTGGTAGCTTTCTTCCTCCCAATTTACATCACATAAAAGCAGAGTATTTTTTAATTGGCATAAAAAATAGAGGCATAATTTTTCATTCCTCTTTTGAAATCCCCAGAAAAGGATATAATTAGATAGTATAGTAATAGTAATAAAGTGTGAATATGTGATAAGAATCTTCAAGAAATAATAATTTAGTATTAGTGCTATACTGCTAATCATGATTTTCCCTATTTATTTATTGCAAAATTCTTAAATCAGTCAGTCTCTTAATTAGACAGAATGGCCAAACAGATGCCACCAAAATTTAAGTTCATCCTAAATAGTTTGTTTAAAGGGTTTGCTTTCCCTTATTTTGGTAGGAAACCAAAACTCATACATTTTCTATAGAATTTTACATAAATAGATCATAAAATACAAAGATAGGAAAAGTTGTGCTGTTAAGTTTGCAGTTAGCATTTGACAGGGTATTGAGCACCACAAACATCCTGGGGATACATTACTCCTATAGACAGGGTTCTGTTTTGGCAAGAAATCTGTAGGATCATTGTTTTATTCATTATTATATGGGTATTTTCAGTTCTGTCACTTTTTTCATATATTACTTGACTTAGAATAGCAGAAAACATTTTCAACAACCAAAAACAAAGAATCTGTCACCCTTGACTAATACATATACAAAAGAGTAAGTTTTCAACCTGGAGTTGCTCTTGACATTGGGCCTTACATTATGGGTAGCTCTAATTCTAAGAGCCACAAAAAGAGGTATTGGGAACTATCATATTTGTTTTCAGACTAATTCTAGGTGCTGCATAATGCCATATTTTCTGACAAAAAGAGAATATTCAAGAATACTGAAGGATATATCATTTAAGACAGTTATAAAAAGAATACTCATGAATTAAAAATATTCAAGAATACAATACAATACAATACAATAATAGAGTTGGAAGGGACCTTGGAGGTCTTCTAGTCCAACCCCCTGCCTAGGCAGGAAACCCTATACCATTTCAGAAAAATAGCTATCCAACATCTTCTTAAAGACTTCCAGTGTTGGGGCATTCACAACTCCTGGAGGCAAGCTGTTCCACTGATTAATTGTTCTAACTGTCAGGAAATTTCTCCTCAGTTCTAAGTTGCTTCTCTCCTTGATTAGTTTCCACTACAAATATGCAATAAGTTAAAAAAAAGACTTTATGAAATATTCTGCCAGTTGGGGAACTCCCAAAAATTGGGGTTGGCTGACATCTGCCCATTAGCAAAGAAACCAACTCCACAGGAAGGCTAAATCTACTTTTATTAAGAACAGCTATAACAAAATCTTGCAAGTCTGGTTAACATTTTCCTTCATTCTGTTCTTATAATTTAGTGTACAGAAGAGTATGAATCTTTTATGAATATTATCTTTCTAATGTGGACTTAAAATATATTTGCCCTTTGTTGTACTGGCAATGCAGACAGTATAATACCATCAAGCTCATTTTCCTTACTCTAAATAGTGGACCCCCTTCAAAACTAACAAATATGCAGCAACAGCCTCCTATTTACATCTAATTGACTATCTTCATATGGGTTTTGACTAGCTTATATGGACTCTGAACTCTGAGCATATTTGATTTTCACACCTGTCTCATTTTGCTGGATTTTACCAAAGACAAGGATAAATCTATTACATCTTGGAATGTTCTCACACATAGCAAGTGTGAGACCATCAAGGTTCAAAGTTGAAAAACCATGCCAAAATGAGACTATCGATCTCGAGGAGTCTTTCTTCATATCTAATGGAAAAGAGACAGTGGTGGGATTCAGCTGGTTTGCACCTGTTCAATCGAACCAGTAGTTACCTTTGTGTGCAGTTCGGTAAACTGGCTGGATGACCATGTCCGCAGGTCACCTCTTCCCTCCCAGCCACTCTTCGCCTCACCCAGCCTCTCCTGATGCCATTTTAGCATCTCAGCACTCCTCTAACTGTCCCCCCATCCCCCTCCAAGCAAGCAATGTTGGTGCAAGCAAAATCCCAAGGCAGCTCTGATAAGGAGGTAGGGCCTGGAGCTACTAAACAGACAGCCAAACTAAGTGCCTGAAAGACCCCATCCCTCATCCAACATGGAGAGAGGGATGAATGGGTGACTGGGCTTGTGGCTGACAGTTGGCTTCCAGTGCCAGAGAGAGCGTGGAAGGGAAGGAGCCAGGCTGCCACTGCCTTTCATTGGGGTGCGTACAGCAAGATGGGGCTCCTCTTTCTGTCTCTTCTCCCCTTGCCAAGCATAGCAGGGCTTCCTGCCTCTCACTTATCAATGCAATTTGGGGGTGGCAGGTGGGGAAGGGTGAGGTGGGGGAGAAATGATATTACCAACTCCTGGGCCAACTGGCTTCTTCCTGGCAGCTCTTTCTCTGTCTTTCAGCATCAGCTGTCAAAGATGAGGTTTTTGTGGGCAGAAGAGCTTGCCCCACCCACCACCGCCCAGATGCCCTCGCTTCCCCCAAGCATTTCTTTGCCTACCTGATATCCAGCTCCATCATGTTTCTCGCCATCGTAACACAAAAGTTTGTGGAACTAAAAAAAAGTTCAATCAATCAATCAATTTCCAACTTCTTGCAGGAAAAAAGATCTTTGCAAAGTTGGAATTGATTGATTGAACTTTTCTTTAGTTCCATAAACTTGTTTCCCTGCACACAACATTGAGAAACATGAAGGAGAAATGTGACAGAGCTGGAAATCAGGTAGGCAAAGAAATACTTGGTGGAAGCAAGAGCATATAGATGCCAGGCGCTGAAACGGGCTCATCCCTCTCCAGTTGCCCAGGCCCGCTGAAGGGAAAGTGCCAGCATCTACCGGCACTTAAATGTGGCAGTATTCCAGCTCTGGTTGGGAAGGGGCAGCTGGCATGGCTGCTGCAGACAGGATGAGGTGAGAAACGCAGTGGAGAAATGCGATGGTTGGAAATCAGGTAGGCAAAGAAATGCTTCAGGGAAGCTAAGGCATTTGGGTGGTGGTGGGTGGGACAAGCTCCATGCGGGGCTCCAATGGAAAAATTGGCAATGGAACAGCCAGCACAAGAGAAGGAGGCTGCTTTCCCTGATCCTCTTCCTTCCCTCATGCCGGCCATGCCATTTCTCCATTGTAGTGCAGTGAAATGGCAAACACTTTTCATACCAAGAATGAAAGTTTCTGGGTCCCTGACTCTCTGCAGAAGAGAATGGGTGCCTAAACCTGCACGATATTATAGCACACAGGAGCATCTGTTCTCGGCATGAAAAACATTTCCAAGCCAACTCTCTTCTCCTCTCCCTTCCTCAAAGGCAAAGAAACAGCAGCAGAGAGGAGACAGATGTTTGCAAGGTAAGTGAGTCCTTGTGGCAGGAAGGAAGAGAGTGGGTTGGGGAGGCCTTGAGGGCCTGTTCTATCACTAGGGTTCCCCTATGGCCTTCCCCACCTTGAGATACCTCATGGGCATATTGATATTCTTGAATTGTGAGCTCTTATGAAAGTACCCCATCCTTGTGTGTTGCAAACAACTATTTCCAGTGGGGAAAACAGGACAAAGCAAGTAGGGGAAAATATTTTTCTTTGCTATATTTCCAGTCTGAATGAGAACATTGCAGAGTCTCTACAGGAGAGCCCTTTTAAGGATTATGAGTAGTACGTAATACATATTGTTTTTACTATTAGGTTTAACCCCACCCCTTGGTGACATCACTTCCACTCTCTCCTCCCTCGGAGGACTGTGACATCATAACCCTCCACCTCCTCTGCCTGACCCACAACCTCTTTTACTGGAAGTAGTGTGATGTCATCTTCCTCTGCCCTTTATGTCCCCAACCCTTTTCACCAGAAGTACTGTAAAGCCATTCCAGTTCACCCCGCCTTACCCATAATCCTTTCCCCGGTAGTACAGTGACATCACCGCAAACTGGCCCACCCTTGGAACCACATGGCCTTTCACCAGGAAGTTTTGTAACAGCATGCATTCTGCTCTGCCCTGTCCCACAAGGCCTATCATCCGGAAGTACTGTAGTGTATTGATTATTTACCAGAGAGCATTCTCATTGGTCTGTATTTGTAGAGGCAGTGATTGGTAGCAGCAGCCTATGACGTTGCAGTTTTGCCTCAGAACAGCTTCCCATCGGCCAAATCAAAAGAATGATGGCTAGAGCACAAGGATGCCTAATACTAAAAAAACAGAGGCTTTTCTTTTCAGGTGGCTGCTGGCTTGAGCAGCAGGAGTACCCAAAATTAATTAAAAAGTCTGTTTACACACATGAGGAGTAAAGACTTTACCAATCTAAAGTAAGCAGACTCTGTCCCTGTTCCGGTATCTGTATCCTGTTGTAATGCAAGGAATTTGGGCACCACCTTTTCTTTGTTCTAGGATGTTTTACATTGCAGATGTAAAAATAAAATACTATTTTGCAAAAGCCCTTTTTGTATGCATGGTTTGCTTTTCTGAAATGGCTCAGGAGGTAGTGTTAAAAGTCTGGAAAAAATAAAATTAAGAGTGGGAATGGGCATGTAAGGTGTGGGGATCATCACATCGACTAGCACTAATGCATCAAATACAGATTCAGACAAAGAGGCACATAACAGGATAAAACAATAAATGATTGAGTTTGAGGGGCGACTGAGGGGGTTACATTTGGTAAACGTAAAAATATAAAATATAAAAATATAAATATGGGACTTATGTGTGTTGGGGCATGTTCCAGTGGTTAGCATCTGGGCACGTGCTGTACAGGCATGTGAGAGAGCATGCGTGTGATGAGTGTGATCACGTGTGTGACAGGCATGCTTAGGGCATGTTCAGGCCTGTCCCAGGCATGGTCTGCTTTTCAAGGCCTGATAAAAAGGATCTCTGCAGATGGATGCCAATTCAGCCATTTAAAAAATAGCCCACATTTAATAATAACATGGGCCCTTGTGACGGAAACAATAAAAAGGTTATAGACCCTTCTACATCATGGCCACAGTTAAGACCTGTTTTGACAGATTGTCAGAAAATATGCTGTATTATGTTTGACAAAGATATGCTTTACTTCAGACCGATTTTATTTGGATGTCGTTTACTGGGTTGTAATGTATGTGATGCAATACAACAGGAAGATGTGGCCAACCTCGACAGGTCTTACCAGGCGTCCTGGGTAATGAGTAAGAGATGTTCTTTTTTTTAAGGTTGTCTTTAGGATAAGAAGCTTTAATTTCCATTTTACATATGGAGAACGGAGGCTAACAGACAGTTAACAAACAACAATCATCTGATGATTCCGCTGCTGAAGTGCAAAAATAAATTCCAACTTTCTACTTTATCTGGTGCTACCACTTTTCTTCAAATGAGTGTCCTATGTTTAAAACAAAACATATTTACTCTGAAATAAATGTGTGTCCAATAGACTTTAATGCCAATAGGACTGCAGCTGAAATTTATTTACAATCCCATGCAAAATTCATTACTTTTAAATTGACTTATGAGTCCCCTAAAATATTATTGTATTGGAAATTAGGAACATTTATAAATTGATATTTGTAGCAACAGTTTTTATGTTTTGTTTTGTTTTTTGAGTATTTTTTATTGTTTTCCAAGGAACCGGCCTGAGTAAGTAAACCCCTGTTATTGTCAGGCTTGGAAGTCATCTTTGTATACTGCCTCAAGACTGCCATATATCCAAACATATTATACTGTGGGAAACTGGGTGGTGGTGGTGGTGGTGGTGTATGGATCATGGAAGATATATAGCCAAAATAACATTCCTTCTCAGAAAGTCAAGGTCGTCTTGTCCCTGCACCTAGACAGATGTGGATGGGAGGAATTTTCCTTCATGACAATGACTGACTGAATCATGTGATGAACTCATTGGGGCAGGATCTTGAACTTTCAACTGGGTGGGGAAAATCTGGAAGCTTTCAGATTCAGATTTTTCCAGGTGTGCCAACATAAATTAGAACTTTGAGGAATCCCTAGCCTCGGACACTTATTGGATTGAGGATGGTATTTGGAACCCTAACAATTATATATTCAAATGGGTAAATACAAGATGATACTGTTATCACCATGAATTAATACATTTTCCAGGTTCTGTTCCAGGTTATAGCCAAAACACCTGTTTTGACCTAGGCTTCCTTAAAAAGCATGAAGCATAGTCTTGGTCCCAGCAAAACCTCTTTTATTTACATGACTGAATTCCTTTCAGTCACAGTCAGCAAGTTTTGGCAAACAGTTTTTCAGAGGAATATTTATCAACACAAACCTTATCTCACTTGGAGAGCTGCCAGATAACTAGTTTCTAAATGCAGGGCAAATCAACACATGGCACAGATTCTTATAATCACAAATAGAACTTTCCACTCTTAAAATGACTGCAAAAGCCCACCCCCATTTGTTCCTCTTTTGTGGGGATGTAGTTGATGCAGAAAGTGAACCTAGCAAAGAAGACAGATCACCGAATGGTGTTGGTTCAGTTTCTGGACAGTCTGCAGGAATTCCAGGCTTTGTGGTCCATCCAGACTTCAATTTGATGTCGGGCCCCCTCCAAATAATGTCTCCAGGCTTCAAATGCTGTCTTAATGGCCAGCAGCTCCTTCTCCCATATGATGTAGTTGTGCTCAGAAGAGTTGAGCTTCTGCGAATAATATGCACAATGGAAGTTGGTAACAGCAGATGCATGAGCCTGGAGTAACAGCGCTCCGACAGCAACATCCGATGCATCTGCTTCCATTACAAATGGACAGTGAGGCTCAGGATGTTTCAAGATGGGCTCCTTCATGAATGCCTCCTTCAAGGCCTGGAATACCTTTTCCTTGGGAGTATTCCACCAAAATGGGACCTTTGGCAACAGGTTGCCAACTGCGCAAAGACTCAACCTTGCTCAACTCCATTGCAATGCCCTCAGGAGAGATATGATGCCCCAGGAACTTGATGGTGGACTGAAAAAATTGGCATTTTTCCAATTTCGCATACAAGCAGTTCTCCAGGAGCCATTGCAGGACCAGATGTAGGTGATGTTGGCGGCTCTCCCGGGAGGCAGAGTAGTTCAAAATGTCTTCCAGGTAAATCATGACAAACTGATCCAAGAGGTCCCAGAAGATGTCAGTCATAAAATGTTGGAAGATGGCAGGGGCATTGGTCAATCCAAATGGCATGACAGTATACTCAAAATGACCATGCCTGGTACCGAACACCTTCTTCCATTCATCCCCGGGCCGAATCCGAACTACATTATAAACTCTGCAGAGGTCCAATTTGGTGAAAATGGTAGCCTTCCAGAGTTGTTCCCACAGTCAGGAATAAGGGGCAGATGATACCAATTGCACACCATGATAGCATTTAATTTGTGGTAGTCACTACAAAGCCTCAAGTCCTCTGTCTTCTTTTCCATGAACAAGAAAAACAAGACCAGGGCAGACAGTGACGATGATGAAAGCCAGATAAAAACCCGAGCCAGATTTTTGTCCAGGAAATCCCACAACACAACCAACTCAGGATCCGACATTGTACAAGCACCCCACTGGGAGCAGCACATCTAGAATCAAATTAATGGGGCAGTCGTATGGCCGGTGTGGAGGTAATTGGTCCACCTCCTGCTCGCTGAAGACATCCATGAAGTCTGCTAGGTCAGAAGGCAAGGACACATCGGGTGGACTCAGCAACTGGCCTATACTGACTTGGTGGGTGTGGTCAACGCATTGCAAGTGATGAGGTTCTTGGACCAGTAGATTTGCGAATCATGCGTCTGGAGCCAAGCCAAGCCCAAGACCATGGGGAAATGCAGGCCAGAGGTAATATAAAACTGGATGGTTTTCTCATGAGAGCAGATGGTCAGGCACAAGGGTTGCATGGCGGTCTTAATAGGCCCAGACAAAAACACCTGGCCATCAATGGTCTCCATGAGCAGAGGAGGATCCACTGGACAATGAGGGACTGCATATTTGGCTGCAAATGCCATGTCCATAAAGTTTGTTGTGGCTCTGGAATCAATCAGGGAGTGTGCCCCTGTAGACTACTGGACAGGAATACTCATGCCGACACGATTAAGTGCTTGCAGGGGGGAGGGTCCAGGATCCACGTCCATTGGGCATGCCTTAGGGTGTTTCCCAAGATGGTTTTCCGTGGGTATGGGGCAAACCCAGGAGCCAATGCCCCTCATCACCTCTTGGCAAGAGGCAGCCATGTGCCAAGGTTCCCCACAATAGAAACACAACCCCCCTGAGTGCCATCTATTTTTTTCAGCCGCTGACCAGCGAGGTCTGGCTGCATCTAATTCCATGAGCTCCTCCCATGGAGCCGGAGTCGTATGCACATCCGGTATCACCCGGGACTCCTGGGAGGCATGGTGACTTCCCCATCTCTGCAACCAGCCATCGATCCTAAGGCAAAGATGGACCAGTATGTTGAGGTTTGGAGGAATATTGATCCAGACCAGCTCATCTTGCAACTCCTCTGACAACCCAACCTGGAACGCATCTATGAGGGCAGGCCGAATCCTGGCTAAGCAGCCTAAACTCACTGATATATTCCTTCAGAGGGCGCCGGCCCTGCTTCAGGGTCTTCAGACATCGGGTACCAGTCTGCGTCTTGATAGGGTCCTCATACATCAGTCTGAGATGGTCACAAAGCCCCCTGAAATCATCCAACAAAGGACTACCCTGAACCAGCAGGGGCATGGTCCAGTGAGCCACAGAGCCAGAGAGAAGGCTAATCATAAACCCCACTTTAGCCCGGTCAGTGGAAAAGTCTTCAGCTCTCAGGCTGATAAAGAGCTGGCATTGTCCCAAGAAAGCTGGAAACATGGCTTGGTTGCCATCGAACTTATCAGGCACAGCTACCGGGCATTTCCTCAGGGGGGATGGAGCAGCATGAGCTTGGAGCTGAGGCACCTGGGCTGCCAGCAGAGACACCTGTTGAGTGAGGTGAGCATTCTCTGCACGAAGCTGCTCCATCTTAATAGAGGTTTGTTTTTAAAAGGCCGGACAAAATAAACTGTTCTGACCAAGCTTCTTTTAAAAGCATGAATCAGAGTCTTGGTCCCGGCAAAACTATTTTATTTACACAACTGTGAATTCTTTTCATTTACAATCAGCAAGGTTTGGCAAACAATCTTTCAGAGGAATATTTATCAACATGAATCTTATCTATCAGTTAACTAATTTCCAAATGCAGGGCAAGGTAACACTTGGCATACAGTCTGTTATAGTCACAAACAGAAATTTCCACTCTTTAAATGACCAAAGGAACAAATTGTTTCCTGCAAAAGCCCACTCCCCATTTGCTCTTCTTTTGTTTCCTATGGGAGGGGCCAATCACCTCCAAGGTGTGGATTTACTCTCAAGTCGACCCTGCTTTTTTAGTTGTTCTTGTCTTCTGGCAGCTCTGCGCATCTGCACACTGTTCCAGCTGCTCCTCTGCCTCACTGCTGTCTAGCTGCCTCTCTGCCTCCAATGCAGAGCCCTTGTCTGAGCTTTCCTCAGCCCCCAGGACAGGCTCAAGTTCCTCCCCAACCTCCTCACTATCTGACTCTGCTGCCAGCTCTGCTAGCTGCCGATGGGCCACAATAACACCAGTGCCTCCTTAATAACAAACATCTCAACCGATGAAGAGTGTGCAGAGGGCAGTGGAGGTAAATGAAGCTAAATTTCTTTTTTACTATACCTATTGATGATAATTTTATATAATAAGTGTTGTGTCCGGGCAGATGACGTCAGGGAGTTTCCCCTGACAGCCGGCATCTGCACTAGCAACAGCCAGGTCGCGTCTGATTGGCTAAGACGCGACCTGGCTGAGAGCGGGGAAACTCTGGCTTGGGATTGGCTGGGTCGTCTGGCAGCTTCGTATAAATAGCTGTCAGACGATCCTTGCATTGATTCTCTCCTGTATTTAACTGTGAACTGCTTGTTAATAAAGTTGGTTGAATTCTCCTCACGACTCGGCTCGCCTTTCGTTCGTATTTAACACTGGCGACGAAGGTGGGATCCAGCCACTAACCCACCGAATCCACCGAGCGTGTCTTCTTGTCACCAGCGCACCGGCGATCTGTTTCCTGGCCGGCTTAGCCCGTTCCTGAGGAGATCATGTCGGCAATGCCAACTTTTGTGCCTTTTGGCTGCGACGGCGAGACGTGGGAAGCGTTCATGGAGCGCTTCGAGTGTTACCTCATAGCCAACGGTCGTCGCGACGTTCCAGACGACGAGAAGTGCAGTTTCTTCTTGAGCTGTTGCGGCACACCAATGTTTAGCGCCGCTCGCTCAATAGCCGCCCCACAGCCCGTTCATTCTCTGGACTGGGCGACACTAACCGAACGCCTTCAGCGCCACTACGCCCCCACTCCATCCTGGGTGGCGAGGCACTATGCTTTCCGGCGCTGTGTACAGAAGCCGGAGGAGTCGGTGAGCCAATTCCTCCAGTCGCTTCGCACCGCGGCGATGAGGTGCGAGTTTGCCGACCTCGATCGCAACCTGACGGAACAGTTCGTCAGCGGCGTAAAAGACCTGCGCCTTCGCCGGCGGCTCTTGTCACAGGCGGACATCACGCTGACTGGGGCCATCGAGCAAGCAAGGGCGGCTGAACTCTCCGACGAGTCAATGGCGGAGATGTTCAATCTGCCGCCCCCGCCAGGCCGCACTTGCTTGGTGGACGAACTAGTTCCCTTGCCAAGCGACTATCCTGAGGAGGGAGCGGTGGCACGCATCGGCCAGTCCGCCAGAAGACGCGCTCCTTAGCGAGCCCGGGAAGCTGTGCCCGCTTGCCTTGGCTGTGGAGGCAACCACGACCGCTCGGGTTGCCCCTTTAAAAACGCAGTTTGCCGCCGCTGCCTGAAGAAGGGACATTTGGCTCAGGTCTGCCGAGCGCAGTTCCCTTTGCCACAGCGAGCAGAGGACGTCCCGACCACAGCCGCCGTTAAACAGCGACCTGGAGGCCGTGCTGGACGACAGCAGCAGCAGCAGCAGCAGCAGCAGCAGCCTTCGCGCGGAGGCTGCTACGCCGTGGACGCCGACTTCCACGCCAACCCCGCAGAGTTGGCCTTCCACACGGGTGCAGGTGCGGAGCGCATCAAGGCGTCGCTCCTCATAGAGGGCTCCCCCTGCACCATGGAGGTGGACTCGGGGTCGTCCCGATCCCTTTTGTCGTGGACAGAGTTCTCCCGCCTCTGTCCAGGCATCTCAAAGACCCAGTTGGCCCCTCCAGACGCAACCCTACGGGACTACCAGGGGACTCTAATTCCTACCCTGGGTTGTCACCTGGTGCGGGTGGAATACGGGGACTATTCGGGATGCCTTCCTCTACTAGTAGTAGAAAAGCCTTTGCCGGCCCTCCTGGGCCTTGACTGGTTCCCGGCACTTGGCCTATCAGTGCACGGGATTAGACAAGTGGTGGCCACGCCTCCCGACATGGCCGACGTCCTTGCCAGATTTTCTGATGTGTTTGATGGGCAGCTGGGGGCGTATAAGGGCACGCCCATCTCCTTGAACCTAGATCCCCAGGTTGCCCCCATTAGGCTGAAGGCCCGTAGGGTGCCTTTCGCTTTGAGGGCAAAGGTTGATGCGGAGCTCGACAAGCTCGTCGCGCAGGGAGTCTTGGAGCCGGTGGATTACTCCAAGTGGGAGACCCCTTTGGTCATCCCAGTTAAGGCGGATGGGTCCATTCGCCTCTGCGCCGACTTCAAATCCACCATCAACCTTGCCCTCCAAGCGAACCCCTATCCAGTTCCGGTAGTGCAGCACTTGCTCCACTCTTTGGGACAGGGCTGCATCTTTGCGAAGCTGGATATGGCGCAGGCCTACCAGCAGCTCCCGGTGGATGACGAGGCGGCGGCTGCGCAGACCATCGTCACCCACCGTGGAGCTTTCCGTTGCCGCCGTCTGCAATTCGGCGTTTCCGTAGCCCCGGGGATCTTCCAGAGCCTCATGGAGCGGCTGCTCCATGGGCTCCCTGGCGTGGTTCCGTATTTCGATGACGTCCTGATCGCCGCTAGCAGCCGATCGGGCCTCATCGAAGTACTGGTGAAGGTCCTCGAGCGTTTCAGGGGCTCGGGTTTAAAATTAAAGCGCAGCAAATGCTCATTTGCTGTGCCTCGGGTTGATTTCCTGGGATTCACAATTGACGCCCAAGGGATTCACCCCACCCCTTCAAAAGTAGCGGCCATTAGGAACGCCCCCACGCCTGCCTCCAAGACGGAGCTGCAGGCGTTCCTTGGCTTGCTCAACTTCTACGCGCCTTTTCTGCCGCATAAGGCGTCACTAGCCGAGCCGCTGCATCGGTTGCTCGACCGATCGGCCGCCTGGCGCTGGGGCAGCCGCGAAGCGCATGCGTTCGCAGCTGTCAAAGACTTGCTGACGTCAGAGGCAGTCCTCGTTCAGTATTCGGACAAGCTGCCTTTGACTCTTGCTTGTGACGCCTCCCCCGTGGGTTTGGGGGCGGTCCTGAGCCATGTGCTGCCCAATGGCTCAGAGGCCCCCATAGCCTTTTATTCCCGGACACTGACTTCTGCGGAACGCAATTACAGCCAGATTGACAAGGAGGCTCTGGCTGCAGTGTCAGGGATTAAAAGGTTCCACGACTACCTCTATGGTCGGCACTTTACTTTGTTCACCGACCATAAGCCACTCCTTGGGCTTTTGGCAGGTAACAAGCCGACCCCTCCCATCCTGTCACCGCGCATGACCAGGTGGACAGAGTTCCTAGCTGCATACAGCTATACTCTGCTCTACCGCCCGGGCAAGCATTTAGGGCACGCTGATGCCCTCAGCCGCTGCCCCTTGCCCGTTGCTGACCCCCCGACAGTGCCTTGCCTGTCGGTCTTGGCCATAGCAGATTTGGATCTGCCACTCTCTTCCGGAGAGGTGGCCTCAAAGTCTAGGGCTGACCCTGACCTGTCCCAGGTCATCCTTTGGGTCCAAAGGGGCTGGCCTGAGGGTCCGGTGCCAGAGCACCTTCGTCCCTTCAGGGCCAGGCAGTTGGAGCTGTCACTTCACAGTGGGTGCCTCCTGTGGGGTGACAGGGTGGTCATTCCGCCCAGCCTGCGCCATCAGGTGCTATCTCGCCTTCATGAGGGCCACCCGGGCATAGTGCGCATGAAATGCCTGGCGCGCAGCTATGTCTGGTGGCCTCGCATTGATGACGAGATAGCCGCCTGGGTGGCCGGCTGCTCCTCCTGCCAACATTCCCGACCGGCGCCACCGGCTGCCTGTCCTAGGGAATGGGAATTGCCTCGTGGTCCTTGGTCCCGTCTCCACGTGGATTTCGCGGGCCCCTTCAGAGGCCAGGTCTTCATGGTGGTGGTGGATGCATATTCGCGCTGGGTGGAGCTCATCCTCATGAGGTCCACCACAGCCGAGGCCACGATCAGAGACCTGACTAGGCTTTTCGCCACCCATGGCGTGCCGGACGTCATTGTCTCTGATAACGGGCCTCAATTTGCATCCACCGCGTTCCAGCTGTTCCTGGCCTCTCAGGGCATCCGCCATGCCCCAGTCGCCCCATACCATCCGGCTAGCAATGGCCGGGCGGAAAGGGCGGTCCGCTCGGCCAAGGAGGCGTTGGGCAGGATGGATGGGGCTGACTGGCCTTCAAGGGTGGCTGCTTACCTCTTGGTACAGCATGCCACTCCTTGCCCCCTGACCGGGAAGTCTCCAGCTGAGCTGCTGATGGGCCGGCGCCTGCGGACCACCTTGGATAGGTTGCACCCACTCTATTCAAGCGAACAGCCTGGCAACCTGGGGCCCCCTTCCCGCGCGTTCCTCCTGGGCGATGCTGTTTGGGCTCAGGCATTCTCAGGGGCAGTTAGGTGGGTGCCTGCCACCGTCACCGCCATAACCGGCCCCTGTTCTTACAGGGTCCAGCTACATGATGGGACCGAATGGCGGCGGCACCTGGATCAACTGAGGCGCCGCCTGCCCAGCACCAGCGACAACACCCCCGCAAGGTCGACCATCAACGTCGCTGCGCCTGAGCCCTCCAACGTTCTGTTCCCTGGTGCCCTTCCACCAGATATCGTCCGGCCGGCCCAGCTGCCCGGGGCTTCCCCGTCCTTGGACGCCGCCTCCCGGCCGTCCACTATTGTGGGGGTGTCGCCCGTTAGGCGTCAGCCTCCCGGGTTCCGAATGGCCTTCCCCGAGTCAGGCCAGGCCTACCAACAAGTGCCCAGCTCAAGCCCGCTTTCGGCCGCGCCCCCTCGGCCCTGCCTACCTGGGCCTGGTTTTCCTCCGTCAGGGGTGGGCCTCCAAGATGGCGCCCGGAGCTCCACTCCCTTGCGGGAGGAGCTTCAACGGACACCACCTTCCTCTCCGACGCCTCCTGTCGAACTGAGGCGTTCTGGGCGGGTCCGGCGCCGCCCAGAATATTTACGTGACTACGTTTGTGCGTCGCTTGCACATGCGCAGTCACTGGGGGGGAAGGAGTGTTGTGTCCGGGCAGATGACGTCAGGGAGTTTCCCCTGACAGCCGGCATCTGCACTAGCAACAGCCAGGTCGCGTCTGATTGGCTAAGACGCGACCTGGCTGAGAGCGGGGAAACTCTGGCTTGGGATTGGCTGGGTCGTCTGGCAGCTTCGTATAAATAGCTGTCAGACGATCCTTGCATTGATTCTCTCCTGTATTTAACTGTGAACTGCTTGTTAATAAAGTTGGTTGAATTCTCCTCACGACTCGGCTCGCCTTTCGTTCGTATTTAACAATAAGCAGAGAAAGAGTTGTTGATAACTTTAGTAACAGGCTATGTTTTTATATTTAAGCAAAAATGGTTCCTGGATGTAAGCATGATAAGAGTCTGGTGTTTTTAAAAAGCATCTCAAGTGAGGAGAAGTCTACAGATGACTGTGGAGATTTTCGGAGCCTATTAGCAACATGCTTACTGATGGTTACTTTTTACCTTTCTTTTTTATAGTGTAAACTACTGGCCATTCAAGCAGAAAGTTCTCAGCCTAAAGGTTTCTGGAGTAGTGAGTGCCAGATCAACTTAAAGATAGCCATGGGGTTTGCTAGTGTCATCTTGGAATACTTCTAAAAAGTACTGAGTGTTAGTTGGGTACATTTGTCATGCCAGTGTGACTACTTGCATCTGGTCACAAGGACATCAGAATAACACCAAATATTTTGCATTTAGAATTATTTTTCTCATTTACTTACACTGAAAAAGAGAGGTTTTTAAGTATGAGAATAATGCGGAGGCCATGAGATCATCTACCACTGTTAAATTGGTTTGATTTGGAAAAAAACAAGTCTTCAAAAGAGTCTGGAATGCTCTCCATAAACTTAGTATTAGGAAATTTATTAAGCAATTCTTTGTACAGAGGTTGCCAACAGTTATAAAACTATATAATGTTTTGAGGCATTTCAAATAGTACAGGCTCTCTGTGT
The DNA here is from genome assembly GCF_964273705.1 of Natrix helvetica. Classification (NCBI taxonomy): domain Eukaryota; kingdom Metazoa; phylum Chordata; class Lepidosauria; order Squamata; family Natricidae; genus Natrix; species Natrix helvetica. The sequence goes on from NC_138550.1 coordinate 64,990,157, forward strand.
TCTAAGATTTGTTTTATAAAACAAGATTTTCCAGAATTGGAAAGGCCACTTCAGGGATGGGTTTCAGCCAGTACGGACCAGTACGGGCATACCAGTTGGTGAAATTTAGCATGCCTTAGCGTACCCGTTCTTCTGGAGGCCCTGACAAGCCCACATGCCCTCTTCTCTCTGATAGCCGCCTTATTTCCAATGAAGGTGGTGGGGAATCCATGCAGAGGGAGGAAATCACATGGATTCCCCAACCCCTTCACTGGAAATGAGGCTGCTGTCAGAGGAGAGAGCAGTGCGGGTCCGTGGGCTTGTCCAACAAATCCTTGCCTCCTGTTCCTTTTTCATCTGTTTGAAGAAGCCACACGGGGCACGTTCCCTTGTCTTTCACAGCCGCCTCGTTTCCAATTGGGGGGGATTCATGGAGAGGGAGGAAAAAAATGCATTTCTTTTTCCCCTCCCCCAATTGGAAACGAGGCAGCTGTCAAAGACAAGGGAGCATGACCCGCGTGGCTTCTTCAAACAGCAGAAGAAAGAACAGGAGGGGAATTCCACGTGGGGCTTTTCCAATGGTCAAACTCCCCTCCTGTTCCTTCTTCACCTGTTTGAAGAAGCCACATGGGGCGCATTCCCTTGTCTTTCATAGCTGCCCCATTTGCAATTGTGGGGGATCCATGGAGAGGAAGAAAAAAGATGGATTGGAAACGAGGCGATTTCGCAGCTGCGTTTCGCCTTGAAACTTGCTGTCCTGGCAACCCAAAGGAGACATTATCCCAGCAATGCCTCAGGCGCTCCCACCCTTAGCCGGGAGGGAGTAAGGACGGCTGGGCACAGTTTTGCTCCTCCTGGCTCCCATTAGATCACCGGGGGGCTTTGCGTTTCTGCTCACCTGCGTGGCCTGCATGCTTCTAGCAGGAATGGGAAGTGCAGGGATCTTAAGGTAGTAGGGCAGGGGAGGCTGGAGTGGGAGGTTCTTGCACGGCAAGAGAGAAAGTTGCCTGAGAGAGTTGCCGCTGGGAGAATGTCCCCTTCGGGTTGCCGTGACAGCAATTTTCAAGGCAAAACGCAGCTGCTGGAATTGGTGCACCTGCAACTTAATGTGCTCCAAGAAGCCTGCATTACTAGGGAGTAGCAGCAACAGCGGGCGCCGCTACCCCCCTCCCCCAGTGTCTAGCGTCCTCAGGAGGCTCGCAGCTATTTGCGCTTCTCTCAGGAGGTGACCACAGGCAGAACCTCCAGGTGCAAGATGAGTGAAGGATGCAGTGGCAGGAGAGGCTGGCCATCCCTGAAGCCAGTTCTCGAGGAAGGAGGCAGAGATGATGCCCGGGGCTCGCTTCCCTGCCTCCTATCTTCGAGAACTGCGGGCAGCAGGGAAAACGAGGCTTCTTTGCTAGCCTCCCAGCTAGCAAAACAGAAATTTTCACCAACTGGAAGGTATGTGTGTGTGAGAGAGAGGTGGGCGAGAGAGAGAGAGAGAGAGAGAGAGTAAGAGAAAAAGAACAGAAGGAAGGAAGGAAGGGGAAGAGAAATGAAGAAAGAAAGAAAGAAAGAAAGAAAGAAAGAAAGAAAGAAAGTGTGGGAGAGTGGCACAAGAAAGAAAGAAAGAAAGAAAGAAGAAAGAAAAAAAGAAAAAAAGAACTTATGATCACAATTGAGCCCAAAATTTTGGTTGCTAAGCAAGAGTGTTGTTAAATGAGTTTCACCACATTTTACAAGTTTGCCACTCCTACCCGGTCACCTGACCACCAAGCCACACCCACAAAATAGGCCATACCTACAGAATAGGTTCTAAAAAAAATTGAAACCCACTACTGGTCCACTTATAATACAAGAGAAAGGATGTGCAAGTTGTGCACTGCTTTTCATCATACTTAATAGATGAGTACAATAATCCTCTGTTTTGAGCATCCTTTTATTATAGACAACTTTTAAAGTTTTTCTGAGCACCCGTTTCCAGAGCCCACTGCTTCTTAATCCTAGGTGCCTGGGTGTTGTATCTTGATCTCTTTCTTTTCCTCACTCTCTGTTAGTCAATACTCATCAACCAAATCTTTCAAGCTTTCAAAGTTAACCTTAACACAGTTGGCGCAATTTAACGTTAGACCTTTAACACTGTTGTGCCATTTGACAAAGCATACCCATAGGTTTTGGGACCCACTGCCACAAACCCAGTGATTGAAATGTTTGGAGGAATCTCGCTTGTCAGAGAGATTCCTATAATCACCTGAAGCCAGGGACCAGGACCCCTCTCTACTAATAAAAATGACAGAGTTGGTATCACGATAGAGGCATTTGTCCCCCAAATGATCCAACAATCTGTATAATTCTAACCGTGCATAAGCAGTTGTAAAACTGGCAATGAACACATTTGTACACATTGACTTAGAAGGCTGATTTTAACTGCTTTCCATGTTACAACGGCTGCTTCATCATCCACAAATTCATAGGACACTTCGTAATAGGGCACAAAAAGTTACTTAAATAATTCCTCAAGCTCTGACTACAGATGTAGTCAGATAATTGGTGCCCTGGCAGTGGTGGGTTTCAAATTTTTTTAGAACCTCTTCTGTAGGTGTGGCCTGTTTTGTGGGAGTAGCTTGCCAGCAATGTGATTGAGTGGGAGTGGCTTGGCAGTCATGTGACTGGGTGGCAGTGGCTTGGCAGTCATGTGACTGGGTGGGAGTGGCTTGGCAGTCATGTGACCGGATGGGAGTGGTGATGTCACTGAATTCTTTGCCCCAATGAATGATCTACAAAAAGAAGATATAAAAAAGGAAATTTATTATTTTGTGCATTTACTATTTAAATAAGATTAAAATAAGTACACAAAACAATGAAAAAGCTACTTACAGAGGAAAGATGACTGTCTTTGTTGGTCTTCTACATCACCGACCACACTTGCTCCAATGAATGGCCTGCACAAAGAAGAGACACAGAAAGGAAGACTTTAATTGCATGCACTTACACCTTACATAAGAATAACACAATGAAAAGAGATACACTCAAGTACTTACTTGTGTTATTGGTTTTCTGATTGAAGATATTTCCAAATTGTTCTTAGGCTTCCAGACTGCTCAGTTGATCATCAGCCCTGTGATGATGTGCTCTGAGCCACTTTTTCACTGCAGGAATTGGGTCCCATCTCTCAACAGGCATGCCAACAACACTTATCATCATCAGATTACTTACATTTGGAACCATTAGGCGAGTTCTTTGTTCTGAACATATGAGATTCATTTTTAATATATATATTATTTTTTTAAACATAAAAAAACAACATAAAAATTATCATCCATTACGTACAGCATGTTGTTTGGTTACAAACTTTGTGCATCCATATTTTCAATTACCTATACAATCACAAATTTTTCATCTAATATGAATAGGTACCTTACTTTCATTTTGCATCATATGGTCAATTACAATTTAAAATTTCTTTCCTTTCAGCAAGCCTAGTTCCCTTGCATTTTTAATTATCTATTTAATAACAATATACCTTTATGTAATCACTTATCTCATTCTAATTATTTTTACAGTGTAAAATTTCCCCCCCAACTATTTATGTTTATACATCACTACTTTCAATTATACATAGTCCCATTAATCATCCATCAAATATGTTTATGTTCATTGTTATCCTTTTGTTTTCAAACAAAAATATTATTCCTTCATTTTCAAATAAAGTATTCTAAATGCTTACTTCGTAAATATACCAATCCTTCATTACTTCCTTACTAAACTATTCATCAACAACAAAATATCTTTGTATTATAAATTACTATCTAGTATTATGCATAATATTACCAATCATCTATCAAATGAACACAGATTCATTATTATCCTTATCAGTGACGTGCGGTGAGGTTTATGACTGGTGAGGCTGGTGACGTCATCAAACCGCGTGGTTGCTCTGATCGCACGGGCGCAGCCCAAACGGAGAAGTTTCTCTTCTCAGAAATGTCAGAAAGGGACAGACAGGCTGCCGCAGCTCCACTGAAAAGACATTTCTGAGAAGAGAAACTTCTCCTTTCTCCTCCTTCCCCCCCCCCCTTCTAGCACTGATGATGTTACCTAGGCATTTTTTGCATCGGGAGAGCCCGTGATCCTTGCAAGGGGAATGGGACCACGTGTGCACTTTAACTTTAACTTAACTTTATTCAATTTCTAGACTGCCCCTCTCTCAGAAGAGACTCGGGGCGGTGTACAGTCATATTAAAACAATAGAACAATAAATATACATAGTATAAATATAAAATAAATATAGGGCTGGAGGAGGTAGCAATGGTTCACTGTACAAATTTAGTTTAAGTTAGATTAAAATTTTAAAAATTTAAAATACATTAACCCTAAAAACTATCCCAGATAAAAATATCCGCCAGGAGGTAAGAATGGAACTATAGATGGGCCAGGCTGGCTAATTGGAACAGGTGAGTCTTAAGTTTTTGTCGGAAGGAGCGGAAGTCGGTAGTAGTTCTAATATCGGGGGGGGGGGGGAGGTCATTCCAGAGGGTTGGGCCCATCACAGAGAAGGCTCTACTCCTAGGCGCTGCCCGTTGGCATTGCTTGGTGGACGGCACCCGGAGGAGTCCCTCCCTGTGAGAGCGAATTGGTCGCAGGGATGTATGCGGTAGGATGCGATCCCGCAGGTAACTAGGTCCTGTGCCATGGAGCGCTTTGAAGATGGTAATCAGCACCTTGAAACGCACCCGAAAAACCACAGGCAGCCAGTGCAGCTCGCGCAGGAGAGGTGTTATGTGGGAGTACCTAGTACTCCCCATGATAGCCCGCGCGGCCGCATTCTGAACTAGCTGTAGTCTTCGGGTGCATCTCAAGGGGAGCCCCATGTAGAGAGCATTGCAGTAGTCCAGACGAGACGTCACCAGCGCATGAGTGACTGTGCGTAAGGCGTCCCGGTCCAATAGGGGGCGCAATTGGCGCACCAGGCGAACCTGGTGGAATGCCCCCCTTGCCACGGCTGCCACATGGTCATCCATCGACAGCCGGGCATCTAGGAGGACGCCCAAATTGCGCGCCTGTTCCACAGGGGGCAGTTGCTCGCCCCCTATGGCCAGTGATGGAATCAACTGGTTGAACCGAGGTGCCGGTAACCACAGTCACTCTGTCTTGGAGGGGTTAAGCTTGAGACTGTTGTCCCCCATCCAGACCCGGACGGCTTCCAAACACCGGGACATCATTTCGACAGCCTCGTTGGGGTGGTTTGGGGTGGAAATGTACAGCTGAGTGTCATCAGTGTACAGATGGTATCCAACCCCAAAACCATGGATGATCTCACCCAGTGGCTTCACATATGTGTTGAACAAAAGGGGCGAGAGGACCGACCCCTGCGGCACCCCACAGGTGAGCGACCTCAGGGTCGACCTCTGCTCCCCTGCCAACACACATTATGTCCGGTCGGAGAGGTAGGAGCCGAACCACCGCAAAACGGTGCCCCTAACTCCCATCCCCTCCAGCCGGCGCAATAGGATACCATGGTCGATGGTATCAAAAGCCGCTGATAGATCTAATAGGACCAGGATAGAGGAACAACCCCTATCTCTGGCCCTCCAGAGATCATCAACCAACGCGACCAAGGCCGTCTCCGTGCTGTGACCGGGTCAGAAACCGGACTGGCGCGGGTCTAGATAGTCAGTTTCTTCCAGGTGTCGTGGGAACTGCTGTGCCACCACATTCTCTACAACCTTCGCTAGAAAGGGAAGGTTGGAGACAGGAAGATAATTAGCTAGTTCCGTCGGGTCCAGGGAAGGCCTCTTGAGTAAGGGCCTCACCACCGCCTCTTTCAAGGCGGCCGGTAAGGACCCCTCACCCAATGAAGCGTTCACTAGGCCCAGGAGCCAGCCTCGTGTCACTTCCCAGGATGCCAGTACCAGCCAGGAGGGGCAGGGGTCCAATAAACATGTAGTGGCTCGCAGCCGCCCATGTAACCTGTCCAAATCCTCAGGGGCAACAGAATCAAACTCCTCCCAGAATGGTCTCTCAAGACTCGCTGTTGACGACTCCTCCGGTCCACTGAAGGGGGCCCATCCACTCCGGATCTGAGCGATTTTGTCCTGCAGATATTCCCCAAACTCCTCTGCTCTGCCCTGTAAAGGGGCTTCCCGCGGCCTCTGTGATAAGAGGGAGCGGGTCATCCGAAACAGGGCAGCAGGGCGGTTATCGGCAGACGCAATAAGAGCAGCACAATGTCTACGTTTGGCCGCTCTTAATGCCACAAGGTAGGTCCGTGAATAGGCTCTTACCTGTGTTCGATCAGATTCGGAGCGCGAGGACCTCCACCTGTTCTCTAGGCGTCTCCTATGGCGTTTCATCACCCTTAGGTCCTCGGTGAACCAAGGAGCCAGGGTGGTTCGTTGCCGTAGGAGAGGCCACAAAGGCGCAACCCAGTCCAAGGCCCCAGCAGCCGCCCTATTCCAGGCGGCCACTAGGTCCCCCGACCGAGAGCGGGTCAGGGCTACAGGAAGTGGCCCAAGCTCCATCTGGAATCTATCCGGTTCCATCAGGCGCCTGGGGCGGTATCAACTTGGACAGTCTAGTTCCGCCTCCCTGCGGTGGGGGGTAGCGCCAGGGAAGTCGAGCCGGAGAGATGAGTGATCTGACCATGACAGGGGGGTAATAACCAAATCCCCTATTCCCAGATCACTCATTCACGGCCCAGATACAAAAACAAGGTCCAGTGTGTGGGGCCCTGAATTTATTGGGTCAGGTCCATGGCTGTCATGGAAGCCATGAACTCCCGAGCCACCTCGGATGCTTCCCCCGTTGACGGCAGGTTGAAATCCCCCATAACCATAAGTTTGGGGGTTTCAACTGCCGTTTCTGAGATCAGCTCGAGGAGCTCGGGCAGGGCTGCTGATGCATAGCGAGGAGCCAAGTATACAATCAGCAAGCCCCACTGCCTCCCTGGGCCCCATTTCACACCAAAGGACTCACACCCGGATATCTGAGGCACAGTGAACTCTCTTGGCTCCAGACCTTCCCGTATAACCACCGCCACCCCACCACCCTTACCCAGGGCACGGGGCTGATGGAATGCACGGAAACCCGGTGGGCACATTTCCACGAGGGGTAGACCACTCTCGTGGCCCAACCAGGTCTCCGTTATCCCTGCAAGGTCCAGATCCCCCTCTGAGATCAACTCATTAATGAGGGGGGCCTTGTTGATAACGGACCTTGCATTGCAAAGCATCAGCCTCAGGCCCTGGCTCTGTAGTTCCTGGCCACCTAGGCTGCGGGGGTTGGTACAAGCGACCGGGCGTGTCCAACAGCCACGGTCTCCCAACCGACTACGAGATCTTCTTCTATCCTCGCACCCACCCCTCCCTACGACCGTTGTAATAGGGCAACCCTCTATTGGAGTGTCATTCTCCCTCCCCCCCTACTCCGCTCACTTCCCTCCTGATCTCACCTGTTCACCTGGCACTGGTCCCCCTCCTGGCCTGATTAACCCACCCACCCACCCTGGAGCCCCCTAAAAAGGATAAAAAGCATTTCATTAAAAAAAACCCTAAGTTTGCGCTTCCTCCACCTCTCTGGGTTCACAAACCCGTCATCAAGGTGGGCCCCTGAGAGGGCAAAGGGCCATGCCTGCGAGAGGGGGGACTCCCGCAGTAGGAGCAAGTCCGACCTCGAGTACATAGTGGTAAAAGCTGTGACAAGGTCAGGGTGCTGTTGATGTTAGAGTCAATAAGCCAGGATTCCTAATGGGAGGAAAGCAGTGTCCACGATCACATCTAGGTGGGAAGATATTATGCTGGTCAGGTGGTCGGTTGGTAGATGGATAATAAATGGAGGCCTGGGTGCGGTCCATTGTGGGCGGAAGAGGGCTGATAGTCTGTAGTGGCTAGTCGATGCAGAATAGCAGATGGCGAGGGTAAGAGGGGGAGAGATAGTAGGGGTAACCCGGCAGGTGCACGCCAAAAGTCATCTGGGAGCAGTTATAAGTAGCAGGAAGTCAGCAGGATGCCAGATGTCAAACGGGCAGATTGTAAAAGATAGTCATCGAGGGGCACCTGGGCACAAGCCATGGCAGGCAGCTGGCAAGAGGCCGATGGATCCTCTGCCTGCCAGGTGAGGGGCCTCCTGTCTATCTCCAGGGCAAGCCCTGCCCTGCCCCTAGTGCCACAGGTCTTCCCCCTTCTGCCAGGCTCCAGCACAGGCTTCCGGCAACTAGTCCCGGCCTCAGCCTGCCTCCCCGTGCTTCAGCGAACCTCAGCCGCTGTTCCTGGCCCAGGCGCCGTTCCGGCTGACTTACGGCCCTCTTGGAGGCCTTCCATCGGCCTCCGGCGTCTTGGGCCTCCCTCCGCCCTCGCTCTGCCCTCCGACGGCTCTCACCAATCTGTTCAGCGTCCTGAGCCACTTCTGCTGCCGCAGGGGGGCTTTTTGTGATGGTGTCTCTCTTAGTGTCTCGCTTAGTGGTGGCGTCTCATTCTTAGTGGCGGCATCTCGTTCTTCCTTTACCGCTGCCACCGCCACCACCACCGTTACCGCTGCCGCTGCCGCCGCCGCCATTATCAGTCTCCGACTCCAGCCGCGATCCCCATACCAGCCGGTGCCTTCCTTGTTCTTCCTCTGGCTATTCGACCACCCTGACGGACCAATTTAGGTCCCAAAGAAAGCCAGGGTGGTCGTTGAGTCTCAATCCTGGCCCACGGGTGGAAAAAGGGCCGGCAGCAACCCCTCCTTCGTCAAAGAGCTCCGTAACATTTTCGGAGCTCAGAAGTCAGCCGCCATTCCCCGGAAGCTCCTCCTCAGGGGGCTCCTCAGCACCACACAGCCTCAGTTTAGCACAGCCGCGATCCCCTTCCCCTGCACACGTGGTCCCATTCCCCTCCTTCCTAAGCCAACATGAAGGGGACCGCGGCTGTGCTGATCTGAGGTTGGCATTGAGAAGCCGCCTGCACATGTGATCCCATTCCCTTTGCAAGGATCCTGGGCTCGCCCGATGCAAAAAAATGCCTAGGTAACATCATCAGTGCTAGAAGGGAATGGGCAGGTAGAAGGAGGAGAAAGGAGAAGTTTCTCTTCTCAGAAATGTCAAAAAGGGACAGACAGGCTGCCGCAGCTCCACTAAGAACACATTTCTGAGAAGAGAAACTTCTCCCTTCTCCTCCTCTCCCCCCCCCCCTTCTAGCACTGATGATGTTACCTAGGCATTTTTTGCATCAGGCGAGCCCGGGATCCTTGCAAGGGGAATGGGACCACATGTGCAGGTGGCTCCTCCACCACGCACAGCCTCAGATTAGCACAGCCGTGATCCCCTTCCCCTGCACACGTGGTCCCATTCCCCTCCTTCCTAAGCCAACATGAAGGGGACCGCGGCTGTGCTGATCTGAGGCTGGCATTGAGAAGCCGCCTGCACACGTGATCCCATTCCCCTTGCAAGGATCCCGGGCTCGCCCGATGCAAAAAATGGCGAGATCGGCACACTTGGGGCTGCTGCTGAGATGTCCAGGGAGGCTAAACCAAGCCGCGCGCCTCTCCCAGCCACTTTCATGGCTTCCCGGAGTATTTTTTTATTTTATTTTCATGATGAGAGTGGTGAGGCTCTGCCTCCCCTGCCTCTCCTGACTGCACGTCACTGATCCTTATCCTTCATTTTAAAACCAAATATTCTAAATTATTCAGTTCATATGTAAGTCAGTCTTTCATTGTATCATTGATTTATTTAAGAACATAATTGTATTATTGCTTATCTCCTTCAGTTAAAACATACATAAAACATTTTTCATTTCCAGGTTTCTTTGTCCAACCACTGGTAAAACAAATCCCATATCTTATAAAAATTGCTCATCTTCTTGTTCTCTAATTTCAAATGTCAATTTGCTCATTTCAGCACACTCCATTATCTTTGGTTTACCGAGGAGCTAAGGGTGATGAAACGCCACAAGAGACGCCTAGAGAACAGATGGAGATCCTCACGCTCTGAATCTGACCGAACACAGGTAAGAGCCTATTTACGGACCTACCTTGTGGCATTAAGAGTGGCTAAGCGTCGACACTGTGCCGCTCTTATTGCATCCGCAGACAACCGCCCTGCCGCCCTGTTTCGGGTGACCCGCTCCCTCCTGTTACAGAGGCCGCGGGAAGCCCCCTTGCAGGGCAGAGCAGAGGAATTTGGGGAATATCTGCAGGACAAAATCGCTCAAATCCGAAGTGAATGGGTCCCCCTCAGTGGTCTAGTGGGGACGTCGGAAGCGAGTCTTGAGGGACCACTCTGGGAGGAGTTTGACTCTGTTGCCGCCGATGATATGGACAGGCTGCGTGGGCGACTGAGAGCTACCACATGTTTATTGGACCCGTGTCCCTCCTGGCTTATACTGGCATCCTGGGAGGTCACACAAGGCTGGCTCCTGGGACTAGTGAATGCTTCATTGGGTGAGGGGTCCTTGCCGGCCGCCTTGAAAGAGGCGGTGGTGAGGCCCTTACTCAAGAAGCCTTCTCTGGACCCAGCCGAGTTAGCTAATTACCGTCCTGTCTCCAACCTTCCCTTTTTAGCGAAGGTTGTAGAGAATGTGGTGGCACAGCAGTTCCCATGACACCTGGAAGAAACTGACTATCTAGACCCGCGCCAGTCCGGTCACAGCACGGAGACGGCCTTGGTCGCGTTGGTTGATGATCTCTGGAGGGCCAGAGATAGTGGTTGTTCCTCTATCCTGGTCCTATTAGATCTATCAGCGGCTTTTGATACCATCGACCATGGTATCCTATTGCGCCGGCTGGAGGGGATGGGAGTTAGGGGCACCGTTTTGCAGTGGTTCGGCTCCTACCTCTCCGACCGGACACAATGCGTGTTGGCAGGGGAGCAGAGGTCGACCCTGAGGTCACTCACTTGTGGGGTGCCGCAGGGGTCGGTCCTCTCGCCTCTCCTGTTCAACACATATATGAAGCCGCTGGGTGAGATCCTTCATGGCTTTGGGGTTGAGTACCATCTGTACGCTGATGATACTCAGCTGTACATCTCCACCCCGAACCACCCCAACAAGGCCGTCGAAGTGATGTCCCGGTGCTTGGAAGCCGTACGGGTCTGGATGGGAAGCAACAGACTCAAACTCAACCCCTCCAAGACGGAGTGGCTGTGGCTACCGGCGCCCCGGTTCAACCAGTGGGCTCCATCGCTGGCCATCGGGGGCGAGCAACTGGCCCCCGTGGAGCGGGTGCGCAATTTGGGCGTCCTCCTCGATGCCCGGCTGTCGATGGATGACCATGTGGCAGCCGTGGCGAGGGGGGCGTTCCACCAGGTTCGCCTGGTGCGTCAATTGCGGCCCCTATTGGACCAGGACGCCCTTCGCACAGTCACTCATGCGCTGGTGACGTCCCGTCTGGACTACTGCAATGCTCTCTACATGGGGCTCCCCTTGAGATGCACCCGAAGACTACAGCTGGTCCAGAATGCGGCCGCATGGGCAATCACGGGGAGTACTATGTACTCCCACATAACACCTCTCCTGCGCGAGCTGCACTGGCTACCTGTGGTTTTTCAGGTGCGTTTCAAGGTGTTGATTACCATCTTTAAAGCGCTCCATGGCACAGGACCTAGTTACCTGCGGGATCGCATCCTACCCCATACATCCCTGCGACCAATTCGCTCTCACAGGGAGGGACTCCTCCGGGTGTCGTCCACTAAGCAATGCCAGCGGGCGGCGCCCAGGAGTAGGGCCTTCTCTGTGATGGGTCCAACCCTCTGGAATGACCTCCCCGCCGATATTAGAATCACCACTGACCTCCGCTCCTTCCGCAAGAAACTCAAGACCCACCTGTTCCAATTAGCTGGCCTGGCCCAACTATAGTTTTATTCTCCAATCCTCCTGGCAGTTATTTTAAATTTCTGGGGTAGATTTTAATGTTGTTTTAATTTTATTACTACTGTATAGATTTTATGTATGTAATTCGTTTTTACGGGGTTTTGATGTTTTTATGTATATGGTATTTTAACTTTTGATTGTACACTGCCCCGAGTCCCTTCGGGGAGAGGGAGCGGTTTATAAATTTAATAAATTGAAATTGAAATTGAAATAACTTCCTCTTGTTTTGGTATTGTTCCATTTTTCCAGTTTTTTGCAAATATGATTCTAGCTGCTGTTAAGATGTTTATAATCAAATATTTCAAGTCTTTATTGTACGCTTCTGGTATAATTCCCAATAAAAAAATCTCTGGTTTGAGGTCTATGTGTGTGTATCATTTTCTCCAATCACATGTGAATCTTAGTCCAGTATCTTTTAGCTTCAATGCAAGTCCACCACATGTGGTAGTAAGAACCTGGTATCTGATGACATTTCCAACACTTTTTGGATTTATTCTTGGACATTCTTGCAATTCTCGTTGGGGATAGATGCCACCTGTAAAACATCTTATACAAATTTTCTCTATATGCAGTTGACATCGTCATTTTATAGTTTTGGGACCACAATTTCTGCCATTTCTCTAAATCAATCCCATGTCCAAAAAATTTTCCCCAAGCTATCATAGTTTCTTTAACTTGTTCCTCTTGTAATTTAACCTCTAATAAATATCCATATAATTTTTTGATTACTTTTTCATCAGTACCTGTTAAAATTTTGTCTAATTCAGTCATTTTGTTATAAAGACCTATTGATTTTCTATCTTCATAATATCTAGAGTGTATCTAGAGGCGACGAAGCAGTGAGTGAGTGGCCTGGATGCTATGTTGTTTTGATGCGATGGGGGGAAAAGAGGCTGTATCCGGCCCTCGTTCCATCTGAGGGCCGGGAGTCAGACAGCATGACCACCCTGGCCCATTTTGGACCCATTTGGGTCCGCCAGGGTGGGTCGGGAGGTTGGAGGGAAGGCTAAAGAGAAGATGGTGTGTGGAGTGGGGAGAGAAGCCGGCAGCGGAAATGGTGGCGTTGCTGCAGCGGCAGCAGCAGCGTTGGAGAGCGTTGGAGAGAGCGGGAGGAAAGAGGACTGTGGAGGCTGCGAATGTGAGGCTGCGAATGTGAGGCTGTGAAGCTGTGAAGCTGAGAGGTGAGAGGCCTCAGGAGAGAGGCTATAGCCACGGTGACGCCGGGAAGGGAAGAGAATTGTTGGAACGTTGGAAGGAGAGAGGCTGGTGAGCTGGAAGGAGAAAAGCGAGTGAGCAGACGCTGGAAGGAGAAGGAGAAAGGTTGGTGAGGCTGGTGAGCAACGTTGGAAGGAGAGAGGGAAGAAGAAGCTGGAAGGAGAGAGAGAGAGAGGCTGGTGAGCAGAGAGGATTGGAAGGAGAGAAGGAGAGATTGGAAGGAGAGAGAGAAAAAAAGAAGGAGTTGGAAGGAGAGAAGCTGGTGAATGGAGAGAAAGAGGCTGCGACTGCGGCTGCAGCGACGCTGGATGGACGCTGGAAGGAGAGAGGCTGGCACCAACAGCAGCAGCCGCTGAAAGAGCTGACATGGATGCCAGGAACATCATTAGGACATTGGGTGAGACCCACCAACATCTGGATTTTGGGTGGGGGTCATGAGAGAGCAGGATTGGAATGGAGGTTGGGGGCGGCTGGGGGCGGCCTGGAACACCGGGGGCCACCGGAAGCCCTATATCAGGGCTATGGGTAGGCCACAGGGATGTCTAGGCCAAGACCATCTGCCCCCAAGAACATCGTCCCCCTCCCAATTGGGAACCCCATTCCTTAAGAACTCTAGATTACTATCTACAAACTCTCTCTATGAACTCCCACCCACCTAGGATCATCTAGGCTGCTACCACCCTTTGGACCATCTCTCCACCACCCAGACCACCACTTGGACGTTTGATTACTCTTCCCCCCCCTTTTTTTTGACTGACCACTCATCATCCACAGCACCTTGACCCCATCGTGTTTTTAAGATCTTTTAAGATTATTTATTCGAGGCTAGACCTGCTCCGCCTGAGGGAGTCCCCCCTCTTGCAGGCATGGCCCTTGTCGCTTGTAAGGGCGCGCCTTGATGACAGGTTTATAGACCCCGAGAGGTGGAAGAAATGGAAGAAACGGAAGCTTAGGGGGTTTTTAAATAAATGTTTTTTATCCTTTTTAGGGGGTTCCAGGGAGGGTTTTAGGGTGGGGGGGAATCTGTCCAGGAGGGGGGCCAGTGCCAGGCGAACAGGTGAGTCTAGGAGGGAAGTGAGTGTGGTGGAGGGGGGGGAGGGGAAAGAACATTCCAATAGAGGGTTGTCTTATTACATCGGTCGTGGGGAGGAGGGGATGCGAGGACAGGAGAAGACCACAATGTCGGTTGGGAGACCGTGGTTGTTGGTTACACCCGGTCGTTTGTACCAACCCCCGCAATCTAGGTGGTCAGGAACTACAGAGCCAGGGCCTGAGGCTGATGCTCTGCAATGCAAGGTCTGTGACCAACAAGGCCCCCCTCATTAATGAGCTGATCTCAGAGGGGGAGCTGGACCTTGCAGGGATAACGGAGACCTGGTTGGGCCACGAGGGTGGTTTACCCCTCGTGGAAATGTGCCCACCGGGTTTCCGTGCATTCCATCAGCCTCGGGCCCTGGGTAAGGGTGGTGGGGTGGCGGTAGTTATACGGGAATGTCTAGAGCCGAGGGAGTTCACTGTACCTCAGATACCCGGATGTGAGTCCCTTGGTGTGAAATGGGGCCCAGGGAGGCAGTGGGGCTTGCTGATTGTATACTTGGCTCCTCGCTATGCGTCAGCAGCCCTGCCCGAGCTCCTCGAGCTGATCTCAGAGACGGCAGATGAGACCCCCTAGCTTGTGGTTATGGGGGATTTCAACTTGCCATCGACGGGGGAAGCATCCGAGGTAGCTCGGGAGTTCATGGCTTCCATGACAGCCATGGACCTGACCCAATTAATTCAGGACCCCACACACGAAGGTTGCCACATTCTGGACCTTGTTTTCGTATCTGAACAGTGGACGAGTGATCTGGGAAGAGGGGATGTAACTATTACCCCCCTGTCATGGTCAGATCACTCATGTCTCCGGCTGGACTTCCCTGGCGCTACCCCCCACCGCGAGGAGGCGGAACCAAACTGTCCAAGTTGGTACCGCCCCAGGCGCCTGATGGAACCGGATAGGTTCCAGATGGAGCTTGGGCCATTCCCTGTAGTCCTGACCCGCTCTCGCTCTGAGAACCTAGTGGCCGCCTGGAATAGGGCGGCCGCTGGGGCCCTGGACCGAGTTGCGCCTTTGCGGCCTCTCCTGCGGCGACGACCCACCCGGGCTCCTTGGTTTACCGAGGACATGAGGGTGATGAAGCGCCATAGGAGATGCCTAGAGGGCAGGTGGAGGTCCTCACGCTCCGAATCTGACCGAACACAGGTAAGAGCCTATTCACGGACTTACCTTGTGGCATTAAGAGTGGCCAAACGTAGACATTGCGCCACTCTTATTGCGTCCGCCGATAACCGCCCTGCCGCCCTGTTTCGGGTGACCCGCTCTCTCTTATCACAGAGGAAGCCCCTTTACAGGGCAGAGCAGAGGAGTTTGGGGAATATCTGCAGGACAAAATCGCTCAGATCCGGAGTGGATGGGCCCCCTTCAGTGGACCAGAGGAGCCGCCAACAGTGAGTCTTGTGAGACCATTCTGGGATGAGTTTGATTCTGTTGCCCCCGAGGATTTGGATAGGTTGCGTGGACGACTGCGACCGACCACATGTTTAATGGACCCGTGTCCCTCCTGGTTGGTACTGGCATCCTGGGAAGTGACACGAGGCTGGCTACTGGGCTTGGTGAACGCCTCTTTGAGCGAGGGGTCCTTGCCTGCCGCCTTGAAAGAGGCGGTGGTGAGGCCCTTACTCAAGAGGCCTTCCCTTGACCTGATGGAGCTAGCTAATTATCGTCCAGTCTCCAACCTTCCCTTTTTGGTGAAGGTTGTAGAGAATGCGGTGGCACAGCAGTTTCCACAACACCTTGAGGAATCCGAATATCTAGACCCACGCCAGTCCGGCTTCCGGCCCGGACACAGCACGGAGACGGCCTTGGTCGTGTTGGTCGATGATCTCTGGAGGGCCAGAGATAGGGGTTGTTCCTCTATCCTGGTCCTATTAGATCTCTCGGCGGCTTTTGATACCATCGACCATGGTATCCTATTGCGCCAGCTGGGGGGGATGGGAGTCGGAGGCACCGTTCTGCGGTGGTTCGGCTCCTACCTCTCTGACCGGACGCAATGTGTGTTGGCAGGGGGGCAGAGGTCGACCCTGAGGTCACTCACTTGTGGGGTGCCTCAGGGGTCGGTCCTCTCGCCCCTTCTGTTCAATGCATATGTGAAGCCGCTGGGGGAGATCATCCGTGGTTTTGGGGTGGAGTATCATCTGTACGCTGATGACACGCAGCTGTAGATTTCCACCCCAGACCACGCCAACGAGGCTGTCGAGGTGATGACCCGGTGTTTGGAAGCCGTCGGGGTCTGGATGGGGGACAACAGACTCAAGCTCAACCCCTCCAAGACTGAGTGGCTGTGGCTACCGGCACCCCGGTTCAGTCAGTTGATTCCATCACTGACCATAGGGGGCGAGCAATTGCCCCCTGTGGAACGGGCGCGCAATTTGGGCGTCCTCCTAGATGCCCGGCTGTCAATGGATGACCATGTGGCAGCCGTGGCAAGGGGGGCATTCCACCAGGTTCGCCTGGTGCGCCAATTGCGCCCCCTACTGGACCGGGATGCCCTACGCACGGTCACTCATGCACTGGTGACGTCTCGGCTGGACTACTGCAATGCCCTCTACATGGGGCTTCCCTTGGGACGCGCTCGAAGACTGCAGCTAGTCCAGAACGCAGCCGCGCGGGCTATTATGGGGAGTACTAGGTACTCCCACGTAACACCGCTCCTGCACGAGCTGCACTTGCTGCCTGTGGTCTTTTGAGTGCGTTTCAAGGTGTTAATTACTATCTTTAAAGCGCTCCATGGCTCAGGACCTAGGTACTTGCGGGATCGCATCCTACCACATACTTCCATGCGACCGATTCGCTCTCACAGGGAAGGACTCCTCTGGGTGCCGTCCACTAAGCAATGCCAACGGGCGGCGCCTAGGAGTAGAGCCTTCTCTGTGATGGGCCCAACCCTCTGGAATGACCTCCCCCCCCCGATATCAGAACCACCACCGACTTCCGCTCCTTTCGACAAAAACTGAAGACTCACCTGTTCCGTTTAGCTGGCCTAGCCCATTTATAGTTTTATTCTACCTCCTGGCAGATATTTTAATTGGGTATTTTTAGGGTATTTAAATATTGCTTTTAATTACTTTACTTCAGATATGTACAGTTTCTTATTGCCTCCTCTTTGTGTTTGTATTTTCTATTTATTGATGTGTTTTTATTTGACTGTACACCGCCCCGAGTCCCTTTGGGGAGAGCGGGCGGTATAAAAATCTAAATAAAAGTAAAGTAAAGCAAAGTAAAAGTATCTGCACATATGAATACCAATTCATTTCTATTCCTTCTTGTTTCAACTCTTGGATAGATTTGAGTTCACCCTCTGCATCCAATATTTCAACATATCTAATTGTTTGTTCCTTTTTATATATTATTGGATATGAAAATGCTTCAATGGTTGATATCCAGACTGGCGTTTTTAAGTAATGTAATATTTTAACCATTTCCCAATTTAATAGCAAAGCCTCCCTTATATAATGTCTTCTAAAATAACCATGTGCTTCAGTTCCCTTATACCAGTGGTCGGCAAGCCGCGGCTCGCGAGCCACATGCGGCTCTTTACACACCTTAATGTGGCTCTTCTGTGTGCCGGGTGCCTGCTCCCCTCCCTCCTCTTGGGCACTTCAAAACAAGCGATCCTCCTGAATTCGGGCGGGGACGAGAAGCGAGGAGGCAGAAAAAGAAACGGAGGCTAAGGAGCTTCCCCCCGCCTCCTCCCAGCAAAAATCTCCTCTCGGGCACTTCAAAACAAGCGATCCTCCTGAAGTCGGGCGGGGACGAGAAGCGAGGAGGCAGAAAAAGAAACGGAGGCTAAGGAGCTTCCCCCCGCCTCCTCCCAGCAAAAATCTCCTCTCGGGCACTTCAAAACAAGCGATCCTCCTGAAGTCGGGCGGGGACGAGAAGCGAGGAGGCAGAAAAAGAAACCGAGGCTAAGGAGCTTCCCCCCCGCCTCCTCCCAGCAAAAATCTAACCGGGGAGCCGGGCGGGCAGTAGCAAATTAGCCGATCACGCCACGTGATCAGCTAATTTGCTACTGCCCACCGGCTCCCTGATAAGATTTTTGCGGGGGGGGGGAGAGAAGCTCCTTGGCCTCCGTCTCTTTTTCTCCCTCCTCGCTTCTTGGGGCTCCACCAATGGGGGAGCAAGGCCCGCCCAGCGCCAGGCTTTGGGCTAACACAGAGGTCTGCAAAGTTGGCTGTTTTAAGACTGGTGGACTTCAATTCTCAGAATTCTGGGAGTTGAAGTCCATCAGTCTTAAGAGCCAATTTTGCAGATCCCTGCCTGGGCTAATATGATTGATGCCCTTGGTGGACTTCAACTCTCAGAATTCTGGGAGTTGAAGTCCACCAGTCTTAAGAGCCAATTTTGCAGATCCCTGGGCTAATATGATTGATGCCCTTGGTGGACTTCAACTCTCAGAATTCTGGGAGTTGAAGTCCACCAGTCTTAAGAGCCAATTTTGCAGATCCCTGGGCTAATATGATTGATGCCCTTGGTGGACTTCAATTCTCAGAATTCTGGGAGTTGAAGTCCACAAGTCTTCAAGCTGTCAGGTTTGAAGACCCCTTGGGGGTTTTTTCCTAAAGGGTTAGGGATGCAAGGATCTTGTAACTTGACAGCTTTAAGACTTGCGTGCTTCAAATGCCAGAGTTTATTGAAACTAAAAACAGTGTACCATCCTATATATTTTCGGTTTTTAAAATGTGGCTCTCAAAATAAATTTCAATCGTGGTTTTGGCGAGATTTGGCTCAGTTGAAAAAAAAGGTTGCCCACCACTGCCTTATACCATAAAAAAGCATGCCATCCCAACAATAAATCATGACCCTCTACATTTAATAGTCTAGAGTTTTTTTTACAGTTATTCACTCTTTAATCCACATCATAATTACCTTGTCACTGTGTTAATTGTTTGCTAGCTGAACTGAAAGAGTTATTGCGCAGGTCATAAGCCTTATCTGACAATGATTTACTGCGCATGCTTTCTAATACATCACACATTCCAGAGACTTCTTTCCTTTTGATCTTTGTTCGTCTTCAAGAAGGCGGACAACATTTGTTCTTGCCAAAATGTAACAATTAGATAGATTTGTTCATTTCCTTATTTTGTTATCTTTGTATTAAAGCTTGTTTTTAATTAGAACATAGAGCACAACAATGATGAGAACTATCTTGAATGCATTTCGGTCAATATTAAAGGTTGGGTGGGAAATGACATTGCCCTAGGTCTATACTAAAGGCCACCCAACCAAGCAGAGGAAGTAGATGAACTTTTTGCTAGTCAGCTAACTAAGGTATGTAGGAAGCACCACAATAGTAGTGGGGGATTTTAACTACCCTGACATCAACTGGGAAACAAACTCTGTACCAGGTGAAAGATCCAACAGGTTCCTAACAAACCTAGCAGACAACTTTGTTTCCCAAAAAGTAGAGAAGGGAACAAGGGGATCAGCCATATTGGACTTAATTCTCACTAACAGAGAGGAAATGATAGAAGGTATTGAAGCCACAGGAACCCTGGGGGCAAGTGACCATGCAATATTGGAATTTAACATTATGCAAACACAAGTAGTAGAACAAAGTGAAACCAGAGTCTTGGACTTTAAGAGAGCTAATTTCAATAAACTTAGAGAGAGCTTGGGAAAAATTCCATGGATGAGAATCCCCCAAGGGGAAAACAACTCAAGAAGCTTGGGAAATTTTGAAAAATGAGATTACAAAAGCCCAGTCTAGCACAATACCAATGAAGACAAAAAATAACAGCTCCCAAAAGAAACCAGCATGGCTGCATAAAGAACTATCTGACAAATTGAAAGACAAAAAAGAAGTATAAAAAGTGGAAAGGGGGGGGAACATAACTAAGGCAGAATATCAGCAAATAGCGCGAGCATGTAAAGATGAAGTGAGGAAAGCTAAGGCTCACAATGAAGAAAGGGTTGCCACAAAAGTAAAAAATGACAAAAAAGCTTCTTCCAACATGTTAAAAACAAGAAAAAAGTTAAGGAAACAATTGGTCCATTGCTGGGAGAAAGTGGCAAGAAGGTGACAAGCAACAGGGAGAAAGCAGAACTATTTAACTCATGTTTTGTATCTGTCTTTATGCAAAGGGATAAAACAGTCCAACCTATCAAAAACAGAACCACAAAAATCAGATTAGGAACACAAGTTGAAATAGGGAAGAAAATGGTAAGTGAGCACCTGTCTACCCTAGACGAGTTCAAATCACCAGGACCGGATGGATAACACCCTAGGGCTCTGAAGGAACTGGCAGACAAGATCTCAGAACCACTGAAGTATATCTTTCAGAGATCCTGGAGCACCGGGGAACTACCAGAGGACTGGAAAAGAGATGATGTGGTTCCCATCTTCAAAAAAGGGAAAAAAGCAGATCCAGGAAACTACAGACGTATCAGCCTGACCTCAATACCAGGAAAGATTCTGGAAAAGATAATCAAGCAACGAATTAGCGAACACCTAGAAGCAAACAAAGTAATAGCCAAAAGTCAAAATGGGTTTGTCAAAAACAGATCATGCCAGACTAATCTTATTGCATTCTTTGACAAAGTGACAAAATTAGTGGACCAGAGGAACGCCGTCGATATAGTTTACTTGGACTTCAGTAAGGCATTTGATAAGGTAGACCACAACCTACTACTAGATAAAGTAGAAGAATGTGGGTTAGACAATGGAACTGCATCTACATGGAGGGAGGTATGCAGTGGAGTACCCCAAGGCTCTGTTTTGGGCCCAGTACTTTTCAACATCTTCATCAATGATTTGGATGAGGGAATAAATGGAGAACTCATCAAATTTGCAGATGACACCAAGCTGGCAGGAATAGCCAACACTCCAGAAGATAGGCTAAAGATACAGAAGGATCTTGACAAACTTGAACATTGGGCACTATCTAACAAAATGAAATTCAATGGTTTAGGCAACAAAAATGAAATGCACAGGTACAATATAGGTGGTACCTTGCTCAACAGTAGCAATTGTGGAAGGGATCTTGGAGTCCTAGTGGACAACCATTTAAATATGAGCCAGCAGTGTGCAGCAGCTGCCAAAAAAGCCAACACAGTTCTAGGCTGCATCAACAGAGGGATAGAATCAAGATCACGTGAAGGGTTAATACTACTTTATAATGCTTTGGTAAGGCCACACTTGGAATACTGCATTCAGTTTTGGTCACCACGATGTAGAAAAGATGTGGAGACTCTAGAAAGAGTGCAGAGAAGAGCAACAAAGATGATTAGGGGACTGGAGACTAAAACATATGAAGAACGGTTGCAGGAACTGGGTATGTCTAGTTTAATAGAAAGAAGGACTAGGGGAAACATGATAGCAGTGTTCCAATATCTTAGGGGTTGCCACAGAGAAGAGGGAGTCAAACTATTTTCCAAGGCACCTCAGGGTAGAACAAGAAGCAATGGGTGGAAACTAATCAAGGAGAGAAGCAACTTAGAACTGAGGAGAAACTTCCTGACAGTTAGAACAATTAATCAGTGGAACAGCTTGCCTCCAGAAGTTGTGAATGCCCCAACACTGGAAGTCTTTAAGAAGATGTTGGATAGCCATTTGTCTGAAATGGTATAGGGTTTCCTGCCTAGGCAGGGGGTTGGACTAGAAGACCTCCAAGGTCCCTTCCAACTCTGCTATTGTATTGTATTGTATTAAACATCAGACTTGTCACTTGATAATATAACTCCCAGTCAGGTAGGCCCAATCCTCCTCTTGTTCTAGCATCTTGTAGCAACTTAAGTTTTATTCTTGCTATTTCCCTTTCCAAATAAACTTCAGAACTATTTTATTTAAATCTTTGAAAAAGTCTTTGCCCAATCTGATTGGAATTGTCTGGAACTGATATAGGATTCTGGGTAGAATGTTCATTTTAATTGTAGAAATTCTTCCTATCATTGATAGCTGTAAATTTTTCCATTTCATCAAATCAGTCTCAATTTGTTGCTTTAATCTAATATAATTGTCCTCCTTAAGAGTACTACATCTAGCTGATAGATATATCCCCAAGTATTTAACCTTGTTTGTGACTTGGATCTGCAGAACTTCCACCAATTGTTCCTTTTGTCTTGATGATATATTTTGTCAAAATCTTTGTTTTGTCTTTGTTTATTTTCAAACCTGCTACTTTTCCTTACTCCTCTATTCTTTCTAACAATTTGGGTGCTGTCTCTAGTGGGTCTTCAAGATTAAAAATGAAGTCATCTGCAAACGCTTGTAGCTTATATTCTTCTTTTTTAATTTTCATTCGTTTTATTTCTTCTTCTTTTCTGATTTTTCTGTTTAAGACTTCTAATGTTAAAACAAATGGTAGCGGTGATAGTGGGCAATCTTGTCTCGTACGTCTCTTTATTTCAATAGAATCTGTCAGTTCTCCATTTACCATTATCTTTGCTGTTTGTTTATGGTATACCATTTGTATAGTTTGGGTAAATTTCTTACCAAAATTCATCTGTTCTAATTGTAAAAACATAAATTGTCAATTCATGTTATCAAAAGCCTTCTGTGCATCAAGAAACATCAAAGCCATTTGTTTTTCAGGATGGGCCTCATAATATTCCAAAGTATTCAAAATCATTCTCATATTATCTTTAATTTGTCTCTTTGGTAGAAAACAATTTTGATCAGAGTGGATAAAACTATTTAAGTACTTTTTAAGTCTCTCTGCTAATATGCATGCAAATAACTTGTAATCTGAATTTAATAAAGAGATTGGTCTATAGTTCTTGGTTTGTGTTAAATCAGTCTCCTGTTTGGGTAACAGTGTAATATACGCTTCTGACCATGATTTAGGTATTTTACTTTCAGACATTACTTCATTCATAACTTCTAAAAGTGGGAGAGACAAGGATTCTTCTAATGTTTTATAAAATTCCACTGGTAATCCATCCGATCCATTATTTTGTTTCTTAAGTGCTTCCGTTAACTCCATCATCGTTATTTTACCTTCCAACATTGTTCTGGTTTCATCTGATATCTGGGGAAGGTTAGCCTCCTGTAAATATTTTTTGATTCCTCCCTCTTCTATTTTCTCTTGTCCATACAGTTTAGCATAATAGTCTTGTATAACTTTCTTCTTCTCAGCATTTCCATACTGAATTTGTCCTTGGTCATCTCTTAGCTGCAATATTTTCTTTGCTTCTCTCTCTTTTTTCAGTTTGTATGGCAACCATCTGCCTGGCTTATTTGCATTTTCAAAGTAGTTCTGCTTGGTGCCTCTAATTTTTTGTGCCAATTCTACTTTTTCCAGTAGATCTATTTTATGTTTGATTGTATCCATTTTTATTTTAACATCTTTTTTTTGTGGAGATCTCTGTAACTCTTTTTCAAGTATTTTACAATCGTTCTTTAAGACTTTATGCGTTTGTCTTTTCTTTAAGTTTCTCTTCCTTGTATAATCTATTATTAGTCCTCTAGTAACAGCCTTCATTGTGTCCCAAAGATTCTGCATTGATGTGTCTTTTCTATTTTCTTTGAAGAAAAAGGTCAGCTCTTTTTCCATTTTCTGTACAGTCTTTCTCTTTCAATATGTTATTATTTAATGTCCATCTGGATCTTGTCCTTTGGCCCTTCCATTTAATTATGATTAGATTATGATCCGCCCAGGTGCTTGTTTCAATCTCAATTTCTTGTATGTTACAAATCAGTTCCATTGAGGCCCATATCATATCAATTCTGGAAAATGATGAATGTCTATTTGAATAGAAGGTATATTGTTCTTCTGAAGGGTTTCTTTCTCTCCAAATGTCTTTCAAATTTGTTTCCTCTATCATCCTAAAAAAGGATTTTGGAAGCAATTTTCTATTTAACTTTGTTGTTTTGTATGTTTTATAGTCCATATTCTGATTTACAATGCCATTGAAGTCTCTCATCATACAAATATCAGCATAGTCCAGATCAACAATTTTTTTGTGGAGTTTTTTGTAAAATTCATCTTGTTTTCCACTGGGAGCATAAATTGCAATTAGAAGTATTTTTTAGTGTTATCCATAATTTCCACCATCAGAATTCTTCCCTCTTCATCTGTATAAATCAATTTCGCTGGGATATTATCTTTAATGTAGAAAATCACTCCTCTTTTCTTACAGTCCGCCAATGTAGTAAACAATTTTCCAAGCTTTGGTTGTATTAATAAATATTCATATCTCTTTTGAATATGTACTTCTTATAAGCAAATTATATCAAATTTTAACTTTTCTAATTTGTGAAATATTTTCCTTCTTTTATTTGCTAAATTAAGTCCATTTATATTAATTGAGACCATTTTTCTTTCTTCCATGTTTATACTTTATATACAGGATTTATAGCTCTAGTTGATCTGGGTTCTCGTTGATGTCTGAGAATTGTTCCACCCACCATGCCTTCTTCTTTATCAATTCCACCTACAGCACCTTCTATTTTTTCAATCACAATTATAGTACCTCCAATAGTTGCACTAATAATTCTTCTTTTCCAGTTTTCTCAGCCGTTTCTCTGAAGTGTTCTATATAGAAAACTTCTGCCTTCTCAATTGTGTCTATTCTGTATATTTGTCCTTGCCACACAAATAATAGGCCTTCCGGTATGAGCCATCCATAATTAACACCTTTTTTTAATCAGAGCCTTTGTCAAAAATTGATATTCTCTTCTTTTCTCTCTCGGAATTTGTTTCAGAAGTACAATCTCCTTACCTTTATATTCTAATTTTCTATCTCTTGTTTTCTGTAGTATTTGCAATTTGGTTGCTTTCTTAGTAAATCTTACATGGACTTCTCTTGGAAGAGCATTTCTCATTGCATATCTTTTTTTTTTCCAAACTAAATTTTTATTGGTTTTACAAAAAATTTCAGGAAAAGGGATAGTGGATAGGGTTACAAATTTTGACAGCTACATTATGCAGGAAATGGCACTCCCCCCAATTCTCATAACTTTCACTTATTAATACATTAAGTTGTTACTACTTAGCAATATTTTGACAGCATATTTTAACCTTTTATCTTCAAATGATTTCAATCTATCTTATATCAAACAGAAAAAGTTATCTGTATTAGCAATTGCATTGTTTTTCTAATTCACTTTTGTGATCTAAGTTTTCTTGGTGTTGCCTCTTCTCCCCCCACCAGCAAGGCTCCAGCACTTCCCGTGTCCTGTATGTCCCGTGTGGTATCATCAGCTTTATCCAGGAGGACTTTGTTTTTTTCCATGAAGGCCTCAGCCTCCATAGTTGTATTAATTCTAACTCTAGTGTCCTCCCAGAATATCAGCATACCTTCTGGCATGAGCCATCTAAACCAAATCCCTTTCTGGTATAATTTCTTCGCTAAGAGCGAATATTTTTTTTCTTTTATCTCTAACTTTCTTTGGGATTTGTTTCAAGATGGCTATTTCTCTATCCTTGTATTTTAACACTTGCCCCCTTTGTGCACTCAGAATCTCATCTCTTGTAGTCTTTCTAAGAAATTTAATGTGGACCTCCCTTGGAACATTATGTGTTCTGGCGTAAGCTGAATTTACTCTATAGACCAGGTCAATATCCCATCCCAGCTGTTGTCTGTCTTTTTTAATATATTCAGCCAATAATTTTGTCATAATTTCCCTCAAATCTTCATCATCAGCCTCAATTACATTTTGAAATCTAAGGAAAAAAGACATCCTTTCAAACTCCATTTTTATCTGATGGTTCTCAAGTTCTTGGTTTCCTCTCTGGACCCCTCTCACCTCCCCCCTCATCTCAGCTGTCCCCTCCTCCAAAACTTCCAATCTTTGCGTATTTTGGGCCGTTCGGTTCTGATTTTCTCTGAGCTGCTCGTTCCTTTCTTTTAGTTGATTCTTCAGTTCCTCCTGCCCCTTTAAAATCTTTTGGAGCATCTGTTGGGTTAGGTCCTCCTCAGGGGGCTTGGGCTGCAACAAAGATGTTAGTGTCTGTTGCCCGCTTGGGCTGGACGTTGAAGACGTTGGGGCAGAACCAGCAAAGCCTGGTTTCCCAGGTGGTGGTCTTTTTGGTGCCATTTTGGTAAGAAGAGCTCAGAAATGTCTGTGTCAATACAGGAAGAAAGCGATTGTAAAAGTGGATAGCCGAGAGAGATCACGAGGCAGGCAGTCCAGACAAATAAAGACCTTTTCTAAAGTTCAAATCCAGGCAATAAAATCCATTGTTCCAAGTCCAGAATATAATGTATTAAGAGATATCTCTGAGTGTCACGGAGACAAAGACAAAATGCCAGCAGTTTCTGTGGGTGGAGTCAAATTTCAGAGTACATGAAGACAACGGAAGTGTGCCATCTTGCCTTGCCAGCACCGGGATCAGAAGGCAACAAACCAAAAGTTTTCAAAGTTTTCAAAAAGTCAGATCATCACCTCATTTTCACAATTGCAGTAAAGTAGATCTGCTGCTTACTATGAGTGTGATTTCATTCCAGAGCTCTCCCCCCTCCTCCTCCTCCAGGGGCAGAGAGCAGTTTAGAGCCGCTTATCCAAGGGGGGGGGAAATCCCCCTCCCTCCAGTCACACTTCCCAGGAACGGATTGAACGTTTTTAAAAAGCTGGCAGTCTTTTTTTTTTCAGTCAAGAAAGGGAATGGGGGGGAATTTCCACCTCACCACATTGCAGCTGCAGCCTTCAAATCGTCGATCTCGCCCAGCTGTCTCGACGCGAAAGCGCAAGGAGTCCCTGCGCCTCCCCTTTTGCCTCCAGGTGCCTAGGGCAATGCAGGGAGCCCCCTCGTGGCCGCCGCCGATGCAGAGGACCCCCAGCTAGCCGCCCCCTCGGCAGGGGCCCCTACAAGGCTCCCTGTGCCCCCCCGATCAGGGGGAGCCCACCAAGAGCGTGCGGGGCGAGCGAAGCACGCCCGTCACATTCAACAGCCGGAACCGGAAGTCCTTCTCATGCATATCTTGTATATACACGAAACGCTTCATCTAGGCTATCCATCCTCTTCTCTTGGGATATCTCTAATACATTTATCAAGATTTCAGATATTATTTGTATTAAGTTCTCTCCTCTTTCTTCTTCTATGTTTTGAAATCTTAAAAAAAATTCAGATCTATCCATCTCCCACCCTAATATTCCACTACTCTTCCTTTCCACCTCACTCAATCTGCTATCAA
The DNA here is from genome assembly GCF_964273705.1 of Natrix helvetica. Taxonomy (NCBI): domain Eukaryota; kingdom Metazoa; phylum Chordata; class Lepidosauria; order Squamata; family Natricidae; genus Natrix; species Natrix helvetica. Next base: position 65,017,352 of record NC_138550.1, read on the forward strand.
ACTCCTCAACCTTCTTCTTTTCTTGTTGGGCCTTTTCTTCAATTTTTTGAATTCTGTCCTTGTATTTCATCATCCAGTTTTGCATATCTTCTATTTTTCCTTTCGTTTTAGCTACTTTTTGTTCTATGCTTTCAGTTCGTTGCTCTATTGTCTCAATTCTTCTTTCTATACTCTCAGTCTTTTTTACAATGGTATCTAATTTTTCATTCTTACAATCATCTCCTATTTGTAATTTCTGTATCGCTTGCATAATTGCATCTAAAGTTACCCCCTTCTCCTTTTCTTATTGAAGCATTGACTGTATTGATCTTTGTCCTCCTGCAGGTGAGGAGGTAGGGGTTGTTGTTGTGGAACCAACAGGTATTACCTTTCTGCTCTGCTCATCTTCTAAGATTTGTGTGTGTGTGTGTGTGTGTGTGTGTGTGTTTTAGCCAATTAGTCTAATTAGTATCACAAGAATTTTAGCTATAGTTCAACTTATTGTAGGTAGAATGAAAAGAGAAAAAAGAAAGAAATGAGAAATAGGGATCTCTTACTTCAGAGAAAGAAATGGAAGAGAAAGGGGAAAGAGGAGGAAAGTGAGAAAAAATAGAAAAATTAAAATTAAAATTAAAAAAATTTATTTCAATCCAATTTACTCACATTTTAAAACAAACCATCTGTTTATGTCAGCATCTTCAAAGTAAAAAAGAGAACAAAGAAAAATCAAAAATCAATACTTCAAAAGCTTCCAAGAAAAAAAAAAGAATTCAAGGAATCAAGTAAGGAGCCAAGGAAGGAAAGGGGAAAAAATCACCACTTCTTCAGCAAAATAGTATATACACTGCCACCAAGTTAGGAAAAAGGAATGCAAAGTCTCTTCTTTTTTTAAAATGGAAATCTTTCCAAGGTCACTCTGAGCTTTCCCTTAAAGCTTCTGTTTAGTCTGAAGTAGGTTTCTAGATACTGAAAGTTCCACAGGAAACAGCTGTGTAAATAACTGTCCTGCCCTTAACCAGATAACCTTCAAAAGAACAGCTTCTCTAAACAGTTCCAATAGTAACACTTAGTAGCAATGTTTCAAATCCACTAGGTGGCAATGTTAAATTGTATCTACCCTCAATACTTATTTTTCCCGGTTCCATTTTTAACTTTTTTACCTTCAGAGAGCAAATATCCAAAAATACAAAAAGAAAAGCCAAAAGAAAAAGAAAAAGATTTTCAATGCAGTTAAAGTTTAAATTCATTATCCCCACAAAGTCCAGAGTTAAGAAGGTTAGAAAGAAGAAACACAATAAGCCAATCCACATTAAGTTGCAATTGAAAGTCCAGCCTGGTTTCCAAAAGTAAAAAGGGAAAAAAGAAAAAAATTCAATTGGCGATCTTAGATCCACCACTTTCTCTCTAATCTGCCTCTATTTTAACTTAAGTTTCCAACTTTAGGGTGTTCTCTCTCCAATAGAAAAAAGATTTAAAAATTCTCACCGAAATGACATGCTTCTCTCCTGCGTTTGGGTGTGGGAGCTGCCAGCAGTTTCAGCAGCCTTGAGGCTGACTCAGGATCACTGGCAAAGGGGGCTTTTTCCGGGTCGCCAGAGACTTTGCAGGTGTCTCTGGGACCGCAGGATCTCCCTCTATCTTTCACCGTCTCTTCGGGACTGTTTGGGTCCAGATTGGACCGTCCAGCTGACCTGAATTCAATGGCTATCCGGAGAGCCCAGAAGTCGTTGTGGCACTGTGATGTGAAGCCCCACCCCCTCATATGAGGTTCATTTTTGAGAACCCCTTTTCTGCCTCTGCTGAACTAACAGCAATTGTGCTGACAATATCTCTAGCTTTTCTGATACCGTCAGGAATTTTGTAGTTGTTTGGATTTTTGAGCACATTTTCCAAAAAATCTCTGTAGTCATTCAAATTAATTTCATAATTAAAAATTTCACCAAATTCAATGAATGCTGCCTCTGCTTCTGCCCATGGAATGACTACATCTTCAATGTTCCAGTAATCTGGCTCCAAATATGTGATAAAGTGTAACTTGTTTGCGGCTGGCAATTGGCTACCTGTTTTTAGATGGTTGCAATATATCAGCCTTTTATTCAAATTGGTGATGATGCTTGATAAAAGCTTTTCACAAGGAAGGGCAACAAATTGTTGATTTGGAGCTAATTTTATGTTTTTGAAGGCTTATGTAGCTAGCATAACTTTTATATGCCTCAGAGTGACTGCTTTTAAGTGTCAACATGCACACGTAAAAGCAGCCACTCTGAGACACCTAAACTTTATGTGGCTGCTTTTGTATGGGCAAGCCAGGTTGGTTCAAGGCAGCTTTGCTAGATTTTGTGTGTTTCTGTATTGAATTCACAAATACATGGATCACAAATAAAACATTTGCAAAAAGCAATAGCATTTCTTGTAATAAACATATTCTATAAGCAATAATTTTTTTAAAAAATCCCTAATAGCATTAAAAAAACAACATCCTATAAGCAATAATTTTTTAAAAAAATCCCTAATAGTATTTAAAAAAACATCCTATAAGCAATAAATTAAAAAAATATTCCCTAATAGCATTTTTTAAAAAATCCTATAAACAAGAAATTTTAAAAAAATTCCCTAATAGCATTTTTTTGAAAAACAACATCCTATAAGCAATAAATGTAAAAAAATTCCCTAGTAGCATTTAAAAAACAACAACATCCTATAAGCAAAAATTTTAAAAAATCCCTAATAGAATTTTAAAAAACATTCTATAAGCAATACATTAAAAAAATCCCTTCCTAAAAGCCATTTAAAAAATTCTATAAACAATAAATAAAATATATTTTTAAAAAACATTAAAAGCATAAAGGAAAAAAAACTGAATTACTTACCAGCAGGTAGAATGAGCAGCTCTCCGATGCGATGGATGCAGGGAGAAGGCAGGTGACCAGGCAGCAGGTAAGCTGGACTGGAGGGACAGAGGGACAACCCAGTCAGCTAGGCCTGCCTGGCAGGCTTAGCCAGCCAGGTGAAGCTGGAGATTGGGTGGGTGGGGGGTTGCAAGAAAAGCCTCAGCCGAGTGCCATGCGGCCTGCGGTCTAAGCAAGCTTGGGGATCCAAGGATCCCTGGACTTGCCCAGAGCGCAAAGCCATGGCAGGCCGCTCCAGCTGGCTTCCCGCTGCCACCACCCACCGTCCACCTACTTGCGGCCATGCAGTGTATGCGAGCCCATGGCCTTAGCGAAGGCCCCAGCTCTCGTACATTGTAGGCCACTTAGCGTAGGCTACCTCTGCTGCCATCAACCCCGCGCCCCCGCACTTAGTTTCAGCTTAACCGAGGGAGGCAGCAATAGCAGCAGGGAAGGCAAGCGAAGCGAGGATCCGATCAGCAAGCAACAACACATGAGCCAAATAAGAAAAGAGCTAAGTGGGCCGTTCATGCCAGAGTTTAAATTGGGCTCTCAGAGGCGGGGTGATTGGTGAGCCAGCCAATCAGTGAGAGGCGGGCAAGGAAAACATGGTGCAGACAGGCAGAGCGAGCAAATGAGCGGCAACCAGATGGGCGGAGTGAGCAAGTGAGTGGCAACCAGGCAGGTGGAGGTAGCGAGCAAGGGGGGCAAGCGGGAGGGAGCACTCCGGTACTGTGCCACAGGACGAACAGGTTCCGAAAGGTACGCTAAATTTCACAAATGGGTACGAGCGTACCAGTGCGTACTGGGAGAAACCCACCCATGTGCCCTGGTCAAATTTACCCCACAAAAAGTTTATAAACAGCTTAGCAATCTGCCTTTTAGCAGGATTGATTTCAATATGTTCCCAGCGTAAGCAGACCCCCTCCTTCTTTTCATTATCAAAACATAGCACTCTTTATCTTCTTTTGTTTTGCACCAATCAGGATAACCACTGGTCTCCTTTTGTTATCAGAGATGCATGTTAATATAACTGGAAAGTGGGAGACGACTTCCAGCAGCCGACGGAGACAGACGTTCGCGTCTGCCTGGTCGCTGCTCCGGTGAGCTGCCCCGAAGTTTGGGGGGGGGCACAGGGTGCCCGAAAAGAGCGCCCTGCCTTAGGGGTGGCTTACTGGGACCCCCTGGAATGGCGGCAGCCGTGGGGGGCTCCCAGTTTTGCCCCAGGAGCCGGGGAGCATAGGGAGCGTGCAGCATGCTACCGCACGCTTCTCCGAAAGCAGTCTGAAACAATACACAATCTGAATGAAGTGGCTGAAGAGCGGTGAGCGGAGGGGTCTCCCCAGGTCTTTTACTACCTTTTCAGCTTTAATGGTTTTGCAGCCCTTTTAATTTTATTGGTTTCAATCTTTGGAGAAGTTTGGACTAGAGGGGGGGGGAATCCTACCCCCCCTCGGATAAGCGGCGCTTGGAAAATTTCCTCCCTCCAAGAGGGAGAGAGAAAGTTTGACAACTACTTTCACTCCCCTTAAATAATGGGGGGAAAATCATTTTTGCTGGTTACAATTGCGAGAGAAAGGACGGATGACCTGATTTCTTTTTAAAGTGCCTATGGAAATTTTGACATTGTTGTTTTCTGATCACCTATGCTGGCTGAGCCAAGATGGCCAACTTCCTTCTTCTTCTTTGTCTTTATGAATGAGACTCCTCCCATGCAAAACTTTATGCCTTTCAATTAACTTTCACCCCAGAGACTTCCAGGAACCTCTTTAAACACGTTATTCCCCTGGATTTGGAATACTTTGACCCACCTATCTGTTTTAACTTTTTTGCCAGAGGATTTGTTCCCCTTTGGATTTGTTTGCTTGGTGATTTTTGCCAGCCGTGCTCTCCTACAGACGCCATCTCCTTCTATAGACGACATTTACTCTTGAGCTTCAAGATGGGCCCGAAGAAATTGCCACCTGGCAAGGCTTCGTCGGCCCCAACATCTTCAACGTCCACCAACACAGTCACATCTCCAACATTTAGACTGTAGATTCGGATACATATAGGCTAGCCTTTTTGGATCTAAATGCCATCTGTACAGCATCTTGTAAAAATTCTCTCTCAAGTTCTGAGCTTGTGTAAATTTTACATTTCTTACCCAAATCTCTTCCCATATTTCCATCACTATTGGTTCTTCAAAATTTTGTGCCCATTTTATCATACAATCTTTAATTCTGTTTCTGTGTCTATTTCTATCAATACATTATACAACCTTTTTATGTGCATTTGACCCTGGTCCTAATTTGTTTTATCAAATTATCCTCATTTTGGATAATACCAGATTTCTGGTCTTTTTTCCATCTAGCCTGTAACTGACCATACTGAAACCAGGTTTGAATTACCCTTTCGTCTTTTAATACATTCAAAGATTTTAACTGTGGTACACCTCTATCCATACTAAGAAGTTCTGCATATGTAGTTACATCTTGTTTTTGTTCTATACTTATGTTCTCTATAGTGTGTCTAGGCACCCCCCACATAGGTATCTTGGCATTTAACCTATATTGATATTTTTTCCAGACACGCAATAAAGCATTCCTTAAAATATGTCTTTTTAAAATCTTGTCGGCCTTCTTGTCATATATTAGATAAGCATGCCAGCCATATGCCAGATCATAACCCTCAATATTCAATATTCTATCCTCTGTTAGGTTAATCCAATTGCTAATTGTTGTTAAAACTGCTGCTTCATAGTATAATTTTAAGTTGGGCATTTTTAAGCCTCCACTTTCGCGTATATCTTGCATTATTTTAAGTTTTATTCTCGGTTTCTTTCCTGCCCAAACAAAGTTGTTAATACCTTTCTGCCATTCTTCCAAATTTGCATCTTTTTAAAGTATTGGTATCATTTGAAAGAAGAATAGAAACTTGGGCAAAACATTCATTTTAACTGCTGCTATCCTTCCCAACAAAGACAATTGTAGTTTTTTCCATTTATTCATTTCTATCTGTATTTTATGCCATAATGGTTCATAATTGTACTTACATAATTTCCCATTTGAAGTTGTAATATAAATTCCTAAATATTTAACCTTTTTTACTATCTCACATCCTGTTACTCTTTCTAAGTCTTTTTTTTGGTTCGTAGTCATATTTTTAGCTATCATCTTTGTCTTTCCTAGATTTACTTTGAACCCAGATACTTGACCATATTGATTAATTATATTCATTAAACCTGTAACTGATTCCCCCGGCTGGGTTAAAGTTACAACCAAGTCATCCGCAAATGCTCTTACTCATTATTCGTAGTGCCTAATCTTAATTCCTTGTAATTCGTCAGACCCACGTATTCTGTTCAATAACAATTCCAGGGTTAAAATAAACAATAATGGAGACAAGGGACACCCCTGTCTTGTTCCTTTTTCAATTTTAAAAGATTCTGTTAAGCCTCCATTAACTATAATTTGTGCTGTCTGTTTCTGGTATATTGCTTTGAAAGATTGCATGAAATGCTCTCTGAACTGCATCTTTTGTAATATTTTTATTAAAAATTGCCAATTGACTTGATCGAATGCTTTCTCCGCATCTAAGAATAAAAGCACTGCCAGGACTTGGTTATACTTTCCCAAATATTCTATTATATTGATGATTTGTCTTACATTACTTTTCATTTGTCTCCCCTGTATTAAAACCAGACTGATCATTGTGAATTGTTTGTTGCGCAATTGGCATTAACCTTTTTACCAATATTTTAGCAAAAAATTTATAATCTGTATTAAGTAATGAAATAGGCCTGTAGTTTTTTGGCTGGGTAGGATACTGTTCTTTTGGAATCAATGAAATAAAAGCTGTTTTCCAGGATGGTGGAACCCTGCCTTCCATTTGGATTTTATTAAATAGTTCCCTAACAGGTTCCATCATTTCTAGTTGTAACTTTTTATAATAAACTGCTGTCAAGCCATCTGTGTCAGGAGCTTTGCCGGTTTTTAACTGCTTAATTTCCAGGAAGATTTCCTCTGTAGTTACAAGTTGATTCAATCTTCCCCTTTGCTCATCTGTAAGTATAGGGATTTTCTCTTTCTCCAAATATCGTCTGACCCTTGTATTTTGTCACCAGCATACAATCTGGTGTAAAATTCTAAAAAAGTCTTTTTAATCATATTCTGTTGAAAAACTTCTTTCCCTTTGTATTCTACTTTCTCTATATTACGAGATCTTTGTTTTTTCCTTAACATATATGCTAACCATCTACCTGGTTTATTGGCATTGCAAAAAGCATATAGATTAGTGGCTATCTGGTCCTACATTAACATATTAAACTGTCCTCGCAATAAAGTAATTACCTCTTTTGTCTTCTTATCATCTGGTTTAAACATTAACTCCTGCTCTTTTTTTTAATCTCTTCCTCTAATTCCCTTTGTTTCTCCCTTTGTCTGCGCCTATAAATATTATTCAAATGTATTAAAACACTTCTCATGTATGCTTTACTTGCGTCCCAAACCATTTCCATAGATATCCCCTTATGCATATTAAAAGCAAAATATTCTTTCAATAGTTTTTTACATTCCGTAACATTTTTCTCATATCTAAATAGATTTTCATTTAATCTCCAAGACCTCCTAGGTCGGTCTCCATATTCAAATTCCATCCAAACGGGGTTGTGATCTGTTAAAGTTCTTGGGCATATCTTAGTCTTCTTCACCCTGGGAAAAAAGTCATTTGTAATTAGTATAAAATCAATTCTGGAAAAGGATTGGTGCCTATCAGAAAAGAAAGTGAAATCCCATTCTTTAACATTCCGTTCTCTCCAGATGTCCCTCAATTCAAAGTCATCCATCATATCAAAAAAAGATTTAGGTAATGTTGTTCGTGTTTGGGTATTTTGCAAAAGCGTCTTCTTGTCTTGAACGGGATCCAGTACTCCATTCCATTCCAATCGCCCAGTAAAACGCAGGATCTGTAACCCCATTGTGTTAGTTTGGTGTGAAGCAACTTATAAAATTTTTCTTGTTGTTGATTGGGAGCATATATTCCTGTTAAGAGTATTTTCTTTCCTTCTATTAATAGTTCAATTGCAATATATCTACCTTGAGGATCTGCTTCAATTAATTCAGCCTTTAAGTCTTTTCTTAAATATATGACTATACCGTTTTTCTTCTCCCGAGCAGATGCTACAAAATGCGATCCCAGTTCATGAAGTATTTCGGATCCTGTGTTCTAATGTGTGTTTCTTGTAAGCAAATTACATCATTTTTAAATTGTTTCAAGTAGTGAAATATTTTTTTTCCCTTTTTTGTGGTGAATTTAAGCCATTGATGTTCCATGTTAGAAATTTAATTGTTGTCTTCAGCACGCTGAAGCTTTCTAAGAGCTGCCTGGAAATCTTGCTGGGATAGCTCCTCCCACTGCTTCTGTGCTCATGCTTATATTATCTTGGACTATCATCTGGGCTTGTTGAAACTTTAATTCTTGTTCTTTATGTTTAGTAGCTGCACGGGTTTGTCTCTGTTCCATAATTTCTTCTGTTTCCTGCAATAAACTCACAACCCCAGTTTGTGCCTGATTATCTTGCTGCCTGGAGTCCTCTGTCTCTTTTCTTTCTTTGGGACCTGGAGATGGGGGGCATCCTGCCTTTAATACTATGCTATAAAAATATTTTGCCTTCCAGACAGAGACGATGTCTTTCTCCCAGGTAGTTCACCACCAATCCGGCTGGGGTCTCCCATCTGTATTGAATCTGGCACTTTCTAAGTTCATCCAGTAGAAACGCATAGTCCTAGATCTCAACATTTTGGGGGGGATTTCCTTCAATACGATCACATCTTGACCTGCCATTTGCAGTTTGTTTTTATAGGTTGCTTGCAATATTTCATTCCTAATTTTCCTGGTGACAAAATAGATTACAATATCTCTTGGCAGTTGTCTTTGTCTGGCAATCCATGAATTAACATGGTAAATTTTGTCGATTTGCCAGGCACATTCGGCCTTTGATTCCCCAGTTAATTGAGCAAAAGCGTCTGCAAAAATCTCTCTTAAATTTTCTTGGTTATGTTCTTTCAAACCCCTTATCCTCAGGGCAAATTCCATTGTTCTATATTGTATCATTGTAAGCTCCGCCTCCGACTTATCAATTTTACTTTGTGCCTCAATAAGTTTATTGTCCAACTTTATATTAGACTCATTAATTTCTTCCACCTTCTCATTGAGAGATGTTACGTAACCAAATAATCCTTTAAATGCCTCAACTATATCCTCCCTTATCAGCGGTTCACCCCTGAGGCTGTGCCCGACTCTTTGGGAGCCCAATCGCAAGAGAGCAGCTGCCCGGCAACCCCAAAACAATAAGCCCCCCCCAATAATAAGGCCCAAGCCATATTTTGGGGATCAAAAGAAAATAAGACCCTGTCTTTTTTTTCAGGGAAACACGGTAATGGGTGAACATTCAGTTTGATAGTAATCGATCATAATGAAATGCTTAATTGTTTTCAAATATGTATATTTATATATCATTTTTATGAGTTAATGACAATCATATATATAATACAAAATAAAGGAATGCATATTTTAAGTATGTGTTTGAGTTTCAGAGATTACGTTGCTATACATTTATGTGTGCTAATTTATTAGTTTTATTCCTTTATACTTATTCACTTAACATTAAGATTGCCCAAATTGCTATCAGAACAGACACCTGAAGAACACTATAAAACTGATTAAATAAAAGAAAATAATTAGCAAAATATTAAGATATTTCACTCCTTTCAGTTTACAATAGAAAGTCTGAAAGTACCATACCTTTGTATATTTGCAAATATGCAGATGATCCATTAAACGTACAAGATTTCAACTTCTCTGTTTCTTTTTGCTCCCATGAAGTGATATATTTTTAGTATAAACATATAGCAACTTGCATTTAGCTATTATTTGATGAGGCAAAAAGATGAAATGAAACAATGTGTTAATCAGGCTGTTGAAACTGAAACAGGCTGTTTGCTGCAAGGAGGCAAATTGATGGGAGGCAGAGTGAGAGGGAGATTTTTTTTCTTGTTTTCCTCCCCAAAAGCTGGGTGCATCTTATATTTTGGAGCGTCTTATACTCCGAAAAATACAGTAATTATAAGTGCTATTGCTATTGCTATTATCTCTTATGCCTTGAAAACAATCCTATATGACAGTTTTCTAAGTTTTTGTTCCAACCATTACTGCAGATAAGAAGGAAGTTAAGGAATTTTATGGTCCAGTTCAACAGAACAGACAATCAAAATGGGCTGTTTAGAGTGACGAATGGAGTGCCAAAATTGGAAACAGTTAGAAGATAAGCATATTTGGATTATATGGTCTTTTCTGCCAACTCAATGTCTTCATTGCTATTACATTTAAATAATAATAAAGAAACAATATCTATATGCATAAGTATCAGAGAGAGCATACAGAAATCAAGTTGACTATATCATTACTACAAACAGGTAGACAAGTAAGTTATAGTAGCAAAGATATGGCAAGAGGCTTTCTCTGAAACACATAATGAACTATGCAAGTTCCAAGTCCAGAAATCCAATATTCCAAGCCAAAGTGGAAGAATAAATTTAACCAGATTACATAATATGGTGTTCAGCAAAGATCCACCATTTTTAATGACATCAGGAATTATTTAAATTTCAGTGTAAATCTCATTGACAGAGGAATCAATTATTTGATTTTAGTCCAATAAATATGAGGACTTCCAGACTACTCCGGGGAAATTTTTAAAGTATGAGCACTGCATCTTCTGCTGTAATCTTAGTTTGACTGCTGGAAAGTGAAAATAACACTGTTATTCTTGAGAGTTGTCTCTTGTCAAGGGAAGCCAGGGGTGGGTCCTGCCGGTTCTAACCAGTTCTATAGAAGAGGTTCCACAAATCTACCGTGCCATTTAGAACTGGTTTCAGCTCCTTCCCTCCGCCCGTCCGCACCATGCTTGCCCCGCCCGCTGCTCACGGATTGGATGGCTCACCTATCACCCCGCCCGCCTCTAAGAGCCCTATCTAAACCCACTTACCTTTTTTCCTGCTTGGCTCTCTATTGCTGCCTGCCAAGGAGGTGAGTAAGCTGCAACTAAGCGTGGGGTGGGAGGGCGGCAGCAGGCCAGCTGGAGTGGCCTGCCGCGGCCCTGCACTATAAGCGAGTCCAGTGACCTTTTGCGGCCTTGCAAGGATCCAGGGCTCGCTTATAGTGCAGGGCCGCAGGGCCGCCAGCAAGCACAGGCGCGGGAGTGGGGACAGCGGCGAGAGCTTATGTGGCGGAGCTGGCATCTTTGGCAGGTTTGGGGACCTTGCAAGGCCTTTGCAAAGTCCCCGGACTTGCCTAAGATGCCTGGCCACCAGTAAGCACGGGCGCGGGGGTGGGGATGGTGGCGGGAGCTTATGTGGCCTGGACGGTCTCCTAGGACCTAATTCAAAAAGGAATTAGTGATAAGAATGTAGGAAAAATAGGATTTATAAAAGCAGGAAAAGTTATATATTAGTAGAACAACAACAAAGACTGTCTGATACAAATAACCATAGACTAATAAGCAAAAAAGTAAGAAATAATAGGATTATAAGTGTAAAATTACTTAGAGATGTATTGAGAGGGAAATAGTGTTTGTAAAGATGTACCAATAAATATCTGCTGTAAGAAGGAACATGCAGTTCCGATGTTATTTGTAAGTGTTGCGTATGTTTTTGTCAATGTGTATAAGTGCTTGTAATAAATTTTTTTAAAAAAATTCTTATTCCAAACATCTACAAAGCAGAAGACATTCCCTTTTGTGAATGTTATTGTAAATTTTCAAAATAAATTCAAATGCTTTAAGAGCATTTTGAAATAAGGTATTAGGCTTCCTTTGGATAGTGACTTGTAAATGTTGTGTGATACTATCTCTCACTCTCCATGGATCTATATTAATTTTGATTAATGATTAGGGGACTAGAGACCAAAACATATGATGAACGGTTGCAAATACTTGGCATGGGTAGTCTAATGAAGAGAAGGACCAGGGGAGACATGATAGTTTTCCAATATTTGAGGGGCTGCCAAAGAGAGGAAGGGGTCAAGCTATTTTCCAAAATACCTAAAGGCCACACAAGGAATAATGGTTGGAAACTGATCAAGGAAAGATTCAACCTAGAAATAAGGAGAAATTTTCTGATAGTAGGAACAATCAACCAATGGAACAGCTTGCCTTCAGAAATTGTGGGCACTTCTGGAAGCTCACTGAAAGCTTTCAAGAAGAAACTGGACTACCATTTGTCAGAAATGGTGCAGCGTCTCCTGTTTGGGCAGGGGGTTGGACTAGAAGTCCTACAACAGTGATGGCGAACCTATGGCACGCGTGCCACAGGTGGCACGTGGAGCCATTTGTCAGGGCACGCAAGGCGCTGCCCTGTCAGCTGGCCAGCGCGCAGGCCAGCTGAGGTCACCCTTTTTAAAGCCATTTTTCACCCTCCCCAGGCTCCAGAGGCTTTATAGGAGCCTGGGGAGGGTGAAAACAGCCTCCCCGACCCCAGGACGCCCTCCGGAGGCATCAGGGAAGCCTCCGGACAGTCCCTGAAGCCTTCAGAGCGCTTAAAACGACCCTCCGAGCAAACTGGAAGTGACTTCCAGTTTGCTCGGAGGGTCGTTTTGAACGCTCCAAGGGCGTAAGGGAAGCCTCCAGTTTTCACCCTCCCCAGGCTCCTATAAAGCCTCTGGAGCCTGGGGAGGGCAAAAAAAGCATGTAAAAATGGGGGGAGGAGCCTGTAGTCTGCGCATGTGCACTGGGGGTCGCGCATTGCATTACGGGTGCGGCACGCCTGCACATGCCCCCCCTGCACTCCCCCCACTTTGGCATGTGAGCCAAAAAAGGTTCGCCATCGCTGTCCTACAAGGTTCCTTCCAGCTCTGTTAATCTATTAAATCTGTTAACTTTTGTTATTATATTTGTTTAATGTTCTTAACAATTGGTTATCTTTACTAAAAATGATCGATATAATTTCCTTACAAAATCTGGTGTGGTATCTTTAGCCTGATTTTTAACCATGGAGGATATAACAAGCGAAGAGAGGTTATTACAACGTTAAGCCAATTAATTAAATTATCATCATTTCTGGTTTTACTGGGACTGCTTGATGAGCAGAATTACTGAAAGAACAAATAATTCCACAATCCTGTTATCTAATGTGTTTAAGTGTGAAACCTGTGAAAACTGATGCAACTAATGCTTGTTGAGTTAATTTTGTAACTAATATAGGTTTTCAGCTCATAAAGTCTAATGGAAACCATGAGGTCTTATTAATTAGCAGTTTTTGAACATTTACAATTTGCAATCTAAAAGAACAATAAGTAAATAGATTGAACAGAAAAGGCATTTCAATCTTCCTGTGTTTTATATGAAAGCAATTTGTTATTCTTTTTAATTTGTTGCAGAAAGTAATTAGTAATAATTTTATAATATGGAATTCAAAAGTGGTCTCTTTGGAATGCTGTCAGCATTTCAGGTTACAAAACTCATGACTAACCTTATTAATGGCCATATATCTACATCTACATCTGTCTGTATATCTATCTATCATCTATCTATCTATCTATCTATCTATCTATCTATCTATCTATCTATCTATCTATTTATCTATCTATCTATCTATCATCTATCTATCATCTATCTATCTATCTATCTATCTATCTATCTATCTATCTATCTATCTATCTATCTATCTATCTATCTATCTATCATCTATCTATCCTATAAAGTTCCTAAAATTCTGGACCTAGCAAAACATTATACAGCGGCTGAATATGTTTATACCATGCTTCAGCTTTTTACCATATGTCAGCTTTTTATACTCACTTACTTTAATATATTATTTCAATGCTATATCATTGTACTGCTCACCATATTTAATTTATAGCAGATGAAATAATTAACCTATGAAAGTATTTTCCTACAAATGATTTTTTTATGTTTACAATCCTTAAAGAGTTATATAAATTATAGGAATATTATTGGTCTTTCTTTAATTTACTTCATTTGTAATATTCAAAATAAGATCATATTTGTATATTACATGACAATGAAATAACTGTTTTTATATGATCAGGATTCATTAATTCCCTATTTTAATGGAAAATGGATGTAAGCAGAAAATAAGAGAAATAGGTTCAAACATTTCCCTCTTTTGTCAACTGTCCAATTAGCGAACCCAAAACAAGGAAATACTCTCGGGAGAATTGAATTCCCAAAAGTAAAACTTTATTGGATACACCATGTTGCTACTGAAGAAATGAAACCCACTGTGGTTTCCTGAGCAAATCTTTCCCAGTTAAACAATACTTTCTTCTTTTCCCCACCCTTGCTTGATCACATTGTCCAATTATGAGATGATCTTTTGTTATGAGAATGGTCCATCTCTTTCTCAAGTATCTGTAGCAGTGATCTTGCTGGCTCCATGCTCTCACAATCTCTGCATACATTTCCCACATTCCATTTCCCTCCGCCCCATGGCCACATGATCAAAATTCAGATGCTTGGTAACTGGTTCACATTTATGACAGCCGCAGTGTCCTGGGATCACGAGATCACCTTTTACAATCTTCTGACAGTCAATGGGGAAGCCAGATTCACTTAACAATCATTTTACTAATTTAACAAATGCAATGATTCACATAACAACTGTGGCAAGAAAATTCATAACTGATTCTGAACTTCTGAGAGACTCTCTTCCGATCTGCCTATCTCTTTTGCAATTCCCTAGCCTTATTCAGGGCTTTTTCCACGTTTCCCCAAGCAGCTTTCAGGGTCTCCATCTATTTAGCTATTGTTACTGAGGGAGATGGTTTCCTTGGAAACTCTAGCAGATACAAATTCAACCCCCGTGGTTACTTTAAAAGGTGTGAATCCAGTACTGCTATGCACCAAGTTATTATAAGCCACTTTTCCGAAAGGTAGGAGCTCCACCCAGTTGGTTTGCTGATAGTGTACATAGCAACAAAGATATTCATCCATCATTGTGTTAGTTTTTTGTGCCACCCCATTGATGCACAGGTGGAGGTTGGATCAAAAGAGCTCTAAGATGCCTTCAAAGGATCCTTCCTTCAGATTCTATCCCCACCCCCACCCCAAATAGCCAACACTTGGCTATCAACAAGAGGAGATAAGGAAAGGTCAAACCAAAGGATATCTGGTTCACCTGTTAGGATAGAACAGAAAATGTTCAGTCAAAGGGTTTCTGGGACTTATGTTAACCTGCTAGACATTTGTGACTACCTGATCCCAGAGAAGATTGATCTCTTTCTGAGTCAGTCCTAACCTTATCACTGACTTATCAGGAAGGAAGAACCTGTGTTACCCATAGATATGTAGAGGAAGCTAGAGAGGGCTTTACCCCAGGGAATGCCCTCCGGCAGAGATATTTATTTCCCTCCCTTCTTTCTGACTGGCAGCCCAGAATGCCAAGTGACAAAAAATAGAGAATTGGCAGCCAACAAATTCCACTGCAGAGTTGAGAGCTGCAGAGGATTTCTGGACAAAGAGAGCAGGCCAGGGAGACAGCCAGCACATGCTGAACAAGAGAGACCTTTCAGTTGGCTCGCCTGCCTCTCTAGCGTCTCCCAGAGGCATCTACAGCATATTTCCTTCTAAGTTAAAGAGCAGACACAGTCTATTGTGACTTGAAAGACAGGTGATGAGCAGAGCAGCCAGAGCCCCTTATCCCTAAGGATGCATCTGACTCAGGAGCCAAGAGGGATGGCAGCGAAAGCGACCCGCTTGAAAACCCGGACCAGATCTTCCATTTGATCTGCGCAGGGAAAATGGGACCAATTGGAGGAGAAGCTGCATTTGTATGTGCACGTTCATCTTATTTCTTATAAGATGGGTGTGCAAGAGAAGTTTTTGTTATGTTATGTTGTGTAAACCTCTTTTCCTTAGAGTAGTTACAGCAAAAATCCAGGAGCGGGGAAAAATCTCTCATGTACAGGGAAGGATTTTTGCTGCCAGACTGTTTAAATTTTTAAAAAGTTTACTTGATGCAGAATGCGGATCCTTCCCATTCTGCATCAAGTAAATTTTAAAGAAAGTTAGACAGTCTGGCAGCGAAAAACCAGGAGTGAGGAAAACCCCTGCCAGACTACTGTGCATTCACGTGCCTCCAACTCCCTTGCTTGTTGCAAAGCCATATTGCAGTAAGCAAAGGATTGGAGGCACGTCAATGCATGCTAGTCTGGCCATTGTGGAGCCAGTTTTTTTTAAATATATATATCGTTTTTACATTTAAAACAATGCAATACTGCGGCGTCAGAGTGATCATACATTCACATTATGTACAGCTAGTTTCAACCATTAACAATTAATCTACTTAATACATTGCCTGTCCTTCTGTTCAATGACAATATATACATTTGTTCCAGTCTTGTCATCTTGTCTTATACCAGTGGTGGGCAACCTTTTTTTTCAACTGAGCCAAATCTCGCAAAAACCACGATTGAAATTTATTTTGAGAGCCACATTTTTAAAACCGAAAATACATAGGATGGTACACTG